>NW_023998415.1:32481132-32612199 GCF_014805625.2 Glossina fuscipes
TTTTTTTTTTTTTTTTTTTTTTTTTTTTTTTTTTTGTATTAAAACCAAAGTTTATGAAAGATTTTAACTTTATACCCATAAGTACATAGAAGTACAGTGTAAAAGAACCTCATAAGTTTGCTTTACTCAAAGTTATCTAGTTATTTATCAGAGCCCACATGAAAGTTATTCTATTAACATATTCAACAGTTAATATGCTCTCACATGCCTTAGCAACGCTCTTTGTAAGAAAAGGGTTCATTTTGCTTTTGTTATTGTGTAAATCTTCATGCGAAACTTAGAAATGTTACAGAAACATCAAAGAGAGTAGAGTTAAGATATTAAAAAGAAAAAAAAAAACAAAAAAATAGACAGCATATGCGTACACAAGTTTTGAGGTGAAAAACCTAACAACATATATGCATTAATATTAAGGTGCTCCTTGAAATTTTCGCAATTTTCATGTCACCGCTGCATAGATTAATAAAATCTTTACTCAAATTTTTATTTTTTTCATATGCTATGCATACTATTAAAGATAAATAAAAGAAGAAACCTATCCTAAGGAAGGAAACCGTTTATACCGAATAAATTAATCTCCTGTTATTGTTCGTTAGAACCTATGACCCGATTCATCTAAGCTACATCGGTAAACGAGAAAAACTCTTTCGCCTTAAAAACAACGCATTTTTTCATCATTCTCTGCAATGATGGCACATCTCTGCGAAAATTATCTGGCTTAACAGCTCTTAACGAAACAATAAAAACAATTAATTGCATAAACTCAGATGTTGTGTTTGTTAGCTTGCGTAATCAAGGATTTATTTATTATTATGTACGTATAAGAAAAATAATGTTTCTATATTAACGCAAGCACCTACGCTTCGATGCATACACGCGTAACGGCAACGCAGATTACGTACACATATGCCTATACGTAATTCAGCTGAGCAAGGAATGGCAACAAAGTTTGTGCAAAATTCCACTTTACTCCGCTGACGTAACAAATGCCCGTCATATTCCCGTACACGATTCATAGATGCACATGCTTGCGTAATAGAAATCGGTTGTATTACTCCACGAAAGCATTTAAGTGGATTTTGGTCGGTAAACTCGTCTTATTATTCATTATAATATTCATTGACTTCTTATTTATCGGTTTAGTTGATCTTTTTGAAGGTTTGTTACGATTCAAGGTAACACGACAAGGCATACGAACAAAAGTTCCATTGACAGATATATGATGTCACGCTAGGTTATTCTTATACCCGATGAAAAAAAACGCGATCAGTTCAACTGAAAATATGATAATAGAAACTTTAAAAAGAAAGAGAAAGAGAACACGCTTCGTTTTTCAAAAAAAAAAAAAAAAAAAAGAAAAATTGTCAAGGCGCGACCAAATTGCATTCACTTCAAGTATTACCTAATTGAGCCAATCATGTTCAAGGTACCGATTATTGCAACTAACTTGCTTTAGCGTGAAGAAAGTACAAAAATTTGGATTTAAATATCCATAGGTGCCGCTGGTGATGCTTATCACAAAGCGGCGCTAGCTTTCGGGACATTTCTATCTGGCAGCATTAAAAGTGTATCCTACTGTGGATGTATCTATCTAATTTAGAGCTTGTTAACCTTCCGTTCGACTTTTATGTAGAAAGAAAGAAGAAGACTACACGAATAATGTCATAGTGATGCGGGAAAATCGTATCATTCCGACAAAAGGTATTTTTTATTATAGACAAAGAAATGGTAAGCCGGCGTTTCACTGCCGCGGGCAGGAAAGCTAAAGCAAACAGATGAATCGCTTAGATTCGCTCGACCTCAGATAAATTGCAGACATATGCCAACGACCGATGCGAGAGCTTAGAAAGAGGATAAAGGCGCGATAAAGGAAAAAAGTTGAGAGTGTTGCAATGAACTCGCCGTTACTTCAAGTATAGAACCATGTAATCATAAGCTGTTGATTGCTCAGAGCAATTATTACATAAATAATTCACATAGTTCCTGCACATATTTATTTATTTATGTACATATGCATGTAAGTAATTTGTATAAGTTGCGAAGAGAACATGATGCGACAGATATGTGGTAAAAAGTTTAGTGAAACTCAAGTCAGACAGTCAGTCAAGGATTAACTAGAAAAGGCGTGCATTACTTTCCAAAGTCTCTTGCAAATCCTTTGAAGTTTTTACTACAAGCAATTTTTATGTTTTTAGCAAAGAGTTTTTAGAGAATAGTTTTAGCATAAGCGTATCCGCAGTGCAGAACTTAGGTACACGCATTGCTATGAGAAAATGAATTTCAAAGCGTAAGCGTTCGAAGCGAATTGACCGACCGTGCATATCAACGGCCTGCGTAGGTTTATTGAAATTTATACGAAGCATTTCTGGAGAGCATATGTGGAGAAGTAAAACGAACGATAATCCGAAGAATTTCTTTTCCTTTATTGTTATTATTATTGGTATATAATGCCTCAGTTGTTGTTTTTATATATTTTGACATAAAATATCAAGGATAATTGCAAACGGATTTACGCAAATACGCAAGTAAACGCACATGCATACACATATTTATATTGTGCTCTCTTATACATATACATATATGTGCATACTTATGTATACTTATACTTAAGCGTTGTAAATCTTCAAAGTGTGTATGAAATACTTAAGCATAAATTATAATGAACGCATCACATACGCATTTACATACATACATACATACATACACATACACACATGCACACACGCTTATGCGTGCGGATACGGTAATATGAGTGCGTATGCGTTTTAACGGACAGCGTACGTACGAAACGGTATCAAATTTTCTGAAGAAAATCATATATAGTCGAAAATAACATCAGCAACGATGATAGATCACAGCCCACAGCTATACTTAAACGAATAATGGTGTTGTTGGGACAACAAATTTACACGAAATTTGCTCAATTTTCTGGCTTCCGTTTTGATGTGTTGCGCGTAAAAATACCTTAAGTACATATATACGGGCACATAAATGCAAACACACACACACACACACACACACACACACACACAGACAGACAGATACAGAAACATACACGTATAGAATGTATAACGAAATCATAAATAATATTTTTCTTGATTCGTTTTATTTTTGACGTCATACTCGACGGTATTGAATTGTTTGTCTGGTTGCGGTATTCTTTCTATCGTTTTGTTGTTCTTTATTTCTTGTTTTCTGTCTATATGAACGTGTGCAAATGAACATGCATGTGTATATATATATATTCAAGATAAAAAAATCGTGTATTCTGGCCGTTACTATATGGCTATAGATTGAAATTTACATACAAGCGCATATCTACGAATCGCATATGTAAGAAAATATATTTATTGAGTGTATGGATACAAAACAATACATTGATAAATAATTTCTTGCATGTGTATGGATATCGCATGTATGTATGTATATGGAAATTTATTCGGGCTGATGAATCGTGCATTTTTTTTTGTACTATAAATGCGCATATATGTGGGATACGTTACGTTGGATTTGTCATTGATAGTAACAAGTGTTCCTGTTGTACTATGTCTGTTCCGAGTTTGTCGTTCGCTCTTCATTTTCTCTTGATAATAATGCTATCTATGCAAGCTTATATATATATATATATATATATATATATATAATAAAATATTTGACAGCTTGTAAATAAAGTTTGTTGTCGCTCATATCCGTTTCTTTATAAATTTTGTTAAATCTTTCATTCACTGTTAAAAACATTTTACATCATAGGTATGAATGTGAGGAACGATGTGTGTTTTTTGCCTATGTAAATATATATGCATTCAATTGCATATGTAACTGTGTCCGTGACCAGTGTACTCATTAATTGTCGAATAATATCAAATATGCATGTATGTTCACTTGTGTACGTTCATCAGTTTATCTTCTTATATAATTCTTTAATGTCTCCATTTCTGGGCTTGCATTTTTTCTCGTTGTTGTTTTTGCTTGCATTCTTTATATTTCTTCTTTATACTGGACATTAAGTGTGTAATTAAATTTTAAGTAGTTGTGTCCTTAATGTGATAAATAAACTTGTCATACTTCAAGATAATGTAAAACAGCTTGTTCCGAGCGCAGTTGATAATAATTACAATGATGATCATGATTGTGATGATAATGATGCAATTGTCCATGTTGTTGCTATTATTGTTATTATTATTATTATTATTATTATTGCTTTCATTATTGTTGCTATCTCCCTTATATCTCATTAAAGTTAAGAAAAAAAAAGAAAAAAGACGGAAAAGAGAAAAAAAAATAATACACGAAAAGCCATTAATTGGATTATTGTGAATATTGTCTTGTTGTTGTTTTTCTGTTCTGTCTCAGCTATCACCCGATTCACCTGTTATCACGAGATGAAAGCAAAATTTGGATCCGTTCAACCTTGCAATACTCCAGCATATCTCTGCTCATTTGGCTACTTTTTCTGTCTGTGGTTAGCCTTCTCACGATTACATATTTAGCTACTGACTATTAATGAAATGAAAAGATTGCCGAAAAAAATTCGGAAAAAGACACTGCACACTACACACATCAAACATCAAAATTACATTTCTTCATTACATTGGAACCATCTATCTACTCAATGCTTGTAAACTCTCAAACTAACTGTCCCTTATCCCTGTAGGCTAATCGTCGCATCATTCTCATTACACAAGGTACTGGGCGGTCACGCATTGAAAACTGTTGAAATCCCGCTTAAGGGATTTGAAAACTTTATTTGAAAAGACAGACTTGGTCTCAACATTTTTACACCCTTATCGATTTTCGGCAAAGATATATTAAGTTGCGACATCATGTCCGTCTGTCCATCCGTAGGCTATTTGGTAAATTAGTCTCGTTTAGACACATTTTATGACCACTTACTCCGAAATGCTTTGTCTTGGAACTCCCTTCTATATAGCGTTTGATTGAAGAAACAAAACCGTTTATCCAGCGAATTCATTTTTAAAATTCAAAAAATTAATGGTTTTCGGATGAAGATTTTTGATAAGGAATTCATTCATTTTAATAGCAAAATTAGATCATGTCATCTACTCGCATAGAATGCCCTTTGGTAACGCACAATAGTAAGTGGAATTGCGTAATATGTCTAATAATCGGGTATCTTGGACAATAGCATGTTCGCTTATTTTATATTACGACAGCCAGAGTGAGGTTTGAGATAGCATTAGTGATTTGAGCAGAACCGGTGAAAGTGGGTATCGTAGGGTATCCGATGCATATTGCTATAAGTTAGAAATATTGGATCAATATTACAGACGCTACAAATGGAGAACAATATTAGTTAGATCGGTTTAGCTAGAGTGTTTAGTGGTTAAAGGAGATTAATATTTTTGCCAAATACACTTTATAAGAAGAGAACTAAAGCTTGTTTACACATGTAATATAAACTGATTGATCAAATGAAATTGTTCACGCCTTAAAAGTCATACCCCTCATGTTTTGCTTCAGATTGCTACCAAAAGTGATATCCGAGTTCAGTGTTGTTTTGGAAATCATCAAGGAACCATGTGCAGTTTGTAAAGCGTAGCGAAATTCCTAAAATTTATTGCAATAATAACGAATCTGTTCGGGTCACGTTTTGCGCATAAATAAATAAATTTATGGTCAACACAATCGACTTACTGAGCTTGCTATTCATAGTGCAAAGGGAAAGTATAAGTGAAATGTGTTTGTTGAGTTGTTTGTAGTGTTTATTAAGAGTCCAGCAAAGTGTGATTTTTTGCGGCATAAATTTGATAATTTCGTTGCCGACGATATGTGGTTTCCAGAAGATGGCACAACCTGCCGAACATCACGCGACATACACTCAACTAATTGAGAGGAAAGCTTAAAGTGATATAAGTGCGTTCGACTCTTTCCTTTGTGGTTACGTTAAGTTATGCGTTTACTTTCGAAAATTTTCAATGACCTTGAAATTGATATAAATCGCGTTGTCGTCCAAGTAAATTGAGATTTATGCGGAAAAATAACTAAAAACTGATTGCTCCAAAGCTGAATTTTAACAAAAATCTACAGGCAGTCATACACACAAAAATTTATTTATATATATATATATATATATGTAGAAAAGCCATGAACTCATGTTTATGTATTTTAATAATGAAATAAACGAGTTTTTTATGCTTTTTTGTTTAATTGCAAATTAAAATTTTCTAAAACATCACTTCAAACACCTTATGAAATACCATTTATTGCAAAGAACATAAGGTTTGCTGTCCATGTCCTGTGATTGACTTTCAATAGCTTGATATCGAAATCGGTCATCTTGTTGACTTACTTTGTCGAATGCATATAAAAAGCGTCAAAAATTAGGATCGATATCAGCGATGGCGAGTGCGAGACTGGTGTACAGGGTTGGGAGGGCCATGGATGAGTGGCTTTGTGTTTTTAGACTGTCTCCAAATATACAAAGAAAACGAGACTATGATGCGCAGTGTAAACAAAGCTTTAATTTAGAATCTGCTCAAGACGAAGAAGACTTTTTAAAAAATTGTATAAACAAAAATTTCTTGCTTTCAGCTCATTTTATGCTTAAAGATGAATGAAATGTGCGCTACAATTAAGTTCTCGTCTATTGTTTTAAAGTAACGAATAAAAAAAAGCAGATATGTGCACGCGTATGTGTATGCGTAAGAGGAAGAAGACCAAAATTAAGGAATATTTCGAGAATTTCACAACTTTTCATAAAGTTTTCGGCAAGAGAAAGACAAACAAAAGCGGAAAGAAGTACAACAAGACATTTTTATTTTTTATCTTTTTTTTTTTTTTTTTTTTTTTTTATCAACATTTCCCTGACGCACAAAAGGGACAAAAACGGTTTCTTCGCTTCTTTTTTTTTTTGTTTCTTCGGTAATTTTTGTAAATGACGCACAAGTCTGTGCAATTGCTGAAGTTGACAATGTTGACACTATGTAATGGTCGGATAAGAGTAAGAAGAATTTTTCCGGCATCGCGAAGAGAAATTAAGAGATCATTTCAAATGAATTTTCATTAAGTGCAAAAAAAAAAAAAAAAAAAAGAAGAAGAAGAAATATTTGTAAAAAATTTGCGCGAAATATAATTGTTAGTTAAGTGTTTGAAGAGTACCGAATAAGAAGACTAACTAGAGAACATAGAAATAAAGGCATTAAGCTTGAGATCATTATTTCATATGAATGTCTGCCTACAAAACTTATGCTTTTCGTTTGAATGTGTTCACGAATGCATTCACGATACATGCGGCTCCCAACCAAGGCAAGTTGAACATTTTTGACTAACTCACGATGACAAACAGCTGCTGACAAAATAACTGATAATAAGTTTATACCCCTTCTAAGGCGAATATAGGTAACTTAATGCCTCAAGCAATTGCATTGTATTGTAAAAATGTGACAGAAATTTCCTTAAATCAAATTCTTAAACCACTTGCTAAGAATGAAGTTATCATTAGTTTTCGAATAGGTGTCCTTGAGAGCATCACTCTAATATCAGCAATAAAAACTGTAGATATATTCCAAAATGGTTCAAATTCTTCTTTGGTTTATTTTTGTTTTTTCTTCTTCCAATACGTCTTCCGCTCTGTGGTAAAGTGCCTTTGACGAACGAGACAATTCAAATCGAGGTAGGTGCATTTAACTGGACTGCCGGCCAATTGAAAGCGCTTTCGCCCAAGCTGAATAACTCTGATAAAAGAAAGGAATCGAGTCGTCCCTCACATCAAGTCAAGTCATTAATTTTGAGTTCTCACAAAAGAACTCATAATTGGTAATTTGCCAAGGGTATTGACTTTGTTTGCCTAACAGATGACGTTGATGAAATTTCATATACTAATACTACTACTACTACTACTACTATTACCACCTAGTGATGGTAAATGTGCGTATTATAATAACGTTTTGACGCGTCAGTTAATTTTATTGCAAGAAGTTGCATTCCTTCATTTTTTTATTTGTACGTGAACAGAGAAAAAACAAAAGCAAAAATTCAGAGAAATGAAATAGTTTCACTTCACTTTGGTTATAGTGCCAAGCTATTTGACATACGTAACAAATTCGTAATTTTGTTTTTTTTTTGTTTTTTTTTTCAGATGATATTTATTCTGACATTTATGCGTTTGTGGTAAATGTTAATATAGATAACGAAAATTGGTATAAACTTTTAAGTCGGAAGTAGCAAAACACTTGCGCACATATATATATATATATATATATATATATATTTAGGCATAACAAACAATCATCACCTACCAGTTTTTCCGCTAGCAATTACAAAACGTGCTACTGCTGCAGCTAGACGTTTTGTACTTGAAACCAGCGATGTTGACGATAGCACAGTTCGTTGAGCTGACGCAGTCAATGCAGATTTTCATTTCACTGAAAATTTGTTAAGACAGTTTCCCTTTTCAGCACCGTTGTTGTTACTGTTCCTGTTGTTGTTATATCTTTTTTCCTTGTGCGTTCACTTTGCTTAAGTGATAAAGTGTTGAATCATTTAAAGAGTGTGAATGAAGGAAAGCGGAAGCAATATCAAAAAAAAAAACAAAAAAAAAAAAAAAGATAAGAAAAGTCAATGATAAAGTTTGAATTTTTATTGTTTTCCCTTTCTTTTCTTCGTTTCTTTTTGTTTTTTGTTTTGCTCTGTTGGGTATTTTCAAGCTCAAGTGCAGGTTGCCATAGTGTTAAAATCTTGCAGGAAATTTTTGAATCACTTGTGAATTGTGATAGTGAAGAAGATAATACACTCAGCTAAATTTATATATGCACATATATATATATATATATATATATATATATTTGCGCCAATGTTTCTTCGAGTTTGTCTTACAATATCCTTTTGTACCATTTTACGTTAAAGTAAGACTTCAACTGAAAGCACATGCACACACGCACACACGCACCGACATTTTCCTGCTAACAAAACATCTTTTCAGATGACAATTATGGGAGTTTATGGTTAAATGCAAAATATGATGCATTTCAACTTTTGGCTAAAATAAATGAAAACAAAAACACACACAAAAATAAAATAAAAGAATAAAAAGAATTAGGAAATTGTTTAAGAGAACTGAAAATAGAATTATTCAGGAAATTTTTTTTTTTTTTTTTTACTTTTGCGTTTACGAAAGTTTGTTTAAATCTTTCGTTTTGTTCTTTAAAAGATTTAAATACAAAATTGCTTATTTTTGCATATAAACGTTGACTTCCTCAATCATGTCATCATTTTCAAGTTTCGACTTAACTACCACTCCTCAGAAAATGTTTATATGATTCTACATAAATTCCAAAAATTCCTATTAACTTTACCTTCTATAATATATAATTTTTACTAGATAAAAAATGAAAAAAACAAAACCCGCGTTAGCCGCGTGATGAAAAAAAAACATCATTTGCGAGTTCTCCACTCTTTTCTATTGAATGTTGCTGCTTGAATAATTACACTATTTTCGATTACATCTAAAAGAACTTATGTTATCAAAATAGAAGCTTTATTAATTGCTATATCGATAGCGGGCATAATGAAAGCTATTGCTCAATAAATTCATTTCGCTGATATGCCCATATGTCCATCTATCTACTCCTTGCTCGAAGCGTATTAGAGTGCAACAGAGAGTGGACTAGCGATAGTACACTATTCTCGTAATTTCTCGTAATTTTTAAAACGAGATGACCGTTTCACGCATATACGCAATAGAAATGCAAGATATTTAATGCGCTTGTAGGATAAGATTATATAAAGAAAAAAAAAAAAAAGAAAATAAATAAATAAATAAAAAAATTTAATAATTTTAATATAAATCCTTGAAAAAGACATAAATTTCTACATAATTATCACCGAATGACTTATGATAAAATATCCGCTATACGTAAGCATATTACTCTGAGCACTAGCAATATTGTTGTTATTCATTTTTTTTTTTTTTTTTTTTAATTGGGTACAATTTTATATAAAATATTTCATGGATTATTTATGATTTTAGAATATTATCTAATAATATAGCTTTTCGCATATTATACATATTAATAGTAATTGAACATATACACGACGCGATATGTTGCAGAGAGGAGAAGAGAAGGAGTGATGCACCCACACAAACCTAATGCATGTATGACACATTCTCCCTTGGTGACCGAATCTGAAATACAGCGCATAATAATAAAAATGTGTACCAGTAGTATCGTCTATATATACACACACATATGTCTGTCTCCGCGCCAAACATTCAACTCATCAAATAATGCCACCACTGCTACCGAAACTGATGATTCAAAATAAATCCGAGGTCACAGAATAACGGATGGATTTTGAAGGCACATAACATACTCATACACTCTCGTATTAGTTCTACAATATGGTTACGTTATTATAAATGTCTGTATATATATATATATATATATATATATATATTTGTTTGTATATATATGCATTTACTGATGTGTTTCGTATGCCACATGTGCGCCTATTTAAGGCCAGAGGGTGCGAGTTGTTGTTTAAATGTACACTGTTTTCTATGCTGTATTGGTTTTAGTTGTCAAAAAGTACATCGAAATATAAACAAACCGTACAATAAGAAAGAAAAAAAAAAACAGAAAAGTTAAACATAAAAACAAAAACCAAAAACATATGCCCTCACGTATGGCTAACATTATTTGAGAATCTTTGTGAAGGAAAAACAAATTGTAGAGCGTTCGCACACAACCATTGCGACACATTATCTGTTAAGCTGACTATGTGGCGCTTGCATTATATTATGTTCAGAGATTAAAATGATTTAGAGTAACGTAATGCCAATGACTGCAACAAATACCAAATAGTGTACGACATACATTTCATTCACTTACGCAAGAGTCCCCAAAATACGAATACCAAACATTTCCCGTCATGATCATCATCATCATCATCATCATCATCATCATCATCATCATCATCGTCATCATCTGTTTTAAGCTCACCACCATGGAAAGCATTTGAACATGAAAATATGCATTCATCAGAAATATCAGCTAAGCATCTGCCAATGATTGGTTACATATGTTTAGGAAGTATATACATATAGATTATATATATTATATATGGATGCATGTGTTGCCATCTTTGAGTAAAACATATCCATTTGCTCTTCTCTGACTGACACAGTTCAAACAAGCCATCAATAAAGTAACATAACTAATTAATGGTTTGTTTGGACTTAACGCGACTTGTTTTTAGCGTTCTATTATTCTATTAATTTTATTTTCTTTGTTGACTTTTTCACTCACATTTACAGATTGACTTTTCTATAAATATCAAGAAATCTATCCGCTAAACATATAGATTTTGTTATTTAAATAAATTAAAAAAAAAAAAAAAAAAAAGAAAAGAGAAACTTTTTTAATATTTGTTCCACTGCCAATGGTGCGCGATACCAATTATTAGATTTATCTTGCGTTTTCTACGAATGTTATATCATGATTTTTCCATCTTTGATATTCGAAATTAATGCGAATAATAGAAGCTATTTAGGCATGTATCTCCCTGGGCCGATTTACTGAAATCACGATTACAATCTTTTTTTCTTTCCTTTAATTCCTTCTAATTGTTGTCATCGATCTGATCGAGTTTATTTCGAATGTCAAATAAATTTTTCTTTATTTCTATGTGTTAAGCCCTTGATGGCTTGAGGGGAAGCAAACAATGTAGTGAAAGGCTTATGTGTATTTTAATGACAATTACAAAAAATCCGTACCGTTTAATACGATTGTTATTAGTATCTTTCTTTCATGTTTGGTGACAGCCTGAAGGTCGTACCTCAACCATGCATGCTTCTCTGCGAAAGAGATAATAGACATTGCACATGACCTTTGCTATTTCTTCTTTAAATGTTGGGCCTAGATCGGTTGTAATTTTTTCCCCTTTTTTTTTTTAATATTAATGAAAATCTTTTTCCACTTACCGTTGAAGGTCAAGCCTAGGTATACTTATTGGGTCTTACGCTCTACGAATGCGCACCGGACGAAGTGTCAGTATAGCAACAAAACTTAAAATAGAGAATGAAAAATTCATAGGTGTAATTTTAGCCGACGTCTGCAGTGCATATTTAAAAAAAAAAAAAACCTAAGAAAATCATTCGTCGGCTAATCCATCATTAGCCATCAACAGCTGATAATGATTAGAGATCTTTAAATGACGTATTAACGTTAAAGGTTATTTATGAATGAACAACGGCACTTTTCCATTGGCCATTTAAAATATATTTTAACGTCCATCCAAAAAGCTAACAATAATGCCAAACCTACAGTGGATTTACGCATGTGGGAAAAGTTTCATTGAATTATATGTTTTCAGGTACAATCGATGACGGAAAAGTAGTTTACAATAAAGATGAAAGTCTTTGAATTACTCACATATGTTGACTGGAATTTTTTATGATTTTGATTTTCTTCATCTTCGTTTTCAATGTCTATGTAAGTGAATTTTTTTCCTATTTTCGCTATTGCATCTATGGTGTGGAATAAAAAACTATGACCGAACTCTTAAAATTCCAACGAAAACTAATGTGGAAAGGAGCAGAGGTGCATCGATGCCGGATTTCATTGCTCATTTATGCATTTTGATCTCCACGTGCCGCAAAGTCCTCTTCTTGCACTATAGTACATCAGTCAGAAAGTGATTTTACAAATTCAACTCAACTATTTCCTTGCACCTAAGATTACTACTCTTCTTTACTTATATGTGCAACATAAAAACGAAATAACTTTATCGAAATTCCTTTCAACTTTCAGTTATTTTATATTAAAGCTATTTCAATGACAAATATATGATATCCTTTTTGCTGCAAGAATGTACAAAAAAGTTGAATAAACGCTTCAAACATAGAGCAAGACTACATTGTATATGTATTTTTCATTTTGTATGAGTATATGTATATATATATATATGTGTATAGTGGTTGATTAAATCAGTTAGTGAACATAAATTTTAATAGCATTTCAAGAGTCACAGAGATTTACTGACGATAATGATAATCAACTAAAAGAGACCGACTATAGAAGACAATATAACCGACTACTACCGAACAGAATGCATAACAAAGTGAGTGTAACATTTATTAAAATAAACCAATAATAATACATAACACAAATGTGAAACTCTATGAAGCATTAGCCTCATGGCAAACACTTGTTATTGTATATATATATATATATATATATATATATATATATATATATTTCTATTTGTAGATATGTACATTATAGATAACTCAATACTAAATATTATGGGAATAAAGGTAGTGTGTATGTATAGTATAGTCCTTTGTATATGTGTATGTGTGTATATATCTATATATACAAATATATATATATATATATTTATATATATATATATATGGCTGCATGTATTCTTTGCTGTGCGGACAATAAGATGCAATTGTATGCTAAGTAGTGAGCTGATGTAGACGATCTACCTCTGCGTACATCTATTTATATGAATGCTGTGTATAATAAGGGAAAAAAAATGTGACTTACGATTGCATTGAAAGTTGTACACAACAGCAAACTAATAACGACGCTACTATTCTACAATGTTTTCTGTATATACGGTATGCGGTGACAAAAGATATATATATGTTATTGTAACTGCGACGTCCGAAAATATTTTACATGAATGTGTGAATGTGTAGATATGTGAGCGGGAAAATTTCGCCGTGTTTGAAATAAAACATTTGAATCAGTTTTAGTAACATATGTTCATCATCCCGGCACCTTGTCGATCCCTATGGCACAGAAGCTTACATCCTTGGGCCCACAACGTTCAGTAGCTGCTGTGGAGACCGCTTTAAATGAAGTACACTTTTATTTTTCGTCATTAAATTTTGAGTCAATTAGATTAATGGGATGAATAGGGTTGATGGCGAAGAACTTTCGATTGAAGCTCATTTAGCCTAAATCGCTTCACCAGTGCAGTATCGAATTTTTCATTGCGTTGATGGATGAGAATTGCTTTTCTGTTTGCTAATACTGCCCGCCTATCTTTGCCAGCTGTACTCAATTCATCGAGCTGGTTAAAGTGCGTATTTACACACTGGACTTTATTCATTTGATCAGAAACCGTTCATCACCTTCCGTTGATAAAGATGTGCTTTAATTGAATGTGCAATAATTGTGGAGGATGTTCCAGGTTCGCAGTAAACCTTTTATCGCTTTATATTCTTGTAATCGTGATCGACTTTTCTACTCCCCCGTAATTAGTTTGTTCATAACTGTGAGAGCTAAACATGAGATATCATTTAGTAAGCTGACGAATATTAACGCGTTCATGAGCTTGAATTGAATGCGTAAAAATAATGCATAGGAGTTTCGTATCTTCAGAACTCAGGTTACCCCTTTTAGGTTACCTATCGCGGCATATAAAAAAGAGAAACAAAGAAAGAAAATTTAGTTTTCATAACACGTTAAAATTTGCAAACACATACAGAGTTGTATGTGTGTGATTGTGTACATTTTGAGTGTATATTTTGATTGCTTACATATGCAGGTTGTGTGAGAACATTATTAAGGGTTCAATGTTGACACAACCATAAGCACATAGTTTGTAGGGTGCACAGGGACAAATTCTGTGCACTGTATAAGAAAAGTGTGTTTGTATAATTCGATTTTACCTTCTGGGCTTTTGCACCAGGTATACAGCTTTATATTAAATATAGACATACAGACGAACATCCATCCTCACTATGCTGTTTTTTTATTATTATTATTATATAATACATATATATATATATATTTATATCATATTAAAGTTGGGTGGAGGAGTGTCTTACTTACTTTATGTGTTCCTTGCTTTTCACGCAGACTTTCTGAGAGAAGAATCTGTTGATTAGCTTACGTTCTTTTGAAAAAGTTATGCATTCCAACGGATGGGATTTTTTTGTTTCCATTTTCAAGTTTTGCACGTATGTGGAAAATTTTAAAAAGTGTGTGGAACTACAAATTAAAGATGGAATAATTTTTGTTGAGCTTAGGTTAAGCAGGTTAGTAAAACTAACATTTATGCTCGTGATATGGAGATAATCATCTCGCGTACGTCCTAAGATCAAGGGACAGGCTAAGATATTCAATTAAAAAACTATTTATTTGTTTCGAAGCAAACCCCTTAACCTTTGACAATCTCTGGTTGCCATAAGTGAAATAATAAACCAACTGCACTTCCCTTCCATTAAGGCGCGTATAAAAGTAAGTGAAACTAATAAGAAAATTATATTCCTTTCAAGTCGAATCTTTGCGGTGTATATAGTCCCCATCCAAAATATGAACGTATTAAAGTAACTCAATAATAATGATAAGCGTGCAATTGCATTTGAAGTAGGTATGCGAACACTTTCATACATACTTGTAGCTTAATATGTAGTGCAGAGTATAGGTTGAGATGATTTGATTATGTTACCTATTTCCAGAATAAATCTGTGACCATCAATTTACAAACCGTACATTATACACTTAGCTTTCATTATATCTGAAGCCCTATGGTCATTAATAGAGAATACCTATGTCACCTCTGACTTTTTAAATTAATTCTTACCCTCACGAACCGCATAGTTCCAGGTTCGCAGACAACGTAATTCAGATTGGTGCTGCTTTATATTTCTTTCTTTCTGCAGCTACAGCGAACGCTTGCAAACCACCGCTAAGAGGTAATTGCTTTTGAGAATTAAAATTAATACTCGCTTAGATGACTTTGTCGTCTTTTGTTTGCATCTAGAGTTTCTGTGAATTAAACCGGGCCAGATGGTACTCCATTTTTCGGGCTATCTATCGAGCATTTCGCTGATGTGCGATATATATGTTTTTATATGTAAAGGGTAATCCTCGATATCAAACGTTGTTAAGACTCGACTTTTAATTACTTTGAAAGTTTCAGTTCCGCTCATTCTCTTACTCTATTTACTTAAGTTTCACTCTACCAAATTAAGATAATAGCATCCGCAGATACAATATGTCGATCGGTTATTCTCGGGAAGCACAAATAGATATCATTTTGAACAACAACTTCATACTATTTTTCGAAAATCTTAATTGCCAAACTACGCCTGCCAAAATTTCTTTTTGGTAATATGCTTTTGATCCGCAAAAATTCCATTCAAACCCGGGATTGATTGCTGGTTACAATCAAAGTCATGCAGTGCCCCTATAATACGACGAGAATTGCCAGCATAAAATTATTAAAAAGCAATGTCTTAACAATTTCGCAAGAAAGTTCTGGCAAGCGCGAGCTGTTTCCGAAAGAAATACCACATAACTTATAGCGGAATATATGATCCATCTCGCAAATCGATGCTTATAGTGATAAAGAAGAACGAATTGAAATTCGAACTACCGCTTACCCACCCAATCCAAATCATATTTTCTAGCTTCAGTTGTCAGCGTCTCTTATCGGCTTGCCAGCCCCAAAAAGATGCTCCAACAGAGAGGAGGAAATCGTTTTATAAAAAATACATCGAAAAGTTATAAAACATTTTATAGAGAGATAAAATCACATTTTTCACAAATATATTTTCTTACTTGCCCCTAGGAATTATTCATATTTATAAATGCATAGAAATGTACGCTACTTAGCTACAACAACACATTGTTCGTTTTGTCTACATTATAAGAATAGAAGGAGCACACAAGTTGACAAAATATATAGAGAAAGCCATAAATGATTTGGAAGTAAGCAAAAGATTAAGGTCAATAAGTTAAACACCAATTGGCCTTTGGTAGATAATATTCAAAGTCATATGGAAAATCTTTCCAAAGGGGGAAAAAAACATAATCGCAACACAACAATAGATTCAAATTTGTGCTAATATTATGCATGGCATCCATTTTTGTACGCCTACGTATTGTAAATTGAAATACTGTTTTACCTAAACATATTAAGGTATATCGGAAAAATACACACATACATACAGCGACTTGAATGTGTGCTTTTGTAATTATGAGTTAAGCGAACGATATGAACTTTGATTAACTACAACACTTAAAGGGTTTCGAGATGTTTTTTGGACGCATTCACTTAACACATTTAACTTTGGCAACTCTAGCTCTATTATGCCGTACCACGCATAACATGCGCAACAAGTGGTAGCGCAAAAATGATTGAAAAAAAAAAAACATTGACGAAACAGTGATATATTTTTGTTTAGGCAAAATTGACTGCGTTGTGAAATGAATGAAAACTCTGAACGAATTCGGTACATTTTAGAAGGTGTCTTAAATATGTTGCCCCGATCGCTTCGCAATCTTGCGATAAAACTCACGATGTTTATCGGCATGTATATGGTTCGCTTGTTACCGTTTGAAAAGCTTTGATGTTAAAACACTCTTCGAGAGATTAAGCAAGACCGGCTCAATTCGTCTTACAACCTCGCTACGGTATTAAATGTTGGCTAAAAAAAACACAATTCTGAACCATTCGCATAAGAATGGATACAAAGGGACGATCGTCATTTGGATATAACAAAAGTTAACAATGAAAAGTTAAATGGACAGAACTGCCACCTGTTGATTATTAGTACAGTAAAAAAAATATTCCTATTCGACAATGATTCACGAAAAGGTTTGTGCTCCAAAATGGAGGAGACTGCAAATTCCGCATTGACATTGCAATCACGGCATATGGTTTTGCCAGAAAACTGACACATATTTGTTGCAAAAGACTTCGTTTAAAGTATTAAAGAGATATGCTTGAGGTTTTGATGAAAAGCCAACGCGAAGTCTTTTTTGATCTAATTTTTATGATGCTCCAATAGTATGCAGAGTTTGCCTTTTACCTTTATATATCGCATCACTCAATAAGTCTCCGGTCTGACACACATATATGACAGCAGTGTTGACAGTCTCATGTACTTTCTAGATAGTACCAAGCTTCAAACGGTTTGGTATTTGTGCACCACTCGTGTTCCATTATTATGGACGAATTTTTAATATCTGAGACACCAATGGATTTTTCAACCTTTTGTAAATTTAATCAAAGTCATTTTTAATTTATAAAATTCGGAATTATTTCGAATAAAAACAATGGCTTTTACAAGAAGTACAAGAAGCGAAAAAAATCTCCATATGTGCATGGACTCGAGCAGATAGTTGATTAGCGACAATATCAGATCTTGATGACCTCGGATCGTGATTCGATCAAAAATGGTTGAATTTTTCCATACTTGAAGGCCCACCCTCATAATCGATGATATGAGTAAGGATTCTGCAATTTTTGTAGTTACTGTTCTTACCACTGCACGTCCGTTATCATTTGGGTCAATCTTCTCGATCTTGCTCGATCGGAAGGATAGTAATTGTTCGAAATAAGAGTCCAATATTCCCAAGCGACGCTTTAATTCAAATGGTTTACCTTCGTCTTTTCTGTATTTATACGAGGAACATTTTTCTTGGTGATGTTACGCTTTTGTGCTAACACTTCCAAACTGGCGATGATTGCTAACGATGGAATTGATAAACCAAAAATTAATGTTGGATAAGTACGTGGAACGTTTTGATATGAGCCCAATAGGAATTTGTTAAAGTTTCCCAAAAACGCAACTTTCGAATTTTAGGTTGGCCCTTCACGATCGCCAAAAATGTGCGAACAGGACCGTTTTTGCAATATTTCCGACCGGTGCAAGCAAAGACAGTTTTTGATAAAGGAGAGAATGAAATACAATATGATGAAATCATTATGCGCTGAATTAACAACGGCTAAGCCGCTAAAAGTGTAAGATGTAAAAAGATATCTAGATATCTATGAAAGTCATCTTGCTATTAGCCCTAGATTTACGGCACCCATCGTAAAGGCGGGCTTTTGATTTTAAACTTAATAACTCTTTCTAAGAGAGTAGCTATTTTTAGAGGTTATAGATTGGTTTTCAATTATATATGTATATACGCTTACCTTTCTTTTCTGGCGTCCGTCCTTTTTCTAGGTGGTGTGTACCCATTTCTACGAAAATCCGTCAATTTAATAGGTAAGTTTGAGAAATCGTTTAAGTCATTATTTTAGATTCTTTTGCAATGTAGGCATGTATACGAATAAGTCACGCCCACCTCATATTCGTAATCGGACAGAAAAAAGTTTTCGCCGAATTTTAGCTTCCTATCTTCATTTAGCGACGAAACTTAGCACAGATATTATCAATATGGGGGCCAAAGTTGTCGTTACGACCAAGGATTACCCTAAAACATTGCTTTGAATCTACAAGATCAATCGAACACAGAGATAAGTTTTTGTTGAGGATGAATGATCCAACGCCGACAGCATTGAAGAATAGGGAATTCAGTCTTACTGAAATTAGTGCAAAGAATATTATTTGTCATCCAAGAGTTAAAAATTGCTAAAGACTCGTTAATATTTTCGTTAATGTTTTCGGAGGTATGCAAATTATTTATATTATCTCTATGAAGCAGAAGAATGTCATGTGCATACGTAGGGAAAGCGCAATCGTGACCAAGATCATCGAGGAAGAGAGGAGGCCAAAACCGGAACCTTGCGGTAAACCAAACATAGTCTCAGTTAGGCAACGGTTAGAGTCATTCATTTTGTCAGATAATTTTATTAGAAAGTTTCATAATCAAAAGGGGCGTCGTGAAGGGCATTACTGTTATTCAAAAACGCATCAAAATGTTCCTTCATCATATGCGTCGGAACTTTTAAAGAGGCAGGGCAAGATGCTAATCGAAGACAAAGACGATTATGTGCAAAAGAGCACATCACGAATAGAACTCTCAATCTCTACACTCTAGGAGTAGAACTTTCAAGGTAAAAATGGCTTTAAATTAACTACTCATAGGCAGCGTACAATAGTGCATAAAAAAAGAGACAAATTATTGATGTTAAGATATTTCTTTAACAGTACATGTATGCGCGTATATATATAATATTATTATATATATTATGATTACAATGGTTCGTATATGTCTGTAGAAAATTTTCATCAAATTCTTTGCATCAATTTCATAGTAAACTATTTAAAACTTAAGTATTTGATACAGTTTATAATATTTACATTGCTAAAGGTCGAAAGTTGTTTTTAGTCAAAAGGAAATCAAAAAAATAAATAAAAAAAACTTACAAGAAGTCGATGAAAGAATGTTTTGAGCAGAAGATTTTGTCTATATAATAAAATTAATTTCTTTTCTTTTTTGATAAAAATTAAAATATGTTTATATGAAGAATTGAAAAATGTACTCTATGCAGGCAAACCTACTAACACAGTAACCACAAGAGCAGAATATTTTTTACTTACATTTTCATATGCACACGTAATGCAGATAATATTTTAATACGTAGGCCGAATAAAAAGAAAACATATGCATGCATGTATGTCAAGAATAAAGTTTTAAGTATCTTACGAAAGAAAAAAAAAAAAACCTTTGAAAAATAGGAAACAACACTATATTGGCACGACTTTATTATTTCCTGTTGAATTGAAAACAACAAAAAAAAAAGGGGCAGAAATTGGAGAGAGAATGAAAGAAAATATATTTCAATAACTACTAGACGTACATGCATATATATGTAAAATAAAATTTTATATGTGCGATTGTATGCAAATGATTAGCGGCAAGAAATTTTAACGCGACAGTCACCGACCAATAATTCCCAAGATTAAATAACAAAAATAAGCATTTTTCTTCATTGGGAAAATTCCACTTTAATTATGAACATAGTCTCAGGTGTGAGGTGTAGGTGTCCTAATCACTTAAATTTTCAAAGCCGCCAAAACAACTATGGAAAGTTGAAAGTGCCTGCTTATAATATATTCACGCCCACAACTTGCCTTTAAACTTGAATTTGAATAAGTTCAACTTAAAATCAACTAAAAAACAAAAGCAAAAGAAAGCTTTCACGAGCTCGGTACATTTTGATCAACGATATGTGGTTATCGACCTGAGAATGGGTTTGAGTACTTACCAAAGCCATTTGAAGGAAACGTTAAGAATCATTTCGCCAAAGCCATTCGCTTAAAAGCAGTTATACTTTCCTTACTTGTTCTAATGGTAAGACTCCCCCCCCCCCCCCCCGCCCCTCACCGCAACCTCCCCCCTACCCCTGCATCCCTATATGGAACACTTGACTATGGAAATACGTTTGTTTATTTATTGTTTTACGTATCGTAGATGGAGTCAACAGGTTTCCGTAGTCTCAGAATTGTGATCAACATACGGGTTTACGCCATCTTAATTATATGACTCTAAATATCTTTTTGTGTAGATGTGTGCGATATAATAATAAGAACTCCTATAACTAACAATAAAAAAAAAAAAGAGACGAACAAAAAGTTGAAAAGACGGATCGATACTCATAGATGGATTGAACAATAATTAGGAGCAAACAACTAAATGGTCTGTAAGCTTTGTTTAGGCTCAAGAATGTTGAACGCCCTTTATCGCGTACGTATTCCATAACCAGGGAGGGAGAGTAAAAATGAAAAATTTGAAATCTTACAAACTTAACGATACCGTATCTAATAAGTAAAGTCGAGAAGACTTTGTATTAAAAAATAGTCCCCATTAGGATTGAAAAATGCATTTGTATATTAAGCTATGGCTAGCTTGGTGAAATATTTAAACGTTAAGGAGTACTCAATATTCGCTCTAATTCATTTACTTTTCTTTAGTCCTGTTTTCTTTCACTTCTCGCATTTGTTTCCTTGCAAAATGTTTTATTTGTTGGCGTATAGAAGAAGTGTGTTTGTGTCAGACTGTGTGTGTTTGCAAGCATTTAACTTAAGTGTCTACAAATCAAAAATGTAATTTGTTGTAAATTTTCGGGCGCCTGCAGATGGCTCCTACTTTTCTTCCTCACATTTATTCTTTCGACTCTTGTTGTAGATGTATATATATATATATATATATATATATATATATATATATATATTATGTTTTCATTTTCATTTTCGTTTTCATTTTTATTTTTGTTTTATGGTTTTTCTTATTACGTTTAACATTGTGACAGTTCAGCTCATTCTTTTTTCGTCCTATGAAGTGGTTTTATTTCTATAAATTATGTATTTGCTTTCGTTTCTCTCTCTCTCTCTCTCTCTCTCACTCACTCTCACTCTCTCTCTGTCTCTCGCCATATTATCCGGTTACTGTAATGCCTTACGGTGGAGTCTTAGATTTTTACTAAATGTTTGTAATGCATAGTAACATGAATCGACGATCCTGTAAGGTATACCTGTATCCTTGTTCAGGGTAAAGACGAGGATATTGAATTAGTCTTGGCTGTCCGTCCTATTGCTATTCATATATCTTCTGAACACAAAATTATCATTAAAAGCTTTGTCTGTGAAGCTAAAATTAATTTCATCCTTCCTCTCAGCACTCCCTTCAGGACCTGCTCATCGTTACTAAGAGGGAAACGAATAGTTTGCATATTTCTTCAAAGCTATTTTAGCTCGAAATTGTAACGCTTCCAATTTAAGTGACTTTAGGCGAAGATTTTTTACTAATCTCAAAACCCTATGTAAACAATATGAAGCGAGATTAATATACTCGAACTTTCAATTCTAGTGCTAGGTATAGTGTACAAGCTAAAGGTGAGTGTTAAACATTCGGCATATGCTGAACGTGATAGCCTGTGCTTTTGTTGATGGTCTCGTTGGATTTCATTTTCATTTTGCGGGAATGTGTCATTTTATTACGACGTTTGCCTGCAATTTTTCATTTCTTTTTAAAGGCATAAATTATTTACGAGTATAAAAATACACACACCTACGCACATACATTTGCTGTATTGTAAATATAAAAAATATTAAAAATATTGATTTTGTTATATTTTTTTTTATTTAAAGATTTTCGTGCATAGAAGTGTGTTTGTGGGTTACACCCGTTCTATTCGCTGTTCTTGACATATTTGTGTTTTCAAGTTACTTTAAAAAAGGGGAAAAGAAAAAAACAGCAGACTAGAGTGTCACTAATTTCGTTGAGTGGTTTCCTTAATCGACCCTTATTAAATAGATTTCTCGTGCTTTAATTTCGGAAACTTTCTTGAATTGTCTCAAAGTGAGAGAACTCCCTTTTTTTACTTGCCATAATATTGTAAGAAGTAAATCTTGCAAAGTTGCTCTCAGCGTTCGATTGGCAAAAGAAACGATCAGATTAGTACCAGATTAGCGTTTGAGACAGACGGACGCTTAAAATTTTGTAAATATAGATAAGATAAGGTTTGCCGTAGGAGTATATTGCATATCTGGACAATGCTCTATGACATTTTTGGGGCAAAAACTAACTCACTAACCTCCGTCATGAGGCTGTAAAAAGCGGTCGTCCAACCGAAAATTCGTTTGCATGCGTGTTCCAAATCGAAAACGAAACATCAATTGCTCGACAGACATAACTAGATATGATCATTTCAACGTATTGCTCACTCTCGGTTCCTAGCCTTAATTCCGACGCCATATTTAATAGAATAGAAAATAAATCAATCTTTTGGTGGTTTTTAGTCTCATTCATGCTACGTCTATAGTCGGTAAAGTTAGAACACGCAAGCACGAAACAATGGCTTACGGATGTACAAAGTACAAAGTTCTCATATCCGATTGAGTGAAGTTACCAAGCGATTTATGTCAACAGTTTCTTGCCGTACAAAAAGGCGTATAATGTACCTGGACTTGAAGCTACTTTGCAACGGAGTATTCTGAACTATTTAGTCACTGCATATATATTTCAGAATTTTCTTCTTTTGCTTGGCTTAATAGACGGTTTGGACTTTCTAGAGTATAGAAAAGAATGCGTTTCATGTGGAAGTTGTGTTGCCCGCGTCAATAGATTAATGCCTTATCTGTTGATTTTTAACTTCCCTAATACGCTTACAGATGTTCTTGAGAGTATTAAGCGTTTAAACGCATTCGCAAACAGATAAAACCTTGAATTGCTTTGAGGCGGAGAGCAATGCTAAGCAATTAAAAACTTGGAGTGAAGAGTTCAATGTTAACTATAAACTCGGACAGAGAATTATACATTTCCTTGCTCGTTTCGTTGTCATTCCCCAACAAGTAAGATGTACATGCGATTCCATCTTTGCCACATGCAGCAAAAACGATATTGACTGGCATCTAATCTTCGCGGGAAGTATGTTTGATTGTGGGAGAAGAGGAGTGTTATGTTCCCCGACGACTGCAGGCCAATGGAAAAATGTATGTAATGGGAAATTTTATTTCAATACAAAATATGTGTACAACACATCTGAAAGCTTTAAACATCAATTTTCGAAATGGCATGCGCCACCATACACCACTCACCCTTCATTGAAATTGAATTGAAGATTTCTAAAATAGCATCGCAAAGAAGAGTACGCTGTAGATTTTTAACGATTTCTTTTAAATATGATTTCATGACAAACAACTGCCTACTTTTGATTGAAAATTAAATTTTTTCTCTCTTCATATCCAGAACTATCCACATAATGCGCTATCAACAGGCATGCGGATTAAGTGAACCTTTTTTTTTTTTTTTTTTGGCTCGTGCAGCACCTCAGATTATAACATTTAACTGAATAAATTCGTAGGACGGCATGTGTCGTAGATCTTAACATTATCCATGACGAATCCATATGACTATTAGATAGTACCAAGCTTCATAAGAAATGCGACTCAATTTCATAACAGTTCCAGTGACGCTACACACGACACTTTGCTTTTTCGAATGTTTCGTAGAAAAGAAAATCATGAAAATGCAGACACACACACACATAAAGACATTTCATATGAAGGCTGGTAGATACTAGGTAAAAATTATATGGATGCGTTAAGAGACATCCTATATCCCTTTGCAATCCTAAGAATTAATTGATTCAAGTATTACTTACGTAGCGAGTAAGTCTTCGGTATCGTCATTTTTTCATATTTTTTTCAAAAATAATTCTTTTCCATGTTTGCAATTGGAGTCTGATTTTTTCAAAGTAAACATCATCCAGTGAAATATTTCCTTTGAATATCTTTATGAAAATTCATACAAATAACTTGTCTCTGTTATCACGTGTAGGGAGGCTGGTCTAAAAATGCAATCATGAATCATGAATAGGAAACAATTTTTAATTTTCAGTTTGTTAAGACAATAGTGTTTACGAAGTCGAGATGGGGGAACGCTAGTGTTTGTACAATAGATAATCTGACTACAAGCGCTACAAGCACTAAGCGAAATAGAAAACATTTTCGTTTGTAAATTAATCGAATGTTTTTTGAAATATTTTTGGAAGCAAATAGTTTTTAATATCATTGCGTAACGCTATGTCACTCTTTTAAATACAAATAAATACAATTAATTAATAAATAAATAGCAAGAAGAAAAAAAATTAAAGTTATTAAAAAAATTTTTTTTTTATTGAAAATCTTAATAAATTTAGGATAGGCTAAGAATTTTGGAATTTCGTAAGCAAACCATGTGTAAAGTACGTGGTATACTCTCTCTCTCTGTAAATTCCTTTATTGTTTTTAGTTTATACATATAGAAAGCAATACTTTGCATACTTAGGCAACAATGCAACAATGCCTTTCATCGTGACATAAAATGAATGCCTGTCTGTATGTGTATGGGTGTGTGTTAGTGTTGACATACTAACACATTGTATAGAACAAAAACAAGACAAACTGTTAGAGTGCAACCCATAATGGTTCTATATGCTTACATATGGATACGTATGTGTATGTATCTATATATATATATATATATATCTATATCTATATATGTATACATGTATGCATATATGAATTTGCATACATTTACGTATGCTTTGGTTCTCTGAGTTTGGTATCCGCCAAAATACGTGACTTGGCTGCATATTTTATTTAAAAAAAAAAAAAAAAAAAAAAAAAAAAGTTAGAAGCAGAAATTATAAAAATTTATAAGATTTTCTAAAGCAGCAGCCGCAAGAAAATAAGGGGGAAAAAAAAGAGAATAACAAGCCAAAAATGTTTCACAGACAATGTTTTAAGAGTTAACTGACGTTTCTTATACGGTGTATGTGCATGAATGTGCTTTATTGTGTTGTGTATGTGTGTGTATGTGGATGTGTGTATGTATGTGTATGTGTGTATGTATGTGTATATTTATATACATATATACATATATATATATATGTATTGGAGTGTATTCAAGTGTTTGTGTGAGTAGTTTGGTTTTATTTTTTTTTTTTCTGCCACGTTGCACTTTTCGAAATTTTGTTACAAACAGCTTTTGCATCTTAATCTTTAGCAATTCTCCTTTTATTTTTCTATTTTTTTTTTTTTTCTTTTTTTTTTTTTTTTTCTTTTTGCTTATTGCTGCATAGCTTTTATTAAATTTCCTTTTAGGTAAAAGGGTACGGTAGCAAAGGAAATACATACATGAATGATGACATTATTATGCAAGCAATGTCACCAAAACGTACTCCTCGTTTTTCATTACAAAGATGGAAACTTTTTCTAATACACCGTTCGAAGGATACTTTTCGTGTGAATTTATTTATTTTATTTTCTTTTTCTTCCTTTCCTTCCTCCTTTCGCGCTTTTATAGCTCACTAATAAATCATACAATAAAATTAATAAAATATCAATAACCCAATGTTTAGACAAATTTCTTTTATTTGTATGTATATAAAAGTTACAAAGAAATATTTATGCAGGACGCATGAAAAATGTCTTTTCTACCGTCTAAGGTATGTTAAAGGTATGTTGCAATTATCACATGAAAAGCAATTAACGAGTGTCCAAGTCTTCCTGCATCGCTTATTCAAAGCCGACGCATAGATTGACGTAACTATGGGGAGGCGCTAGGGTTGCTTAAATGATTCCTTTCGTTAAATGATTGCGTTTCCTTGATGGCTCGGCATCTTCATCTTTCCTCCCGGACACGTTTCTGCTATCCAATGTGGGATTTAGCTTATATCCGATTTGGTGCGAATTTTTAATAAACAGTAATACATATACACATGTATATGTAAACAAAGACAATATTTATATATATATATATATTTACATATATTCGGTCATATTGAAAACTCTCAGCGGTTTTCTTCGCGAGATGGTGTTGCTGCCTATATATCGGGCAACACTCTCCCGATTGTCTCAAGCGAACATGTGCTTAAAAGGTGACATTTCAGCTCACAATTTTTGTGCACATATTTTTCTAATTATATTGATTTAAAAATGAGACAAATACCTGAAGAAATACGCTATGCTTAAGCTTTTTCACTATAAAAAAAGATAAAAATGCAAAAAAGAAAAAAAATGTGAAAAGAATGTGACTGAATGGTCCAGGAGCGGTTCCCTCGATTTCGTTCCGGAAATTTTGTTGTCAACGATGCATCTCGCAGTCACTGAAAAATTCGATGGAATTTTACAACTGGTGCAGTAAGGCCGGCACGCAAGCTGTTAGGAAATAGCGTAGGCGTTTAACATCAACCATCTTACAGCAAGCTATAAAACGAAGCTCGAAACTTTTCGGGACTTTTCAGAGTGACAGATTATATTGTGTGGCCAATCATTAGGTAAATATTATATATGTACTACATACCCTTTGGGAAATGTATGTATTGGAAAAACCATAACAACAAGTACCGCGTAATCGATAACATTTATATAGCCTTGTCATGTCAAAACCACCAAGTTACTACTGTTTCCCCTGAACAAAAAAAAAACACAATGGAAGAATAGATAGGATTCGTGACGGTCGAATATTATTCATCAGTTACATAATCGACGTCTGTTCGCAAGTCGACCATTTGGTCCTGTGTCGTGTAGCTACCTACCTCTTTTACTTTACATCGAGTGAGTCTATTGTTTGGACATCACTCAAGGGTTGCCAATAGATATTGAACCCTTATAGGCTAACAAAGTTTAATATCTAAGATATTATGATGAAATCTGGTCTACAGTAGCAATGAAGCATAAAAACTAACCTTGAATCACACTGGTCGATTTATAAAACCCTGTCATATGTAGAGCGCTTACATGACATCAAATCCTAATTTGTGCGTTTTTATGACGGATATAACTAGAACTAAGGAAAGGAAACTAAATTTGTTAAATTTGGGCCACGTTAGTTGACATTTTAAGAAGCCTCCAATACGAGAGCTTTCATGAAAAGTCTGTATTATCACGGAAATGAATAAGCGGAAGGTATAAGGCGAAGTGGCGTAGGCGAACAGTCGGCCTTACCTTACTACAATATCCTTATTTCTTCTTTCATGACAATGATGAACACATTAGACCGCGCGATCACTGACCTTTACATCACGACGGTTATATGTAGATGAACTCTCTTTTTTTGCTTCACTTTTGCTTTCCTTTTTCCAAGGTAACGGCCAGGAATGTTTTACATCGCGACAGTGCTAACCGCAATGCAAATTTCAAGGCTACTTGCATTCGTATTTACTCAAGCAAAAAATTGCGTTTTAATTTTTCTGAAATGGCAAGAATATGAAAGTAACTTCGAATTCGAATTCGATTTCGAACTAGGAAAAGCAATTATCGTCTTCCTTAACAGAGCGTGTAACGCCCCTAAGCAATTAACTGAATTTAATGAACAACTTTGCGAGCTTATGATTAAATTTGGAAGCCTTATCTGTTCAAGTTCGTAAAAAGTGCATATGGAACTAAAAGAGAATACCATTGAAATGATTTAAAATAAAATCAAAAACTTTGTTTTGCGTAATAAATTTTCGAAATGTTTTAGGAAAATTCACTTGAAAGGATTTCTCAAAGTAATGAGAAAAACTACCTTTAACTTTTTTAACGTTAGCCTTAATTACGCTTAAACAGTAAAAATGAAATTTATTTTGATAATAAACGAAACGCAATATATTCACATCTCTCTCAGGTACTATCCCTGTACAGTCTGTAAAGGCTGCTTATTTTTTACGTTCCTCATTCTGCCTGCTCGCTGTTCCGGCAATCGCTTTTCAAGTAAACGAAACTGGATTACATTAGCATTAATATTTAAAACTAATATTTTTACATTATAGTATAGTTAAACATTCATAGTTTGTTATTCCAAAAAAAAAAGAAGAAAAAAAACCATAGCTAACCAAAAAGTTTAGATCTATGCGATGGGTATCTAAAATTCGCTTTAAGAGGAACACAGCATTTTTGTTATTTTTGTGAGCTCTTTTTACGGGTTGTTGGGCAACTTTATTATTGTTTTGCTATTAACGTTGCTGCCGTATGTTAAATTATGGCCAACACGGTTGATTTCGCTATTTTTCGTGTTTGTTTTGTTTCGTTTTGGTAAAATAAACGTTAACTGTTTATTAAATTTAATTTTAATTTTTGAAACAAAATATTTTCACGAATGTTCAGACTGGGCGCAAACCGCAAACGGAATAAGTGAAAAATGCAAAATATTTCCTTAAACATTTTTACTGCATAATTTAATATACAGCAATATAAATACACTTTTGTATCTTTTTTTTTTTTTTTTTTTTTTTATATTATTTTACTAGGCTGGGTGCGAAAACACTCAACTAACGATTTTTTGTACTCTGTGTGATAAGAACTGATTGTGTCGGCACTACTAAGATCAAGCAGGCAACACCGATTGGTACTTCCAATTTGTCCTACAAGTACTCGAGCTCTGTGAGCGTTCAAGAGTTAGTAACTTCTCTATTGCAACGGATGGTGAACCAAATCACATTGAATTTTGACAATAAACTCCGATAAATTTAACTATAAAACTGTGTTTCGAGTTACGGAGAAGGGCATTTGAGGGTCTCTCCTTCCAGAGTTAAGTGTTCCAAACAATTAGTTCCTTGTTAGCGTGGTCTACTTGTCTAGAGACGATATGTCCTGCTTTCACAGACCCAACCCCGGTGGCTGGTTCACTCTATATAATCATACTATTACTGCCAATTATTTATTTCGATCCGTCAAAGCAACAAATATGACAGCCATGTACAGCAGGACGGGCGTCCACAGCCAGCGGAAATAACTGCGTTTCGATTCATTTCAATGTTCAGCATCCATCTACGTATCTTATTGATTACTTCTGCCGGTGGTGAGCCTGTAAGTTTACACGACGTAAGTTTACTTCGTGTCAAAAGCACAATTGTTGAGCACGTCTTTCATAAAGCATACAAATTTGAAGAAAGCGAATGCTGATGCAATTATAAGTTATCCACATGGGGCTGACTTCAGCCCCATTTACCTATCTAATTCAGTTGACTGCCAACTTGAGTTCGCTTAAGAATATATTTCGTCTTAATTTGTCCTAATTTTGTATTTTTAGGCGGCATTGACAATAAAATTAAATTATGATACTAATGGGTAGGGGTTGTTAAATATTTCCACTTTCATACAACTACTACGACATCACCCATAGAACACGCGTTCAAATTTTTGTACATTTACCTGCGATAGTTTATGAATAGTGAACAAAAAATCAATTTTTCTTTCCTTTTGGAAAACAGAAGTGCTCTCAGTTTAGTTTATACGTGCCCTTCGACCTTCTCGGCCTACTTCCAAAATCAATCTGCGTGCAAGAACTTTCCATGCTTCTTCGAAGTTTAAAGTTGATAGCTTCACTTTTGCGGCCAGGCGGGTGTTTGCAACACATATTATGCAGACGGGCAGATGGACTGCCAGAGCGACGGACACTTTTAAATCAGTTCAGAAATTGATGCTGGTTAAGAATGTGTATATTTTGTGGGTTCTCTGAATTGTCCTTGTGGGCATTGCAAACGATTGTTTTGACGAAACGACTACACCCCTCATCCTTGGATAGTGCGTATAATAATGGAAGTATTTGGCCTCTCTTGAACAGAAGCGTTTGCCGAAGTCCTGTCTACTTAATTTATCAATAAATTATACGATCAAGTCAAGATCCATGTTGCGGATGCAATTGTATTCATGATTGATTTTTCCGATTCCCTAGGCGAAGATTCTAAATCTTTTGACTAAGCAAATCATATTTTCGTGCCTCATAACTGCGCTCGTAATGGTAATTCCCGCATTCGCAACTGAGATTAACCAGATTAACCTCGGTGATGGGCAGAGCGAAGTGAAGAAAGACCAAGAGATAGAGTGGCTGCGGCTAAGGGGGTGTGTGCTCAATTAGTATGTGTTAAGCCTTCGCCGACTGAGCTGTCAGTACAGTTACGATCAAGTATGGTCTACTGTACGCAGATTTGAATCCGTGAACACTGGCTTGGTAGTCGTGACTTTTGCGTGTACTGGGCTACACAGGCGGAAGAAGGTGTCTACAAACAATCTTTGCTGTCTCCAATATCGTTCTCAAGTTGTGGCGAATGAAAGGACAAATCAAAATAATCGCGTTGCTGTCATCCACGTGAACTGCACGCATTCTTGCGACGGATATAAATATGTATCTCACTCTGCTTATTATACTGCATTAATTTTATAAATTTTAAGATTATAGTGGAAATTGAATTTAAATTATTATTAAAGTTCTTTTGTATTTTTTTCTTATTCCGTTGCTTGATTCGTTCTTGTTATGCGTATTTGCAATATTGCATAGACCATAAAGTAATTTCTTTATCAGAAGCCTGCGGTTAAGTCTGTAAGGAAATTAGTGAATTTATTTTTGTTGTTTGCTGTTGTCAAAGGTACAATTGGGTTTTGATTTTTTTTTTTTTTTTTTTTTTTTAACAATTTTCCTTCATTTTGGTCGCTACTTAACTTCAACATACCTTAAGGGAATATCTGAACATGGATTTGTTCTTCACAAACTTTGAAGTTCGTTTTTCTTTCCATTGTTATTTCGGTATATGAAGAGGAGAAATGAGAAAAAAAAAAAATCATCTTTTACTTTAGGGCGGTTCTTGGACACTCATCATCTAAGTTAGATACACAAAAATTGTTTTTGGTTAATTTTTCAACAGAGAATAGCTACTCATGTGGCTTTGATATAAATATTTGTCCAACACTCCGGATCGATGTATATTACAATATACTATTGCAGTTCGTCTATTATTAAAAAAAAAATTTATAAATTTTCTTTTGTTCTTAAATTCTGCCTTTAAAATTATCTAAGAGTGTTCATCCCTGTAATACAAAAAATTTAAATATGTGTTGAATACTTGACTAACAGACAAGGAGGCAAATTGCCGGACAGATGGACAAACTTACCAAATTAAATATATATTTTTGTGCTTATTACAAAAGCAACGACGCAATTAGTATGCTCTTATACAGCAGCATTAGATATTAAAACTTCAATTTCTTTGAAGCATGTTTGTTATGTTTACAACATAATAGCACATTATGCACATACAAATGTAGACAGTAACGTCTAATTAAAATCATACAACTGTAGCTGTGTGAAAAATTCGAATGAAAAAAAAAAAAAAAAAACATGCGAAAATGTAAATTATTCGAAATTATTTCCGGGTTCCGGGTGCCGGGTTTAACTTTTGTTTTCATAAATACTTCCAGGGAACTCTCTCTCTCTCTCTCTCTCACTCTCTCATTAGCCATTCGAAAAAGTGCTGATTCAAACTGATAGGCCTTACCATCAATATTGCGATTCTGTCTTCACGATTCGATCGCGCAAACAACGAGCAAAGCTCTAATAAAATTCAAAAAAAAAAAAAAATCATATTAATCCGACATTGTCTAACAATTCGTCTATGAAACTTGTGTAGCCATATTTACAGACAGCTGGCTATAAAGAAGATATCGACCAATGAATGCCACATGATCATTACTCACATCCTTGGAGTTACGAGACTCTAAAAGTAGACGAAGAAATTCAAAATCGATAACATGGAACGTTAGCGTACAATAGAACTCATGATCGAAAAAATTAAAGTTACATACGCCTTACCAAAGCCCTTAGTAACATCCAATAACTTAACTTATGAATTGACGAAAAATGCTAAATGGCATTAACGCGTCATTAAATTGTTACTGTCAGACGTTACAATCGAATCGGAACTGCACTGTTGATAATTCCAACTCATCTAAAGGGGCTTTTTCGGGAATTCAAAGCAACTGCTCGGCTTAATAAGCTTTAAAAGGAAAGTTTTGATCATACCACACACACACACACACACACACACACACACACACACACATACGCACACACCACACAAAAATATTGCATCGGAAATACTGTCGCTGTGCTGCAATAATTTTGAATATCTAACAGCAACAAGCAGACTATTCCCAAAATTCATAGGTCATCAAAGTATTCTTATGCCGCTCATTATACGAGGCAGCTCATTTCCATTGCAGGTGACTGTATTAGCTCAAATTTTTCCTACCAATCTATTAATATTGTTTTAAGGGTTTTTTTTTTTTTTTCTTCCTACTTTCAAGAGTTTATATATTATGTTTTCTTTTTGTTTCCCTTTTATTATTTTTTGTTGTTTTCTTTTTTCTATTTTTTTTTTTTTGCAAACTTTTCAAAAGTGTTTACTTCTTTAAAAGAGCGTACATATTTCCAACAAAAACAATGAATTTTCTTCAAAATATTTGTAGACGCACACGATCGAATGGATGAAGAGGGAAAGCAATGAATAAAAGTTACTGCATGTTCTAGATTTTTTCCTTTTTTTTTTTTTTTTTTTGTTTTCTTCTTTAGTAAACAAAAAATAACACAACTTTTAATTTAAGCAAAATAAAAAAGGAGCAAAAAGAAAAAAAATAAAAAAAAATAAAAATGAAAAACATATTATATTTTAAAAGGGCTTTATGCTTTGTTTATTTGTGTGTGTGTACATATGTATGTATGTATGTATGTATGTGTGTATGTATGTGTTTGTATTTGGACGCTTGTTTAATACCGCAACAGTAACAACAACAACGATAACCTCAACATAATGTTTTTTTTGTTTTTTTTGTTTTAGTAAAACAACTTTAATAAACAAACAGTTTAACCTTGTGATAGAAAAGGTGGAATGAGTAGCATCATAACAAATTATTTTAGCGCTCCAGGATATATTTCATTTAATGTTTATAAACATAAAATGTACTTTGCGGTTTCAGTTGTAAACGGTTTTTTTTTTTTTTTGCTAAGAAAAAAAAAAAAAAAAAAAAAAACATTAATATTATGATTATTATAATATTCTGATTCAATTTTAAAAAAAAACAAAACAAAACAAAAAAAATGTTTTCACCGAGAAATATTAAGGGTGTTCACCGCTTTGAGAACTTTCAAGCAAGTTTGAACTTATCAAAAATTATTATTATGTTTAAAACTTTATAAGGATTGTTTAAAAAAACAATTCACCTTACTCGACATGTTGTCGAGCTTCACAAAAGCAGGAAGTAGTGTTAGCGTTTTGCAGTTGCCGCTATTTGCGAGAGATATTAAGCATTAATGAATTGTAAAAAGTCAAATTGTTGTTGCTAGAGCAACTAGAGACGAGTTTAATTATAGTTCAGCTTTTGATTAAATCGATTCTATTCACTCGATGGAATCGTTTCAAATACTTTTCATCTGTCGCCATGTTATAGTCTGCGCCTCCCGGCCATGATGGCCTATAAACTTTGCGCGTATTCATCATTCAGTTCGAGTGGAGATTGGCAAACTTCTTCTGTACGTTTCTGTCTGCAAAATACAATTTGCATTTTTCGAAATATTTTTATTGGAATTCTTTTTCTCAAGGATGAGCGCTATTGAAAATAAATTGAATCGGACCACTTCTCCCATATTACTACTCGAGAAAATTCTCTATACCTTGGCGTGCCAAGTTTTGTGTACCTCACTCCATAGAAATATTCTTGCAATAGATAAGCCTTCATATGGTCCCAAAGTCTCAAGTCCAGTAAAAATATTAGTTCAATAAATGAGTCAAAGTTTATTAGAAAAAGGGCAGATAAGGCTTGGCTGTTGTATAATATATCGGCCAGTATTTCCGAGGACCTAAGTAAGAAATGTTTTTTCTTTTTCAAATCTGAACATAGTCTTCGTCGAGCGTGTTGCAGACCGTTCAAGGCATCTTGAACAATTAGAATATATGATAACAGCCGTTATGGAGCAGATCTATGGAGAACGCGGCGAGTGAAGTAGCAATTCGAACTTCAGACCATGACAACTATTACTCCACTGTGAATAAAAGCGGCGCCCATTTCGAGCATAGCTTTTTCAATGCCCAAACCTGCACTCAAAATACTTTCGATATCTTTAACACGTAAGCTAGTTTTTGAACCTTAACTTTCGAACAGTATTTTGTTCTCAAAAAGTCAAAAGTCAATGCTTAATCAGAACACACAAAATTTATAAATTTATATAAGCAATGCAATCCGTTGCAGCTTGCAAAGAAGTGATCGAAATGACATGAAATTTTAATAGGCTTTTCGTCACGGAATTTCCGTGTCAATCCCTGGAATTATCCATGGATTGGATGATATTAACTTCTAAAATCTCGTATTGTATCAAAAAACAATCTTATCGTTACTCTACCATCTACAGCTAGAGAGAGACTGCGTGAATGATAGTAGATTATACACTTGAAGATAGGTAGCCACGAGACAGCCAAACGAGCTCACTCTTTTGCGTAAATTGATGCAAAAGCACAAGCTCAGAAAACTGCAAATAATCGGAGCAAGAAAAAAGTCATACTTGACTTGGCTTTTTAACTCTCCATCATCCATCTTTGTGTACACGCGCAGTAGTAGAGCGAAAATTCACTCGCAGCAGTCATTAAACCATTTTTGTAAGTTGTGGGTTGATGAGTAAGCAGCATGGGCTAGCAAGCCCCAGTGGAGTGCTTGCTCGGTATAACGAATCGTTGTGCTTGTATCGATGGATGAATAAAAATGAGTCTGTATTGCTTCTTTTGATGTATTGCTCGTTTTGCAAACGAAATTTAAGCGGTTCGAGAAGATTCATTTTTGCAAATAGTGGACCACGACCATCTGGTCCCACCATTCTCATCTATTCGGTTTCAAGTTTGAAGATTTACCTGGTTTCTGGGTTGGCTGTGACGGCGAAAGGGATAGAAGTGTCAGTCAGACGTAATTAATTTGCTTCCCGTGCCGCATCCCGATTAAAAATTTTCACTTTACTCGTTTATTTCTGAAAGAATATAAAAATATTGAAGCTTGATGACTTCGACGGTATGTAATATGTTCATTAATTGTAAACTCATAGACACAGAACTAATTAACGTGATGGCTCAATATTATTTTTTAATAATGTTTACTATGTTATACATGGCATCTTTGATGTGTGTGATGAATATAAAATTGTAAAGTTCATTTTATTAGATATCATGAAGCAATAGTCATGTACGGTCGGCTAAATGACAGTAGATTTGCTTGCTTCCGATGTATGCGTTCATCGTGAAGCATCTTGTACGAATGGAAGTTGAAGTTTGATGAAGCAACGACTGTAGTCATAGTATTGGTGATTTGCCTTCCCAATACTTGCCTTGAGTTCGTTTTTTTTTTGTTTTTTTTTTTCTTTTTATAGTTGATTTAATTTGGTTTATCTAACAATAGTTGCGACTTCGTTTCAGTGTGCAACGTGAGTAAGTCAGTTCGAAAGACATTTTCAGAATGTCAATCAAGCATAATCATGTATTGTATATATAATGAGAGAAAAATCGATAAACAAATTTTTCAGATTTCATATCAAACCATCATCAAGCGTAAGATGATAGATGTAAGAGAATACTTAAACAATTTTCTTATTTTTATATGGGCGCTGAATGGCATTAAGGTTTTACTCAATATTGGCGCGATAGCTTCGGGGAACTGTCATTTCATTTTAACCATTTATTTAATTTCAAAATTCCAATTAATTTAATTATGAAAGTAATATTTTACATATGCGCTTACATTTTTTTTATATTTAGTTTATATTTAAAATTTTTGTTGACAGTCACCTCTGGCAAAACAAATATACAAGCGTAATACAATAGTCGACGCATATTGTATGATCAAATGAATCTAGCAAAACCAGTCCTATTTACATTCACACAGCTTTAGAGAGAGACTTACCCGCAATCACATGTCTCTTTCTATCCTTTGCACATCTTCCTTTACTTTTTTTTGTTTTTGTCGAAACATATATATATATAGATATGCAAGAATGCACTCTTGTTGTATATAACATACATCAAAGCATATATATATATGTATTTTTACATAAGTCCTTCAGCAATTGATATTAGGTTTTCTTTCCTCTTTTTGGTTGAGTGTACATCGAGAACTACTGTTAGGAATTGTTATTATTATTATTATTATTATTATTATTGTTGTTGTTGTTATTGTTGTTGTTGTTGTTACTATATTTGTTATTTTTGTTGTTTTTATATAAAGGTTTAAGTTATCAAGTAATAACTTTTACCATTGTATTTAGGAATACTAGACTGCACACGATGGCCTCCTTATGAAAAGTTTACATTTATATATGTATATGCTTGTGCAGGTGCAATCATAGACTTTAACCACACATTACTAAATATGAAGATATGTATGCACTTACTAGATACTACTTCTATAGGTACTTGCTTTAGCATGTGCATGCTGGCAAACAACCCTAAAGATATTTAAAGATTTTGCACTGAGAGATTTCTTTTAACAGCTCCGAAAAGGGTATGTTAGCTTAGTGGTTGCGTTTGAGAGATCAGAAAATTTTATTCAAAACTTAAACGGGCAAAAAGTTTGTGAAAATCTTTTGTGCTGCGTAACAATGTATATGTACATGTATTAGCCGTTTATTTTGAAAGTGGCCTAAGTTCGCTTTTCAAAAAATTCAAAATAACTTGCATTGTAATATGTTATCTTTGGATATTGGGCGACAAAGATGGTTTGTTCGTTAAAATGCTTGTTTTGAAAGTGACTCATGTTCCATTTTGATAGTTTCAAGAAGACGTTGAAAATATTATGGATTGGAATGTTACGAAATGATGAGTTTTTCTATGTTTTATTAATAATAATTATATAAGTTGAATATAATTTTTAATAAAACTGCAAGTTGAGAAAACCTACAAGTATCACTTTGTTTTACGATTCTCAGGCACAACTAACACGAGAGATGAGCAGGGATAAGTTGGTTTAAACCACATTTAAAACCCAATCTGGAGTTACCACCACGTCGGGGAAGATCAACCGACTCAATGCTCAAATGCGGCAACCGAATGGATTTATTGCACTAAATACCCTTTGTACACCACAATTATTTTGAATCCCTATCGCGTACGAACACCATCACTTCTGATACAAAAATTCTTTAAAAGAAACCAAAGTGTGAATGCTTTTCAATTTCATCAAAGAAAATTGTATAACTTTGTTGTAATTTCAAGAGAAATTTGTATTTTCCATGCATGCACTTGGATGTTTATTAAGAACTGGAGAAAATTATTCTATTAATTTTGAAAGTGGCTTAAGTCCATTTATAGATCTATTAAAAAATTATTTATAGTAACTTAGGTTCACAATGCTTCTTCTGGCCTTGTTCATTCAAACTCCCGTAACTCGATAGACTTTGCCTTCCGCAATTATTTTGTTTATATACCTTTGCAAGTTCATTGTGGCATTTTCCGCGATTCCGCGATTGCGGATTCTTGTTAACATTTTCGACGATCTCCAAGTGTATGAGGCAAATAAAACATCGATTTACCATCTTTATGAAATTTGGTCCCGTCGAAAATCGGCCAGTTCTCATGCAAACTCAAATATATATATCAAATATATATATATATAGCAAACTCAATATATGTATATATATATATTATGTATGTCTTTATTCCTCTCTTCAATTAGACTCGGAAGGCATTTTAAGAGAGAAGATGGCCAAACTACGTGGACTCTTCAGTACTGTATCGGAAAAATCTTTTATAGAATCCTCAGTAGTAGATCTTCGATAGAAACCATGATGTGAAGGCACTATCGTCGAAGTAAGTCCAAGACTAAACGACCATGAGTTTACGAACAGCCCTCTGAATGCAAAAAAGTGCTACAAATTTGCATAATGGGAAGGAATTCTATGATAATTATAATCATGTTTATAATTGCCACTGCTTGGTGCTGTGATAAATAGATCAGAATAATAGTTTCTATTATTATTACAAACGAAACACTAAGTATTCAAGTTTTCTTAAGGATTTTTGTATTACCCATGAAAGTGTAGAAATTTTTGCTAAACAACAAAGCTCAAGTGGGTTAGTGGCAGTTTTTTAGTTTTGCAGAAAAACTATTAAGAAAGCATTGTAAGTCGAGTGTGGACTGTGACACCCTTTTTCAAGAGTAATGAATGCTTAAGCAATGTTCGGTTGCATTTATGTGGTTCGGTTATTCCCTATTTATAAGGAGCTCAGTTGCACTTTGACTATGAATGGCTGTACCTTAAGTGGCCTTTCGCGAATGTCTTGAGTTTTACTTCAAAAAAGATTTGTTTTGGAGTCTTAGCAATATATATATTTGAGCACATAAAACTGTGCGAATTTGTTCCTTCGTCGAAGCCGAGTCATCAAATGCACTACTGACTCTTGACCATAGGATATGTCAAAAACTTTTCAGCTGTTACTAGGTGTGCTCAAAGAAAAAATGACTCTATTTTTCTTTTTATATATTTATTCACAAATACATCGCTTGTCCTCTCCGAAATAATTTGCTTTAAACATAATACACCTGTGTTCGAGTTTTTCCAATTCTTGAAGCACTTCCGATATGGGTATCGAAAATCGAATTTGCGTAGCCCACGAAATTTGAAAACCCCTTTGGTTTTTTTACCGCGCCTCGTATCAAATTTGCATGCGGGCGACAAAGTCATATTGTGATTTGCTGCGAACATTACCGTTCAGACATTAGCGCATTTATTATGTTTAAGGTACCGCCTTACTTCAAATCGACTTCACTTCAAAAATTGTCAAACGAGTTTGTTGCATTGGCCGACCCACTTTGGTTTATTTAGTCAAAAATTTCGAGACCGAATGACTGATGTACGCTGGTTGGTATAATAATCCGCATTGATGTATAATGCTTTTGTATGTATTTCTTCATTCAGAAAGAGAGAGAGAGAGAGACGAAGGAAGAGAGGGAGTCAAAATATTTACATAGAAGTAAGAAATATTAAAGTATTATGGAAGCAACCTGCATAAATGCAAAGAAATGCACATTCATCTAAAACGTAGATCTGAGGTTAAGTCAGGGATCGTTGAGCACAAAATAAAAAAAAAAAAATAAAAAAATTAACAGCAGCAGCATGTGCGTAAATATGTACTTCGTTCGTGTAATTGTAAGTCTATGTGAGTTTTGCGGTTTTGTTATGTTGTCTTATAAGTGTATGTGTGTGTTTTTCGGCAAGTGAGATGCACAGTGAAATGGAGGAAAAACACAAAAGCTACTTTAGGAAATTGTTTCCTTCCTTGGCAATCAGTCTGTTTGCATATAAAGGTAGGTGTTTTCCATACACACATATATGTATATATGTATATATATATATATGTACGTATGTATCAGGTAGGTTGCATGTTTCTCCACTTAATAATATGGGCGCACGAATATCGGTCGTGTGGACTTGTATGTGTGTTGTGTCTGTGTGTGTCACATATGCATATGCGTCTGGTGGCAATTGTAAAAAAGAAAAAACTCTTGTTTTCACAAATGTTTATATTGTTAAGATAAACATGAACTTTTATTTGTTTGTATGTTCACGTGAATAAACATAAGAGACGACATCACAAACACGCACAGGTATGCTCACGCGACATACATATGCATACTTATACCAACAAACACATATCCTTCTTCGCCTACATGAACGTTTATTCATTCAATGTTAATGTCTTTCTTTTTGCTGCAGTTTATCTAGTGTATACAACTGTTTTCCTTATGAAAAAAAAAAAAAAAAAAAAAAGGAAAAAGTAAAAGAAAAAGGAAAAGGAAAATGCAAGGAGAAAGATGACTACCTAAGTAAGAAACTAAAACTAGTTCCCTCCATAAAGTCGTTACATAAGTGGTTGCATGTAAATGTATGCATATTGGGAACATAAGGCTGTAAGTACGTATTCATTATGAAAATCTCAGATTACCTTCATTTATTGTTCAAACAGTTAGTCGATCAGTCAGTCAGCCAGTTAATGATTCATCCTTGTACTTATACACAAACATGGGTTCATCCTAGTCACGGTTGCGTGAAGTGCAAAGCCTGAAGTTTGTGGTTTGCCTTAACAATCATAAGATACACCGGACGAGGCAGACGGGCGAATAATGGTGTGGCTGAACGAGGCGGGCCTGGAGCTGTCGTTGCACAAAACGAAAGCAGTGAGTGCTAATAAGCAGCCAAACAGTGAGAGAAGTGTCTAAAATACTATTCGGTAAACATATCACACATTCATCGCATGCGCTCAAATATCATGAGAGTTATGATGGAATACCGACTCAATTTGAAGCATCACAAAGAGTACCTCTCGCGGAAAGCTGCAGGCATACAGACGGCTTTAGCGAGAATTATACCAAACCTGGGAGGGCCAACGGCCGCCAGAAGGAAGATAATAGCCACGATGGTGGCCGCGGTAATTACGTATGCAAGGCTATTATGGGCGAGTACTCTCAGCGTCAAAACAGCGTGTCGCAAGTTGACGGCCACATACCACCACACCCGCTCGGTAAATATCCGGATTCCATAGTCGTACAGCGTACAGTCGCGAACGAAGCTACCCGCATATTGGCAAACGGTCTTCTAATCGATATATAAGCAGACGAGATGAAGCGCACCTACGAGCGGTGCCGGTGAAACCCTCAAGCCTTAGAGGCCGTAAGAAGAGAAGAGCGCCTAGTGTTGGCGAGAAAATTGAAAAGTTGGGAAAGAATGGCGGAAGGCAGGTGGAGAGAACGTATGGGGAGACTAATTATTATTTCACACAGTCTCTGAATGGGCATGCTTCCGAAGTCCCTGTACAGGTTCAGCGCCCGATCTGTGCCGATGTAGAGAGGGATGCCCAATAGGCAAGATTTCGCTGTATAAGATTTGAGCAAGACCGGCCCCAAGACAAGTCAGGTAATATAACCAACATTATGATTAGCCGTAGAGAAGCGTGGAGCGTCGTGAATGCTTTTTTAACGGAGGTGCTTTCGAAACTGCGAGTCGTAGAAAGGCAGCGGATGAAGAGAAGCGTTGGTGAAAACCAATAAAGAGATTAGCTAAAGTCTCACAAAAAGAAACGATATAATAGCAACCAGCCTTCTCGATGTAATACCTAACAGTGGAGGGTGGTCGAAGTAATGTGTGTCTATTTGTGTGTGTAATTGTGAAGGGGGAGAGGGGTAATTTTAGTACGTAGGCACTGTAGATGGCGAAACGTGCGTGCTGCTCCTACGGGCCGATAGTATTTTTCGAAGAGTTCTTCCTCCAAACTGCATGGCAAAAAAAAGCAACGCACACACACACACGCACACACATCTATACATAAGGTGGCAAAGTACTAGCAATTTTATAATTATAAATTTTTATAATTATAACTTTTATAATATATATAATTATATATTATAATTATAATTTATATATATACATATATATATATGTATTTTATAATTTTTATAATTATAAATATGTACATCCCAATGTCTATACATTATAGCCAGAGATATTCAAATATTTGTTCAAAGACCTCACTCAGTATATGGTTTTCTGATGTCACTTGTATTTTTTTTTTTGAAAACCTGCTATCTTATCAAACATACAAAGAATGGGTTAACTCATATTTACTACCTTACGCATAAAATTTACATGTACGACCCAGTCCTTATAGAGGGTATCATAAAAAGTATCGTTATTAGTTTTTTTTTTTTTTTCGCAGCGACTATGATTAATCGGTCGAACTAAAGCAAACATCTACGCTCTAAGAAAAATCTTTCAATCAGGCCTACGGTGTTTAAAGGAAAGAAATTATCTAACTCTAGACCTAGTTGAAATCACTCAACTTCGTAAGTTCTTTTTATACACGGACAAGCATGGCTATCCCTATTGTTATCAGTTTCGATAGTGGAAAAAAATATATATGATTTATGAGATTATTTAACTGACCCTAACGAAAAAGAAAAAAAAAAAGACTATAAAGTGCTGGCGAATGAACAAATATCGAAGCGAAAAATCTATCCTTTTTCTTTAAGGTCGAGCAATAAACGAATAAGTTTTTGTTAATTTGGGGGCCGTACTTTTCAAATTGACAAACAAGAGAAAGAAAGACTTGATAAGTCTCTTATTCAAATTTAACTAACTCTTTTTTTCTATACATTACACCATTTGTGGTACAAGTGAATACCAAGTTGATACGGATGTATGCAGCACCTTGAAGAAGTTGCGAAAGACCCCTCTTTTATTATACCGTTTGAATCAGAATTATTTGCCGAAGAGATTTAAGCCAGTCTGTCCGTCTGATTTCTGTCCTCGCCAACCATTTTTGAGATATTATGTTGAAATATTGTACACTGACCTGTTTTCACCCAAATACGAACACTATTGCAAATGGTTCGGATTGGATCACTCTTTCGGCCACACCCTATGTAACAACGTATTTAGAAAAGTCGATCTATTGCTAACTGTACAATGGCGCAGGGTATTTAACGGTGGATCGTACACCACTGTAATCTTTTAGTATTAAATATTTAAAAATCAGCTAAAAACATATGTCCTACGCGTCTTGGGTGAAGTTTCTTCTACCCATAGCTGACTTTGAGCTTTGTCACCGCCTATATAGCACAACATTTCTATATGGTAAAGCCTATGAAATTTCATCTTTTCACTAGAGACATAACGAAATAAAAATCGTTTGTTTTGCGGTCTCACGGAGTACATTTCAATTCTAAATTCTAGTAATTTAGTTTATTTATTTATTTATTTTTTTATTTTTTATTTTTTTTTGATTCACTGAAATGATATTTAAAGGTGAAAGGTCTACATTATTTTGGTGTAAGACGGTGTAAGACTTGGATTTCGTATAAGAAATTCAAAATTTCATTAATTGTATGGCAGTTATGTGGCAAATAATTTGAATTCCGTAAACCGTTGAATTTTGAAAGTTTAGCAAATAAAATGTTGTCATTATTTCTTTTTCTGTTGTCCCAGCTTCCTATTAAGGAAAACGAAAAAAAAAAAACAAAATTGTAAACAGCTTAAGTTAAGATGATTATTATTTTACGCGTTGTTTGTAAGCCACAGATTTTATAGCACAATTATCTTTTTAGCTTTCATATACAACGTAAAAGGATTATCGTATCCTAGTATCTTTTAAATTAGTTCCACTTATTTAGACAATGTTTGTCGCGCTCTTTAAGCAAATATGTATACATAAAATATAGTAGACGAACACACCCAACCTATTAAAACCGAGCATTTTCAAAGAATCAGTTTCTGTTTTTTATGACTTCTTTTCGTCGTCATTGTTGTTGAGGTTTGTTTCTTCAGAAGCAAACGCGACCAGCGCGCGAATTCAATGTTTATACACCATAGTGAATGTGCCTGCTTTTATTATTATGAATTTTTTGTTTTTGTTTTTTTTTTTTTTTGTTTTTAATGTTTTTTCCTTGTTGTCGTTATTGTTGTTGTATGCAGACAAAAACACCATAAAATAAAACACAACATTTAACATTGGTTGTTGTCGGTGCAGCAGCAGTTGCTACATAAAACTTGACAATAACGTACAACAATACCACTGATATCTATTGTTATCGTCACCATAAGATAAAATTCAACCGGCCACCCACGCAATAGACTCACCCAGACATATAGTGTAAGAGAAATATGCAACGACCACTTCCTACATTCACATTTTTAATATTCATCTATACTCGTTTATATGTATGTACATGCGTGTATATATATATATATATATAGCAATTGAGCTTACATATAAAATATTTCTTACATTATTGTTGTTGACCAGACGGGACGATATTTTAAAGGATGGTTGCGGATGTGCCTTTATGTGTATATGTGCTTATGCGTGCTCTCATGCTTTGAGAACACGAGACAGCAGGATCCGAACAATTTACTATGAATAGCACTTTGTCGTCGCTTAGTCTTATTCGTTTTTTCTTTGCGATTTTGCTTATATTATTTAACTTTAACTTTCACTTGAACTTATATTAAAATCTACGTTGTTGTTATTTTCATTATTATTATTATTATTATTGTTGTTGTTGTTGCTGTTGTTCATGTTCATATTGTTCATACGAATTTAATTAATTTTTTTTTCACTCCTTAATATTTTATATGACATAATAATGATGATGTGCTTCAAGACGCCCTCATCCATTCACTTATCATATGCCCAAAGATAAGTGCGAGAGACCTCAAGAGCAGACAATGTTCACGCCAACGTATTGCTGCTTTTGTTTGTACATTTGTAAGGAAAAATTTAAATTTGTTTTTATTATTATAATTGTTCATGTGTTTATGTAAGTTGCAGCAGTTGTATAGTGTTGGTTTCTTGGATGCTGATGTTCATGTTGATTTTGTTGCTGTCATTCAACAAATAAAACAGCAATTTGCAATCGTATCTTATACTCTTACATACAATATATATATACATACATATATATATATATATATATATATATATAATGTTAGTATATGTAGGCGTGCGTGTTTGTGCGTGGAGAGTGATGATGTCATATAATGGTTGTTTTAATGCTTTCTTTCTCTTCGGTTAAGATAAATGATGTAAAAATCGTTTGCATTTAAAATGAATGACAGGCGATTTGATTTAAACAAAAAAGACGGAGAAAAATTATATAAACTCGAAAGAGAAAAAAACATGCCGCGAACAGTTTTTGTTATGAAATATTTATCACATCTCGTCCTTAATTTATACACAATTGCCTTAAAAACAAATAACGATAGCAATAATAATAATATAAAGCATTTTAAGCCTTGGCTGAATGCTTACGTACCTACCTACCTTTCACTAGCTTATCTACATCTTGTAGAGATCCCTCGTATCGCCACATTTAATGGTCTATTGATGTTATATAGCATCATCCATATCGTATGAGCGATATAATTCCACAACGCATATATTTGTATGATTTGTTCGAATTTTCTTTGTTCTATGAAATCAAATTCCAAAAATCGTAAATCCAAACGCAGACCACCTGCCGACACAGCTGTTGTCTCGCGAAAGGGTTAATAACAATTCGCACAACATTTCACAATAACAAGTAATTGGCTTGGTATTCGCATATAAGCAGAGCGTATGCGGGCAGGGTGGTCAGTCAGGCCAACAAAGTTCAATTGTAATATTCTAGCCAAGGGAAAGTTAACGCAATCACAGAGAATGCGCCTTATAATGAGAATTTGTCCACAGTTGCAGCTTGTGGAGTACGACTTCTTTAAGACCCATTGTTGCGTTGCAATTGTACGGCCAAGGCGAGTTCTCAAAAATGCTTGGATCTTGATTTTCTCAACATTTATTGGATATAAAAGTAGAATTAGTTCAGGGTTAATAGAAGAGTAGTGCTGATGATGGTTTTGTTCATTTCTTCCTATAATTTTCTGTTTAACTTTTCTTCCAATGTATCTCTGAAGATATAATTTTTCCATGACATCATCCACAATTAGAGGTGCAGAAGCAGCACGCTTTGCCGTTCGATGAGCTTGCTCATTTCCCAATAAATCGTTCTTCCGCAATTTGTTGATGATGCTACGTCTCGGATTCCGTATAGCTTTTAATACAGACAAACAATACAGAGTAAAAATGACGGTTTAGAGCTCGTTTTATGGGATAGCTCTGGCTTCGGTTGTGAAAGTTGAAGCACTTCCGTGAACTACGCGAGTGAGAAGAACCTATCCTGAAGCAGGTGGCGGACCGGAATATTTTAAGCCATCTGTGTATAAAAGTCTCCAACCGTTACTCTCCAGGACTTGGATTTTTTCAGCAATTCGCTTCCTGAGAACGTAATTTGGAGTGTCTTCTCTCTTATGCATGGACAGCGAAATACCAAGAGAGTAGCCTTTCAAAACCCATCCAGATTTAAAACCAGTAGAGGGGAAAATTTTTAAGGGAATGTTTAATTCCTTTGCGACATACAAACCATAGTCAATTGGTATAAACTTAATCTCTCGACTTCTCAACTCAAATATTCTTTCTCGACTAATTCTGTGTTCCGCAAATATTTTATTTATATACATTTTTACAAACGTACTACTATTATCTAAGTTCATGGTTTCATTTTTAATTCATTAACCTGCTTTTCCACTAATCGTTTCCCCCGGCCGGCAGCTGGTGGACGCGCCGCGAATGTGCACTTAGCTTTTCCCTCTTTAGGGGAATATATTTTGTGGGAAAATTATTTGGCTGGACTGAACTGGATTTGGGATTTCCGCAACAATATATTATAGAACAAGTCAAAAGATTAAAATTAAATAATAATTATCAAGTTGGGATATTCAAGCAACCTCCTGGCATGTGCTTAGAACTTAAAGAAATTTGCTGCTAAATTACTTGAGCTATTGAGACTATCTACTGATGATATTAGACAAAGCTTTTTGGAGCATTACTAGCGAATGCAAGCACACCGTTCTTATCGCACATGTAAACAAATAGTTAGTTGTGACAGCAGGTTAAACTAAGCGCGCTTTCTTCATTTGAGGAGAACACAAAGAAAAAAATATAACAAGTTTTAAAAATCACACTTACACACGTGTAGTCGAAATCGAATACTAACTTGAAGTAGGATTCAATCGGAAAGAACTTGTTTATGATAGGGAGCAAGTACTTCTCTTACATTAGGACTTTCTCCTAGCAATCATAATAGAGTATTTTCAATATGTTTCTAGAGTTGCTGCCTTAAGTTCCAGCGAAATATTGATATTAAATTCATTCACTTCACTTCTCAAATTAAGTATAAGCGATTTGCCATTAATGACCGCACATAGGTAGCGGCAGCGGGTGTGAGCAGTTCAAGGAATTTGAATGCAAATTAATTACAAAGATACTCTATACTTGCATTGATGGCCTGCTTAAGCTCGACTATTGCGCCCCAAGCGTTTAGATGCTTAGTTTTAAATTAATTTACGCTTCTAGTAGCGAAAATATGGCAATTGTGACCGTAATCAATTTTTTTGAGTTTACAACGACTTACAATATCGAACTGTGAAGATTCGGTGCTATAATCGTGTTAGTACACTTACGCCATGTTAAGTTATGTAACAGCACGATAAAAATGAGTAGAAAAAAAAGCAAACCCAAAATTAAATAAACTTAATTTTTTGATGATTGTTTCATTTGAATAGATAATCGCATGCATTATGACTGCTTGAACACTTGAAAAAGCCATTAATTAAGAGAAATTGATGCAATATAGGTTTGACAGCGATCCAATTTTCGACCCATATTCGCGCTTCTTGAGCATTTCGAAACCGTGTGTCAGATGAGCCATGCTGCACCGATCTGAACATGTGGTAATGCGAAGGCGCTATGTCTGGAATTTCTCATTCGAGCTGCAGCAGTGTATTCTTGACAACTCTTGCAAAGCGTGGCCGAGCATTATCGTGCAAGAGGATGGCTATGCGTCTGTTACCTGCTACTGCTGGTCTTTTTTGCAAGAACACATCGTTCATCATTTGTCCAATTGACCTCGGTAAACATCTAGAGTAACAGTTTCATTCGGTTATAACAGCTCGTAATACACTACACCTTACTGATCCCACCAGATGCTTGACACCACAACTTTATAGCTACGAATATTCCATTTCGCTATCGATGTGGATAGTTTTTCTGGAGTAAACCACGATTTTTGCGCTGGAGATTGCCACAGAAAATCCTTCTTTTTTTACCTGGCAAGCAATGAAACTTCGATATTGAAACGGTTCAAAATGGCGTCTTCAGGTAGCCATTTTTCTTCCTTTTGGGCCTTTCCCATCGTCTAGAAACGGTTGAGTAATTAACTTTTAAGAATTTGAGAATTTGGACTGGGCTTTCGTCCAATAAGTCTTGCCATTCATTGTCTTCAAATTTGTTTGGTCCTCCAGGCCGTTTCTTGTCATTGAAATCAAAACCATCGGTTGGGATATGATGGAGCAGCATCGTTATAAGCTCCTAAAACCACTTGAGGTATCTCGCCAGTACATTTCTTTAAATCAATAATAGAAGTAATGAATGTTGTTAAGACAAGTTTGAGTGTACCTCGGTTACCGCCTGTAAACGCTGAATAACTCAACGATAGTATATATAAATCTGTTATTTTATGCAGAGAAAGATCGAAGCCATTAAGTTTAACCATTGTGTAGATTGATAATTCGCATTACTTTATCATTGTCATCGCAAAAGATCACCGATCAAAAGACATGCAAGCACACAGTAAATAAAATCGAAACTGCAACAAATGGTGGCCTCTCCTGCGGTAGGAATGTATGTTATAATTAATATATTTATGATATTTTATTTGTTCAGAGAAAGTGTTAATTATTACATTGTAATATAAAACTTGTCAAAAATCGCTGTAATTTGCATACAATAAGATGATTGCTTGTGTGCGTAAGCATATACTATACAAAGCATATAAATTTTTTTTAAATTATTCGATATTAATTTATAATATGATTTTTCAACTTCTCTACGACGCGTTAATAGAAATGTAATAATGTATTTTTCAACGCCCGCTTATAATTGAATTATTTTGATATTCTACATACGTACATAAATATTTACGAGGAGAGTTCAATTATAAACAAAATTAGAATTCGCTTATGCCTTTTCGTTGGCTTGGGCGTAGGCTATATGCATATGCATATGTGCAGTGAGAATGTATAACTAGCATTTGTTCATGCGTTATTATGGTTCAAATAGGAGAAAAAAAAAAAAAAAAAAAAAAACATAAAAATCGAAAAACGATACTATTTATAACAAAAATTAAATGTGATTATATTATGTTTTGGTGGTCATAAGATTAAAAATGAGCGGTTGTGTAAAATTTTGAGTCGACTTTTTTTTGATATTATTATTATTATTATTATTATTATTATTATAATTATTTTATCAATTTTCACAACAAACACTACTGATTATCTTTATTATCATTATTAAAAAAAAAAAAAAAAAAAAACTTCACTTTTATGATGAAATTAGTTATAAATATGAATAAATAGATTGAAATATTGTGAAGCATCCTTTCTGACGCGTTCCTGGGCAAGCGATTAGATTATCTTTCATTAGCATAATTAAGCCACTGATAATTTCATGCACTATTATCATTATTATTATTCATTTATTATACACCAGCATATCTTGTATATACATACATCTATACAAAATTTTCATAAATACATTTTTTCTGTTTTTTTTTTTTTTTTCCATTGTTCGCTGAAACACGTGTAGACACTTTCTTTAATATGCATTCTAATTTGAGCAAAGCGTAATTAGCGTGTGTGTATGTGTAGATTTTGCAAATTATTACAACTTATTATATTAGTTATGATAGCCACGGGCGTCGTCCTACTGACTTCAACCTAACATATTTGATATATAAGAAAGAATATTAACACTATTACCGTAAGCCTTTTCAACCGTCAACGAGTTGTCTGAATACTTTAGCCTTTTTCCTTCCTTCTTTTTTTGGGGGAGGGGGGGCAGCGAAAGCAGCCAAATTGATTTCATAGATTTCGGCAAGCATAGCGAAAAGCGTAGATAAAGAATCTAATAGAAAAAGCGGTGCATAGGGGTCGATTCGGACCGATATGCAGGAACTTCGGGCTTCCTATGAGCTATATTTTTAAGCATATTCAATTCAAATTAAACAAATATCTATTATAAACCCTGGTTACCACGGTGTCTGCCTTTAAGAAGAAATCCCTTAAAACATAAATAAAGATAAGTAAAAATTCTATAGTGGGCGAGGGTCCACCATTAAATGCCCTATACTAGCTTGCAGTTATTTATATAACTTTTCAAAATAAGACGTTATATTGGCGTATGAAACAAACAAAAGAAATAAAACAAACAGATGGACAGATGGACAGACAAGCTTAGATTGATTCAGAAGATGATATTGAATCTTTGTGGCGTAAGAAAAGTGATATAAAAAACTAAATAAAATTTCCTAACAATCGAAAATTAAACATCAAAACTGAGAAAGATCCAAATAACTTGTTTGTGTTGCCTTGTTTTTCAAATATTCATTTCAAAAATTCATGAATTTAACAGAGCTGCTGTGGGCATTGTTGACAGATCTCATAATTAACAAATAAAAATAACAATAATAATAGTAATAATAAGGAAAAACGATGGCAGGAATCGAATGTTCTCCCCAAAGCATAATATTGTGTTCTTACTTAATTTGTATTTTTATTTTTTTATTTTTATCCTTGGGTTTTGCCAAATAAGAAAACGAGAAACGAAAAAAAAGAAATGAGAAATGAGAAAAGAGAAAAGAAGAAGAAAATCTTAAGTATTCTTTTTTTGTGGCACTGTGCTCTCTCAGCCAGTACGCATATATTTCTGATCCCTTAAGCCAAATCGGCCACATGGTTAACACAATGCACATGTTTACTCATAAGTTATTTGCCTTTTACTTAAAAACCTCGAATAAATGCAAATGTGCCGTAATAAAACCCGCAACATATTTAATAATGCACACAGCTTCTCGCTGCGTTCAACGACTAGACAGACGGACACAGAGCTAAAGACGTTCACATTTACTATCTCCATGGCGCTCGCTTTAACAATTGGACCGAAACGTTTGCATTAATTCTCGTTTCGTTTTAGCTGCAAGTAAATAACTGAACTTTGCTGTAAGTTTGTATTAGTGCGCGTATAAGCAAATGTGGTTGCGTCAATGAGATTTGCTCTGTTCTTGCATTTTGTTTGAAAAGAGATGCTACTACGACTAAGCCACACTTTTATTGCGATTGCGGCGAGAAGAAAATGAAAGTGGTTTCTCAATGTGTTTGTAACAGAAGAAGTTGTGATACCTCGAAGATTTAATTATTGATATATACGTGCATTTGGGGCAACATTTATCGGAATGCTATTCCTAATTCTAGTTATCCAGAGGGAGATTATTCTCAATTTACTGCATTCACACATCTATCGCTCATACGTTGCATTGGCCCTACTGTTTATATACACTTTTGCCAAATCATCAAAACGAGTCTAAGACGAGGCGTATGCATGCAAAGTTCATCTTAGCGTGAATCCAACTTTTCTATTTCACGTTTATTCTACAACTCTTCGTTCGATAGCATCGTTAAAGCATCTTCTTACCTGGCCTAAGCTGATCGAATAAATTTAATATTAACGTTAAGGTCGCCGCGTTGCTAAGCCTACCTCTACACTATTATGCGGAATTAAATTAAATTATCTAATAACTTCAAAGCATTTCTCGAAGTAACAAGTGTTTAAACAAAAATCAACTTAGTCGGGAAATAAATTCCCGTCTATTGCCTTTCACAGAGAGTTTTACAACTATTTCGTTTTTTAGCTTACGCCTGTAACATGATGTTTGATGAAGTCATGAAATTATGAAATCATAAATGTACACCAGTGCATAGTGTGTGGCTTTATCTCACTCTCATAAGGTATTCAGCCGAAAATTCCAGCAATAGAAGAAAAAATAATTAGATAAAAATAAAGTTAAACATAGTGTCAGGCTCTGATCTGTACTTTGATTTTTTCTCTTTCTCAGTATGGGCGAGTCTTGACCTTTCGACTCTGAATTCCTAGTAATGGAGAGAAATTAAAGTGTTACTTTTCCTTTCCTTTCCTTTTTTTTTTTTTTTTTTTTTTTTTTTTTGTTAAGAAAAGCGATATATCCTGGGCGGGAAGGATCACAAAATCCGTTTCAATGTAGGCGGCCTTTTTTTGGAACACTCACTCATCACCTAATGTCACGACTATAAACAAGTTTGGTTTGCTTAGAATATCAAACTTTGTTGAATTTTCCCCTCTACAGCTACTCCCAATATTCGATATGATCTTTAACTAGATTAACGCGTAAATTAGCGAAAATATATATACAATATATATATATATATATATAAAACTATGCTCTCAATCCAATTTGTAGTATAATTTTTCAATCAGATTCTTACGTAAATTCCGTTATGTTCTGTCACTTTGTGTGTGTTGCGTGTACGAACGGCGCTTATAATTTTGATAACCTATTTTCGTCTGATTAGCGGTTACGTATTGCGACGGCTACACGTACTCTGCCAATTAATAATACACTGTCACATATTGTGCTGTCAGCAGATGCTGTTATAAGGTAAATTTGATATTTGTGTTTTCTGTTTGATTTATAGTAATTGTGGGCATGACCATGCCTAATAGCTGTCGGCAAGCTTAAAATTGTCAGATAATTGACATCAGTAAGCACGTGTGGGCCAGAGTAAAGGATATCTTAGAGAGACCTGATGGTCTAAGAATTCGTCCATGTGTGCGGAAATGCCGACTCCGATCTCCTACATCTTTCGGTAAAATAATCTCAAAATTGTAAAGTTTTCGCTTTAAAGCTTTAGATTGGCCCTTGGATTTTGCTGGACTGAAGGTCCATGTCAAGTTTGAACTTGAATCAGCTAAATGGAATCAATGTTTCACTCACAATGATTGGAAAATAATATAAATAAGGCGAAGTAGGCGAGCAAGGATTGTGTCCAAGGTGCTGCCAAATGTTAGCCAAACTATTTATGTACGATACAAGAACGATATGAAAAGAGTTTCGCCTTATTTTGCAGAACTAAGTAGGGCGAATACCATGCCTTTATGGTTTTGACCAGGATAGCTCTGTACAGTCTGTGATATGCGCTTTTATTAATTGCGTACATTTAAAAAAATTAATATACACTCTCCCTGCGATAGAGATCAAAACAGCCTTAATAAGCTGAATATAAATTTATTCTGCAAATTTATTTAATTATTTTGGTTTCGCTCTCTCTCTCTCTCTCTCTCTCTCTCTCTCTCTCTATCTCTCTAAACAAACTACAACTGACCACAAATGCTGAATATTGTGTTTGTTATTAATTTTTATAGAGACCTCATAAATTTATAAAGCGCACGTGTGATTGTGGTAACACAACTATTGCAAAAAAAAAACAAGATACACTGGATTTGTTATTTAAAAAAATGTATTTTTTATAGTTTCAAATACACAAGTGGAGGATGCAGTCGCTATTAGTTAGTCCGAACGAAACAAAAAAAAAACATTTTTTTTTTTTTTTTCTTATAATCACATTTTAATTTATTTTAAAAAAACTATGTATATAGTATATAAATATATGTTTGTCCTTTGCTTTTTTTTTTAGATAAACATTGAAAAGGAATTTCATTGAAAAATTTTTGGTAAGTTATGCAAACCTTAAATTCCTTAAATAAATAACGATACACGAATTGAACGATTTTTCATGCTATGTATGATGGATTTCATGCAATATGATAGGTGTTTGCTGTGTAAACCAAAGGCAATAATGATGACTTAAATATACTAAGCTTTTTCTCTCCTCGTTGTGAAGCCCGTGTTCTTTTTTCTACGCCGGCGTCTAAAGCATAGAATGAAATGTTCAGTGCAAATTCTTATTAACAAAAACAGAAACTATCAAATTTGCTTGATTTAATTGAAAGTACCGTTAATTGAAAACTAACATATCTTTTAATTACGTAAGATTATTGAAAGAAGTTGATTAAAAAAGATTAGCTTCCTCACAGAGATAAGAAAGGCGTATAAGTCATCGTATACATGTTACGACTTTTGTTACCTCTCACTTTGTCACTTTTTTCCACTTGTATGCACATTGTGTATGTGTATTAAAAAGGAACAAATAGATATATACTTCCTACCCTTTTTCACTTCATATCTTTTATTTGCTGTCCGGTCAGACCAGAACTACGGACTTGTTTAGCGTATAACTAATATTGAAAAAAAAAAGAAGAAATTTGCTTAAAAGTTTTCCCACCAAATTAATAATCCAGGCTCGCTTGCCAAGTAACGGTAAAAACGTTATTTTACGAATATATATTGTTCGAGTTGTCCTGATTTATGTCATGCGCTGTTAATATCATGCTGCAACATTAACTTGGATATGACGGCATCTATATCCGGCAGAAGTACTGCCTACGTATTGTATATGTGTCATAACGTAAAATGCTCTGTCGCGTTGAACTCCTGCGTAGGATGGCGTAGGTTTTTTTTTAGAATTTTTAGTAGATCTTTTTACAAATGATGTAAAGAAACATGCATCGCTTTAATGCTTCTTCTGGTCCTGGCCGTTCGAATATTGCGACTAAACGCTCCTGACTTGACTAACCTTGCTCTCCGCAAATATGCTGCTTATATAACCTTTTCGAAGCGAATTTCAACTAAGCTAACTAACCTTCACTTGTGACCATTCCGTGTTGAGTTCTTTTCTGGCGCGTTATGCTTAATCTTTCTGACAATCGCCAGTTGTCTGGGGCCTGCTTCACTTTATAGTGTCGACAGATAAGGCATCATAACTCTGTTACGTGATTTTTCCATAGCACGAATTTCATTTCTTAGAAGATCGGCAAACTAAAACAGGCTGGAACAATCGTTAGCCTTGCAATATCCTTTTGAGGCAGATAATCGTCGCTGCAAGATTAGATCTGAAGAATATGGTATGTGGGACAGCGAAGCGATCGATGTGCAGTCGATTTTCTCGCATGTCAATATATGGCAAACATGTTCTGTGGATACGTTTACAGTCTCTGCTATCTCTTTGATCCGAATTTCTTAATCGTGCATTTTGCGAACGATAACCGTCGCCCGAGTTGATACGGCCACGCTTTAGTTCAGCTATGTAATATTTTTCCGTGCCAAGTGGTGATATGCACAACTCATATATAGCATCCAATCTAGCACTCAATGTTTTCCATTTTCGCATAAACACTCACTTCGACTCGATTGAACAAAGCTAGTTATGGTTGAAGTTGTGGTGAGGTCGTATCAACATATTCGCAAGCATATTTTTCAAGTTTTATAAGCAAGTGTCCAATGCGCTCTACTAGCACTAGCATTTTATCATAGCATACCTATTGTGAACCTAAGTCAGCCCACTTTGGCACATGGTGCTGACAGTAGACTTGCAGTAAGCGAACTAGATGCAGAAATTTGCTTTAGCTCCCAATACTCTTTAAAAGAATTCTTCAAATTTTTTCTCAATCGAGCCGATGGTCTCCTGTTTCAGTTCATTATTGGAAAAAAACTCGATCAGAATAAGTGCTTTAGGGATTTAAGCATGTTCGGGCCTTTTAGGCATTTGTAAGAAGTGTTAAAAAAGGAGAAAAGGAGGAGTCATGGTTGACATTCGCCTCTTTTCGCTGGTATGGCAGTGATTTTGCTAACGTTGTTGATTAAGGGAGTAAACGCAAGTAACTGTAAGGATAAACAACAAATTTAATTTCACATTATGTCAAGCGTAAGACACATCGAATTAACTTTATCATGCCTTACTTACGCTTTTTATAATTGCTTCAAACAAGCAATCCTTGTATGTGTCAAACACAAGACGTGGCACACATTTGTATGTTAAAATACACATATACGCAGTCACTCACGCTGTGCAACAAAGTTATGTACTTATGCTAATGTTTGCGTACATATGCAATATAATATCGCATCACTCAATATGTCCCCGGTTTAAATTGCCGTTATTTCTTTTTTTTTTTTTTTTTTCAATTTCATCATTCAAGCGCACTGATAGTGTTACATATTATTCACTATTGTTGCTTTGTCCGTGTTTTTAAGATATTCGATAAACAATGCTCCATGCGCATCCGAACACATGGACAACACCGTAAGCTTTACAGTCGACGTTGTCTTTTTAGTCGGATTGCTAAGTCTCGATTTCACTCCGATTGACTGCGATGAGGCATTAAAGCGTAATTTTGCCTAAATGGCTCTAATGCGTTGTTGCTCTTGATCAAAAGTGAACAAGCGCGGCTTCTCTTTCATCCACTCTTTTACTTTCGCGTATCGTTGGTTTCGCGAAAAGATTGCTACCATCCAGATATCATATCAGTCTATTGCCAGTGTTAGCATACGTGTGACAGATCGAAGACGTATTTTGTGAAGTGTTGTATTATCGTAATGTAAATAATGTAAATACTTATTTTCTTACACCAAGAGATCAAATATGAGAAAATATTTCACTTAATGCATGTGCTTTGGCTAGGGCTTTAGTTGAAGTCTCAATGCTTACATGCATTTGATAGAAATTTTAAATGTTGGCTTTAAGACATTTTCAAAACACTACAAAGGTACACTTGCAACATCTGTATCACTTTCCCCGGAGACCTATGCCCAGATTTTGTTTTCATTTAAAACAAAATATATTAAAAAGAAATGTTGCAACACTGAACAAAATATTTGATGCAGTAATGCTTGATAAACATCTGATATTATGATGTCCGACGCTCCATTGTATCTGCAACGGCAACTGCCATAGGTCTTGGAAAGACTCTTAGTGTGTATTCTTTATAAGTGTGAGATTACAAGTTGTTTGGCGAACTGTGGCTTTGTGTTCTGTTGAGACTTGTGACGTCGAAAAGATCAAAGGAGAAATCAAACACGAACTATGTAGTGCATATACACATATGTGTTTGAATTTGAATTAGCTAAGCGACTAAAGGCGAAAATTTGAAATTAAATTTGTTTCGATTTCTCACACATCATCGATAATAGACTTTGGCAATTTTTTAAAAAGTTGAAAGAGTTAGCAAATAGTTAGCAATAGCTAGCAAAGCCCTATCATGAACAACTAATGAAAAACCGCCTAACATAAGGCGTATTCTAAAAGTACACATAGCTTTTTCACATGTACAAAAAGGGTTAACATCATCCGTTCATTTACTCTGCAGTCACTGATCTTAGCTGAGCTATCAAAGATATTCACTCTTAAGATTATTAACATAAGCGGCTATTCTTCGTAAATCATCTAAATCAGGTAAGAGGTAAATTCGTTCCTATATATATATATATATATACAGTCGGAGTAGAAAAGCATTATAGCAATCTAGTCTGTCGTTCGGCGAACATCTGTGTATCTGTAAATAAATGGATCAAAACTTGATGGGTCAATGCAGAGATCAAAATAATAAAAATTATTTTTAAGAAGGACGTGAAGGACGACTGAACAACCGCCGTGCTATGTCATACGCTTAACAGAGACAGCTAATGATATGGCTATCACTAGGATGGCTCCCGTAGAGTACTGCCTTTGGTTGTGTAAAACAATCGAACGCCACTTAAACGACTGTAACTTGTAAACTTATGGGCGGAATGTAATGAGATTTTTTGTTTCATTTCCTTTGAAAGAACGGTACCATCCAAAAATCATATGGATTCATCAATAGTGGTCGCACATCTGTAGGAATCCCATAAACTGATGTTGATTTGAGCAATTTTGAATTCCAAGTAAACTTAGACGTTTAGCTTGGTTTTCAACGATTTCTCGAAAAACGTGGCTTGAAAGCCGGAAACTGAGATGTTATTAGGAAAATAAAAATAATAATCACTCACTTTAAAAAAAGATTTCGACTCACTTAACGTGTGTTTCGATGACTGCAACACGACTGCTGTTAACAAGATATAAATATATATATATATGTGTGTATGTATGTCTGTGTGTGTGTGTGTGTGTGTGTGTGAATGTGTTTTTTATATTTCGTTCAGAAAACATCGTTCAGTGTATATCAAGTTTGGTAGAGTTGTATGTCGTTTACGGCGCTGCGTTTTTCTGTCTTTGTGACTGGATTAAATTGAAAAAACATGCTGCTGAAGCTACGGGCAAGATTACGTTGGCTAGGAATGAACATGTGGCAAGGTACAGAACAGTTAGAAATTCAACAAAAGTTTTGCGCGATTGAGTGCAAAAACTCTTAGGCTTGAAAACGATAAAAATTCGCTTAAGTCCATCCATCTCCAGCAAAAGCAACCAAGGAATTAATCTTCAGCTTGGACTGGAAAATTTCACCGCACCCGCTGCATTCTTCAAAGCTGTTACCTTCTGATTAGCACTGGTCCAGGTTGGTGCAGTCAAATTTAGCAGTGCAGCAGCGCTGCTGAAGATGTACAAAAATGGATCAATCACTATTTAACCTCAGAGCCACGAAGTTTCATCAGACTACAGATAATGATGGAGCATATTTTGCTTAGTAAGCTTAGTAGCAATTACATTTTAAATAAATTCGGAACATATTTATTTGCACACCTAATAAACAATAATTCGTTTACTTATATCTATCAACGAAAGCATAACTTTTACAGCTCAGCGTTTTTCTATCTCTTCGGAGAGTTGCGCTTTAGAACGCCGAAAGGACATATTGTTTCGTTTACCCCTTTTGTACTTTAATAGTTAAAGTCGCAAGAAATTCGGATAGAAACATACAGCACTGATACAAGCGATTATAGGTTTTCCATCCCTTTTGCACTGTGATTACATTAGGGCTTCACCCTAACCATTTCACAAGTCAAATAGAGCTTTTTTGGCCCTAAGTGAGAATTTGGATTACATTCCCAAGGGTCGGTAAGAGAAGATTAATGAAATCTGAACACTGGCGTATGTTAAATTTCGAATAGTTGGTGTAGAGAGCTTAAGAGCAAGATATCTCATGAATACGCCTTTTAGTTGACGATATGAGCACAAAATACACTTTCGCGTTTCGTTCGTTGTATTTTCATTTTTATATAATCGTGCGATCAGCCCACCAATTAAAGGCTCATTTAAAAGTTGCAGTGTTAGTGCACTGCATTAAAGCGGTAAAATGTTAAATCAAATAAATGGGCACAGCATACATATATATATATATATATATATATATATATATACCGATGTTCAAGTGTGTCGATCAGAAATTTGAATGTACATTTTCACAGTTTTTCGCTTTGTGGCGGTGTGTTTCTAAGCAAATCTTTTTCCATACCCCTCTACCCGGTTCTTGTTTTACGGCCAGAAAGAGTTACGCGAATAGTAGACAACTAGTGCTTATATCATTATAAAAGAATAGGTGGTGTATGTGAAGGGGAAATTTATCGAAGATAAGAAGCTAAATTTAACGAAAAGAAAATCACAACCAGGCATAGGAAAAATGGGCTCGCTAAGTATATGTTTAAGTAAATGAAATCTTTTGTAAATGATTTCAATTTGTTCCACTATTTACAAGAAAATCAAAATTCTCTTTATATTACTTGTACTTATTTATTTATTTTATTTTCTTTAATTAGAGTAATCATACAGAGTAAGCATAAATTCTATAATACACTATTCTTGTCGAAGTCTCGATGAATTCTATACAAAGTGTGACACAACATTTATAAATAACAATTAATAACCGTTAGGATATTAGTGCAAAGTGAAAGGATAGTAGTTTTACGAATAATGCTACTCAGTGCAATATGCTACTCATTAACTTAATTATGCTTTGACAAATGTTGGGAAAAAATGGTTGAGCAAGAAGGGTATGAAAAAAGCACATATGATAGAGATATAACGGAAAATTCATTCATTCAAAGAAATGGAAAAAGTTCCTGTTCCGTAATGTTTGTGCTTATGAAATTGTCTGTCTCATGATTCATCGAAGGAATTTATTTTTTTTCAATTCCTAATGTAATTATAATTATATCGCATTATGCGTAAATCGATACGTGTGTGTTTTGCACATGCATTCTAATGCTCTAACACAGGTGCTCTTTTATCTTCAAAGCTTTCAGTTACAGTTTCGCCTTTTAATCTCTCAATGCCTTTTTCAACTACTGAAAATAACGAAATTTAATTTCAAAGATTATGTAAAGAAAGTACGTAATGAAAGGAAAAAACAAGTTAATGAATTATAACGAGTTATCTAATAAAATACATGCCTTGTGGATCAAATTAGTTGAAATTAAAAACGAATTATTTTAACTTACATATATGAGTCCTTACGCATTGTACATTAGATTTAGCACATTACGCTTCCACTATGGATTTAGGGCAAATGTTTACGCAAACATTTTCTTACTACAAAATATATGTAAAAAAAAAAAAAAACAAAATTATTTTTTGCTCGTGTTAGTGGTTGCTTTTTTTTTTTTTTTTTTTTGTATATTCTCACAAAGCCAAAGACATATAATGTCAGCCACGTACGAATGCGTTACAAAACTCTAACGTGCAAAATATTTACATCCATTGTCGTTCGCTTTTTGTGATCGGGTTGCGCTGCAGTTTTGTACGATCCCGATAATTACTCTTTCTCAGTTTCCCTTCTAATTAGTTTTCTGCGCGGACTTTCGCCTTTTTGGTTTCGTGTGTTCGCTCTCTTTTAAATTCTATCTGTGGTTCAATCTTAAGAGCAAATATTTTTGAGTTTTTGAACTCTCTTTTGCTGGAGTTTCGCGACCTTAAGCAAGCTTGTCTACATCTACTCAGGATACTATTTTGTAATTTATGAGGTCTCTCTCTCTCTCTCTCTCTCTCTCGTACATTTCTGAAGACTAAATCCGTATGGATCAGTATAAATGAAATTTGACACAATGCATGAAGCCGAGGAAATAATCTTTGATAGAAACGCCCTCGAATGGACACATTTAGCGTGGTAATGATAAATACTGATAAAATACTGTATCCTTGCATTTCAATAAAACGCTTGTCCATAAAGCGGCACTAGCTAGCGCAGTACGATTGACAACAAAAGAAAATATATATATATAATATTGTGATCAAAAAGTAAAACCAATATTCGAGATAAATTGCGCAGGTATATCGGATATTAGAATTATTCTGTTTTTAAGTTGTTAGCACTGTCGCACAGATCTGTGTCAAATTTCATATCATAAGCGTCATTAGTGCTTCAGCAGCAAGGTCTGACTTTGTACTCACATTTCGCACACAAGGTATTTTTTCCGATTTTTACATTTTTGTGATTTTATGATTTTGTTGAGCGCCTTGGACTTGGGTCTACGCATACGACTCGTAAACAACCGATCAACGGGAGAATATCGTGCAAAAGGTAAGCCAAGACTGAAAAGACCACACCAAAGCCGCTTAAAAACCAAGATGATGTTAACAGTTTTTTTCAATTGTCGTGTTATTGTGCACTATGAACTCCTTCTGCCGGGCCCAACTATTAATCAGAAATATTTATTATTTGAGTTTGAAGCTTCAGCACCAAAAAGGAAAATCCAAAAAAAAAAGCAAGACACGCGTCCATATTTCCATAAAAACGTTAAAGACCTTCGAATATGTATAATCAGTTTTATTCGACCTGTTCTAGTGGTCGAGATATTACTTACCTATATCTACCTATCTACACCTATTCTACCAAAAAGTATCATTTATTTGATTAAAAACCAAGGTTTACAAATTAATTGCAATCTGTCTGCATGCACGCCCACAACAGGTTATAAGCTGACCATTTTTTTCACATATATTGAAATTGATATACGTAAAGCATCGGGAGTTTTAGTTTCATCGAGAAGTAAACATATGGACATGCGCCACCATGTAATGGTAGCGCAAAGACAAAGTTGATTCAGATGAAATTTTTATAACACATGTTGCTTTCAATGAAAATGTGGCAGATTTGTTGTTTAAAAAGGTTTATGTAAACATGAACACTGAGGCTTATGTAAAATGTTAAAATTATTGCATGTATAAAATATGTCGCAATTATAAACAACTTAAATTTAAGAGCATTGTTGTTGTTGAGGGGGCAAATGTTAGATAACATATTCTAACCTAGTAGTTGTTCATAAACTGTGACTTTGCTGCATTGAATAAAATGTAAATTAAGTTTTAGTTTTTTATAGAGACTCGTACCATATACAAAACCCATAGCGACTTGATTACATATATCTTCAGTTTTATAACCACCACCGAAGGATGCGGGTATAGTCATTTTATATGTAATGTCAAGTCAGTTTCAGCGACTGCATAAAGTACATATGTTCTTGAACAGCATGAAATTCTCAATTGATTAAGTCATGTCTGTCTGTCTGTCTGTCTGTCTGTCATACGTTGTGCGTTCTTGACATTCTTCTGGTCGCAAAAATTTCATTATTCACAAATTATGAAAGACAGAGGTCTGAAATATTGTACATTTACTTAACGGAAAGCTCCACTATATATATATATATATATATGTAAATATATATATATATGGGAAAATGAAAGAAAATCGCCCATGGCCACACACAGGGTTGCAAGTGACCAAATTTCTCTTGCATCATTTTTTTGAGGTCTTGTGCTTATTAATCGTAAGGTGTAAACAAGATAGAATTTTTAAAATTTGTTTTACACATTCCTCAAATGAAGTACTATTATCTGCCTATAGCTGCCTTAACACTAATGTAAACATGGTGGACACGATGACCTGTTGGGTTAAGTTGGATATCAAATAAAAGGACTTGGAGGGCTTGGCAGAAGGCGACTAGGTAAGTGTGTTTATTTGAAATTAATTACGATAGACGTGACGACGTGGTAGATTAATTTCTCTTAGTAATACCTCTAATAGTGGACTAAGGGGTGGAAAATAAATCTTAGTCCATTCACTTATTTATGACCATAAATGAAAGCATAGAGCACTAAAGACTTCAATGGTACAAGGTATGCGAGATTCGGCCGAATTTAGTCGAATATAAATTTCTTTCTGATTTCTCTCTCAAAAATGTACAGACTTTTTGCGGGTTACATTTAAGCTTCTGTCAAGTCGGTAACGCTACTTGCGATATTCCCTATTAACAATAACCGAGAAAACTCAACTTAACTTAATCCCAACTTTCTTGCCATACGTACATACATGTTGGCGGAAAGATTAAATTCTGTTTTCCCATACATCACAAATGAATTTTTTCATGTGTTGCTGATATTTCATATTTCACTTACGTGATTAAATTTAACAAAAATAAATCAATAAGTCTTATGAAAATTTAATATACTTATTCTCTTTTTATAAAGTATTCTCTCTACAATATTTATATGAATGCGAAAATTTTTGGATTTACATTTAAAAATATACCCTACAAGTAAGTACTTACAAAAGATTAAGATGTTGTGGTTAAGGGTCTTTAAAAGACAAAATCGAATAAAGTAAGAAAAGTTTAAAGTGCTATTCTAGTACGGGATACTAGAGCTCAATGGCACAGTCCTCCTTCATCATATGACTCTTTTGTCGCTGTGTCTCTTAAAATCGAGTGAAAACTTTTGATCAAAATTCATGTTCCATCATGTCAACATAGATCCATTTGTGTGTCTAAAAATCCAAGGAATTCGACAACTAATTGCAAAGTTGGCTTGCAAGATAACATGGATCAGCCGAAAGTAACATATGTCGCATTAATGAAAATGAATTTGGCGGAGACGCGTAGGTGTATAGGGGAATTAAATCCCAATAAATCGGTTACACAAACATTCCCATAAAATTTCAATGAAAATGTGTAAACACTCTTGACGAACTTGTGTTCATTAGCTGGTGAAAAGGTTCCAAAATGTTACAGAATATATATGAAAATCGATATATAGGCGACATTCAGTCATACAAATATCGATCTAGAATTGAAGCTTAGATTGCAAGCTCTTACAAGTCTTTGAAATATTCTAAAGCTATTATGATTATTACGCCGATGTGTATAAAAGTTTTTGACAAAACATTGATTTGTTACAATCAGTAAAGGAATTATTATTAAACTTCATGATGAAAATAATAGATAGATAAATTTTCTCGTTTCCTTTGAATGGCCCAAGGCAATGCATGTAAAAATGCAATAAATAAAATTATACTCTTGATAGGAATTAGATAATGAAGTAGCATTAAGCATTATCCAATCACCCTACACATACAAAATATTCTCCTAAGTAACAATTATTCGAAATACAAGCCATTTTTATATGGTTTAGTGCAGGACACAACGAACCGATTGGTTTATGCCAATCAATCATGGTTCGTTTGCAATATCGGAAAGTACGCATCCGAGACTATATATAATCGATTGGTGCATGACAACCAGGCGTTATTGAACTCTATTTCTTATTAAAGAGGGCGCATAAACAATTCATCGGAAACATTTTTAAATGACTAATCCGGAGTGCAGTCGTCATCTATTTGCACAAGTTTCCAAGCATTGGATGATGCCATCGGCCAACATTCGAGTTGTCAAGCTTTCGTCCCTTACCAGAGCTACCACAACTACCCGGTCGTCGAAATCCGATGGTCGACGTCTTTCTGGCTTACCTTCGAAGCTAGTATCCCCAAATTGTGGAACGGGGAAACTCGCCCTCGCCAAAAATTTGATTGTGATAGGATTATCGACTCGCGTTTTTATAACCCAAAAGGAGAAGGATATGTTCCTTCATAAATTTAATAAAATATTTCTGTTAAAATATAGTAAGTCAAAGAATCGCCTGATAATTAGGCACCAAGCCAACACTTGGGCAGCAAAAAATTTCAAGTCGATTTGTTTACGCCCTCCGTCCGTCCATTTCCTGTCATATGTTCTCGAAACGCTTCCGTTCGTAACCAAAGCCAGAAGACTAAAACTAAATATATTTATCCATAGAGAGGCGCACGATACTCGTTACTTGAGGCATCATATTGCAGGCTTTGGTCTAAAATTTAGTGAGAAAGGAATATGTCTAAAAATTTACAATGACTAACTAATGCATCTGCAGCTAATGGAATAGCAAATCTTATATATTAGGTTAAGGCAGAGTGTGACTTAGAGAAAGACTTAATCCGACGTTACTATAAAATTCTTACTTCCTAGCCATTAGTTTGTCAAACGAATTTATAAAACATCTTCAATGCGATTAAGGATAATAGACATGAACACTTAAAACAGAATACATTAAGTAAGCAGCCTTCAAAGGAAACATTAAGGCAGCAATATTCACTTCATAGGGAGCTTAATGTGCATCTCTTGTTTATTAATATGTTGCTTATATATCCAGAAATCCAAGAAAAAGCCAAAGCAGGATTTTGAATTGATGGCTAAGAAAATAAAGCATTTTTTTTTTTTTTTTTTTTTTGTTTTTTTAGTTTTTCGATGACTTTTCATTTCCATGTAATAATCATGCAGGTAAAGTGAAGTACCACAATCTATATCATAGGTTGGTTATAAGGCAGATTAAATGCCGTAGCAAGTTCATCTGTTTCGCTGTCTTAGCAGTGTCTATAATCACGGCTTCAAAACGATGACAGCAGGACAACGAAGTTATTTATGTTTTTACAATTTTTACCCTATCTACGTGGAGAACACAAGGTATTTTCGGTTTCCAAAAAGGACGCAATATGTAAAAATGCATCTATATCGTCGAACAGCATATACAGCGGAATCGAATTGCACACAAACAGACAGACAATTTAAAATTTTTCCACCAATTGTTAGTCAAAGTTTTTGTTTTCCCACCATAGAGCTTTTAGAGCTCGTAGCTTCATTTGTTTCGTTAAGAAGAACATGCGGATGAAATTTGAAAACCAGATAAGTTAAACTAAATATGCACTCGCAAGTAATCACAAATCTTATATAAATAAGAGGAAATACATTTTTCAAATTACACCCAAGTCTTTTTTTACATCAGGGCAAAAAACTGTGCAGAAAAGTATTAATGGAATATGTGACAAAAACCATTCATTTTGACAAAAGTTGACAAATTGATGACAAAAGTGCGCGTTTATCATGGACTGGTCGATAAATGCTATCATCAGTGTAATGAAAAGATTGTATTTTACATTTAACTCCGAGCTTACTTCTCGACTTTTATTTTAGACCTAAGTGAAATTCAAAATATATTTTAACGCGAAAATTATTTATATTTGCTGCAGTAACAATTTTCAAAAACTATTCAATTTTCAAGGTGAATTATTTGTACAGTATAATAATGATAATAACAACAACGATAATAATAATGATGACACCCTACAATCAGTGCACATGTCTTCATTGAAATTATTATTTATTACATCCTACGAACTGAACACTGCAGCATAAAATAAATATTGTGCTGCCAAGTGCTGTGCTCCAGTTGAAGTACAACGAGATATGGGGGAAAAAGTGATCATAAAATTCGGGTATTCGCTGTAATAGAGCATGGCACTAACACTTACGCGAGCATAGGCCGATCGACTTTTGATTACGCTATACCCCCACTGCGGGGAATTGCTGGCTGCAGTTTTTGCTGCAGCAGAATCCTCGTAGTGTGGGTCCTCTGCCTGACCGCTGGGACGACCCCTAGGGGAGGCTCGTGGTGGCTGTGGGTGCCCCCAATATCGCGGTGGTGTTGAGGTGTTAGGTAGGCTTCGCCTCCGCCAGAAGGAAGGGCATGCGATGCACATGCCCTTGATCTGGAACTGCAGGGAGCCTCCCTGCTCCCTGTAGAACGAGAGTAACGTTTCACTCCGTGTGCCAGCGGGCACCGCAGAGTGGAGCCTTTCAGGCAGGCACCTGAGTTAAACCCCCTGAAACTTTTGTATGCCACTGTCAATATTCGAATTATAAATAATTTATTTTTCTTTTTTTTTTGGGGCTAGTGCTAGAACAAAAAATTCGGGGGAAAATGTGCACACATTTGTACTTATCGATGAACAGTGTTGTACCAAAATCGGCCCTGTAAAAAAGAATTGGATGTATATGCAAAGCGCTACGAAAATATGACTTAACCTATCTGCTATACATGATCATTACGTGAATCTTCTCTCTACCTGGTCGAAGCTTGATTTTGAAATTAAATATACATTAAACAAGTAAACATACTTGAAGATTACACACTCATGTAGTGTGTGTTTCAAAAATTTTGAAAGAAGGCAAACCTCAAGGTATTGTATTAGAAATTTATAGGACCTCAGACTCCTTCTTTTTTTTTTGTTTTTTTTTTGATTTCTTTTAAAATTGTTTAACCTTAGCATTCATACACGCTCCCAGTGATTTCCTTAGTGGCTTGTACATGATAAATGCTTAAGGACAATTCTATCTTATGCAATAATTTACTCCGTTCACATAAGCAACACAAAATCCATCCCTTCTTCTCTCCCTGCATTATATATATTTTGTTTATAATTTATTTTGATTTGCTTTGAACATACATGGAATGTTTACTTTTACTTAAATAAACTCTTCTCACAGTGCAATAACATATGTGATTTACTTTTCTACGACATACACATAAGGTAACGTTAGGGTTGCTTTCTATTTTTTTGAAAATTTTTTAAATATTTTTAAAATATTTGAAAGTTCATCTAATCCTGTGATGTGTACGGAATTATTCTTACCTCCAATATCAGGGAGAGTAGAATATTAGCAAAAGTGTGTACGAGTATGGACGAGAATGTAACATAAATCAGATTTTTCTTTCCAAAAACCAATAGGGATTAATATACATTTTCCGCTTGCTTATATACATTTTTATATACACATGATTTAAAAAAAGGGGTTCAAATATGTTAGAATACATTTACGTACACATACATATGTATGTGTCTATAAGAAAAGAAAATTATTAAATAAGCATTTTGTGAATAATGTTGCATTGAGTTCAGATTGTATGGTGCTACAGACTCTTTTCGATTTGGAAGATGATTGGACAATAATGTCAGGCAAGCCTCAGAAGATTTCCTCAAAACAGATTACGCATACCCAAAAGATCTCCCGCGATTTTGTACTTCTTTCTTTGTGTTTAAAGTAGGGGAACAAACGGCAATATAAAGAATGAGAGGTCCAGGGTCCCGATCAGCTGTTTGGTTAATTTATATGAGCTCATATGCCTCTCGTCAGCGTAGCGCGCTGAGAAAGAAAAAAGTGAAAAGGCGTACGGGGCCTTTGAAGTTTATGGTTTCCGGTATATTCAGTTCACCTAAAAATAAAGACAGAACGTAATGTGTATCATGGGTATCGTGCAATGTAAGTTGATTGGTGACTACCAATTATAAAAATTTTCCCAACCGACTCGATTACATTATTGACATTCCACCGCACAGGGAACAACTTTGTACGATGTCTTCAAAAAATGCATCTCTGTGCAAACCACGACATTTCTATGGCATATTAAGCACACGATGTTCTTGTCTTTGATAAACATACGATCATCAATAGTTGCAGCAAAGTGGATTCATATTCGTTAAGTTTAGTTAATCGTCGTCAAAAATCACATACAATTTATTATTGCACAAGAGTGTTTTCCAAAGGTTTTTTGCACTGACCTGAAATTTCGAAGCTAACAAAGCAAATGAAGAATGAAGAAGCAATAGAACTTACATTTAGCCTAAAGAAAATGTTTGAATATCAAAACACTGGCCTGGGTGCAGTATTTGGCAGTAGAAGAGAGAAATAATTCATCCGTCTGCTCGGCTTATTCGCCATATGCAATATTGTCCTTTCCATGCCTACACTTGAACACATCTTTTTAAATGACTTGTTAGCCGTTTTGTTGCCCACAGATCTATTTAGTGCTTCTAGGTTTTAGCGATTGTCACTGCAAGACACATCTCTGTTGGTTCCGCACTTCGTGCTCGCGGGAAATGTTTAGCAAATGTATTGCATCCTGTAGCTGCCATAGTAAACACCAGTGATACGACAGTAACATATTCTAAGTACATACGCTTTACAAAATGCCATACACTACAAAAGCAATGGGATTCGGCAAAAGGTTTATTTTTCATTATTAATATCAACTGCCAGGTGAATGACAAATTCCCATTAAACACGTACAGCGTACGTCCAATATGTTAATGAATGATACTACTCATCCACTTATCTCTGCAATAATCAATCTCGTGTCCAAATAACCTAACACACGATGATTAGTTATTTAGTATACGCCATTGTTCGGCCTTTCTTGAAACTCATTGTGAATGAAAATGTTAGTTGATCTAAGAGTAAAATGGAAATGATACACCTCAGTGCCGAGGCACAGTCTCCTCCATCAATGTTTAACATTTTGACAATTTTGGGAAAGAAACGGATGAATAGGCAAGCATTAGTAAAAGGATTATGGGTTCCTTGATGGCCAATTGATTGGGTGTTGCGTGTACGAAATGACAATAACACTCCCATAATGCATTTTTTTCCTTTCAGTTACGACTTATTTCGTTTAATTAACGCGGTCGTGAGTTTTTCTCATCGCTACCTCAAATTATCGCTTTTTATTCATTTCCAAATTAGGTATTGATGGGTAGTCTTTTTTCGAGCTTAGTTGGTTCAAATTGCAAATATGCCTGACATTTATGTCAATCTGATATGCGTCAAGAAATGAAAATCGCCGAAAAATGCACAACGACTGTGATGGGTTGCAATGAAAATATGTAATCGTAGAAGGGGAACGAATAAAGTCACAAAAATTTCTACAACATTCATAGGTTATAGCATTGAATTGGTAAGCTCAGCACGTTTCTATATAATCTCACACAACATTTGCACACACACACACACATACACATAATATGTATAACATTAATGATGAGATAGTGGCTCCTTAATAATAGTTAAATTGAAAAAGTTGATAAAGAGAAATTTTAGTCATTATTAGAATAGCCGGAGTAACTTGTGAGGGCATGTTTGTATGAAACAGTTAGCGGGCGGTATATCAAAAGGAACTAATTGAAAAGAAACATCATAAATATGTTTATATTTGCGATGACATGCTTCATGCTTTATGTATATTGCTGGGCAAATATATGTTTGCCTGTCTCCCATTGTTGCTTCGTGCACTTATTTGATACGATATTATCTAAAGCGATTTCTGTTATATAATATTTAATGCAAAAAATTCTCAAAACTCGGTTAGAGCTAAACGGAAAAAAAAAGAAAAAAAAATGAAAAAATGAAAAAATGAATAAATGTTAAGGGCACAATGCGGATTTTAGCAGGAAAGCATAAAATCCTTGAGCTTTTAATGGCGCCTTGATGACAAATGTCAAAAACACTCAGTGGAGCGTGTGGACGAGATCACAATACAACAAACGCATTCATGTGTCTGTGTGTGTGTGTGTGTGTGTGTATGTCTGTGTGTGTGTGCGTGCGTATATACTCGTTCCATTGACAACAATAAGGATGACAGCTCAAACAAATGACAAACGTGGGGCACATGCCAGAGAGTGAAATACAACAATAATATCCGGCTTCCGGCTAAACAGCGACATGCCAGTTAATGTTCGTTATTAAGTTTATAAGCGCACATATACCATCATCATATATTCATCTCAAAGTTTATAAAGAATATTTCATATCATATACAAATATGTATGAATATATTTATTTTTATATATATGTATATATGTATACGTACGTACGTATATATTCATAATATGCATTCAAAAATAAATAAATATATATATGTACATATATATATATATAATCTGATATTTGTGAATTTTATGTGTTTACAGTGAAAATCTATTTTGTCTTATAACTATATATACATATATAGATAAATACATATATTTCTCTGTTCTCCGTTTTCTACTGTAAATATCCTCTAATTATCTAACAAAAGCCAGTGAGTTTTCCGTCTCTAGCGGTCCTTTCAACCCCTAATCTATAGTATTTAGTTTACAATTTCATTGCTTGCAACTCATATATCTGTTTAATGTTTTTTATATATGAGCTGTGTCGTATCGTTTGACAGTAATTCGTAATGGGTTGTTTTCAACAAACATTGTACATTCAAGAGCAGCATAGACACGCGTTGTTTACTTTTTATGACTTTATTTCTTAGATCAAGTGGAAAGTCTTTCTTTTCTCTTCAACACTATTATAACTTTTATTTATCCTACGCAATCAAAAAGCAAAATGTATATATTAGATCGGATAAGAAAATTTGACATTGATAATCTCTTCCATCGAATATATTATCTGAACAAGTTAGCTGAAATTGTTATCTGATAACAAATCTGTATTAAACCGTATTAAGAATGCCTCTAATAACTAGAAAGCTCAAGCCTAATTCTATAATAGATAGTTGACTCAATATTTGAATGTTGACTTTTGAAGTTCACTTGTTCCTATGCTAATTGATCTGCAATTACTTTCCAAGTTAATAGCTAGCTATTGATTAAGTGTAAGAGTTTTTTAAAAATGAAAAAAAAAACTATTTCAGTATATATAAAAGGGCTGCAAAAGGGTGACTCTGTGAAGTCTACATCTAACCAAAATTTGCATTTCAATTTGCTTAAGACTTTTATACTCGTACGCGTTGTAGTTAGATATGAGCCAGTGTACCGTGAGATGACTCTTCATATATATGCTGTTGTGTTCGGAAATGGAAAAACCTTTCTGATAATCATCATTAGTTAAGCTTCACGGTTGGATTCCTCATCAATGACTTTCTAGTTTATTATGTAAATAAAAGCATAACTTGCGTAACATTTTCAATAGAATTGATTCCATTTATTGTGTTGTTGTTATTAAACATATCACTGCACTTCGTAAGGGAAGCAATTTTTTATTATTATCTTTTCCCAGAAAACACTACTGATTTGCTGCAAAAATGATTCAGTTCCGTGTTTTCTTTAAACAAATTATTGCTCCACCATTTACATATGTATATGTTACTATTAATTATCGTAAGTTACCCGAATTCCGGTGGTAGCATTTTGCAAAAGTCAAGAACTGTCGGCTTAAATTTGAATTGAGATTTATTTCCCCGTCTTTCGGGCAGTGCATCAAAAACCACAAAGATAGAATTAGAATCGATTCTCATTCATTTTGAATCGATTTCAATACCGGTCTACCGGCCCCTCTACATATATTTTTGCGTTCAATTTGCAGAAATTTGCGCGATTGCTTGATAAAATTAGAGAAGGTGATGCACCGTATTAAGTCAGGCTTGTTCTACTATAGTATTTGAGCTTGTAACATACCTTCGATTAACTAGCGATTACAGGTGCAAAGAAAAAAAAAAAAACGGTGGTTTGTAATTTTCAGAATTCAGATCCTTCTATAAAGAATAATATTCTGAAACTACTTAACTATGTCCATCTGTCTAGTGTCCCTTTATCTAACGTTATGGTCGCTAAAATCCATCAAAAAAAAAAAAAATAAATAAATAAATAAATAAATAAATGAATATAGATCTAAAATCTAAATTCCTACTTTGTACATAGGACCAAATTAAAATATGAAATATTCTCAACCGCTACCACGTTATCATTATATAAAGAGAACGAAAGCTTTTTTTATACCATCATATGTAGGCCATCATATGTATCCATGCATCGAATTTAATATTCTTAAGGACTCAACTATAGATAAATAATCATATATATATATGAAAGATTGACCTATAGATAAATCCATAATCATAACATAATCATGCACAATATTACTAAGGGATTAGCGCTTAATTTCAACAGTTTTTGTGGTCTTTTTACGAAAACTTTGAAGAACTGATGCAATTGCTCTTAACATTCAATTAAACGATAGTCATACTACGACAGTCATAATACTACAATAGACATAAAAAAATAAAAAAAGAAAAGGAATAAATCCTGATAAACGAGAATATAATATACAGTGTGTGTGTAGTACACGAAAGTTTCCATTTTTACGTTGAACGAAGATAATATCGCTTGCATTCCTGTAAATCGATAGCCTCTGAATCGGGCTAAATCGATCAAAGTACAACCCTACCATGCAATGATAAACTTAACTAACCTCTGCTTTCCAAGATTTATGAACAGTAAAAATTTAGTTGCATATTCTACAAAAATATAAATTATCAACCACGCCCATCTAATATTATAGAATATGAAATTTGAGCTTTCTCGTTGCTTCTCTAGTCTCATTTAAGGTATGGGCGGTGCTTTTAAAAAAATTTTAAAAAATCCCAGTGAAATTTTTTTAAATAACTCGAAATCAAAATACGTATAACCTGTGTATCATGTTTATCCATAACTAGTTACATCGTGAGATAATTTGTTATAAAAGTATGAATATAGGTTAAGGTTAAAACAAAAAAAAAAAAAAAAAAAAAATGTCCAAATTTTACATTTATAATTTTGAAAATTATTTTTAATTTCGATAACTGAATATGTCAAGGACACCAAACAACAAATCATTATATTGCATTACTCGTAGGAGTGTCAGGTAAATCGCATTAGCATTAGCGAATATTCGCTCTACTACTCCTCAATAAGGTCGCTAAAGGACTGCAGTAGGCCCTAACTAAACTTAAAAGCTCTGATATTCATTTCGAAAATCACTGGTCGAATGCTCGGAATATGTTTTACGCAAATCGTATACATAATAGTTTATATGATCATCTTTGAATGTGTTGGCTTTTAAAGTCGCATATCACCTGTAATGAGTAATGGAATGAATGAATGAAATTTCACATATAAATCAGCGTAAGAGTGAAACCAGCATCAATTTTTCCGTCCATACTTCAGTCTGCGCTCTTGAAAAACATATTTACATTTGTTACATTTATGATCGTTGATGTGAACAATCGGCGCTTAAGTGCTTTTGCATCGCTCATCGTTCATTTGTAGGTATTTACTATTTTTGGGATTGCGAGAGCCATAAAGAAAGCAAAATATCAATAAACCGCTTATTGTCAAGTTGACATTTATTAATCTCCTTTCTGCAATCTTATGACGTTTTAATATTATATCGTTGGCTATTATTAAAAACAATTTTATGTTTGTTTAAATGTTTAATGGACAAAATACGTACGTAGCGAGACAAATAAACGCATGAGCGCACATTAAATCGTAACTATGCAGGTCAACGCAAATGATAAATGTTATCGAATAGCAAAAGAAAATGAAACAACAAAATATCAGCAGCAATCCTTTCAGGTTATTTTTCTTCATTATAAGCGATTATAAATTGTTATTCTAGCCATGAAAAAATGCATATTATTTTTTTTTTTTTATTTATTTATTTATTTATTTATATACTTTTTCCTTTTTTTATTAATTTTTTTTTTTTTTGTATTTTTTCTTTGTATTCTTAATTTTGTCCACTTTTGCACACAAGTTAATCTATAAAATGCGTAATAAAAGCTGACCTATCAAGGTAACAGAGTACATGAATCTACGACAGCCAGGCGAAACGATACTTTTACATGCCTTGTCTACTACTTCCGCTCATTTCGGATGTTTTGTTGCCTTTCGTCCTTTCCTCCTTTCCTATAGCGTTCTTATGCTCTTTTTTTTTTTTTTTTTTTTTTTTTTTTTTTTTTTGCAGTCAAGAAGCTAAATTAATTTTTGTATACCATTAAGTTATTTAATGCGTATATACTCATTCAGTCGTCAACCAAGCAAATAACCAGGCGAACAACCAACCAACTGAATGAAGTACGAAAGAATAATAAATGAATGCACTGTGTGGAAAGCATAAAATGACTTAAAAGTATAGTGTATATATATGGGATAAAGTATACTCGTTGGTTTTTTTAGGTTTTCTTTTACATGTACGCGCGTCGAGATGTTACCGGCAGTTGTTTTTCTCCTATGTACAGTAAGTAAGTATATATAGAAGTAAGGACTTTTTTTTATTTATTTTTTTTTTTTTTTTTATTTATATTAATTTTTTTTTTTTTTGTATTTTGTATCTTTACATGAAAGGGGTTTCTGTTCTGGAGGCAGACCGAAATAAAAACAACAACAGAAACAACAAGAATACGAAAACAAATTATTTATTCTTTTTCACCATGCAAACGTTATATTAATTTGCTTACGGGATATGTACGCAAGAAGGGAAAGCTAACTATCCGTACACATTCAAAGGTAACTGAGTAGCACTAGCTACACATTAATTGCATGCCCTTTTAGGGCATAGGGTATTTATATATGTACCCGTACCCGTTTATATGTATAGGTAGATAGGTGAATGTGAAAGCTTATTTTAATGCTGCCATAAATGAATGCATACAGGGAAGTGAAAGCATTTTTCTAGGTTAGACAATTACCTTCATCCGCATTAATTTACAAGAGTGTGTGCACAAGTATGCTTTTATATATATATATATATATATATATGTATACATATACATATATATATATATGTATACATATACATATATATATATATGATTCGACAACACACAAACCAACGCGCGAAAACATTTATTTTACTTTATAAAATATGTTTTAATGCGTTTATGTGTGTGCGCGCACGTGTTTGTATATATGTCACACAAAGTAAAGATTAATAAAAACTCTTTTTCCCCTCATAAATAATGCAATTCATTGTTAAATTTACTTGCGACGGTTACTGTTCCTGTTGCTGTTAAAGCATTAAATGCAATTTATTTATTTTTTTATTTCTTATTTTTTTTCTATAAAGCCAACTGCAGATACACACACATATGCAAACACACTCGTACACATAAATACGAAATACATGCAAGTAGCTTATGGTAATTCAAGCGTTCTTTCTCAGCAAATTGTGCGGCCTAACTCTATTTCATTATTATTATTTAAAATTTTTTTTTCATCTTAGATATTTTGTTTAGCAATTATATAAACACGTAGGAGAAAAACGAACCAAAATTTTATACGCTTTGCGGTAGTTACACTCATACATACTTCCATTCAAGTTCATGCCTTAAAAATTTATAAATACTGCATACAATACACGTTTCTTCTTCTGCATGAGATGTTATTTTAATTAAGCACCTGTTGCTAATTACTAACGTGGGAGTTGTTTGTTTAAAATATAACAATAATAGCAACAACGGCGAAAACAATAATAGCGGCAATGATATAATAATTTCATTTTAAAATAATTTCATTTTAAAATCTATTTACCATAGTAAATACTATGAACTTTGCTCTTAATACATTTAAGAGAGAGCACGCAAAATAAAGTGAGATAGTTTCGCCTTATGCAGATCATGTATCATAATATTTATCGCATGTAATTTTTTTATTACTTTTTCATAAACGCATTTCAAATCTAAGGGGAAAACAAATTAAAAGATTTTAGAGGACCAATTTAGGCCATTAATTGCTTCTAACCAGTTCCCCGAATACTCTATTTTCTCTCTCTCTCTCCCTCTCTCTCCCACTCTCTCTCTCTCTCTCTCTCTCTCTCATACACACACACAATCTTTCTCAAATAATATCGCAAACTTTTTCTTTATTGTCATACAAATATTTCCATTTTATGAGAACTTTCATATATATGGGGAAGGGTTCTACTCGAATACATGGCACGCAGTCTAAACCTATTACAATAAATTTATGCGACGCGTCCTCAAAAAAGAGGTGTTTATTTATTTTTGCAGAAAATTATTCAATTATTTATTACTGTTAATATGTCCCCTTCAATTCCCTCTTACAATTCCCCTTATAATATACTTGTGCCAGCTCTTTTTGCACTTGTCAAAAGCAAAAAATCGCCAAACACACTAAAACACGTCTAACTTTTTATATTTGCCAAAAACAAAAAAAAAAAAAAAAAAAAAAAAAAATACGAAATGACTGATATTGTCAAGATATTTTGGGTCAACGTGCGCCAATATAAAAAAAAAAAAAATTTTTAAATCGAATGTAAGTCAACTTTTGTTTTAGAACACCTCGCTGTCATACATACTTACATTAGATTTACCGTCATCATTGAAGACTCAGCTGGATAATACCTTGTTGCCATTTGAAGGGTTAATATTTTGACAAGAATGTGTCCCAAAAGTGAACCGATGTGGTGCAAATGTAATTAAGTTAACTCTTAGGATCAATTTTCAGCATAAATTATTAATAACGAGAACATGTTAATTATAGTATAAATATTTATTTTGTACAGAAGCTATTACATCTGAAGAATTTCGAAATTCGTTCGATTCCACACGAATTGTGCATATTCATTTATTAAGCCGAAACAATATTTCGCATTTACTTTCCTCGCGATATATATTATAATAAAATTTCGCTAACTTCCTTCATATAATTTTTTTCTTTTCATTTCACACCGTATGAGTGGTGATCGTAAAATTAGTTCGGTTGAAACTGTTTTTAGCAGTGTTCGCAAAATATTTCAAAAAGGGCGGAACGCTGATTGGAGAAAAAATTAAATAAGCACACATCGGAATAGCATCACAGATCTGAAATTGCTTCAACCTATTCAAGAAATAGTTTTAAGGCAATTAGAATAACATATGGTGGATAAATATGCAAATGTGCAATGCAAACGTAAGCATGGAGATGTTCACGCACAACTACGAATTTATAGGAATTTTAATGCAACAGCATGCTCGTAACGTGAGCTCAACACAAAATTGTTACGTACACCCAGTGTAACATATAAGAAACGGTATAACGTTTAGCTTATTCAATAGGGTGTTAATCTTCGCGGATAACCGCGCTTAGTTGAACTTGAGGCTTTGAGAGCAGAACATAATTACGTTTCGTACGTACACCTTTAGTGTCTTTAAGCTATTCTTGCTACTACCCTTGCTACTGTTGCTTTTGTCGGTAAATCACTTCATCGCTCTCTTACCCTTGCCACTACTAACACTATTAGGACTCGTTGCGCTAAATTCGTCGTATACGACGAAATTATTTTGTAATGTTGTATGTAATTGAAGGATTACTATTTGGAATGAAACAGTCGAATTGATATTAATTGACCTAAAATGCTAAAAGATAATTACAGATTTAGAAGATAACTTAGCAAATAATTTTCTTTCCAAATATTCCTCACAATTGTCGGTATTTAAGATGCGGAAATTTATATATATGTATATATAAGTATATGTGTGTTTAGATAAATAGATTGCGAAGTCAATATCCAATGTTTTTCTTTTAATTTTTTTATTCATGACATCACACTGTATGTACGTTTTCTATATGTGTACATTTTTATATATATACGTTTTATATATATGCGTTATATATATACATATGCATATATATATATATATATATATATGAGACTAGTGTTAGGTCAAGAAAAAAAAAAAAAAAAAAAAAAAAAAACGTTGGATATTGACTCGACTGCGACTAGGCTAAGTTAGTTAGTTAGTTTCTCTCCAATGTCCAAAAATATATATTAAAAGCATTACGGAGTGCGTACAGAATAAACATAAATATTTGTCTTTAAAATCAATTTAATTACATTCGTGCTTTGTATCCATCTGACAAATAGTATATATATATATATATATACACACACACACACACACGCACATGTAAACAAACAATCGATTTTTATTTGTTAAGATTATGCTCAAACATTAATGTCAGCATCATAACTACAATGTGTAAAAAGCAATAAAATAGTTTCACTGAACGTAAATTTTAAAGGTTTATAATTAAGTATGGGCTAAAGACAAAGCACAACGCCTTGTAATTTGGTGATGTTAATTTATAAACGTGTTCATGCATTATATATGTAATATATATTAGTGAGAGCATATATATATGTATATATATATTTGAGTGTGTAAACATTTTCTATTGACAGAGAAAGTGACATAAATAAATAGATAGATAGGTAGATAGATAGGTAGATAGATAGATAGATAAATAAAGAGTGAGAGAGAGAGAGGGAGAGAGAGGCAGAATGAAAAAGAGAAAGATAGTCAAAAGGATGTGATAGTTCTGAATAAGATCTAATAATACATTAATATTTGTTTTAGATAAAATGTATGTGTCCTTCTCAACATTACTACTCCCCGGTAAATTTCAAGTAGAGAGAATTATTAATGCTCTTTAGTGAAAGAAAGAAAATGTATGTCTTTAGGGTTTTATGACATTCCCCAAGTGTTTCTAAGACGGTTTATGTTTGTGTATTTGTGTGTGTGTGTGTGTGTGTGTGTGTGCATGTGTGTGTATCCGTGTCGATTTTAATATGCAACCGAGTTAAGGGTGACTTTCAGTTTGTTGCTATTAATTTATTAATGCATTAACACTTGATAATAGCACACTATTCCCTAACTTAGCTTACAAAACTATTTGCTTAGGTATTATCGACCTTTCTAATAAAGTGTTTATTCGTATGCGTAATGTCTTTGTTTGGTTGTTACGAACAGGTGCAACAAATTAATTCGTAGAAAGCTACAACAAGAACCGAACAAAACCAGATATTGCCTGTCAGTGTTAAAACTAACAAAACGAAGAAAAAGTAATTGCCTTATGAATATTTAACAAGTACATAGAGACTACTAAGTCTGTTTTAATTATCACGATTATTAAGTTCTTATATGATCATTACGAAAATAAGGAAACACTTCATGATCTTAAAATAGGAAAAGACAGATATTTGTCATCAACTTTTCTACTCCTTGTAATTCCTTTTACAATCTGCCACCTGCTTACCCTACAACATTTATATTAGGTCTGTGTGAATGCGTAAACAACACGGATCATACGCATCGATGCAGAATCATTTTCTGAATCGACTTAGGTCTATCGGCATGCTCGTCCCACGCTTGTCAATCCGGCTGCCTGCATTTGGCTATCTTCACGACTACGTCTCACGCAGAGTCTGTATAACGTTTTGAAGTAAACGTTTTTTACTAAAGAAAAAAAAAAAAAAAAAATTTACGATGACTTTTTATGAATCTGCAAAATTTGAATGGGATCGGACCATTTTCTCAATCCCCTTCCAGGTGAACGCTCTAAGGTGAAAAAAGTACAATATTTAGTATTAAACGCTGTACGGTCATCTTCCACACCGTCCACTTAATTTCAAAGCATAAATTGATAGGAGAAGTAGAGTACAAGTCGGAATATCACAATAAAGCCTAATCTACGGTACTTTACTACTAGAACAGATGCAGAATATTAGCTTCTTGGACAAGGGCTTAATTTTGCTAAATTTAAATCGCGACGATTCGCTTTTGAAGTTTGCTCTTCTATCAGGCCTCTCATGAAAAGTGAACCTATACATGCACATGTTTGTCATTTTAATATTCTGAGACGAAAGTTAGTTCAAGGTTAGCTCAATTTAGTGTTAAATATTTCGAATCCATAGGTTATTATATTAGAACTCTTCGCCATGTACGAGTTCTCGCTATTTTCATCGTAAAACTGTTTGTCGCATAGTCAAGTGTTTAGCATATCTTAAATGGCCGTCACAATGAGCGAGCTGTTAACGAATGTTTGATTATGTTCTCCACTTAATATTGCAAATTTTTACTACTATCTATGTTCTTGGTTGAAAGACTAAATACTAAGTATATCTCCTCAGCATTTTTTTTTTTCCGATAAATTCTCGAGTTCTGATTTACATTGTCACGCCTTATCTCGTCTCCTTACTCACCACAAAATAGAGTTACACTTACTTTTGTGCTGAAGACCACGCATCCTGTATTGCCATAACACAATGACACCTTTCGCATGTTCCCGAATTTAAGTTGATTCAGTTACGTTTGTTGCATGGTGTTGCGGCTGAAAATTTAAGCCTTTTATGATTCATCATTTCCTTTCTTCTTTATCATTAACGCCACTTTTAAAATTGCCGTAGACGTGAATCAGCTCTTTCGCTTACTTTCGATCCGACCCCCCGTGTAAGAATTTCAAATCACTTTGCCAAATTTGAAGCAGATGTCTTCGTTTTTGCGGTCAGAAGACTGCTTACTGCAGACATGATGGAAACGGACTGATCGATTGACCGATAGATGTATAGCTGTTTTGCCTATGTACTATAGACCTGTCCGTAGAACACATACACAGAAACTTTAGTAGTTTTATGTGCCGTGTTTTGTGAAAAATGAGCAAAAGTCCTTCTTCTCTAGAATTGTTTTCAGTTTTCGTGACATTGTAGTCGTACCCGTAGACCGATTTTGCCCATTGCTACAAACAATCTGCCTACGAGACTATTTAATGTTTCAAATAAATTTCGTCCTGATAGCTTTATTTTCGCGCCCAAGTATTGATTGCATTGATAGGTGGACAGACAAACGAATGTATGTTTCATAGTTGGATGCTGGTCAACCATATATATACTTGATAGAGGCTTTGAAGCTTCTTTCGGAGTATTGCGAACACGCTGACAAAAAGACTAGTCTTTCTGTAAACAGTGCTGCAAATGCGTTTATGGTTCGGCCCGACTGTAAAAAAATTATCAAATTCTTGATAATAAAACGCAAAGTCGAAATTATTTATTTAGTTACAATTCTTGCTCTTTCAGGTTGATAGCTACAAAGCAATATTGCCATAAAAAACCGTTACGTATAGTGTTAACGCAACATCTTTTCTTGCACAACTTAAGCTTGTATGTGAGTTTAGGTAGGCAAAGTGAAGCAATCTTGTAGTATACATCTCATCGTATATCGTATATATACAAAAATTCCAAGTTCACTCCAATTGAAAGAAGTACTCAGCAGACAACAAATGCTTACAAATGCATATTCTATAAAAATATGACCACGGATTTCATTGGGCATGAATTGAGATGAGAAATATTATAAGGACGACATGTCATTTCATCAAGGGAAGGTGTAGAAAATCGCGGGGAAAATCTAGTTTGGCGGAAATGCATATTAAAGAAATCTTTATGTTAACTGACCACCAAGAACAACCTTCTTCGTTCAGCCATTGGCGTGTGTGGAGCAAGTCGCAAACACCTCCTTACTTGGAAATCAACATTGTTTCTGTTATTGATGGAACAGATAGTAATTTATCCAGACAAGTGACCCCAAATAGATGCTTAAGAATAGAATCGTCAGAGCAATCCAGGAGCAGTCATTTAAATGAAAACCTATGTGTAGATAAAGAGGCCATGAATCGATACTTGGAAGAAGGAAAACAAATCGCATTGCTATTGTTATACGCGGTTTTATTTTTCTTGCAATGGGAAAAGCCCCTACTTAATAAACCCTCTAAGGATATATGCGGTAATTGTGCGGCAGCGCTTACCTTGGTTTAAATGCATTTAAATGAATTGTTATAGAGACACTATTCAGTAGAAATTAAAGCACTTCAATATCAACAATCAAACTGAGGGGCTTGCAGTTTCGAGGCTATGTTCTGGAAAAAAAGAAATTGAATTTTTTTTTTTCTTTCTCTTTTGATAATTTTGAGCTCACATGCAGGGATCGCAAGGTGAAATCAAACTTATGGAAATAGAGTTTTACCAGTGTCATCGTGTTTTCGGGCACGAGCGACAGACTTGTCGGTTCTCGATTGTTCATTTCGCCTTTTTTACTGAATGTATTCATGAATGTATTCATTTTGAGTTATCTGGGGTGCATAGTTTCATCCGAAGAATATATTTCATGCAAACCTTATGCTCTTAGTTACCCTTTGTATAAGAAAAAATGTAATCTGCTAATAGCCGAAGAGAAAGTTTAAGCCATAATCCGTAACAGGTATTGACACAAACATTTTCGCTGGAATATTAAAAAGGTGCAAACATGTTTCCCGCATTTCAAATACTGCGCATTTTGATTTGATTAACTATGCAGCAAACCACGAATTTTTCGAAAGCGTACATGGATTTCTTATTTGTGTCATTTTTTGTTTTTTACATTAGAATATCTTTTGTTTTGTAGCATTTTCATGCCATCGTATATATATATATATATATATATATGTATGTATGTATATATATGTAAAATGAATATTGTATGTGGCAATTAGTGATTTAGCAGAGTTGTTGTTCTTTTTGTTGTTTGTTGACGTTGTTACTATTATTGCTGACGTTGAACGCGTCTCTCTAGTGTTAAGTAATTAGTACGTATTTAAAAGTAGAAACTTTTCAATGCTCTAAAGTTTTGTTTAATGTTTTCGTAACAAAGTCCGTTTGTTTTAATTGCGAAAACGGAAAACAGAAAAACAAAAAAAAAAAAACAAAAAAAAAAAAAGGAAAATGAAAATGAAAAATGAAAAATATCGTAACTTTACAAAAAAAAAAAAAAAGGATAATTTAATTAAGTTAAATAAGATAAATAAGTATGGGAAAGCGTCGTGCATACGGATTAAATAAAATTGTACGCCTTAGTTACTGAATCAAATAGACTTTAGTCGTTTCGTTTGCATTACGATGTTACGAAATGTTATGTTGACTTATCCGATAAAGTCTGATCAACGTTTCCTCATAAAAAAAAAGGGGTGGGGGAATTTATATAATAAATATGGGGAGTGAGAGCGACAGCGAGTAGAGCAATAAAAATAGAGCTCGTGTGCAGGTAAATTTTTTTATTACTTGAGTATTGGATATTAAACAAGTGAGGGAAATGACAATTCGCAAAAAAGTTTCATGTGTTTGTACCGCTTAAGGAAGTTCAATATTCGTTTGTTGCATTGATCAGGCATAGTAGTAAAGTTTTCTTTCTTTGATATTTGCTTTCAAAGCTCACGTCATAAATGTACATCTGTCTGAATACCGAGCAGATGCCCCATCATCAAAGCACACATACAGTTATAAGTTGAATGTGTCCGTACGATACTTTTCCCTTGTAAGCTCAAGCCGGCAAAGCAGTTAAGTAAGCTCCTGTATTAAAGGACGCAAGAAGCTGTCTACTTGTTTGCCGTAATAACATATTTTACTTTCGCCCTGTCAATATACGAAAACACATTGAAAGCCCTCTTTTTTGATGAGAGACTTCTTAGCAACTAAGAAGTATAAGAGAAAAAAAATGAACACATTGACAGGTACGACCGAGGAGTAATAATGCTTCACTTCACTTTATATAATGCAATACTTTCTATTACTTCTATTAACACTTTCTATCTATCTATTAACGATAAAATATCAAAAATTGAGTCTTGTTACCATATAAAGCTTACCTTTTATTCGAAACTTTATAAGGTGGAGATATTCTAAAAATAGATCTACATAATCCAAACTTGACGCGATAAATTTATACATTAAGTCATTATCTTGAAAAATGTTAAAAATTATTCTTTGCTACCATATAAAGTTTTCTTTTTGGAAAATCGTTTACATGGCAGGGGGTCCAAAATTTGGTCCCATTCCATTCGAATTTTCCACAATCGTTTTATATGCGGACGAACAATTTCGATTAGTTGTTCCAAGACTTTTTATCGAGAAAAGCCAGTTTCAGAATTGACTTTGCCGCTTTAGGTCGTATGCCACAGCACCAATTGTTTGGTTAAAATATGTGTATTACGTAAGTTGAGACCTATTAGTCGAACACCTCGAATTGCCGGATGGACAGATTGGCGGAACAGACGTTGCACAAACTTTATGTACCCTTCCTGCAAGGTATATAGAGGATATCGAGAGTCCAGTTTCAGAAGATCCTTCGCATGTTCTTTTGGATAAGACTATTATACCAAACTCAACTGCTAGCGTATTTTACAAATGATTCTAAAGTAGAAAGCCCCCATATATATCGAAACCATCTGAGTCATGTCTACTTGTCTGCTAAACCTTGAAATTATAGGTAATGTATAAATTTGTTTTTATAACAAGAAAAAAAATAAATAAATAAAAATTTAAAACAGTCCAGAGAAAAGGTTTCGAAGTGTACAAAAGAGAGAGCGAGAGCGAGAGCGAGAGAATTTATATTTATCTATAACTAATTGCAAAGCATCCGATGAACCTCGAAAAAAATTGAAGAACTTGTAATTTATAACAGCCGCCAAGCTAATATTTCGCCTGAGCAGATCCAAAACGTTCTGTACATGTAGATATGATTGGGGCTTAAGGCGACTTAATACGTCCTTGCTGTCATAACTTACACCGGCGCTCACGTTCATGGCGTCTTGTTCAATGGTTCAATGGTTTCAAGTGTATGTGTAAAAGTTTCTCATGTGTTATATATATATATATATATATATGCGTTTATTTAAACATTTGCTTTTGCATAAAATTCTCATTACGTTCCATATGTTGTTTAATATCATTATTACCTTAGAGGCAGACGTCATTTCAAGTTGGCGGAAGATGCATGGGATACTTTCTTCTTTTCTTGTTTGCTTTTTCATTTATACCCCAAAAGGAAAAATGAAGATTTTCGCCAAGTTTGCTATAAATTCTTACAATTACTTGTAGAAAATTGAGAAATTGTATAATAAATTTCACATATGAAAAGGATTAATTATTTCCTCTATATAGAGAAGATATTCACGGTATATTGATCATCATTCTATATATATATATATATTCAATATTTTGATTTATTTATTTTTTTTAAAACCTTCTTAATGAAAAGTTTATTAAATTTAAAAGGGTAATGCAAATAAAACACACCCATTCGTATTTGGATTACGAGGGCCATAGGCATATTATGCAAAACTATGCCAATTAAAGCTAATACCGGTTATTTGTGTTCAAGGTACAAACAAATAAACAAATCCTGCCTTTAAGTAAGAACTTTATAAATACATAAAAAATGCAAAACAAAAATCAGGGACTCGGTTTATATTACACATGGAAAAAAAGGGGATTATTTCAATATATATATATATATACATAAATAAACGTGCAGATAGATGCTATATGTATTAATTCAATAGAGAACTACGCTTTAGTGCGTTATATGATAAGCAACTGGATTTTTACTTCAATGTATAAACAACATCAGTAGAAAATGGAAATGTAAACAGCGAAAATCTATACAATTCACACACACTAAGCACACTTTTCCTTTAACTGAAACGAGCACACATTCAGAGTCAACTGTACAAAAAAACGAAGCGTCTCAACGAATTGTGCGCATAAAAAGTACGTATAATATTTATGCAGACTAACAGGGGTATAGTAAAGAAAAAAAAAAAAAAAAAAACAGAAGCAGTTTTTATAGATATTGTACGGTATGAAAAATCCTTTCATTTTGACATTAATCTGAAATAGCCGCTGAGAAGCAGATTTAAACAACAAAAGATGAAAAACGAGCATTGACAGGCACATTAACACAAAAGCCCAAAACTAAAACTAAGAAACATCGAGAAATATCGTTAGCACTACTAACAATGAACGCAATATATATGTAGCTGTATACGATAGAGCCAAGCCAAGTCAACGGTAGCATTATTTCTCACTTCTCAGTTGGTATATGCGACCGTTGCGACGCGAATGGTCGAAATCGAAAAAATTATTATCGCACGCCCAGTCATCTAACTTATGACGTAACATGACAAATTATAACAAATTCTTTTTGTTATTTAACAATTTAAGTAAGACTTTCATTAGTTGCCTGTAAATGTCATGTATTTATTATGTGATGTACGTGTAGAAATATAAGAATGCTCACATCTATACACATCTATATATGTAGATTTGTTCATAATTTCAAATTAATGCGATATGTTCTACACGTATTTTGATAACAAATAGCGAAAAAAGTCGTACTAACTAACTATGTCAGCAAATAAATATGCATACATATATCCATACATACATACATATATATATATATATATATACATACATATATACATAAATATGTTTACACATATATATTCTCATGCACGCTTATATACGTTCATTGAAACACGCATTGATATGTATGTACATATCGTACATATATTATGGCATACATACATTATAGCTGTGACCAATGACAGAGAAATGTTGTCATAACTAAAACTCGTAAAATCCTTAATTTATATTATTTAATATATTTTGATATTATTATTATTATTATTATTATTCTTATTATTATTATTATTGTTATTATGATATACAAGCACATGGATCATAGCAAACATATGTGTTTATTAAATATATAAATATTTATATTTCTGTTAATACATGAATATTAAATGTATTAAAAATACGTGATATGTTGTTAATATTATAATACCACACACAACTGATGAGGAATTATTTAAAAAAAATGCACTCCGTTTACTCTATTACCTGCACAAATAAAACTGTATTTTTATAATGAATAACAAAAAAATTTCAAAAAAAAAAAAAAATTTAAATAAACAAAATAAATGCAAATAAACTGAAAAGCTGAAAAATCGAAATATATACCATATAGATCGAAAACATTAACGAGCTAAACTACACTCCAACTCCATTCTATCCTTAACAACCTCAACTGCCTTTGTAATATTTCAATAAATCAACTTTGAAGCTTGCATTGCCTTAGAATAGATAAATGGATGCATGCGGTCTGCTCGCAAAAATTGCACAATTGACAATTAAACTCAGCAACTGAACACGCTGCGTACCGGTCCTAACATAGGTTCGGTTGCCCGGCAGAGACTCATTAAGTACGAAGGAATTTCCAAGCACTTAAAGACGACATTTTTTTTGTGAAAAGTACTTCATTCGTAGGCTTATCCTTATCATTTGGAACTTGGATGTCTATCACGCCACTTAAGTTTAGTCCATTCGGTGCCACTTTTATCAGATGGGAGCAAGCTAATGTAACTAACATAAGAGGAGTTTTTGCAATGACATTTTTTAACATTTAAAATTTATTATATAACAACAAAGTCGGTTTCTTTTGTATGTTTCTATTCCCTCTTTTGTAGCGATTATCCTTTTGGTTCACCTGAAGATTTTGCATAACTAAGTTATTGCGAAAAGATTTTAAAATGTACCTAAAAGGCTCACAAGTTTTCGACCACAATATGAGAATTATTAGGTTTTTTATCATTGTGGGCGAGACTTTAAAACGGTTTTTTTTTTTTTTTTTGAGGAAGATTGAGAAAAATTTTGGAACCCAGAATGTTCTTCGAGGCAAAAGTTTGACATTGTAGCGGGATTTCAACAGACCGAGAGAGAATTAAGAATAATTAATTTTGTTCAAAAAAAAAAAAAAAAAAAAATTCCTTATGTTATGTGCGATACCTATTTCTAGGCCTTGCAAACAATTATTGTTTTACTGATTTACTTATTTATTCAAATTCGCAACTATATAGCCATAGCCCAATACATAGCTACATTAGCGGAAATCATACGCATGGCAAGAACTAAAGACGCGTTAAACAATCACCTTGCTTTATCACGTCAACTGGCAGTTCCAAGCCGGTTTAAGAGTTCAATAATAAGCCCATTTTCTCTTGAAGACCTTGAAACAATTATGAAAGGATCTCAAAGTAGTGGCAACGCATTCCCGAGCCGAGCTGACTGGAAAATAAATAAACGATCAGCCAAAGAGTTTGATATACGTAGCACTAGTGTCAAAGGGTTCCCACTCGACCTAGTAAGCTTTAGCCGTTCGATTAAAAGATTGCGCACTTGTGACTGAACGATTTTGTAGAGATGGATTAATAGCCTAAGTTATTATATTTCATATCATATTATAGACAAAACTGATAATGTGTGTGTGTGTGTGTGTGTGTGTGTGTGTAAGTTTAAGGCTGGCTAGATTATAAGACGGACAGCCAGACATCATTTCAATGCATACTAGCAATATGTTTTAAATAAAAAAAAAAAATAAAAAAAATCGCATGAGATATTTTATTCATTTTATTGTCTGCCACTAAACATCACGTCTCCTATCGCTTGGGCGGAATAGGAATTCTAGGTGAAAGGAACAGCTAGTCCGTCTATCGAGACAATCTACCCAAGAGATCGATTTTTTAGTAATCGTCGTAAAAATAGAAGCCCTAGTGGTACATGCAATAATAAAACCAATGCAATAATTGTAGGCAGAATTGGTCTTATCTGCTGATAAGAACGAAGCACATTCCTGGCTAGTGCTGGTAATGGTTGCGAAGAGAGGTTTCCTATAAGCGGGTGTGAAAATTCATGCTGTCATGAATTGAATTACATTATACACCTCTTTTTCGTCCTGATGCCATCAGTTGCCGTCGCAGTAAATGTGTTGTGTAGTTACGATAGTTCAATTGGAATTTAATTGGAATAAACCGTATCACTGTACCCAGCTAATGGTGGACGGCGGCCCTCGTGCATATTTTACTTTCTATTTATGCGAACTGTTCGCATGCTTTGCATGGGCTTCGTATGTCATAATGCATCCTTAGTTCATCACCTTTAACCGCGTAGCAGAATTATCCTTCGAATTAAGCAACAATAGCGGTATTTCCGCTAAAGATTTTGTTTTTGCTTTACACAGCTGCGTTCTATACACTTCACTTCAGGCAGCAAAATCAGAATTTTATTTATAACCTTATCGTACTAGTTATGAAAGCAGAGCGAGAACTTATTCAATGTTCGAACCGAAAATTTAGTTCTACTTCGGTGATGGGTATAAGAAGCAAATAATTCGCGTTTCAAATAAGATTCTCTTATTCATACGAAGCGAAAGAAGATGTTTTTTTTTTTTTTTGAATTATTAATGCTCATCTATACTTTTCAACTTACTTTTTGTTCAGTTTGGATCATAAAATTATATGTCAACGCGAGTGTTTAAGACGAGAAACCGATAGGTGTATACATCTCCTTTATCCCGAAGCAAATGTTATGACAGTTAATGATGATGTGATGATAACCATTATCGACGCTTCAAAATGTATAATAATCGCATAGCAGTTTCCCACAGTTTCTCCTGAAGTTTATGAAATTTTTTTTCCTCATAATATCCACAATAATACTTATTAAAATGGATGGTGGTGAAGAAAACCGGTGTGATGGGGAAAAATAAGGGGAAGCCAATAAAAAAAATAAAAATAATTTTTTTTTATTTTTTTATTTTTTTTTTTTTTTTTGTTAAGTTGTTGCTTGTTTTTAGATTCTGTTAACTTCGACGATGCCATAGTTGTGGTAATATTTAAAGTGCATATGAAGGTTTAAAGTTATGGTAGCAGAATCCAAAATAACAGCAATAAAACAATGCAACTGCAACGCTATCATCATCAACACCATCATGACCACCATGAACAACATTACCCGTAGCATTAACAACACACGAAAGTGGCAGGTAACTGTGGCGAGGTAATACATAGCAGCAAGAGCAAGCAAGCATAACAACAATACGCCCAGAGCGACTTCGCTATGGTTACTGTGTCAATCTAAAATGTGGCAGGAAGAAATATTGCTGGGCAACAGCCGCAATATACAAAATGAAAATGCAACGCGAGGATGGTAAGGAACTAAAAAAAAAAGAAAAGAAAAAGAGCTCTTTAATCTAGAACCAAAAGTAACTTGAGATTACTGATTCTATAATGACCTGATGTTTCGCTGAGGTGATAATATATTGTCAAATTTGCTATTGTTATTCGAACGATCCTGAACGCTTCAATACCCTGAAAAGTTTTCGTTACTTATATGTAAACTTCTGTCGGTTACACACCTCTGACAATTTTGATATATTGAATTTGTAGGTAGGTATACAACACTCGGAAGTACTCGGGGTAAACCCCATTTTTATTGAACCAATCAATTAAGAAAGATTTTTTTAAACCGATTCAAGCATGTCCATCCCTAATTGGTCCCTAAATTGGCGGACTGTGTAGCCGACTAACAACTCAATGATCGCGTTCGGTAAAGTTTTCAATACAGGCGACCATATGATCGAGGTAATCGGGCAGCCTTCAAAAGTTTCTTACTCTTAGTTAATGAAAAACTTTTTAAATAGCTAGGATAACTAGTCTAGTCTAGTCACGGTAATTGGATAATAGCTGAGGAATAAAGATAATAACGGTTTGCATGAATAGTATCATTCCATTTGACAGCAAAATCTTAATGAGGTGCAGATGAATAATTTTACTAATTACTGCTCGGCTGATAATAAATTAATTTAAAAAATTCTATTGAAACTAAAGTGTAAATATAATATAAGCGTTTATGCCACTTCTCACCATTTTAAGTTGAATTCATTACGCCTAGCTTGTAAAATTCTCGGGGAAGGTAGCCAAGCTATTGTTTGCCGGCTTTGCCGCAAAACAGAGAAAATTGAAATTTTTTTCATTCGGTTTGAAAAAGAAAACTATAGATAAACCGAGGAGAATCAAGGCGTGCTTTTAGACATTTCTGAGATATTCGCATACGACCGATTACCCCCTTCTTGGGAAAAGGAAAAAAAACTGAAAATTATAATTGTCGTACGCCTACGGGCGCGCGAAAGTAAAAATTAGAAAAATCTAAACTTAACTCCTTCGGACTACTCAAAAATCAAGCTTGAATTATTTCGGTAGTTGGTGTACTGCTATTCAAATGTGACGACGAAAAAACTAAAAAAGATACTAATTACGGCATAAATGCAATCTGGCTCTTTGTGAATGCCTTATGCGCCACTACTCTTCATGAAAAGGAAAAAAAGAAGAGGAAATACAACATACAACAAATCTGGAACAACAAATCCTTAGAAATGTAGCAAAATAAATGTACACCAATGTAAAGAAATTTTATGACCAGATAAAATTACATGCAACAAATCTCATTTTATATGAAAGACTAATCTGAGTTAGGATATAAAGACAGAAAAAAAAAAAAAAAGAAAAAAAGTAATAATAATAATAAATAAATAAATAAAAATAAAAAAAAGTTAAGGGAGAGAAGGCGAAGGACAAAAAAAAAAAAAATAAATAAATAAATATAAAGCGAAGCTCTGAAGGGAAAATAGAAATCAAATAAAACTAAAAATAAACAAGTCGACAAATAGAAAAGAATAACATGTAGCTTACTATAGGGAGGGAGATCAAGGCGAACGCGATATGCTCTTTAAAAATGAATCTCACTTACATACTTCACAGCAATTATCCTAAACAACTTTTACTTAATATTTTAGTTTGAAATAGCGGCCTCTGATTGCTGATAAGCTTACGATCTCCATGCTAATAACGAGTCAAATTCAGTTGATTTTTAATTCTAGGCAAGCTTCGCTTAATCAAAACTTATGCTATTGTCCTCATACTACAAAACAAACTGGCCTCTGATAGCATGACAGGTGCCCCTTAAGCAGATCTCAGAAGAAGAGTAGCCAGCCATGTTGATTAAGATACATCCGTACTGACATAATGACATCAAGTTATCTTGGAAGTTCTCTCATCATGTCTATCTACCTTAACTCAAGAATACCGAGCTATTTCTGCTCCCTACCTAACCTAATTTAATGAAAATGAATAATGAAAAATTGTAAACGTAAAGTAATGACCTGGACAATGGTTTTAAAAAAGTAATTATGTCTTGAGCTGTCAAACGTATAGATTCCGGTGATTTTTTTTTTATTCGAGATAGTGAAAATACTTATTAATAAAAAAAAAAAAAAAGAAAGAGTTTTTTCTACACAAAACTTTATCATCCGAAAAATAATGAGAGCGTTTCAAACAGTCTCCGAAATTCTCTAAAGTATTCGTTAATTTGAAAGATTCTTTTCGAAATTAAACTCTTTTAACTGCATACTTGGTCCAGTTAACTGAGGTATCTTTTATGGAAGACTCGCTTATGCATTCATCCTGTTCACGATCTCTTCTTATGCGCTTCTTCTCGTATGCATTTTTCTATGTCTAGTTTCAATTTATCTATCGGAAATCACATTTTTCTAAAAGCTCGCAATAGAAAGACTATGGAAGCGATATATAAAATTGAAAATTGTTGGCAATAAGAAGTGAGTTTCGATATTCGAAAATGACTATCGAGTTATTATTAACATCCATTATCTCTCCTATTATAGTCTGCATATCAGAATTCTTTTTATGATTAGATCGGCTAGTACGTATAGAAGAAGCCCTTAGGGGTCCGCTAAAGAGCATACATTCTGGATCGGTCTACATAGCCGAATCGATCTAACTACGTCCGCTTGTCTGACTATCTCCCAAAATTTTTGATGGACTCAGTAAGCCGCATGGACCACGAATTCCTAAATGAGTGCTTCCAACGTAATAGGGCATCGGCGTTGCCGTGTTCTGTGGTTCCTTTTTCGTTACTTCATTCGTTTTTTAAACAGCGAAAAATTGTCATCGATTCGTTATTGTTGGTAGCGTTTGGTATGAACCGCTGCATCACACTTGAACGGCTAATAGCAAACCACAGGTTTTAGGTCTCATTAAACGCAGAAAGCTTTTACGCTTTCCTGTCGAAGCAATCCACTTTCGCAGTCGATGCGAATGGTATCTATGGATAAATTCTCCTATGAGATTCAGAAAGAAGATTCATTTCTCTTCTCTAGTCAGGATTGGCTGTATCTTCCGAGCAAAGAAAACTGCTTTCGGTGAATGCTCGTTATGCGACACAAAGCTCGCGATATACCTTGTTAGGAAAGGCATTTTTGAGTTTCTTTATGTGCTGTTATTGCGAATACATACAATTGCCAGATATCGAAGCCATAAGGAACACAACTTCAGACATCCCGTACAAATAATGTTATGCTTATTCATAGGCAAACTAGAGAGCTGTCTCATATTATATATAACTGTTTTCATGTTTTATATACTTATCGGGATAGAGAGTTATGTGTAAAGCGAAAAATGTATTCATGTCGCTGGGTAGTAAATCAAACCGTGTTAAGCGGATTATGATATTATATATAATTTATTTAGTTGATTTTATCGCTCGCTATCTCGCCAGTTATAGTGTTCTGAAATATTTTGCTTACATACGATATTGTACTAGAATCAAATACTTATATGAAAAGTCTTGTTTTAATTACTTAGGTGTTGGGGTAACGTGCAGAAATTAGAGACCTTCGCAGTACGGAATTTCTTTTTAAAAGCACTTAACCTTTGTATGCTCCTTTATATTGTCTCTCGCTGCGGGTTGCAAATATTGAAGAAGATGCTACCATTTGGTGATCTGCTTGATTCAATTAAATAAATATTTCATGACTTTATCAAATTGCTTTCGAGTAACTAACTTTTCCATCTATATAAGCATAAGCAGATTGCATAACTAAGTGTGAGTTAGTACGTGTAGTTAGTAGTACGATATTTATTGATGGATAGAAGTGTAAGTTACCAAAGAAATGAAAAATTCGATACACCTACTCATTCTTGTTATTTGTCACATCAGTGAAGATAGGAGAAGGATTAGAAATTTTTTTAAATTTTTTTTAAATTTTTATTTTTTTTTTTTTTAATTTTTAATTTTTTTTTTTTTTTTTTATTGTCTTACAGAAAACAGTGTTAAGAGCTACGTCTATGTGTGTTTATAACTGCATAAAAGAGAAAATCCTTTGATGTAAAGTAAATGTAAATTTTCTTTCTATGGTTATGTAAAAGAAAAAAGAAAAAAAAAAAAAAACGTGAAAAACACAAAAAACATGAAAACAATATGTATACAGGCAGACACAACTCAATGTAATATAGCAGACAGACAAACACACTTGACGCAGTAAACAAAAGATGGATGCGAGAAAAACAAAACGAAAAAAGTAACAAACGCAACGAGAGACAAACAAATATCGAGTAAAAATAGCAGAAAAACGTAATGTAAGCACTTGAATGAAAAACGAAAGAAAAAGATACAAAAAAAAAAAAATAAATAAAAAAATAAATAAATAAAAATAAATAAATAAACAACAAAAACCAGAGTTACATAAACTACAGCATCCAGGCATACATATGTAACAACAAAATAACAGCACACACTCAAATAAACACAGACGACAATAAAAAGCTGCAGAAGAACAATATCAAAGCGAGAGAATGAACGAAGCTAACAAATAAATAAAATATAAAGGAACAACAAAAAAAGCAAAAAAAAAGAAACAAAAAACAAAAAAGAAAGAGTGAAAAAAAGGGAAAAAGCTTAAGTAATGGGAACCTGTTGCAAATCCTCCCGTAACATAGAAATATATGCATAAATAGCATAGGTATGGATATGGTAAGCGTATGCCTGTGCCTGTGCCTGTGCCTGTGTAAATTTGCAAATAGAAAGTCATAAAAAATAACGAATCAATGGCTTAGTGGTATTGTGTAAGGAAGCTATGAAACGCGTATCAGTTGTGTGCAACATAATAAAATGCTCAGGCAAAAATAAAGGCAATATACACTTTTTATGCAATTGAAACACACACACACACACACACACACAACGAATCCGCATATACATACGTGCATATGTATTCATATATGTAAGTATATATATATAAATATATATATTTGTATTTATTTATACATATATATATATATATATATATATATATATATTGCAGGGGAAAGAAATATCATAAAAAAGGAAATGAGGGCATATTTAAAATGTGAAATATAAGCAAACAAAAAACGGAAAAATCAAAGACAACTACGGCACAAGTTTAGTGCTAACAAGCGGATATAAGTGAAAATGTTCGTTTTAAAACGAATTTTCAATACCTATCATATCGGACCCGGTTACCCAATCAGTAGTTTTAACTAAAACGTCATTGCTTAAAGTTATATATTAAATTGTCTTTGGTTATTTATTTTTTCTTTTGTTTCAATTAAGGCGTAGAGGTCTCACTGCCGGATTTTCGATAAATATGATAAAAGGACATATATTATGATAAGATTTTCCTATTAATTAGGTTCGTATTCATAGGCTCGTTTCTCTAATCTGCAAACTGAACGGCTCGGAATGGATCGATTGCATGTCGATTTTGAAAGTAATATACAATTTTCAAGCTATTTTAAGCATATACAACTATAGGCAGATAATAATTACTTTTCTCCGATTTAAAAAATTCGAATTATGTAGAGATGGGCAGAGCGACGAACAGTTAAAGCAACGCACAAGTCAGCAGCGGTAATTGAATTAATTGCGAACCTCATGCCGATCAAGAATATATATAAATATATATATATATATATATATATAAGAAATTTATGATGATACCAGTGCATGCGTGCTCTCGGATATCGCAAACGGTGTAACAGACTGAGAATGCGTCAACACCCGCTGGAATATAGCAAACGGTAGACACTGCATTTTATAGTTGAGCATAAAACTGGCAAAGAACCAACAAGTGTAAAAAACAAAACATGCATAATATACTCAAACTCAAACAGTTGCGTGCATGCAACGCGTGTATGCGTTTATATTACGTATAGGAAAGGGAAGTTATAGTGTAAACAACTCTTTAAAAAGACAAAAAAAAGAAAAAAAGGGAAGAAAGGTAAAAGGAAAATGAAAATTAACGCCGAAATAAACCACACAACTCCATACACACAACCACACACGCACACCTATATGCATATATATGTAGGCCGATAGAACTGAAGTCTTTTAGAGTACAGAGCGAGAGCGCAAACGCTTTGGAAAAATTGCGAGCATTTTTTAATCTGAGAGAAAACGCCAGAAGAAATAGGCCCAGAGACCGACGAAGAGAGGGAAAGAGTGAGATTGTAAGAGAGACAGAGAGAGAGAGAGAGAGAGAGAGGAAGAGAGAGAGAGAGAGAGAGAGAGAGAGAGAGAGAGAGAGAACGAGAGAGCGAAAGTATGAGACAGACATACAGTCAGACGGACAGCTAGACAGACAGACATATATTGGTACAGAAAAAGAGAGATATTTGTGGAAGGAATGTCGGTGAAATGAAACAAGCGAACCTCTCAGACTCAGCTAACGAAACTGATTTGTTGACTTATACTCTGATGGCAGCCAAAGCGATAACTAAGTTTCCTTAAAAGCTGAAAACGCATGGGAAACGGAAACAGTTATTTGGCAAACAAATGCTCTTCCTCTCTATCTTACTTTCTCTCTTTTCCTCTCATCCACCCCATCATCACTCGCTCTTTAATTTTTTCTTTTTTAAACTTGTAAGTTTGTTTAAAAGTTTACCTATATTACATGAATTTCTCTCTCTTTCTCTCTCTCTCTTTTTTTTCTCTCTTTCTCTCTCTCTCTCCCTCTCTCTCTATCTCTCTTGGTTAATTTCTATGACTTGATTTGCCTCTTTCTCTTTTTCGTTTATACATAAATTTTTATATATTTTCTGGGGTCATAGAAGTTTGTCAAATGGCCTGTATGAGAGTTTTGTTGTTTGTTTTCTTTTTGTAATTGTTTTTTGTTTTTTTTTTTTTTCGTTTTGCTTTTTTATATGTCAACACACTGGGTTATGTGATATTTCAATTTAGAACATCATCATTAGTATATCAATGCCCTCGCCAGCTTTATCATCATCATCATTATCATCATCATCATCATCATAATTATCGTCATCATCATCATCATCATCATTGTTATAATGATGGTTATCATCGTCGTCGTTATTAAAAGCAAGCGCCAGTTACGGAAAGAAAAACGAAAAGCATAACATAACAAAATTTGCGTTCACACAGACGTATACACTCATGCATATGCGAGTGTACTACTACGCCAAACAGAAAATACAGTAAAATAGTATTTGCTGAGTGAGCGTTGCATGTTGATGAAGCACGTCGCGTGTACGCTTGTGATATTAGTCTTTGTTAGGCGGTCTTTGTGTCAACAACGTGTTGCGCTGTGTATTCTCGATTTTTTTATATAATATCAGTTTATAGATTTTATTTTGATGACATATATAAATGTAATAACAAAAACATAAAACATAAAGAAATAATTTAAAGAAAGAAAAAAAAAAATAAATAAAAAATAAACACTTAAAATATGATAGATTAAAATAAAATTTAAAAGAAAAAAAATAAAATAAATAAAAACAGCCAGAAACACGAAAATATAAACAAACTTATATTTTAATGCCGCTAAATACCGCTTAGTGTTTTTTCTTTCCAACTTTTCAACAATAAGCAACAAGTTTTTGTCCTTTTACTACTTGAACAGAAGTGAATGAAAAATAAAACAATTTTTCAAATAAAATCATTTTATATACATTAAATAAAACGAACTAAAATAAAATAAGAAAAACAAATTTATAATTGCGCTTCAATCGAATCATATCCGCAAATTAATTAATTATTATATGAATGCTGGGGTCGACAAAAGGGTCGACCGAAACATTTTTTTTTATATAAAAATAAAAAGAGATCAGATCTGGATTTATTAAGGAAAGTAAAAAACAAGTTGAAAAATATCTTTTTTGAATATTTGTTCACCAGGCGTCCCAGCCAAACTGTCATTAAATGCTTTATGACATTATTACATAATTTTGTTTGCAAAACGCATTACTGATAACGTCTTCGGTGTATATTTAAGCAGACAATTAAAAGACGAAAGAAAAAAAAAAAAAAAAAAAAAAAAAAACACAACAAAAAGCAACAAGTAAGTGACGCTCTTTGGTTATAATTATTTATTACAGCTTCTATGCGTGTTTCGTGTACCGTTCATCATTTGTAAATGTGAAAATTTAAAAGAAAAAAGAAAAAATTTATTTATTTATTTTTTTATTTATTTTTTTTCCCAATAACATGCGAACTGTGGCTTGCAGGGAGTGGATATTCGGTATCTGCTAACTCTTACATTTAAATGCAAGCGTTAAAAATTGTTTTGTACTTTTATGCGTCAAATGACTCGATCATCTTTATATCGTGTATTTGTAATGAAATTTTTATATTAACTTTAGTAACTTTTTGCACCAAAATTTAAATGATGCGATAACCTTTCGGCTCCGTAGTGGATCTACCAAAGGTTTAAAAGCTCTGTCTTTAAATTGAATATAATTTATGCATAGGCCCTTCGAGCACTTCACTAGTCGGCGTTATTTGCTTGGAACGATCGATTGATGTACATATAGACATATCTAGAAAAGTGGACAACACAGTTAAATAAACTTAAGCTCAATTAATTTAATTTTCAAGAGAAAAAAAATTGTGTTTCCTTTGAGTGTCAAAGAAAAGTACGTAATCGAAAACATGAGTTGTTATTAAGCAATGCAATCCGAAAATCAATGGACTAAATTTAGCCAAACTTCCATTTAGGGACCGTCTGGTCGAAGATATCATTTCCGAAGTATATCAACTTGTAGTTCTGTTCTTCGATAGCGGGGCCACAAGAATAAAAAAAAAATGATATCAATTTCAAAACCTTGAAACCCTAAGCAGCCTAATGTGAAAAAGCAAGAAATCTTTTAATGGGTCGGGGCCAGCATTAAATGCCCTACAACACTCTTCCGAATGTACTTATTTATATAAAAGAATTTTGTTAAAAAAAGCATTACATGGGAGGTGGTCGAAGAAGTGGTCCGGTTCGAACTATGGAATGCAACTCTGCAAGTATACTAAAACATTGGATGTCTAATCAAAATTCTTCTGGGTACTGCAGACATCCGTACTATATTAGTATACCATGATAGCACAAGTGACATAGGGTATAAAAAAAAAAGCGATGCACATATAAAGAACTAAGATAAGTAACGTGAATCCATTTTATCCACCATCAGGATAAATAACTCTGATAAACAATTGTTACTTACGTAGAAACGCGTAAGAGACAAACTTTAACAATAGCATAACAGACAATAGGTAAAAACGTAACTGAACAACTATTTGGGCATGAAGAGAAAAGTTTTCTTATGCGTATCGCCTGAGGGATATAAACGGTAGAAAGGAATGTGTAAAACAGCGATATTAGGTGATTTAATGAATTCACTGAATCATAGCATAGTTTGTGATTAAATCCATTAATCAAATTGGATTATTACGATCATGGGAAATCTGTTGTATGTTAACCGATGTATAAGCGATAAGTGAATTCATTTTGTTTTTCTGAAATGTGTTCAAATTTACATCCTTCCAAGAATTTAATTACGCAATGCCTATTATACCCATTATATTAGGGGAGAATGAACAATTTTATAGTGGATATTTTTTTTCTACGAAGACCAAATAATTTTAAGAAAAGCAATGAAAACTTCATTGAAAACATGTACTTTTCAATTGACTAAGAATAAGCAAAAATTCGTTATTAAGATTTAAGATTTTACTTCAAAAATGGTAGCAATTTGCTCTTAAAATTAGGTAACAAAATGATTTCTTTAACCTTCTTTTAAAGCAATATGCAATATTCGATAAATTCATCTGCATACGTAAGTTCATTTAATTTCAAGCACATAAGAGTAAGATTTAAGAAATTCATCTTAAAAGTAGGCAACAATTTTTGTAATTTGTTTCATCTAATACTGGATGTAAAAAAGGGACATAAGACAAAGAATCTGTTTTATACGGATTGCATCGAAACCTTTAACACACGACCTCCGCAATTTTTATGCATAAACCTGAGCAGGACGAGAGCGTGAAGAGAAAGAAAAAAATCGGATTTTATAATCATAATAGTGACATATAAACTGGTATGAATAGATATGCGCTGTTATTCGCATTGGCCACAGAGAGTAATTACAAAAAAAAAGTTTCTTTAATTTTTTCATGAAGAGAGAATTAAAATATTTTCATAGCTAAAGAAAGTTTTTAGCGTCGAACAATGATTGCGAAATGAAAGTGTAATAATCTTTAATCCGAGTATATCAAGCTATGATCTTTTAACGCCGGCATTAATAGCAGTACTAGTTTACCGTATTGCTATTAGTGCGACTCTTGTTTCGATTAGTTACTGATAAAGAGGAACATTATAATTCTATCATATTTAATCGATATTTATGTGTATGTGTGTTTGTGTGTTTTCGTGTGTGTGTGTGTGTGTGTGTGTGTATGTGTGAAACAAATTTGATATCGTAATTTTGTACGGTTTGGTTTTTCATTTTGGCGAAAAATTTCAAAAACATATTTTCCCCTTTCCCTCTTATGAAGATTCGAATGTGGAAAATTGGGAAAACATTTCGTTTCAATTTTTTATAATAACTTTTCATTTCTTTTATTTTAATATTTTTTTGTTTAACGTTCCCTGCACGCTTTTTTTGTGCTTTCACTTTAACTAAAATCAATGAAAAATTTATTTAAATAATTTGCGAAAAGTCCCTCATACAAAATTGTTTCGAAATTTTGTTCGAAACTTTTTTCGCATACTTCGTTTAATTAATATTTATTTTAAATCTTCCGCGACCGTAACCCTTGTCTAGCGCATAAAGTACTGCAACCTATCGTTAATGGTTTAATTACATACGCAACCATGATTCAATTTGCGAAGGAAATTTATCCCATCAAAGACTCGCCAAGCAATTGTTGCCACCATTCTTGCAGAGTATAGTGTACCGCAGTTTCGTTTTATGTACAACACGTTTAACTATCGTTATGAAACTTACACAGTAAATATAAACTTTTAAGTTCCATTCATGTCACTGATGCAACGACTGAGCGAAATTGAAGAGAAGCCACACATACATATAAACGTTTTTATTTATTTTTATTGCGCACTTTCCAAGACATCCTAGATCTTGAAAGTAGAAAACAATTACTTTTGCGTTCTACCCTCTTATAAATAATCCGCAATTTGTTTGCAAAATTAATTACTTTGTCCGCATTATTTCATAGATTGCTTACTTAAAGGCAGACAGTCTCTCTTTCATATGTCTGTTTTTATGATCTCTCCATTAAGCGATTAATTTGAAAATTCGAGAATAAAAATGAAAAATGAAAAATTAAAAATTAAAAATTAAAAATAACATATGCATTAAGTAGAATATTGAACACCCATTAAAAAAATAAATCGAATTATGAAACCATTTATTTTTCTTGAGCCGATTCTATTTGCTTTGGACTTGGATTATCCCATAAAGCCATGTGATGACATGTGCGTAGGGTGCACAATTATTGCCGCGAACCCGTTTATCAAAGATTTGCTTATATCTAATTGTATGCTTAATATCATCAAATTCCTTTACAACGGACAGATTAGCAAACAACGCTAAAAAGCGTTTCAATCAATTTAATAAATATATATATATATGTGAGGTTGGATTGAAAACTCTCTTCGGGAACTGTGTTAGCGAATAGCTTATATAAGAGCATGAAGCATCAAATAAAAGTAAATATAAGCAAATATGTTTGTGTGTTTAACATCGTATATGTAGTTGAAAAATGAAATCAAAAATTTTCGAAAAATACTTAATAACGCAATTTCGAAATATTTCGAGTGAAAAATTAAGTTTTTGTAGTTGCGAATGTATTCACTTGAAATATTTATTACGTGGTTTTGTTACATAGACGATCTCCCTCTGATAGATACGATCAGAGTTAGAGTTTTAATCATATGGGTCAGATTGAAACCAAGAAAAAAAAAAACAACGGCATTAAGGCTCGATTATTATGCTTAGAAATAGTTACCAGTAATATTGGCTTTATTCAAATATATTTGCGCTGAATTGAACGCACTTTAAACAGAGTCATCTTTGCACAAACACCTATCGTACAATTTTAATTGAAAGCCTTTAAAAAATTTAATGTTTTTTGCTTTTGTTTTTTTCTTTGTTTTTTTTTTTTTTTTTTATGGTTGTCGCATATAAAAGTAGCAAAAGTTTTAAGGCAAATAAAAAACGTTCATCCTGTGTATCTTTATCGAAATTGTCTAAACGATTGACGAGAGAGTACCGACTGTGTTCATAGCAAACAAGCTATAATATGAATGATGTTATAAGCACGCACACCAATGCAAAATTGCAAATAGTAAAAAGGAATGAAAAAAGAAAACACACCCAAGGAAATAGTTACAATGTATGGACAATGTAAAGCAGAGTTTTCCAAGCGGTGCACAGCGCCCGGTTACTGAGGCGCGAACAATTGCCAAGGGGTGGCCCTGAAATTAATTTCAAACGTGAAGCTTAGATTGAAAGCGACGAAATGATATCTGAAAAAATAAAATAAACAGAAAGCGTCACCTAAGCATGCTTACGGCTACACACTTTGGTTAAATTTAAGCCGGGAAGGTGCGGAAAGAAAATGTTTTTTCCCATGCAGGCATAGAAGCGTAAATGTTGTAAATCTCTGGTGTGCAAAAAAAAAAAAAAAAAAATCAAAATACCAGAAAAACGTTGTGTAAATGAATACAATTTGTAAAGAATTTGTCAGAATACAAAGATTGTATTGTACATAAAAATAAAAACCAACACATTCGCATATATGCTTACAATGTGTTGTCTTGCCTGCAAGTATATATATGAGAATATAGGTATGGGTTAGTTAGTAATGGTAGACGACTAAATAAAAAATGCAGTTAGTTTGAAATGAAAATTTATACAGTTAACGTGTCCTTTCACTATGTTAACAATGTAACAGATCGTCTATGCACTTATGTGTTTTATGCTTTTTCAGTGAATTTTTATAACCAAAACCGAAGGGAGGACAAAATGTACAAAAACTGTTATCCCGTTCGTAATCAGCAGCAAAACATTTTTTTTTTACAACTTAAGCATTAATGTTAATCTTTAACGCTTTAATATTTTGAAGTGACTTAGCTACGACCGTATTGAACGCAGCTTTTAAGCAAATCGAAAGAAATATTTGAAAATTTTGAAATATTCTTCGTAAGGCTCGAAATCATTCTTCATTCGTTCGTCTGACGGTATAAGAAAGTTTGTAGCTTTCTCTCTCTCTCTCTCTCTCTCTCTCTCTCTACTAGTTAGCAACTGCTTTAATTCGCCTTTGACGACTTAATTAAAAAAACCCTGAGGGCTAAATGCAGGCGATAGTAGGACGACTCTACATAACTTAGAGGATCCTACTCTTTTCTTCCCGGAAAAGACGATATCTATCGCCCTAGCACTTCAAATATTTATTATTTATTATTTCAATGTCCAAGGAGGAGTAAGCGCTCCCAGTTAATCTACTAACTTGCTGGTACGGGGGGTGCACACATAGGCCTGTGAGAAATTATGTGAATCGTAGATTTCTATAGCAGCTGACTACACGGCAAAGAGATCTCCTATCGCCGTGAAAGGAAAGTTGAATTGTTTTCTTGCTGCCGAGCGAGAATAGCGGGAAAGCTTTGATTCTAAATGAGTCCTAATTATATTGGAATTTTTTAAGTTATTTGTAATTAAAAAAACAAAATAAACTTTAATTTCCGTGTACGAGGAAATACAATGAATTATTGCGGATAATAGTTGACGAATGAATATCGCCAACTGCATGCACTTAAGGACAATATAGATTGAAAGCTATGAACTTTAATATAGCTCCCTATCATAATAGATAGAATATTTATGGAGTTGGACAATAAATAAAAAATTACAGTATAAATTTAATTTTACTCGTTTTTTATTTATTTATTTATTTTTTTATTTCGTTCATTTGTGTTCATTCGCAAGCGGAACCTTTTAAGTGCATTTACTGCAATTCATTTACCGTCATACAGATATGGCCAACCTCTCGTACATAAAATTTATATTAAAGCGAAAAAAAAGGCAACCAAATTACATAAGGTTGCAGAATAGGAATGCCGCGTAAGAAGAAGAGGAAGAAGAAGAAGAAGAAGAAGAAGAGAACAACAATAACAGAAAAATAAAGTACAATAATAGTGATTTACTTGAAGTATTTTTCCATAGCTACGATGAATAGATGAATTTATATTAGCGTCTGTCCGCGCACTTTATTACCAGTCTTTTTTCGGACGCACACATATGTTGGTCTTTGTTACCCAGTTCATTTGTGTTTGTATGTAAAACGAAAATCCTAAAGCCAAAGCTGTGATAATTGTTGCTCTGTACATGCATTTTAGTTATTCGTTCTGTGTATGGGAAAGGTACAGTTAGTTTATATATATATATATATATACATGTATGTATGTGTATGTGTATCCCATTAAGGTTTTATGGTCTTTTGTTTAAATTTCTTGTTCTCTTTTTATTAGTTTTTCTTCTTTCAATTTTTATTTGTGGTCTTTCCTTACATAGTACCTTAACTTATATTAAAAACTCGTTCGCGTTTGTAACGCATAAAATTAAAATACACTTGCATTTCTCTCCTTCAAAGTGACAGAACAAACTTTAAACTCTAAAATTTGCCTGGCTGTAGTAAGCGCGCGTGCGCGAGCTCCTTGCAAATCTTTACAATTTTTCCGAAAATTGCTCCTTTCACTCCATAGGAGCGGTAAGCTGAAGTACGGCGGTTCTTCAAAGAAATACTTCTTTGGAATTTAGCGTAGTACAGCAGTTATCAAACCCAAGGTCTTACGATAACACAAAACTGAAATAATTCACATCAGCTCACGAAATATGTCTTCTGTGGGGATTTTTTAATCCGAAAATTTATCAGAGACATAGTGCAAGCGTAAACAGCTCGAGATGAAAATATGACTTAATCTATTTCGCAAAATTCCATAAAGGCAATTGTTACAGCGTTAAAATATTTTGCAAATTATTTGCTTAGGTATTATATGAAAAACAATTGCAGCGAAGCTGTGGTTAACCATCATTGCCGCGATATTATTTTATTAATCTCCACGCCTCTGAACTAATAAAACTGGTATTAAACTGTGTTTTTGGTAAGCGTATTATAATCCATACCATTTTACGGTTAACATTATTATAAATTTAATTAAAAAATAAGATATTTTATCCACATACTCCCGGTCCTTATCTACTCCTGTGGCGCTATGTTTTAAAGTTTCACGTCGGCAAATGTTTACAAACAATACTTCACTGTTGTTACAAATTAGTTTACCGAATTGCACACCTTCACTGTACCCAGCCGTGAATTATAATAAATTTTCGTCATATGGAAATCAATTTCATTAGTAGGAGAAGGTGAGAGGATAAGGCAATCAAACTTGTTCGCTTTTACTTATTTGCCCTGAAGCAATCGTCCCACTAATCCAGCACAGTTTACGATTCAATTGTGTCACGATACATTTCAACCTTGAGAGTCGAAGTTGATATTTTAGCGACCAACATCGCAATGCCGTCATCTTAACGTACGTTTTAACGCCGATTAGCAAAAGGCTCGCGATTGTGTACTATTTTCACTTATTCGTATAAAATGATCTTATTAAAATAATATATAACACGTGTACCATAATTTTCATAACTAGAAATTCTTCCATAGCGAACTCTGCATTTATTTGGTTGAAGAGCAATCATATCCTGCGGGTGTTATTTTAGAGAGCGCAGCGTGGACCAAAGTGTCGCGAGGTTTAGCAAATAAATATTTCATATGCCGGCCTGCATTGGTCAGATATCCAACCACGAATTATGCGCACGCTATGTACATGCTTTTTAATCAGTCTGCAGTTAGTCCCCATAAAATTAGTTAGTGCACTTAAGGCTATATATATATATACCAAACCTTTATCAACAATTTGAGATTGTGTTGGGCAAACCAAGAAATGAAGACACCTACACACAGACACATTTACGCGTATTTCGAATTTGGCATTGCTTAATGGCGTGTCCCTTAACCGAAACGGCTTGTTCTTAGTGCAGACCTGCGTGCAAGAACTTCCAATGCTTCTGCAAAATTCGAAGCCGATACCTTCATTTTTGCGGCCAAGAGAATGCTTACGTCAGACATTATGCAGACGGACAGACAGACAGACAGACAGACAGACAGACTGACAGACAGATGAACATGCCCAAATCAATTCAGCTTTCGTCTGGATGTCGCAAACGTTTTAATCAAATGCATAGGCGTCCCATCCTTCGGTGATGAATATGTGTGTGATATGAGATTTGTGGTATCATCTAAGATCAATGTATGTAGAGAATTAATATTAGCTTTAGTTTGCAAACAACTATCAGGCAAAAGCTAATGGCTGAACTGAATTAAACTGAATTTAACTTCTAAATGCTTTTATTTTGTAAATCTTTCAAGCCAATGCTAATATAAATAGTTATAGCTGTGTAAGTAGGGTATTAGAGAACTAAGAAATTACGTTCGCTTCTGTATACACAATGAAGCGTACATACTAATAAATAAATGTATAATGAATATAAACGCAAACATTTATACATATATATATAATTAAGAAAATATATATTTATTCACAAAGTGAATCAGATTACAAATCAATTGCTCTTTTAGTGCACACTTTCGTACAGACACACACGCATGACTGCTTAATGCCGCAATTACCAACATACACGCTATATATGCTATACCGTAATTGTGGTTGTTTTTTTGTTTTTTGCTTTATTGTATGAATAGGTGCACTTTTGTATACGAAACAAGTGTTTGCTAAGTTTAGCTTTTGTTGGTTCTTAACTTTTATTAAATTCAATATTCAAGTTGTAACAAGTTGTATCAACTTACATGCCAATAAAGATTTAGTTTAAGGAAATCTTATATGCACACATATATATATATATATATATATAGATATATGTATCTTATTACATGCGCTCGTTTGCTTATGTCTCTAATTTTTATAGCATTTTTGCTAAATGAATCACTTTCCGTTCGATTAAACTTTAAATTAAGGTTAGTCTTCGTTCGTTTGATTTCAGGGTAAGAATGCGGTGTCAAATTGACCTTAATTGTACTGTATATAGCTTAGAAATTCTGCAAATCCGTCTTAAGTGATTAAGATTGCTTATCCCAATAGGGGTATGATGGGACCCGTCAAAAAAGACTCAGGATATTCGTACCCTCTTTCAATCTGTTATCAATTATATGTGAGGAAGAGAGAGAGAGAGAGAGAGAGAGAGAGAGAGAGAGAGAGAGAGAGAGACAGAGAGAGAGAGAGAAAGATGGATAGATAGATAGATAGAGAGAGGAGAGAGAAGGTGTTTTAAAATTTTCGAAAATATCTCTCTTGTCAACCGATTAAGTCATTAGACGATTAGATGTTTTACAAAAATGCGCTAAACGGATTCCTCTATCCACGCAGCCCAAAAACATGTGCATTTGTTGAAATTCGAAATGAATATTGTGATACTATTGAAATAATTCCTTTATCCAACTTGCGTGCTATATAGAATATGGCAAACGCTAATAACAATAAAGGCAAGTAATAGCGAAAGTAGGTCTGAGCAAAACGCTATTGTTAACTAAATTAATTTGTCCAAATAGAGCGTAGAAACCGGGAAAATTGCCAAGCGAATGAATCATATACAAATCCATGTATTGTGGTAAAGTTCGTATACTGTAGACATTTTGCTTCACTTTAGATAATCGGATCGAGGATGTACTTTGCAAATAATAACATAATCGTGTAATTGGAACTGAAAGCCTCTCTCTCTCGCTCTCTATCTTTCTCTGTCTCTCTTTCTTTCTCTCTCTCTCTCTCTCTCTCTCTATCTTTTCATAATATCGGCCTGTAGTGGCAAAAGTCTGCTTTTTTCTGGTTCCTAATGACGGAACAATAAAAACCAAAACTAAATAACTTGTGGATATGTTTCTAATTGATTAAAGCATGTTTGGTTCAAAAAAAAAAAAAAAAGAGAAACTGCATTTACATAGTATTTACACGCATCATATTCTCGTTCATAAATAGATGATGGCATATTAATATGTCCCTAATGAGCTTTAAATATTTCCCTATACTATGTATAATGAAATTTGTAAATAGGCGAAGAGAAAAGGAATAAATGAATGAAACAATAACAATTTTCAATTACAAACTAAATTATTAATGATCGTGTAAATAAAGCAAAATACGAAATTTTGTAACAAAAATAAACGCACATTCATACGCCCTTTCATAAGGATTATCGAGTGTGTAACAAAATGAGATGAGACGGTTTCGAACACATTCTTGCAAAAACTTTCTTCTTTCGTGAATGCACGAATCACGGCTGCCGAATGAATGATACACACTCACACACACACACACACACACACACACACACACACAGAGACACACATATATATACCAACGATGTTGGCTTGACGTGTTCAGACACTTTACAAAATTATTATAGTAAATTGGTGGGATTTTTGTCGACAAACCCAAAAAAATGATATGATAATGAATTTACCAATTGCGACGATCAAATCGACAATGTCACCTCATCGCAAGACGAGTGGTGGTAGCATTTTAATTTTAATTAGAGTACAGCGTAGCACATTATGGTGAACTTTTGGCAGTGAGTGCCTTTTGTTATACCTTCTCGATACTATTTTTATTAAAAAAGTAATCAATTATATGTACATCCATATATATATATATATATATATATATAATATAAGTAATATATATAATTATATAAATAAGTAATGGCGTTGATTAACAAAAGCGCATAATATAATACCGTACGTAATATACAAAAAGGCTTTATACTCACTAGAGATAATCATCAAATCTACATATGCGATGGTAAATAAATAATTGAGAATAATTATAAACATATGTAATATGTAATAGTTGTGTAATTGAGAAATATATTAGGAATTGGAAGAACATTTTAATCTAGATAAGCGAAAAAAAAAAAAAAATTTATTTTATTTAAATTTTTACCATTCACTTGCAATGCAATGCGTAAGCGAGTGGGAAGGAACAACGGGAATGAAAACAATAACAAGCAATTAATAAAGTGAAATTAACTGAGCTCGCGTCGTTTGAACAAATACTTCTTTCGCTGGAAGCCTTTTCCGTAAATAAATAAATATCCATTAGAGGCGGAATAGTTGTACAGAACAGTAGAATGCCACATGCATTCATTATGCACAACTATGTCGTTACGCGCATATATTTCGTTTTTGTAAATCTTTTGCAGGGAGCGAGACAATACTGTAACAGAATTGTATTCGCCCAGCAGCAGTGTTTTGGATACTTATCCAATACACATGAAATTGCAAATTAAAAAAAAAAAAAAAACTTTTTAATTGTGTCGATCATTTGATCGATCAAGAAGATCGATTTTGTCCACTAAGGCTTCCAATTGATTTGGACAATGTTTGCAATAAACTTAACTTAAATATCTGCCGTAAGGGTCGCAAGTTGCAATTTTTTGTTGATCACGTTCACAGCAAAATTTCAATCAAATATCTCTGATGGCTTGCAAATTATTGACGACAACATTTTAAACTTGATTTTTAGTTCTCAATTATTCTAAACACATTAAAGACACTCACCAGGCTTGCTCTTCAACTTTAGATCATGAGGGTAGGTGGAAAGTCTCAGTCAATTTTGATGCTTTGGATCGACAATAATTACAACGGAGTTTGATAAGGATGTGTTTTGTACCGAGAAGCCATCTCGACTCTATCGATGAAAGATGAAAAAGTATTGCAGATAAGAACTGTAATAACTTTGCTTCTAGAGAATAAATTTTGCGAATAAGGATTGGGTTTCGGAGACAAAGTCTTCGTAAGTTGCATTTAAAAAAAAGCCGCCTATTTCTTCCGTTATGAACTTATCTCTAAACGTATACGCATACATTAAATTCTAATGGGTGTTGTCCCGTATTACAATATTTTCACTTCACGTCAGCGAGTGTAGCTAAGTAAAGACGCAATAGTTGTTTTAGAACAGCTCTAATCGATTCGTTAGCTCAGTGAGATGAAAATTTTTGAAATTTTTTATTAGTCGTAGATGTGTTCATGGTTCAAGGTTGAATCGAGCTCTTGCATACTCCCATACAAAAGTGTACGATAGATAGGCCAGGGCACAATACCAGCCTATCCGGTAAGAAAGTTTTGAACTTCCGTCCTTTTGTCTTCCTGAAACTTTTGCATGCATATATTTGGAGTGTAATCAATCGTCTGTGAACTGTATCTTGGGCTTTATGATGCCAAGTGCGTTCACCCATTCCAATTTCCGACGATATGATCTTTTATTGATCTCTATTGATAGAATATGTTATTCCGTAACGCAAAAGTGCCTGACTTCAACCAGATGCTTAACGATGTTAGATTCTGTTACACCAAAGCTCTTTTCATTTCAACGATAACGCAAAAGTCTGTGACCGCCGAACGACAATTAGTTAATCGGAAATTTAGTTTTTAAATATATGCGCGCATTTTATAATCGCTTACTGCATTTGTGCATGCGGATCGATAGGATTAAAGCGAGTTGCAAGCGTACGTCGGTTTAAAATCTTTTTATTTCTTATTTTGAATTTTCAATGCAAATTTCTGGGTAGTGGGTGCGAACGAAATAACAAAGTTTACATATCTTGCAATTTGGTTGGGTGGCTGCTCTGAAAACAAACTACATATTAAAGGCATTTCATGCATTCAATCATTTAACCCTACAATTATATGTGCGTGTATATGCTTTCTTTCTTTCTCTCTCTCTCTCTCTCTCTCTCTCTCGATATATATATATATATCTATATATATACGATTATTCCCATGTCAGAGATGATTTACATAAAAATTGTAAATAACCTACGTTTTTATATATATATATATATATATATATATATATATATATATATGTTGTGCTTACGTGTATATGTATAGTGGATATATCTATGTATTTATATTCAATGTATGTTTATTTGCGTTTGCATTATTAAACTTAAGGGTCTCGTGCTTGACAGGCATTAGTGTGCGAAATAGATGAGTGCATATGCAGCTTCGTATATACTTACTCGTTATATTAAATTTTACATAGATGACGTTCACGCCTTCATCGCTACGTTGAGTTTAATGCAATTAATTGTTGCAGTTTAAGCAAATAAAAAATTGAAAAGAAAAAAAAAAAAAAAAAAAAAAAAAACAAAACAAAATGTTTCCACTCTTCCATAATTCAAAACATCATAATGAAGATCAACATTAATTAAAGTTTAAAGCGCGTTTTTAAGCAAGCACTACATGCATACAGTACTTTCCACTTATGTTTATGGAGCTTTTGCTTCTCCTACAGCAGCGATAAGTTGTAAAAACCCAAACTTTCTACTGACTGATAATGGCTGCGGTGTTGTGCAGCGAAATTACATTTGATTAACTTCAGCGAATATTGTGAAAGAATATGAAGTTAATGGGCGAATCGAAAGATAACTACATTTGTTTATACTCATTACCAATATTACTGAGAATTCAAAAAACTTGTGTATTTTACTATACAAGGTGAGATAGACAAAGAAAAGAAGCGCACACTTATGGATATCAACTAAACGATATGTTCATATGACTGTTGAAGGACGTATATAAAAACTTTCAACACATTTTTGATTTATTATGCGCGTTTTTGTTGACTAAGTAATTAAAATATTAAACGAATTGATGTTATTAAGCATAAAATATATATTCGGTCCTAGCATTTTAGCTCTGCATGCATATCGATAATATTATAATTGATGGTTTAACTCCTCGATCTCATAGATATCCTCCAATAATAGTTAAGGTCACATAAAATAATTGCGAAATAATTGCATCAATCATTTCAGAACTCTACTGCGAAATAGTCCTTAAGCAAGTCACATAAAAACTACTTAATTACTTAAGACTAATGTACATATTACTTAATTAAATATTATATAAGGATATCATACATTACCCAAATTGCTTGTATTTTTCCATTAAAAGTACTTATCATCTGTTTCAGTTCGCTTATTAATGTTTTATATTAATTACGGAAACTGAAGTTGATCTTGAGCGTCTTGACAAATCGTTCGATAAAAAAAATTAAATCCAAATTGGATAGATTGCATCATTGTGGAACCAGACTAGGATATTGCAAGCACAATTTTTTTTTTCTTATTTAAGTCGGGAACTTTCCAATCCACTTTTGTATAGATCTAAGGTATATTGTAGGTACTCGTCGTGGCCCCTATATATATAGAAATGGAGAGTATAATATATTTAGAATATATATGTATATATAGGTAATTACCTGGAAAGCTTGAAAGCGTGAAAAATTTTCAATTCATTATCGCAATATCTGAAGTCATTTTCGAAAATTTCCTTAAAGTAGTGAAAAATAGCGTCATTTGATGGCAAAGACACGCCAACCACTTTTAAGATTTAACAAGCGATGCAAACTAGAAGTGAACCATATCCGATGCGCATAGCATAGATTTTTCGTTATCATCATTTTTGTGATCCTTAAATATCAATTAAGGCTGTTTCTTGTTTTCTTTTACGCCAAATCTCAGGGTGTTTGCATCCTATTGATCCGGAAAACTTTTGCTTACAATTGAAACTTTTATTGCAGATTTTCTTTACATTCGTTTCCACGTAAAGGAAATATTGGTAGATAGAAGAAAAAATAATCAATTGAAGAGAGAGAGAGAGAGAGAGAGAGAGAGAGAGAGAGAGAGAAAAAGATGAATATAATTTGTTTGTTGGCTTTCTTTGTTTTTGTAATTTCTATACGTTCAATAAACAAGTGCGCTTAGCCTTAATCTAGCTCGACATGTTCACTAAAAGATTAACTCTATACCCACCACAAGACTTAATCTTCATTAAGATACATTTGTTTATTAAAATTCAAGTGGCACTTAATGTATAAAATGTGTAGCGGTGCTTAAGTCATATGCTAGACGGGTGGCGGTGTGTGAAAGGGAATGCCTTTTAAAAAGTCAGTGAAAATTAGACTCATTGGAATATATATACATACACACACACATACATGCACACACACACACACATACAAAAACACATACAACTACGACACTTTGGGTTTTGTTAAAAAGATGAAGAAAACGAATTTTTTTTCTTTTTTATATTCCATTAAATCTATGGTATAGGGGCATATTAAGTTTGTGTGTGGATGTGTGCAACATCTAACTGTATTTAAGATAGACCCGTCTTGTATGAGACCGATCGATTCAAAATCATTTTTCAAATACACTTAAGCTTTTCTGTCCGTCTGTCCACGTTGTATTATTTGATTCAGTTTTGGTTGTTGTCCGCGATTGAAATTTTAAAATTTTTGATTGCTGGCCAGCTTGCCAGATATTTAGAGGCAATCTCACAGTCATGGAAACTTATTGCTCTTGTCCACTTCTTACTTTTTCTGCATATAGGACGGGTATAAACTTTTATATGCGTAATTATTAATAGGCAAGATAAGGTTCCAGAGTCGTCCAAGTAGTACAAGCAAAGCATATTAGCTTGGTGTTTAAATCAATATAGAATGCTATATCCATACGTAAAGTGCTTCCTAAACGCTAGCTAAAGATGGAAAGCAAACTTGAAAAAAATCTCAAAACTGGAACGTGCTGTAACGTTATAATTTGGCACCTATATCTATCTATCAACGGAAGCCATATAAAAAAGTAATATGAAAATGACAGCTTTTGTCTGCAGATACATCAACACAAAAACGTCAACGGAAATTAAACGATTTCAATATATTTGCTTAAGTAGTCGTTATGCAGGAATTGTGCTAAACTAGATAAAGTGGATAAATATTATATTTTCACTTGCTTTTACTTATTATTATCGCTTTTTCTCCGAAACAATCAAAGAGCTCTTGCATTCATTCGCGTAGCTTCAGCTGAAAAGGAGAAAATTTCCCCCAAAGAAACGGTAAACATTATCGTCTAAAAACTTAATATCTCTGTCATTGTCTTTGCAGGCTAAGCCTGTGTTGTCTGTGTTAACCTAGCGTAACATATAATTTTGCTTAAAGATTTTCTTAGAAACTTTTCACGACATACATTTAAAATCGTATAAGAAGAGTAGAAGGGAGAAACAAAGAGTACTAATAGTGTAATTTACATTTATTTACACTCATCGTACGCATGATACCCAATAGTTAATTGAAATAAGATAATATCAAGTTTTCTTTTATCATTCTTTTTTTTGGTGACCTTAATTTATGTTTATGATCGAAAAAAAAAAACAATTATTAGGAAATTTTCCGGTTTCAAGTTCGTAATTAAAAATTTCTTTCTCTAAATTAATGTTCTTTTGCACATGTATTATGTATATAAAGATTTATGTTTTTACATAAAATATATAAATACATCGATGTTGATTTGTGTTGAACACACTGGCTGAGTGAGATAAAGCTTTTCATTTCATACTTTGTCGAAGTTAAGTAACAAAGAAAACGAGAATCACATGATTATCTATCCCTTCAGCAGAAGTAAGATAATAATTGGAGTTAAGACTGTTTTCCTTTTCACTTATACAGTAGTTTATCGCAATCGAGCGCTAATCTGGATCCTAGTGTTAATGAATGAATTAAGTTGAACGCTTATGCGTTGCAATAAAAAACATTGGAAAATTAATAATACTATTATGAAATGATTTTTTTTGTATGGAAAGTAAAACTTTGTTTCTATAAGTAAACATTTATCATCGAACATTAAAATATTCGCCGGTTTTGTGGAAGAATGTCTGGATTTCGGTTTTTTATTATCTTTCATTCGTTAAGTTTCATTCCACGCCGATGAGTTTCAATTTTAGTATCTCTACGAGAGAAGCAACGAATTCGTCGTAATGTGAACATAAAGTGCAGGCAGTTAGGGACAGCAATCCCAGTTGGGAAGGTAAGAAAATATGTCTCGACGAAATGTATTCACGAAAATACATTAATGGATAGCTGGAAGAACGCAAGCACCTGTCAATGGATGAAAGGTAGAACACATGGGGCGTTTGGAATTGGCGAACATTGCAACGGACGGACAATTTCAAATTGATTCCTTAAATCGGACCTCTTGCATAGACTAATAGAGGGACACATAAGAGAATTAACAGACTGATCAACAACTAGGTTAACATGATTAAGCTAATCGCGAACGGCTTGGCAAGAAGACGGACAAATAGATCTACAAATTGGGACAGACAGCCGAAGAGGAAAAGCTATGAATAGAGGACAAAAGGAAAAGAGCAACGAACACGGACGGACGTATAAGGAAAAAAGGACGGATTAAAAGATCAAAGAGTTGGACGTAATTCAATTAATTTAATACATCGAGTTGCTGAAGAACGTATGACAGTGTTAGGTCGGCAAATGAACGGTCGGTTACGTACGGAGCGCGTCCATTATTCTTTATTTTTACATTTTTAATAGAAGCCTAATAGCGTCTCTGTTCTTTTAATTAGCGTCGCTTCTAAGACGAAAATCAGATTATGTTTTGGAAGTAAGCATGTATTTAGCTTTGAAGAACTTGCATGAGTGTACATGTAAGCGAACATCCTATATTTTCAAGCAATCTTTCAATAACACTTTCAACGAACTGATACAAATAAAATCAAATATACGAGTAGAGAATGAAACTTGAAACATAATGCAATACTACAGCACAGACTGTCACTAGAACGACGGTCGACCACGGCGAGGCCTTCGTATCACTTTAGATGATGTGAGAGCTAAATAAGAAGGAAAAGATACACACGCTTAGACAAACAACAATAGCTACTTGCTATCATGGACAAATAGTTAACACGCCTAGGTTGTCGTCAATACAACCACTATCAACAACAATAACAACAGCAGAACAACAAGACGACAACCAAAGCAACAACACAGCATATACCAACAATAGCTATTGCAACAACAATGGCAGTATCAATTATAGCAGCTTTAATAGACATCAATAAACTTTAGTGGATATGAGAGAGTATGGAAAAGAAAGGAAGTGCAAGCCGAGCGGCAAGGTATAGACGTGGCCGACAGACGCACAGGCACGACCGCAGACTGGACAATCGCTCTCGGGTCAGCGTACGATACCACATGCAAAACGAAAATCCTAGCTTCGCCTTTCAAGAACTTACGGATCATATTAAGGCACTTTTAGGCATGTCCGAAGACACGTTCCATAAATCAACTCATGAAGGGCAGCATCGAGAGCATAAAAATGACCTATAATGAATACGTCTTCGAAATACAGTAAGCTGGAGAAAAAAGGGTCGAATAAAGCCGCGCCTGGAAAAAAGCATGGCGAAGGGAACGCAACCGACACAAACTCCGAAAGAGACCGAATTCAGAGAAGGTTAGGGAAACCAATCCAGTGCTGTAGGCGCCTAGACCCAAAACGCCGCAACCGGCTTATAACGTCGAAGGCTATCGAGTAATCCATAAAGGGCAGAACAGAGGACCAGAAACCAGCAAGATGAAAGAAATTGGCGTCGAAAGTCAAGAAATAGACGACGCGAGCTCTCCTGCTTTTCCATAAGGTCAAACCCGATGCAAAATTAAGCCAGCTTGGCGAAGCAGCATAAATGATAAATCGAACGTAGAAAGGCGGGAAGATATTGCAGCTTAACCAAGGTGGACAAAAGATATGCACCGGAAAGTTATACAGTCAAACAAGCTATCCACACAGAACTTGTGGATGATGCCCGCAAAAGATCAAAAGCACTAATTTCACTGCGTGCCCCTTAGAGTTGGGTAGCAAGGCGTAAAATGCGAGAAGACACAGGCTGTTTAGAAACATTTATGGCACTGGCGGAAACTCTTGTTAATCATGTATGTAACGACTTTTTCCGAAAAACAGGGGACTGTTCGATAGTAGATCTTACCTTTACCAGTGACGGACTAGTGGTGAGATCCACTGATGACTATATCAATAGTGAGCATCGCCCTATGTTCTTTGATATTAAAGTTAGAGCAGGTAGAGGAAGTAGGCGACCCAAATCTACTAGTCCAATATAGAGAAATACATCCTTTGACGAAGACGTCTTCAACATTATTAAGGACTCTCAGCAAAGTTCGGAAAGAGGAAAAGGGCAGAGTTAGCCAACTCTTCCGGGACGTGCAACGTTTTCTTACAGAGACATGACATGCGGCTATGGCAAAAAGAAGTATATGCGGAAGAGAATCGCCACGCAAGGGCTAAAAGGGAAGTGCGGCGTTCTATGGGGAAACTAAACTTCAACAATCCGCTAACTTTCTGTAAAACTCTTTGGGTTGAGCTGAAGAAGGTGACAATAAGCGTCAACAAAAAGGGCTGCAATCGCACGTGTCAAGCGACAGATGTTAATCCTTGGAAAGCGGTATACAAAGTCACAATGAAGGAAATGAAAAGGCATAGGTCGCGATAAATTACATGTTCGCCCTTGCTACGCAGTGTAGTTGCACAACTTCTCTCACAGAAGCCGCAATATGTTGCTGTCAGCTTCTGTGGAGGGGGAGAACTGCAGGAGCCAGCTCCTGCTCCTGCTGGCAAAATATAAAAAAATGTTAGAGACGAAAATGCTCCGGACCGGATGGAGCTGCAAAAATTTTAGTAAAGGCAGCAATGCGAACAAGACCAGAAATCTTTGCTGAGCTGCTCCAACAACGTCTCGAGGGAAGAATTTTCCTGGATAAACGGATAACAAAAAAAAGTTGGTTCTTATCACGAAAGGCGATAAGCCGCCGAGCGAGCCATCGGCGTATTTTCTCCAAAAACGCAGGCGACGTAGCGAAGTTACACGTCTCTGAAGTCCCCCGTTGGGAAAGACTGTACGAAGTAATATTTTTACCTCTAAATTTGATATATGTTCGAATAAATATTTATGCATGCAGGTATATGTGTATGCGCTTATATATGTATTTAGAGGTAGGTGCGAACATGTATCTATATATTAACAAACATAAAGACGTACAAAAGCATTACAGAAGAAATAAAACCTTAACGTTTTCAAATAAAGGCCAAGAAAATAGGACAACTTAAGTATATTGGTTTATTCTTTTGCTCTTTCTTTCCTTGCATCTCTTATTCATATTACTCTAAATCCATTGAAATGACAATATCAAGGCACTAAATAGACAATGAATGCACGTCACGTATTGTCAATAAAAAGAATGTAATGTCTCACTATAAATTTTTCTTAAAAAGTAAAAAGAAGAAAAATTATAAAACGAAAAAAAAAGAAAAAAAAAAAAACAAATACCAATAAAGACCAACAAGTAGACGCACTAAAAACAAAGTCTTTTACGAAAAATCTTTTTTGACAATCACCTAAAGTTAATCATAATTTGCGCAAAGAAGTATTGGAAGCCCTCCAGGGGTAAATTGTTTCACTTACACGCTTGTGTGTATGCTTCAAAAAGGAAACGTCAACAATGAGCTAAACATTTCCCCAAAATATTCAATATTTTCGCGTACAATATTTCTCTCTATCATTGGAATTTATTGGTTATATGGTGGATGGTCGAAAAAATGCTGATTCGAACAGCAAAGATATTAGTATTGTTTACTTGTCCCAAGCGACAAGGTTTATTAATGTATGAATTTTGTCCTTGGGAAACCTACAAATATGTTACCTTAGGGTACGTTTTTTTTTTTTTTTTTTTTGTAAAATGTATACTCTTCTGTCCATATACGGAGTAATTCACATATATATTCAACATTTTTAATATTCATGTCCCTGGCGACATACGATCGATTAGAGGAATAAACTTTTAATGCTTAACATAACTTTAATTTGTAAGCCTCGAAAGATTTGCAATCCTGCAATGGCATATGTAACGTAATTATTTCTTATAAGAAAACAGTTGTTCAGCATCTATGAACAATTTCAATTACTATTTTTATGCCCACTAGCCAGGAAGCGTATTGATTATAAATCTATTTTATACAATCTATATATAGATTATATATGAACTTCAGTTAAAATGAAGGTTCAGCAAGTAACTTAAATGTATATCCTTAAGTTATATAAATTTCAATTTTTTGAGTTAAGCCAAACTCGATGTGTGAGCAGTCAATGGTTGCAATGCAGTTGCAAAAGTTTGATGTGACAATAGCTAGCTCTTTAAATGAGTGTAAATCATTCTTAATACATACAAAAGGAGAAGTTGTTAATGTCTACGCATGTACGTTAAGCATCCTGACGAAAACCGATGTTCATGTGCGAAGTGCAAACTATTCATTGGAAGATCGAGCTTATTAAAACAAATGGAACTTAGATCCAAAATCTGATCGTTAAGATGTTATTACGCTTGAAAGCATTTAGAACGAGGGTTGCCTGAAGAGAATTGTTATACCTCTTAAATACAATGAAGCGATCAGAATATGATAACATTCGGTATTTTCAGCATTCACTTCAGGAATAAAAGAGACCTTTCTATTTTTACACAATACAATCCGGGAAGAAACTGCAAAAATATTCCAATTGACGATAGTTGACACAAATACCAATTAGTCTCACCTATCAAATGAGTGGAAAGTTAAAAGAAGACTCTCCCCCCGCCCGCTCTCCATCAATCTGTTGTTGTGTGTTGTGTGTTTCTGAGCTCCTTGCTTTTACTGGGGAAAAGTGTTGGGCTCTAAGCTGACGACGAGGATAAATTAGTAGTTTTTGTAAAGTTGAAGACTTGCTTTCAGCTTGTGAAAGTAGACCAGATTTTAATATTAATTATATAAATTTTGCTAATTACAAGTGGCGGCAATTTGTATATATTGAGGGGTATTATGCTAAAAGGGTTGTGTTTTAAAGAAGGTTATACCTTTTCAGGGCTTTTTCTTTTTTTTTTTTAAACAAAAATTATGAAAAGTTTTATATATATTTTTCGCTTATTCTTAAGGCACATGTTCTTCGCACACCGTATTACGCGTACACTCATCTCGCAGTATTTATTAAACAAAACATAAAACATACCTTCAGTTAAGCTAACAAATATTTTGAATCCAACTGCTATAAGTGAGTATCGAAAATTCATTGCGAAACCAATGCACAAAAGCCTTCGCATTTGTTTCGCTTTCATTTGTTTGTTAAAAGGTGTCGAGTTCCCGTTGTTGCACGCCAACTTATTCATTCATTATGCTCCATTTACTATTTTGTATTGTTTTGTTGTTGGAAATTTTTCATAAATTTTTTTCTTTTCTTCTTTTCCTTTTTCCTTTATCGCGTATATATATACCTCTCACCGTGAACAGTGAAATCTAAGCATAACATACAAATATAAATCAAATAATAATATGAATTAATTAAATTCGAGAGGCACTTTTTCCAGTTTTTAATGCATAAAGTAGCGCGCGAATGATGACTAAGGTATCCTTGAAAATTTTATAGAGTGTAAAGCACATAAAGTAAAAATGTGGTTAAGAACACTAAAAAACGAAGGATTTCTCTCTTCATAAAACGTTGAAAGCTTTGAAAAGTTTTGGTAGAAAATCATAATATTACTATAAAATAAATAAATAAATAAATAAAAAAATAAAAGCAACAAAATACTATTTATATAATAAGTGAAGAGACTATTTAATAATATTTAAATATCAATTACGAAAAATGAAGTTCTCATCCAAATGCGAGCTGTTCAGCAGAGAACGCCTTGTAAACCCTATTAGTTCGTTAGCAAAACAATAGCCTGTTTGATGCTCTGTGATTTATTGGTATAAGCATGCAAGCCGAGGAGGGATGAAGGTCAGCTCCTTACTTTATTTGATTCACTTAACTTAGCGACTCTCGCATGAGAAGCTATCTAACTATATCCCCAGTCATGAAGCATTTTGCTTCCATTTAATTTCACGTCAACACATGTTCCAGTGCAATAGCATTAACTGAGTTTTCATTCTAACTGCGAATACATTAAATTACACTAGTATCTGGCAAGACATATTTATGGCGATCAGATTCGATGCATTTTTTTTAGCTCTCATCAATTTTTGTAGACGCATATGAAGTTTACCCGGGAAGTATGTAACATCCAGAAGACTTCGAATAGACTCATGTTGCATTCTGAACGTGTTTCTAATTCAGTTTAAAACTTTCTATGTGTGTGTATGTAATTGTGTTTAATCAATTGTTCGTAATTGGTACGCTTTGGTACAAGAATGGGCATTACACAGCGCAAATTAATTTGGTCGGATCATTTTTACGACCACACCCCATATATAATGCCATCTTGAAAATCAATACTTTGCATACTAATTAGATGTAAGCAATTGGAGCGCGACGAAGCTTACCTACCATACAAATTTTGGCGCAAAAAGTAGGCAAGAAACTCTCGCTTTTAGTGTTCTCTGACGGACGTTAGTCTGAGGTAGCGAGTGAGATGACATACAAACTTATTGCAATAATACACTTGCACTTATATATATTGTATTTTTCGATGGCCTCTCCATACAAAGGTTGCCGTGAACGCTACACCTTCACATGACGTATTAATATTGACAATGCATCGCGTACGTATGTGAAGAAATGTGTAGGAGTGGGGCTGTAAGAGGCTTAGGGTATTTAATAGACCTCCTTATCCGACTATCGCGTTTTAACGGTTTTATTATTGATCCAATCATACATGTGCGTCGATCTGCCGTGGGCTTAAATCACGATTACCGGACGACGAGTTTTAAAGATTATTTCCTTAAAACTCGATGAATTCTTATTGAGAGATCTAATTGTTGAGCTGATCCTCTTTGGCCTTCAATTGCAGATTTTGCAATCACATAACAATTTTGTGTTACTGTCGACTGCTATGTGATCAACAACACATATTCTATTAGTGTTGCTCTAGAAAGTCAAAGCTGGCAAAGGTTCTAACCATCTGTGACCTTATTTCGTTGAGCTCAGAATGCGTACTTTATTTGATTACAAGTAAAAGCAACCGCAGTTAAAATCTCTCTACTTGATCCATAAGTCTTACTATTATTTTCATTATAATCATATAAAAACTTTGCTTATCCCTGTTGTTCAACAGAATGGTAAACTACTTTTTCTAAAAAAAATATTATATGACTTTTTGTTTTTTCAAAATTTTGTTATTCTTTAGTGATAAGTTAAGCATTATATTTATATCAAATGATATTTTTATTCGTTTAACTGAAGGACAGATTTTTAAAAGCCTTAAAAGAAATTTCCTGACAATAGTGAAAATATTTATAAAATATTTTTGCACTAATGCGTACAGAATTACATACATGTATTAACATTAAACACACATACGCTTTCGCTCGTATATGCATTTGTCTATATACCTATATATGCATATGCACGCATATTTATCATCATGGGGCCGAAAAGGAAAAGGAAAATAATTTTCGATGTCAACACATTTTAGAGAATGTTGTTTTCCTCAACAAAATGAAAAAAGTAGAAAATAAAAAGAAGAAAACGACCGAACTAAGTTAACGGATGGGGAAAACTATGCGAAAATATCAAAAAAAAAAAAAAAAAAAAAAAAAACACTAAACATAAACTGGAAGTTCACGCCAAGCCAGTGCAGGAATATATATATGAACGCACGAAATGTACAAAAAAAAAAAGAGGAAAAAAATTAGAACTCAAGTCAAAATACGAAAAACTTCAACTTATCTCAACTTTAACAGATGTTCTTACCAAGTGAGATTAAAAAAAAAAAAAAAAAGAGAAAGCAAAAGCAAAAAAATGAAAAGCTGCAGCAAACGAAGAGAACAGGTTGATGAAGGGTTTACCGGTATTCCAGAAAATAGGTTATACTTACATATACGAAAATAAAAAAGTTTGAAATATTTCTTAACTAAAATAACTTTAAGAATAAAATAATAATAAAAATATGCCAAAAAGTGCAAAAACAAGCCATATATATATATACATACATATATATATATATATATATATCTATATAGAAGTGTAAATAAAAAGTGTGCTATATATGGCGATATGAATGCAGTAAAGTAAATAATAAGTTGGTGGCGCAGCAGCAAATTTTTGCCTTTAATGTTAATGATAATAACGATAATGATGATATTGGTAATAAGCCAGATAGAAGGGAGGCAAAGGCAATAAGTAATAACGAAAACGATAATGGTGATGATGGCGATGATGATAAGAGGATGAACTGATGCGCAGTCTGGTGTTGATTAACACCCATGACAAGTATGCCGTTGCTGGTGGTGACAGCGAACTTGAGGAAAAGTTTGATAGAATTTTCTTCGTTGACAATTTGAAGAAAGTAAAATTAACTCAAAATATCAACTCTAGCTTTAAATAGACGGCACAATTTAGTGCAGTTAATACAATTGCTAAGGATTGCATTTTAGCTACGATTGTTTTCCTTCCTATTTTTCTTTTATAAAATTTTTGAAATTTTATTTGAAAACATTTGCAAGAACTAGTCATTCAATTATCTTTTGTTTTTTTTTTTTTTTTTTTTGTTTTTTCTCACAAAAACTATGTTTATTGCAAGTTTACATCGCATAGAAATATAATTCGAATCTTATTCTAATCTACATAATGCAAAAAAAAAAATTAAATTTTAAGAAAGAGCATAAAAACAATTATCTTTGAACAATGAATTTTGTTCTTTTCCAGCCCTGCACGGGAAAAGAAAATGTTATAAACGGGTTAAGCCGAATCCAATAACACCCACCACTGGTTTGATGAGAATATAAAGTGAAAGGCGATTCACTCAAGACATATCAAAGTATATCATATTGCATTGATATCGATTCAATTTTTAGCTGGCCTGACAACACTTCGAAATTAATAAATTGTACGCATTAAGCATCGATTTCGGTGATTTACCTAATTTTCAAAAATTAAATTTCGACTTTCTTTGTCGACAAAGTTTTCAACTCTTATAGATGATTTAAACAGGCGGACGTACAGACGTACAAAAAGCCGCGGTTGAAAAGAAATCGCTTTTCCTATTCTCGCGTACAACTTAAACCGTCTCCGAACATCTGCCAAATGTAATGCAACCGATTTTTGATATGTGAAAAAAGTAAGTAAATGAACTAAAGGAGAATATTATGAAAAATGTACTCTTTTACGTACGTATATATACTTAAGCATAAGTACGTATAGGAAACTAATTAATATGCTGAGTAGTTCAAGAGGGACTTCACATGCAGAGATATATATCGAATACCCGTTTACATGGTTTGCACATGAAACCATATTTGTTGTTAACTACATTTCTACCCTTCCTACCCGTTGCTGAGTCGTTGTATGTTGCCTCAATACTTAGCATTTCTTTTTTGTAACGTTGCCTGTTCTGTTTTTGTTCTCCAAAACACCCTCTTCTGTCTTATCGAACATGCTTGGGATTTTAACATATGCTTCCTTTCGCTCATCGTCTTGAATGCAGGGGCAATATGAAAGCGAAGGCAAAAAAAAAAAAAAACAAAAAAAAAAACAAAAAAAAAATACATAGATAAATAAAAATACGTTTGTAATTATGCATAATGAATTGTACTTGATTATAAGTTGTTATTGTTGTATCATTATGCACATAATTGCTTATGTAGTGGTGCATGAAATTATAGAAATTGCCATAGCATTTGCATAAAATATTAAAGTTACAGATATTTATTGATTTAATGTGAAACAGCGTTAGGTTTTGTAATAGAACGTTAGCGAAATAATGAAAGTAAACCTAACATATATATATATATATATATATATATATATATCATATAGCGTAATGTTTATAGGCATAAAGGCAAATTAAACTTTTGTAAAAAAATTTTTTTAAATTACATTTTAATGTGAAACATTAAAAATGTATTTATTAATTAACCCTGGCAGGCGTAAAGCACATGAAAACTATTATGTTACGATTGCCTCGAAGCGATAAAATTTATCATGTATGTAATACATTTAAGTTTCACAGCTAAGTAAGGGTCATTTATATGAGCGCATTATATACGCTCTTCTGTCTGCCTGCGAGTACACTCCACAGGCTTGTTTTGGCCTTGCCGATATGCTTTACTATGCGTTACGTAGTAAAGGTTTGTTGTCAACTTGTGATAAATTTTCGTGATGTTTGTCCCGTCGATTAGTCAAGATTGTTACAACGGTTCCTTTGAACGGTCGGTATACGAGTTCGAAAAAGAACAGATTACCCATAGAGTCTATTTGAAATCCTCGCCTGTCACTCAAAATTATCGGAAGGATGGGAAATTAGCGATCCAATCAAATTGATCGGGGGGAGAAATGTAAATTGGCATAACGTTGAACCTCCATCGCAATCGCGTATGATCGAGAAAATGTAACGAACGCGAAAAGTGTGCAAAATATTGCTTGCAAATGAAATTTCAACGTCCACTTTATAGACCTGTTTTCGTTTAATTTCACCTTAATTTTTTCCTCACTATGTCTCGAAAGGATTTTGAAAAACATGACTACATGTATGGTTATGGCAAAGTTTCTACGGGAGATAACTGCGTAAAGGCTTAAAAAGAGAATTTCATAGAACTTCGTAAGTTGCACTCGACCGTCTGCGTATTAAAAATCCTTTTCGCTTCTGCCTATAATTCAGAGCGGCTTGTAAAGGTCGTTAAGAGAAAAAAAATGTTTTTTTCTTAAACACTTGCATACGTGGTCGTTATTTTAGTTAAAGTTAATAAATAGTCTGTGAAATTACAGATTAATTTTGCTAAAGTTTCTTCTCCACTTTTCCATCTCAGTAAGAACTTTGTTTCAATATCAATTTTTTGTGCGCGCTTGTTAATATGTAATAGTTCTCCTAAGCAAAGCTGCAGATGTAGTCATTGTGATTAGAGCGGACGGACAGAATAACAGACCGTCAAACACTGGGCATAACAGATCAAAAGTGTGTACGATTGAAGAACGATGCATATGCATATTCGTTCGCGTTACACATGTTCACTAAATTAAGTAAAGCATTCGATGTAAAGGTTAAACAAACTGGCTGGCAAATAATGGAAGACGATGACTCCTTCTTCCGCAAATTTAAAATATTTGTATGTTTCTGTAATTGTATAAATTACTTTTTTCAGTTCTGTTCTGTTCTGTTTTTTTTTTTTTTTCTTTCTTTCTTTTTTACTTCTATTCAATACCTATATGATTTCCTTTGTGCATGTGCATGCAGAAAATTGTTTTATAAAAAATTAATTTAATTTTTTTTTTTTTTTTTAGCACATTTATGCAAAGCTTGAAAACCAGCTATAAATGTAATGTTTACAAGTGCATGTTTGCACAGAAAAACTCGAAAAGAAAAAAAAAAAAAAAAACAGAAATCCTGAGAAAAGGGTATAATTTATGGCGCGTCATGTGACGCGACATAAAACATTATTAAACGTTGCTTAGAGTCATTAACGTTATTTTTTTTTTATTTTTATTTTTTATTTTTTTTTGCCTTCTCATTTATGTTTATATACAATCATAATTAAAATGAGTGGTAAGTAAATAAACCAGTCATATAATTGCACTTAAATTGTGTAAATGTTTGTAAAAGGGATTTCATGCTATTACATATATGCATATGTATGTATGTATGCATGTATATATTATGCCTATAATATATGAGAATACGTCTACTTCTACTTCCAATTCAGAAATAACCCGATTTAACTTATTTTTAATGGAGATGCACTAATTTGTCCTTTTAATTATCAAAGGGTTCGTAAACGCACCATACTCTTAATTCCATTTTAATGAAGTGAAATTTATTCGTTTGTTCTTCGCTATGCTTACCTATACTTTGAACAATCAATCTTCAGTTACTTGAAATACTTAAAAATAAGCTTCAAAGTTAAAAGCAAGAAAAACTTAGATTGCGATTCGACTTTTCGCGCATCTCTTCTGTCTGTTTCCATCATAAACGAAGAAGACGTCTTAGTAGCTTAGGCCTCACCTAACACATAACGGTATGTTTCCAGCTCATATCAAAGCGGATAGTTTATGATGATTGAAGCAAGCAGTCATTCTCACATAATGGATTTACAAGCTTGGCGCGAAAGTTTCGTCGTATAACTATAGATAATTTTATTTGCGCGGCTCAAGGCAAGTACATAGAAGCAATCATATGGGGTCCTATTATTTAACGTACGGATTCGCAAATTTCGTTCCCGAGATTTTAGTCGATCGAAGAACATTGTCGATACGGACGACCAGACCACGTAGATAATCGGATTTTGGCCTCCATTTTGGAGAGAAACCCACATCTCTGACCACTAGAGCAAATTGCAACGACGTCATTCGACATCCCTCGTTCGCCTGCTGAGAATGTGAAAAGTGTGAATGATGCTTTACGAGAATAGAAAAAGGAAAAAGTTTTACTGCATCACAACTACTGGAAGAGCAGATTTCCAACAACGGAAGATGATCCTCGATTTGCAATGGCATAGAAGAGGTCCAGTACAGTACGATCTACTTAAATATGGAAAAACCATCAGTGCGAAAATTTATTGTAGCCAGCTTGATCGATTGAAAGCGACTATCAAAGATAAGCGGCCAATATTAGCGAATAGAATAGAAGATGAGTTCTGTTCCATTAAGATAATGCCAAACCACATAGTGCGCTGTTGACGCTACAATGCTTCAACCAACGTGGACTGGAAGTTCTTAGTCATCCAGCATACTCTTCGGATAGAGCTTAATCGGATTACTATTTTAGCAGCCTCTGTGGCACTTGCTAAATTCCGCGCAAGGTGGAGCGAAAAGGGCACCAGAAAGATGGCATCGAGTTGTTGCAAATAATAGAAAATATATTCTTGAAAAAAATGCACGTAAACTGATTCAATTCTGTTTTATTTAAAATCTGACAGAATTTTTTGCCAGTCTGAGGATAATATTTCAGTTGAACGCTCCCACAGCAAATAATACCCAGGATATAATCTAACATGTTTTTGCCGGAATTGTTAAAGTACTTAAAAGGATTCTCAAACTATTCTCTAAAAAAGAGTAAGACTATGTACCAAGGCAATGATATAAAGTGAAAAATACTGTATACCATTTTGATGCCGAACAGGAAACTGTTTTAGTGCAAGCATCGTAACCAGCAATGAAATTCTTCATGTCCTAATGATATTGGCTGTAAAGAGAGGGATATAGATAAAGAGCAAAGGTAAAAGCAGTGCCAAAGGGGCCTTTAGAGGCGAATACAACGACAACGCTATATATGAAACGGTTCTTCCGCGTTTATTATAAACGAAAATATTTCTTGAAAATGTTTCACTTGAAATCTTTCATCCACTAGAGAAGATAAAGAGCAAATTGAAAATCTAATCTTATGGCGTTTGGCTTCCAAATAGTAAAAACTTTTGCAAACTCGTCATTAAAATCGGCTGAACTACGTTGTCGGATCTATTGCATAGCTTATATTATAAAGCGAATCTTCCTCTCATGCACAATACTTCATATTAATTGCCTTGCCATCTACTAAAGTTCAATGGACTTTAAGTCAACTGCAGCATTACTATTGAAAACCAAAGCCTACATGCTATCGAACATTGTTTCAGTTTTGGGCGAAAATTAAAGAGAATGTTGGAGTAAATATTATGAGAACAAAAAAAAAAAAAGAAGAAGAAGAAGAAGAAGAAAAAGAAGAGACACGCAAATTTTATGAGAGACTATACATAATTTTAATAGCAATTGAGCATATCCGAGATAAGACCAATTTTCTTAAATACTCTCTTTAAAGACTTTAGACCGTTTTATAAAAAGTTTGTAAATCTGAAAAAATGCCTTCATTCATAATACACTGACACACTATAGTGCTGTCTATCTTGAATTTGTTAAAATAACTTAAAATTTGTTATATTCAAAAACGTTCAAAACATTCAGCAGGTAAAGGCACAGACACAAACATATACATACATACATACATATGCCTATTCGTATAGTAAATATACTTGAATGTGAAGCATGCATGTAAATCAACTTCTGGGTTTTATGTGGTAACAGCTTTCCGAAAATAATTTTTCTTTTATTAAATTTACACAAAAATATTCCGAGTAACTACACGCATACAAAAACGCACACTCACCTATTTACTATATATATATATGTTTCCGTGTGTTTCTTATTCATGAAGTAAATTTTGGTAAAAAAAAAAATACTTTCACAAAAAAATTATTTTTACATTTTTTTTTTTTTTTTTTTTTTTTTTTTTTTTTTTTTTCTTTATACATTTTACCTTAAGGTACGAAATGTTATACATGATATTTGTTTTAATACTTGAGAGATGAGAGAAAAATAAATAAAGAAAAAATGGGAAGAGAAAGGATAAAAAAAAAGCAAGTTCTTTTTGAAAAGGCTCATACATGCATACACACACTTCATGCCAACTACAACTCAAACTACAAAACCCTCGCTCGCATTGTGTACTCAATCTATATATATATATATATATATATATATATATATATATATATTATCTCACAATTTACGGGAAATCAGCATCACTGCTATATGGAATTGAATTTGTGAGCAAAGAAATTTGTTTAAATTTTATTCAGAGTTCTTCCACATGAAACATATGTAAATACCTACTACTGTACCCACTTAAGGCACGCACACGCACAGGTACACGCACACGTACACGCACACGCACGTAAGCAAGTTGATGTGCACACATATTAGGATAAATGAAAAAAATCCTAAATCTTATCTTAGTTTGATTCAATATTTTTTAGACTATATTATCTAAGATGTACATCATCTGTATTTTATATATATATGTATATATATATATATATATATATATATATATATATATACATAAATGCAGATATCTACAAGAAGAGTTTAAGTGCTTACTGCCCCTAAGGTATGATTAATGATGTCCATGCATTTGCATATGCCTGTACGTGCATACGTGTACAGGTTCGTGCATTTATCTCTAACGAGTTTCGATATTTTTAAAAAAATTATACAAATGTATTTAAAATGATTTACATCATCATTATTAACATTTTTATTATCATCAATTTTCAAGTATGTTTGCTTCTTGCTTTAGCATATGTATACATATTAAAACTTGTGTCTGTACATAAGTACATGTACGTTACATGTCATTATCTTTGTTCTCGTCTTTGATATCATGTTAAGTAACTGGGAAAGTTGTTTTAACAATGAAGAAATAAAACAAAATCAAAATCGCAATCACAAGCTCATGATATATATATATATATATAGATATTTGCATGCCTGCATGACTCTCTCTATGTTCATTTTTAAGAGTACGTATGGAATAGAAAATATACACGTATATATATCTAACAAACAATGCATTCATTGTATGCGTATACAACTGCATGCATACATATATTAAATGTTTATATATGTGCATGTTTACTTCTTTTTTTTTTTTT
>NW_023998415.1:32612599-32635157 GCF_014805625.2 Glossina fuscipes
ATTTACCTCTCTCTATTTTTTTTTTCTTTTTGCTTTTTTTTTGTTCGTTTTCTGAAATAAACGTCGAAATTCATTTTTTTTTTTTTTTTTCTTTTTATGCTTTTATTTTTATTTTTTTTTTGTTTTTGTTTGCTTTTAATGATAAACGTTAAAATGATGGATTGCCAATGCTGCAGAGAGAAAATAGCAATATTGTGGTTCTTTTTGACATATTTATGGGTTTTTTGTTTTCGGAGTTTAAGAATAAAGACATAATGGTGTGTTGTATGGTTAAAAAATGACATAGAATTATTATGCTCCTATAAATGGCACTTTGGAAGGATGCAATTTTTTGAAAGCAAGTCAACGTTCATTTGTCCATTCATCCCTTCGAGCAGAAGGCATAAATAGGCAAAGAAGATAAAAGTATTCTTCAAATGTTTGAGTGTATCTTGAAGGTAATCAACTAATGACTTTAGCTTGTAATACGCATAAAAGGCACAAGACACCAAGTTTCAGGAGATAAAACTTTTTTGTCAATTCTGAATTTGTCAGTGCACGGATTGAGAGCACTCTTGACCTATCTAAGCACATGGCTATGTAGAAAAATATTATGTCGATATCCATTATATCTTGTACGTCATTGATGGGAAGTCAAAAAATGTTATAGGTTTTTTAATATACATTTCAATTTATTAAAAGCCACGACGAAATCCATATATGATCCGTGTAATTAACTCAAAACTTAGTCCTTATGATCGCATCACGTTTGCAAGAAAATGACTGCTACATTGAAACTTGATCTGAACAATTTTTGCAAAAGTTTGTATCTAAAATTCACTATATTTTAGAATACAATCGTCCAGGGAAGGATCAATATCCATGTGGTTGGACAAACATGCGGACGCCGATAGAAAGATAGGCAAGTCCACCAACAAATTCGTAAAATCGCTAAGCCTTTTGCAGTTAAAATATATAAGTGGCAGTGAACCTTTTCCGACATCCATCATTTGATGACGATAAGACGGTGCATAGCTGCCATTTTCACGTAGTGCGACTTCCACGGCGATGTGTCAAGCAACTCACGTCTCTCGTACATCTAAACTTGTCGCTATTGAGGATACCATCTTTCTCACGGCAGGCTTATTTTGGTGGATTATCATCCCACGTTGCCACTCGCTTATTGGAATTGGGGAGCATTTACGCAAAAGACGGCGCCTACTCGTGTTGTCGCCGAAAATTCGCAGGATTATGCTGCCTTTTCAGCCGCCACTCTTCGTGAGTGACTACTTATTGGCTATTCGCAGCTAGCCTGCAAATATACGCGGATGTACGTGCAGACCGACCACAATCCGTTTCACCTTAGTCTCACAATAAGCTGCGCTTAGTCGTGCATTTATGTATTTCCGAGCGTGTTTTTTTTTTTTTTTTTTTTTAAGAGTCTTTAATCTTCTAGAAACCACTTATACTCTCTCCCCTACCCTGTAACACGACCGTTTAAATATACTTTAATAGTTAGGATGGCGGATTTGGCGCTAGCGAAAAGCCTTTACACTTTTTTAGGTCGGGCAGGACATTTTTCCCCAAGATTACCTGGGAGAAGAATCTTCGATTTCCGTCTGTTGCCTCTGTCATTCATTTTAATACTTCGGACAGTCACAAACATATATTCAGCGTCTTCTTCTATATTGCAAAGGCCGCGTATTCCACACGGCGGTTAAAGCGAAGTGTATGCTCTAGCATAATGCCGAAGTCTTTGGCAGCAGATGGGGACGGCAAAGTTTGTTGGGCGACTCGTATGCAACACACACTCTTAGCTACTTATTAGCATGGCTTCTGTTTTATTCTCCAGTAGCTCTAGCCACATCTGTTCTAACTTGCGACTGCCTCGTTAGCATTCGTTTTCACCTGCGCAACGCACTTTGCGATTACTACGATTGCTATGTGTCATCAGTGCTGCGTGTATGTAAATAAATGTATATATATATATATATATATATATATACTCGTGTGTGTGTATATGTAAATTTATATGTGTTACATGCTTGTATGCCCTAGCCTGTATATGTATTGTTAATGTTGTTGTTTGTGTGTGAGTGTGTATTTATATTTGTTTGTATTGTTGTGATTGTTTTATTGTAGTTTTATTTCTTTTACCATTTCTGACGTTGCCACAATAGCACGCTCCATATCTGCCAATGCGGGTTTTAGGAGATGGTCGCCCTAAAATATGCTACACAGAGCGACTTTTTTTGATTTTCGGGAAGGTTCAATAATTCATAATGATAATGTGTATGGCACGATTACGATTCCATCTTGTCGAAATATCGCGTGTTTTTATACACTTTTTTAGTTCTGCCGAATGTATAGTTGATCGCTTTTTCCATTTATTTTATATAAAATCGATAGGGTCTAGCGGAGCCCCTAAAAACACATCTTCTCCCTACAGAATCGGAATCGAATCCGTGTGTGTGTGTGTGTGTGTGTGTGTGTATGTGTATGTGTGTGTAGACGTTGGCAATAGACGTGAGATTATTATTATTGCAGAAGCTATAAAACAAAAGCATACAGACTCGAGTGCATATACGCGTAGTTTAATGTGTACAGTTTTGTTGTTAGTTGTTTTGCCAATATATACTCCAAAAAAAAGAAAAACGAATGTAAAAAAACACCGCAGTATAAACCTAAAACTCAGGCTCTAGTCCTTTTATATATATTCACACTGAAATACTTGTATGTTGACTTTGCGCTGTTGTTGACGTAATAAGAGCATAGGTGGGCTTTAAAGAAAATCGTGAAGGGAGAGAGCGTCAAGAACCCTCACACGTTTATGAATACGTTATTATAGTTATTGAAATGAAAGCAAATGTTTTACTGGTTAAGAAAACTTGTTCATTTGTACACAACAACATACAACGGTTTTATTAGTAACATTTTATTTGACTGTGAATACACCTCTCCGGCAGAATTTAACAAGTAAGCATATTGTTATCGGTTGTGATCGAATCTTTAATACCCGTCAACGTCACTCGAAGCAGGACTAAACAGAGTCTGATTGTTTTCATTACAATCAAAGTTGGCATTTATATCCTGTATAAGTTGTAGTTTATGAGTAGCGAGCAGAAAACACAGAGCGCAAATGGGGTGCTGACGTTTTGATGCATAAGCGCGTGGGCGTTGTAGACCTGTCCTCTGATGAGCGTAGACCATTTTCAAATTCTTTTGCAAATTTTTGCGAACGATGGAATATTTACCACAACCACTATCCACGGACAGATGGAGAGACGAACAGCTGAACATGCTCATATGCATTCTGAATGCGACACTGCTCGTTAATATACATAAATAAGTGGGTTTCTGAAGCTTGCTTCAGTGATTTGGACAAAAAAAAAATCAAACTTTAATATTCAATTATATTAAGTAGGCGTGGCATTTTTTTTTTTTCGTTTTTGCACAGATACTAAAGCATCACCCATAAAATATATGTTCAAATTTTCGTAGGTTTATCTGATGTAGTATGCGAGTGATGAGCAGAGAACAACACCTTCTTTTCGAAAACAGTGGTATTCTCTATTTACGTAATTGTGTCCTTTGATCGATTTGGTTCAATCTCCAACCAAGAACTTTTACAACTTTTCGCCTAAATTGAAGCCTATATTTCCACTTTTACGGGCAGGAAAATGCTTCCATTAGACATTAGACACAAGCAGACAGATGGATGGACGAATAGACGGATGGACGGACGGATGGACTTGTTTAATTTGAAGCTATTGCCCCCTCCGGATATTGCAAACGTTTTAACAAAACGAACATACACCTTATCCATCGCTGAAAGATGTAGAATGTCAAAATGGCATCAATATTCAAAAGGTTTATCTGGCCTTAAACTCTTCGTATCCGCTAGCAAAACGCACGCATTTATGCTCTTTGCCTTGCAGTAAGTATTCTATGAGTGATAGAAAAAGATTTATATACATAACACATTCTTTGAGTTTTCACTTGTGTTGTCTCTTTGATAATGCGCCTGCAATTAAATTGAAAAGTATTGAAACGGCTCAAAGGGCGAAACCTATCCTTAAAATAGCAACATAATTCACACCTTTTACTAGCAACTGCATCCAATTAATCAACGAGAACAAGGAATGGGGTAACAATGAAAGAGTATAAAGTCCATTGTTATCTTCTGCCCGGGTGATTCGCAATGGTGTGTTGCTCTACTGCTACTCTTGTGTTGCACGCAAGTTGAAAAAAGTATATTTACAGCATAAGTTGGTTAACGTTAAACTAATCCATTCAAATTTAAGGCATGCCCAATAAAATATAATTTCAGAATTATGACAATAATAAAATGATCAATCAGTAATCAAAATCGAATGAAAAACATTAACAATAATGACGAAATGTAATTACATTGTATATATAAAAATACCATATAGTAAATTGGTGGTATATGTACATTAAGTTCGATCGATCGGGCACTTTAGCAATTCTGCGTCTTTGTGTTACCTGTGTGTTCTACGTTTGTTCCTACTTTTATTTCAATTTCGTGAACTACCTACCTCTTCTCCTCTAACGTGCACACTTGCACCTTTGTTTGTATTTTGATTTTGGTATTGAGTTTGTTGTGCTCCGTCGTTTCCATCCAGTAATGTATGAGACCCCGACGCCTTGCTTTTTTATTTCATATCCTTTTTGGAATCGACATCCACGTCCAGAATTATCGTTTAAGGTAAAAGAAAGTGTAACGCCGCCATCACTTTCTCTCTCTCACCAGTTCAGCCGTTTTTCATGTAATCTTAGATTTCTTTACAAATCGGATCTTCTATGGTTTTGTCGTTCTATTCCGTTTAATATGATGTCATTGGTTTCGTAGTCCGAATTTGCAAGCCTTGCCTCAGTAAGATATGTATGTTTAGTGTATTGTTTGTCATTTCACAATCAGGATCGATCAACAACCACTGAACGTGTCGAAAAACTTACTACAAAAATGTTAATTCTGTATATAGGTGCGGTTCGGGCATTTCTCTGCAGTGATAAGGGGTGTTTTTCGCTTCCACTCCCAAAAAGTTAATTGTGATCACTACAGTTGTATGACTGCAAAAATTATTTTAGCGCGAATTCGCAGAAATGTATGTTGAATATATGTGGGGTGTTGCCATCACTCACACAACACGTTCTGGCATTGTTGCGCGAGAATTTCTTCCGAGCGCGTAGTATCATATTTCCGAGATATGAATGTGACCACCAGGTTCGTGCGATTTCTTCCATTAGACTTCGTTTTGTTGGGGGGGGGGTTAACCAACGGATCGAGTTCATGCGAACAATCCTTAAATTCTTCACGCTTTGACAAACGAGCATCCGTTACCGAAAGTTCAATTCTTGTTAGATGCACCATGGGTAACACTTGATTGTTATTATACTTCGCAAGAAGTAGCAGGGCCCAAGCAATATATCGAACAAAAAATATTTCATTCAAATCTCAGTCAGTTAATTTTTGGAATCACACAATGAGTTACCTTGTATATATGAAGCAACAAATATTTAGGACAAAATTAGGTTACAATGCAGAATCGCGTTTTTTTTTTTTTTCAACTTAAACGTAGTTTTTCTCAGTGGAGCGTTGAAAACCTTTGTTCGATGCTCACAAAAAAAAGTAACGTCCAGATAGGGAAGCGACGTCACTGTATTGACAGATATGGCCTTCTGTCGGCAAAATCCGGTTTCATATTTATGCTCTTGCCATACATTACAATATTTGATTATAGATGCCGTTGTCTCGGCAAGTCTACTATTCTTCGATGTTTCGTAAGATGTACACGAGGTTTTGAAGGCGCACAGAATCTATGCGTAGGGAATTTGGAATTGTTTTAGCTACTGCACTGGTCAATTTAAATGAATTTAAAAAAATAACAACTTGTTTTACATTTCTTTTCAGAAAACTATAATTTATAATACATTCAGCCAAAGAACACTATTCAAACACTAAGATGTTAGCGCCAGCCAAATACAGCGTCATGTCCCGCCTGCCTATTATTTCCGTAATTATATTGGCCTGCTTACCAGCTGTTATAGAAGGCCGTTCCCGCGACAAAGAAGGCCGAAGACGCAATGATCGCATTTCATCGGGTTCTGCGACCTTAACAAATCAATACAATGTCTATGGTACGGGGATATCTTCGGCATCTTTCGCTTCGTCTGTTTATTCCACCTCCTTTAATGGTCCAATGGATACTACCGGTTTTTGTACAAGACGTCGCGACATGAAGCTAATGTGTTATTGCACACCCGATGAAAATCACGTTCCGGTACAAAAAGCTGAATGCTGGGTTTTCTCTGATGGCTTGTTATTAAATGACACTACTTGGACCAGATTTTATCAGCAAAGACGTTTACGTGATTTAAAATTTGTTATACAAAATCATGGACGTTTAGATTATATACCCACCATGATATTGGAACCGTTGCAAAATTTAACAAGCATTAGCATTGAATACTCGCAAGTCGAAATTGTTAAGAGTTACGCTTTTGCTAACTTGCCTCAAATGGAACGTATTGTATTGACAAATAATCAGATAGTAGCTTTGGATCAGGAGGCTTTTGCTAACCATATACGTCTGCGTGACCTGAATTTGGAGCATAATCAAATCTTTGAAATTGATCGTAACGCTTTTCGCAACTTACCACTATGCGAGAGAATATTCCTGAACAACAATAATATATCGAATTTACATGACGGCCTCTTTATGGACTTAGGCCGCTTGATATTTTTGAATTTGGCCTATAATCAAATATCTGTCTTAACTAGTGAAATTTTCAAGGGCCTTGGCAACTTAAACGTTCTCAAGTTGACGCACAACAATATCAATTTTATTGGCGATACGGTATTTGCGGAGCTATGGAGTTTAACAGAACTGGAATTGGATGACAACCGTATTGAGGTAAGTAGTTGATAGTAATTAAAACACTCCTCCATGCCCAACTTTATGGCATCGAAAATTACGTATTAATAATTTTATGATAGAAAATATATTAATACGACTTGATTCATGTGTGGCTGTTCAGTGATTGTGAAGGGAACTTTGACTTGACTTACCTAAAAATTGTCTCTGATGTCTACCACAAAGGTATGGGGGAGTACGTTAACCGTACAGAAGAAAGCTTCTGATGATCTTATAACTTAAATACATTCTTGATCTGAATCGTTCCAAGCATATTCATCTGTCCGTCAACATTCTTGTCCCCCTGTATTACTGTCTGCTTTACAAATATGTTAAAAATTTCTATATGTCGGTTCCTATGAAGAAAAGGCTAAATCACAAGATACGTCTGCAGTATAATATAAAGTGAGAACACTTTTGGTCCCATACCTAAAAAGTTTGGCCTTTTGCTTATTACTTATAAACTACAACCGATTTAACGATTAAAATTTTTACGTATATTCTGTGAATGATTATTTGGTACTTGTACGAAAATCGAATAAATCGGTCACGCTCATTAAATATTACAAAATATCAAAATTTCATTTTTCTCTCACTTGTATGTTGAGAAAAGCGTTTCGGGCATATTTTGAACTAAGTTATCTTTGGAAATACTGATTTTTGTGTTGTTGGGCAATATTTGAATGAAGAAAATACAAGTTTTTACTTTAAGAAGGCAAGCTTTCGCTAATATATAATTGATTAAATGAACTCTTTCGGAAGTATTCCATGCTTTTCTATCATTGATGACCTTATCAAAAATTCCCAAAGATGAATGCTATTTGTGTCAGCTATGCTAGAGACTGGTTGCAAAAATCCGGCTTTCGAGAAAAGTTAATTTAAAATTTAAAAATTTTTCATATATAGGTTTTTTTATTACAACATTATTTATATTGTTTTCTTATATCGTAAATTCCGTGGGTGACGCTGTGATACCTGTACGAAGATCGAAAAAATTGACTGCACCTACCTGGTGTTATAGTAAACCAAAATTTAACTTTCTCTTTCAATACTCTTTATAACACGCAGAAGCAAGCTTCAGAAACCTCGTACAGTATACAAGTTCTTCGCCAGTTCCAAATTAGAAATGCACCTAAGCATACCCGTCGATCCGTGTCACAATTTGTCCGTCTGTATATCCACCCATCTGTCCGTCTGCCCACCCGTGTGGCTTCTGTATTGCACTTCCTCCCATTCGCAAAAAATAAAAGATATCACCTACAAATTTGCAAAAGAGTATGAAAAAGGCCCAACGGCGTCCACACTTCCGCAGCCAAGACTGAGAACATCTTTGCTCACCGTCTTGTATCTTTTGCTCTTTACTCGTAAACAACAACAGAAACACAATATACATTTTCAAAATATTATCGTACACGCATATCAATAATCAGCTACGCCCATCCAATTTTATTGAATCTAGAAATATATAGTTTTTCTTTTTTTCAATATTTTATACACCAGCGGTGAAGGCGATAAACGGTGAGAAGATTCGACCGCAATTGAATATAATTTTCTTACTTGTTCTCATTAGCCTGAAATATGAAAGGGCCATTATACTGCCTCTCTATGTCCTAATAGTCTGTCTCTTTCCCTTTCCTCAAAGATTTTACGCTAGACAGTGCCGCTTATGCTGCATCTGTCAAAAATAGAAATCCAGTTTCACGGTTCATAGCTACTGTCAAGAACTTCATCAAAACCTCCTAACTTCATGGCATAGCCGGTGGATTAGATAAGATTAGATTCGCTAGAATCGCTTCATATTTATTCAACTGTTGTCTCGATGAAGCTTAATAAATCAATTGTTGTTTCGAAGCTCTTAAGTGGACAAAGTACTTTCTAGAAGGGCAAAAGACTGTAAGGCTGTAACTATCCAGGAAGATTTTTTCGCGAAGAGTCGCGATATTTCAAAAATAATTTCTTTCTAGTTGTTACATCTTTTCCTTACATTCTAGAAGGTTCAAAGCGTGGATTAAGACAATCAAAAAGGGGTTTCCTCTAAAAAATGTACGGTCGTTTCCCTTACTTAACAAATATTGGGATCAATGGGATGAAAAAATTATTATTAATTTTATCAAATTTATTTATGAAAAACTAATAAATTGTATTGAAAAAAAATTGTTGTGCACTTTCAACTGGCAGCGTAAAGTAGCATTTTTTTTTTTTTTTTTTTTTTAATAAAATGTCCTCTTAGTGGATCACAATTCTCAACTGACTGACTTCAGTTCGCAAGTATAACTTCATAATTGCATTCTTTCGTAAAACAAATAAAAAGAAATTAATTTAAAGCCAATAGCGTCGATTTTAGCAAAAAGAGTTCAATTATTCCAAAAAAAATTTTTACGAAAATGGTCTATAAAATCTGTTAAACTCGTCTGCGTTTAATATGAAAAAAAAAAAAAAAAAAATTGTTCACATACGATAATGAAAAATTGATTTTTCTGCAAAACAGTTTCGAGAAATCAAGACTTTCTTATTAGAAATGATGCTTGGATAACTTTACGATAATCAGCGCCTCTTCATAAGCATTAAAAAATCTGCAATTTCCGCTAAGAAGGCAATGAACCGAAAGTTCTCCTCAACGCGATTCGCAAAGGAATTTTAATGCGACATAGGAACGGCATATAATGTAGACTTTCATGGTATTAGTTTTATATATGAATTTGAATTTGAATTTGAATGCGGGGGCTTTTGAGCTCTCACCGTCCGCGAATATCCGCAGTATCAGCCTACGCTTATCTATAACATTTAAATGCATTAACTGACAGTAAAAGTGGGTGCTTAGTGAAGCGTAGAACGAGTCACTGAAGCTATGCTGAATGAGTGATATCCCCTTGATGCTAAAACATCTCACTTTAATAGCTTCTATCCGTATAAACAGGAAAAGCAAATATATTGTTGTTATTGCTGCTATTATAGCCGTTACAGGAGGAATCCTGCTTGAAAAGAAAAGCGAGCTTTAACTTAACAACGCTCATACTTTTAGCACTTTTTATTTCTAACGATGCTGAATAAAGCGCCTCCCATTAACATATAGAAAAACACATACTTGAACCTCTCTAAACAAATCTTTTATACACATAAATGCACACAAACAAATCTAAAAAGCGCTAAGAATAATGACATACAAGTTCTATATTTTTCCGCACAATTCTCTTCTGTTTTTTTTTTTTTTTTCATATTTTTATTCTTTTTGTTTATCTCTTCTCTCTTTTCTTGTTGATCATCTGTGCCGGATCAAAGGAAAGGCAGAAAAATCTCTACTAAGTCGTTGAGTGTATGAAGTCGAGAATAGAAATGAAAATGTGTGCGGGTTGCATGTTATTGTATGTGAAGTTGACATACATACAAACATGCATACATACATACATACATATGTGCAATATATTCATAACGATTCATGCCGCAATGTTTGTCTGCTTGACTGTCCACGGGCATGTATGTATGGTTATAAACATATATTGAAATGCCAGCCAGCATGACTGCCTATGACAGGATGCGCGACCACTTGCTACAAAATAGGAAGAAAGCGACCGACCAACTCTTTGAAAATGATATAAACCTATGACAAAAAGAAGAAAGAAAAAAAAAAAAAAACACACACACACACACACACACACACACATTTATATAAAACTATAGGAAAAGTTACTCCTCCATACACTCACACAAAAAATAAAGCAGAACGGTTTCAATATAAAATATTTTCTTCTTTTTTCTTTTTCGCCTTTTTCCCGCTCTATAGGTTAAAGCGTTCGCGTTCTTCTTTTTGCTAAGAAAAGAAAGAATCCAGTCGCCCAATATTTTTGTACCAGTATATCAAACAAGGATTTATGCTTATCTTTGTAATGTCAGTTGAACGTATACATGTTGTATTTCTTTTCAGAGTAATTTAAACTTTAGTTTGTTGCTATCTTTGTGTCATATTTTGTCAAGACTATGTCGTCTTGTGGTCGTGGTGCCCAGTTTACGTTTCACTTTTTAAACTTTGTCTGCAGGGTTGGGATTTTATATGAATAGGTGGTAGGTACACACTTACATAGATATATGTTTTTTTTTTTTATATTGCTGCTGCTGCTGCTGCTGCTGCTGTGATTTCTGCAAAGTTTTCTTTAACTTCTTTTTTCTCACGTATACGTACGGTTTACACAACAAAGTTTTACTAAGTATCCCTGCAGCAGAGATGAAGAAAACATTCATACACATAAACATATATATATATGCATATATATATATATATATATATATATTTAAATGTACATATCTCTATATATTGTATCTATTAACGTGTGTCTAAGTATTAAGCAATCTTTTTCCAGATATATACACGATATTACACACTTGTGCATAACAGCGTACGCCTAAGCATTTGAACATCTTCATATTGCTGCCTGGGCTATAAGTTTTCACAAATATCTCTCTACACTCGCACTCATAGATATGCAAGTATGTCAGCATTTATATGCAAACTTGAAAAAAAAAAGAAAGAACTGCTTTATCTAACGAGTGTGCCATAAATCTATTATTCAATGATTTGTTAGTTGAAAATCTGAAGAAAAAGAGACCATTGAAAATTCGAGGCCCAATAATAATAAGAAATAGTAAACAATTGTATAAATAAAGTATGAACAACTTTTTCCCCTTTGTGATATGAGTAGAGTCAGGCAATTTGCATTGGCTTAACTTGAGAATACAAAAGGCAGTCATTGAAATGAACATAATGGTCAATAATCCCCAGGATTGATATATGGAAATTGCCTAAATCTATGCTAACTTTAGCAAGAGGCAATCGTTAAACGATTCTTGTCGTAAAATTATGTAATCTCCAGCTACATTGATTTTAGCGGAATAATGCTGATTAAATGCTGCCTTTTAACGGGAAAAAATTCCGCTCAAACTCAGTCTTGGCTTGAAAAGCTATAATTTGAGCTTATCCCTTACAAAACGAAAATATATCAATGGTTTATTGATTATAAACAAGACCGCATGGACGCAATGAACGTGCATAAGAGATAGTTACAACAGAACAGATGAAGAAATCTTGAATTTTATTTTCGATAACCGAAAAGTCACAAAAGCTGCAAACACTTTCTTAACATGAGATGCATGTCATAGTGCCTGCCAAGCTCATTCAAGATTTGGGGACATTACCACCACCACCACGAGCTAAAATGTTACGGTTTGATCTTTCAGCGACTTTCAGGCAGTCTTGCTGACGGAGGGAACTGCCCCACTTTTGCTCGCTCACATTCCAAAACTTTTAACACAACCTAAATGTATATAAATATACGTTTGTAATGTAAGAGCATTTTTCAGCCCCCATATACAAGCTTGCTTGATGTAATGCGTATGATAGGAATAAAATTCGAAATCAAACATATTTTCGAAAGAACGCTTTACAATCCTAATCGAGGTTGCATCCGACAAACAGAAGTAGAGACAGAGCAACATGACTAAAATGATTTTGCTACATGACAGGACCATCTTTTAGTTTTCTAATACGTTAGGCGGGTAGAAAAATGCTATACTCATTTTAGGAGGAGGCTTTGTCGACATCATATTTAACGCTGCATCAGTTCGTTCGTGTTATTGAAGTTAATAAAAAATGTTCAACTGATCTCTAATCGTGACCACAGCAATCTACAGTTCATTTCTAAATTAGAATTTCTTCGTGGAAAGTGCTTGTTGAAGGGATAATTGGTGTGTGCAATTAAACCAAGCTGGCGTATATTATAAGAAACCTGATATTTTCCGAAAGTTCAATAGCGGAATTCTCCAAAATGCTTGCGATTGAAAAATTTTTACGCACGTGTGCTTAGATTTTATTTAATTGTTGTTGTTGATATGAAGCATTCATGTTGCGTTGCCTAAAAATTATTAATCAAAATTGTGAATGCGAAGGTACGCATTCCTTCGCTCTCTCATATATGATATATGTGATGTTTTCTTTTATGGCAAATTTTTTCTGTTCTTAAGCATTTAACGGTTTAATGATTTGAACATTTATAGTCTAGCGGTATGTGTGACATGTCATATGTTAATTAGATTGTAATGAACGCGCACTGGCACAAGTGGGTATGTGAAGAATGAGGGACCACGTTGTGGTACATAAATAATTTGCATATCTTCCGAATTGTGTTAAGAAAATGTCCTAAAATGAAGCGTTTAACATATGAATAAATTAATTAATGCTTGTATAAATAATATGTTTGTAATTAGTTGTAATTATTCGTGAGAGAATGATTGATTGATTTTATTGTAAAAGTATTTTCTTTTTCATTTTCTTATTACCCCTTAGCGTATTTCCGAACGTGCTCTCGACGGTCTAAACAATTTGAAAACATTAAATTTGCGCAATAATCTATTGAAGAAGCTCGACAACGGTCTTTTGCGTGGCACACCTGCTTTACTTTCGATTAATGTACAAAGCAATGACTTGGAGACATTAACATTTTATACATTTCAACCAATTATGGACAATTTGGTTAATAGCAGCAGCGAACTCCTGGTGTCCGGTATGTAATATTCACAATTATGTCTAGCTGTTGCTAATTTAATATTCACACATTATTTACGTATTTAACAAAAGAAATTACTTTAATTATTCAACAATGCATACCTAGCATTGCCTGCATGGCTGCCTTACACTACTTAGATGAATAATTGAAAGAAGGGGAAAAAATGTTCTGTTAAGCAAGCCAGTTAACATCGCTCATTTCCTTTACGGATTTAAACCAATAAAATTAGTTTTTTAAATTAATTTCTTTTTTTTTTTTTTCTTTTTTCTTTTTTCTTTTTTTCGCCCCGCGTCTATTCAATGCAAAGTCATGTTTATAATATATAAACCACTTGATTCTCCGTCTCCTTTCCTCCTAGGGATGGGAAAATTCTAGTCGTTCAATTTCCATCACATATCTATATATGTAAATAGGTATACAAATATGTCGGTCGGACGCCTGTATATGTTTAGTAGTTTGTCTTTAAAGGCTGTTAAAATTATCGTTTTGTTTTACAGTATATTGCACTCATTAAGGAAATGTTAGGATGTCATAGCTCAAATGTTCATTTCCGTTTGACACTCGCCAATTCAAGTTGTCTATTAGTGTGTTCGTGTGAACGCAATCATCTCTTGTTTGTTTTATGCTTCTGCTTAAGTTCACATGTGCATGTGTTGATGTGTTTATTGTTATAATTACACGCAATTGTAATTGTTGCCGCCTCGATGACTGCAGAGAAAATAACGTCGTTCTACATTTTTACATAAAACATATCATCGCCGTGCAAATATTCTCAACTATCATTCGCGCCGCAACCACATTGGAGAAAATGTGCATACCACACTCGCCTGCATGCACGTATTAAAATAAAAGAATAATATTTAAATTTGCGAAAAAGCGCTGGTCATTACGCAAAATGATGACACACGTTAAAAACATACGTTCATCGGAGTGCAAGCAATAACAGTCCCTAAAACGATTTTAGTCCGTACAATACAGCGGTGATCGTGGCGCAACGACACAACGGTCCTTGATCGATCCATTGTTCGAAAAATTCCTAAACAAAAGTTATCTTTACTTTTGATCAAGAAATGAAGATTGACTGGATGAAGTTTATCGGCCCAAGGAGTCAATTATTAGAGAGAGAGAGAGAGAGAGAGAGAGAGAAAGAGAGAAAGATAAAGATAGAGATAGATAAATAGATAGATAGATAAATAGATGGATAGATAGATAGATAGATAGGTAGACAGATAGATAGAGACAGGGAGAGACTAAGAGAGAGAGAGAGAGAATGTTCCCATCAAATATGTTAAAACGTCTACTTTTCAACAAAGATTTCCAACAAAACAAACAACAAACTGGAGATAATTTATAAAACTTGTTGAAGCACGAATTATGCCACGATTATGATATGATCTGTGGGTGATGTTCTTTGTTTTCAAAGTATCCAAGACTGTATAAGAGGTTAAACCAAACCAAATTTTCCCATCAAATCCCCCATATCTTAGCGATAGCAAATAAACAGGCGTCGTCCACTGCAAGCATTACATGAAATAATTTCTGCATATAAGGAGACATTGAACAATTTTGAAGACAATTTCATCTAGAACGTAACAAAAAACTTCACAGCGAGAGTAAATGATGATTTGGTTTATTTAAGAGCTCCTAAAATTATGCACGCGTTTCTTTTAAATGCGTTCTCATACCATGTAAAAACTCGTAAGCCTTAATTATTTCTTCCAAATATTGTTATGCCAACGGCTTGCATTGGGTTAACCAAAACAGATTCTTTAGTATGATAGAGTGAAGACTTTGAAGCTGAATTATCAAAAACAAAAAATATATGTATATATGTAAAAAGCCAAATATCTATGAGAAGGTAATGAAAGCTATGGACTGAAACATATTTTGAACATTCGATTATTTTCTTTTCGCATTTCGCATCGACTGATGAGTTGCGAAATTTATTTTAAAAAAATGAAATTCTATCTATGTATCTTTAAATGAGAATAATTATATGTATGAAGACAGTTTCTTCTACTTAAATCAGTATTTACAATTGTAATAGTTTTAACACTTACCTCTGAGCGGAAATAATTACATATAACATAAAGAAAAAAAAAAGAAAAAAAAAAAAAGAAAACACTTTACATTATTGTATGCAATATAAAATTAGTTATAAAAGTCACATATGTATGAGGAGACCAGCCGAATGCAGAGATCGGTTGGGAGGGATAGACAAACAGCAATAACAATAACACAATTGTTTTGTCCGTTAATCGAAATCCAGGGAAAATTTCATTACCTCACCGCATATGTGTATACAGTGATTTTTGCGGTTGGGTTTTTTTTTTTTTTTTTTTTTTTTATTCATTTGTAAGTTGGGCGTGCATGAATATCTGAATCCAGATGGTGTGTGCTGGCGTGCCTTAATATATGCCTGCGTATGTGTATGCTTTTATGTAACAATTGGCCAATTACTAAATTGGAAAGCATTTACAATGTACAAAATTTTGTTTAATTATACAAAATAGTAATATTGAGTAAAAGGAAATAAAAATACTAAAGAGAGCAAATGCACACATACACACACACACACACACCTTTATAAATGCGTGTAAATATACAACCAAGAACAACGGTAGGCCTATTACGAAAATTAAGTTGGTGTGGCAGTTACAATTCACCGTCAGCAACCACTGTTACTGAAAAGTGTAAAACTAATTAAATATTTGTACGATTGTCTATGCGGATGTGTTTTTACTACACGATTGTTTGGTTGCACAGAAAATTAGCATGATGTGAAATTAATAGCTGTAAGAGCTGAAATTAACATAAAAAGTTAATCATTGTAATGCCAATTTATTCTGAATGTTTTATCGATACGAAAACTTTTGATATCAAAACAAAAAAAAAAAAAAAAAAAAACAGAAAAAAAAAAAACGAAACGAAAAAAAAAAAAAAACAGAAGTTAAATGCACAGAAGTTGTTTTTCCCTAAAATTTTTTATTTTTTTTTTTTTTTTTTCTCGAGCTTATAGCAAAATTTCCATAAAGAACAGGCAGAATTAATGTAATGTAAGTGTGTACATATAGTGTTCATACTTTCAACTCTCATGCAGAGTATCTGGATACTGTGCTATTGCAATGTACCGGAAGATACAAAAAATGCTGTCTTACTCAGCGACTAACTGAAAAAAAAAAAAAAATTTAATAAATTAAAAAAATTTTGGTACCTGAGTATGGCTACAAAGTAACTTTTTAAACAATATTTTTTTTTTTTTTTTTTTTTTTTTATTCAACTACATATGCACATCGGACATAATCCGATGCACAATATCGTATCGGAGGCTACTCTAAGTTCAGTGTACGAATTTTAGATTATTATCATCATATATATCCATTCGTTTGGCCATCTGTTATTGGCATGATTAAAAAAATAAAAAACCAAAATTATAATACGATGCTAATATTTAGGTTCGTATGCATGCGTCGACGAATAAGAAAATCGAGCTAGACACGGATCTTGTTTTGACACTAAACATAAACATGTAAAATAATCCACAAAAAAAAAACAACAATCAATAGTCGATAAACGAGCTATATAACCGAGCGACTTGAAATGCGATTCGAATGCTCAACAATTACTTTGAAGATTTGAATACATAAACTGAACAAGGAAGAAGTTATATATGATATATTGGATTGTATCGTGTATGTCTCTTAATTGATATTAAATTCTAATTTTTATTAAAGAATGTTGGGCTGCACTGTGTGCGCGCGTGAGCCGTTGTGTACATCTGTCAATAACTATGTCAATATTTGTACATACATATATGCATAATATGTAGCAAATGACACTACAATTATAAGTTATATAATTATAAGTAATGAGTAGACCTTAAATTTGACAAAATTTGATTCCTATTACTCGTTACGTGAGAGGGACTTTCCAACAATTTTGATAACACAACACGTATGAGTGATTTTCCTTTTAAAAGCATTTCTTAAGAAAAATCTATAAAAGTGCCCTCAAATATAATGAAAAAGCTCCATATATATATATATATATATATATATATATGCAATTTCAATAATGTCTATCTTCTTCTCTCTCTACGTGCGTAAAAACATTTCCGCATAAAGTAAAAGAAGAATAACTTTGTATTGATATTGAGTGAGTGAGTCCATCAAGTGACCGATTTTATGAAAAAAACGTTCAAGTTTTCATCGTAGACTATCTTCCGGTCAATGCGATAATAATTAGAAAAAAAATTCAAAACTAATTCAGTATAAGAAAATGTTCTAAAAGTGTTACTGTTAGTAATAGACTAGTAAGTAAGCAAGCTCTGTAAGGACATAATTTTATAGCTGAAATGGAATTAGACTGAAATGCAAATTACTCACAGCTTCTATGCTTTATTTCTGTTGCTATATTTTATTGAAACACTTGAAAAACATTTAATCGTTAAGTTGAAGAGATTGTGTTTTAAAAAATTCCCTACTCCATGGAATGAAGTAATAAGCGAGAATTGCCTACGTCTGCCTTCATTCGCATATACAAGGAAATACTTTTGCGTAGACTATCATAAAGTGTTGTGAAAATTGCCAATACATTTTTTCAACAAGTATAACCCAACACAATGAAATCAAAGTGGGGCAGAAAGTGAACAATTGTTTTGTTACGACTCTTGTTTACCCAACACTAAAAACTAACCTAACCTAATATAAAGAATTATTTAGTTATGCATGTCAGCATGCAATAGCAAGAATTGAATAAGATAAGAACGCAGCACTCTTTAATCGATGGAAAAATTCTCTACAAAATTGCTTGACTAGCTTGAAATCACTAAAATCACAAAACTGTTTCGCCGAACATGTTTTCGCATCTTCTTCTCCTTTCAGGTAACTAATTCATATAGCATATGTATGTATGTGTATGGTATATGGTAGCATTGCAAATTTTTATAAATGTTACGAACGGAGTGAGTTAACTAGCATTCGTCAAATTTTATATGTTAGGTATAAAAGTGAATTTCTCTCGTCTTCTCAACAATCATTTACTATTGCATAGACAACTGCTATTATTGACTTGTCAGAGCGACGAACTTGTTCTTTATATTATTAAAAAGAAAAAAAATAAATAAATAAAATAAAAATGTTGACATTCACTCTCTATCCCTTTTGCTCCCTTTGCCAAATTCTCAACTAAGTTGCAATTGACAAAGTGATAAGTAGAAATTCCACAACACAACATCATGTGCTAACTGAAAATAATTGTACTCTCTAAATGGATTTTCACTTAAAAATTGTATTGTATCAGAAAAAAAAAAGAAAAAAAAAGAAAAGAAAAGAAAAGGCAAACCGACAATAACAGTAGCAACACTTGCCCTGGAATAATAAACTTTTTTCCTTCATGTTTTTTTTTTTTTTTTTTTTTTTTTTCACTCAATATGTATTTCCCATAAAGAGAATAAAATAGAACTTTTATTCTTAAAAAAAAAAAAAACAAAAAAAACAAAAAAAAAAAAAGAGAAAAGGAGTGTAATAATGATAAAGAAAATAACGAAATAGTATTTTTAGTAAAAATAGATGCCAAATAATTGTACGAGTGTTTATTTCTCAGTTTCCTTCTCTCTGCCTCTCTCTGTCTCGCTTTCGTTCTTTATATGGGTGTTCATAGCATTTATGCACATATACAGAATAGCTGACATTAACTTGTCTAGTGAAAATTTGAACTTTAATTCATTTGTACGTCCTTTTCTATTCGTATAGATGTGAAGGATTTCCATTAGTGTCATTAGTAGAACGTAATGGTTTACTGTGTGCCCAGATAGACAGACAGACAGACAGACAGACAGACAGACAGACAAACAGATAGACAGACAGACACATTCATACATATAGATTCAAATACCATTAAATAAATATTTAGTGTATATTTATACTTGTGCATGATCACACGCACATGTTTGCTTTATAATTGTGTTTTGTATGTGTTTTGAGTTAAAATTGAATATCGTAAAGAAGAAAATCAAAAAAAAAAAAAAAACAGAAAAAAAGACGAACAACAACAACAGCAAAAGTATATTTATTGGCTTCCGACATGTGTGGTACACAGTATAGTTGCAAAATATATAGAAATTATCGCCTGTACAACAATATAAATTGAAACTTAATCAAGATAAACTACGTGAAATATAAATTATGTTTACTGATGGTTGCAAACTACATTTTGCACTACACACTACACGATTATGCTTTGTAAGGTGAATTAACATACCGATGAGACAACGAGACAACACAATTAGTAGCATGACGGCCTGACTGGTTACTCATCGTTTACGGTTATTTTAAGAAAGTCGTTCATTTAAGTTTTAATATCAGCATACATCCCGTGGGGTAAAACTGAAAATAATTGGCAGAATCATTCCGATTTCTCCATCTAATGATTGCGATCTCAATACTTTGTCTTGTAGAAAAGTTTGATTCTTTTTTTTTTTCCGTTTTGCCGATCTCGTGAGAACAATCGTTCCACGGATCTGGTTACAATTAACAAGAAACTGATGATGATTCTCCCGTTTTGAATAACAACAACAACATTGGCTCAAGGCTGCTAAATTATATGAATTATAATTCGATATAGTAGCGATATAGTAAATGTAGCTTGCGATCCCTGAAATCAGTACCAGCAAGTAATGAAAATGATAAATTTGGCCCAAGCCTGATATGCATAAATACACATATATCCCCATTTGATGGATTTGGGTTAATTTAATGCGGACAACGTCGGCTAGATAAGGCTGATGTCTGACATTAACAAAAGGCTCTTCTCCATCAATTTTCATGTTTAACTCATAAAGTTAAAGGGGGAATAATACGTAACCTGTTGTAGCTTAATGTTTCAATTTTTTTTTTTTTTTGAATTTCAGGGATTAATACAAAAGTGGCAAAAGAGTGTGAGGAAAGGAAAAACTAAATCAACTCCAAGATATGCTCTTGACGCACGATATCACTAGAAAAAATATATATTTACGGGGCACTATAGTCGATCCATGCGTTAATTGCGGGCGAAAGTGCGCTGGAAAAGCATTTATTATTTCCGTTCGAAAGTGTGGTTATTTGTGCATATAATTTTTCATGTCCGACAGTATGGCTTGCATATAAAACTTTTGCAATTGCCGAAACTAACATGATAAAGTTAATACATCACATTTTCTATTTGCGCGCATAAGACACGTTTAAAATGATTGTATTTATGGAATACGTGCTGATAGGTGTTCATTTTATAGTATCTTTGTTCTCATAATCACCAGCAAATGTATAAACGACGCTATCCATTATTCTTTCACTGCAATTGTTTTTAATGTGTTATACCATTGCGGTGATTAAACAATAGCTGTTTTCATTGAAAATTTCTTTTGATGAAAATTTAGTGAAGCACGTGTTAGCTTGCTTGGCGTTTTAAACGAGACTATCGTTTCACCCACAAATATATGCAACAAACGTTTCTTTGTTTTATTAAATTAAAAACAAAATAATTTAAACAAGTTGAAACGTTATAGGCGAACAAGGCCGACCGTTAAAAGCCCTTCATTACTTATTTAGTTTCCTCTCACAAAATCCTACAAACTATACCTTATTATATATACATTATGTGTGAGAGTTTGCTTTCCATAGGAGTCCGTAGAGGAGAGGTCCCGCCAAGCATGATTTCTGTCAAGTTAATTTTCCGCCAAATTTCAAAAACTAGAAATCGTTGCCATATGAAAGTCCAACTTTTATGAAGGCCTTTATAAGGAAGACGATGCTAAAAGTAGATCTGTACGGACCTAACTTCACGCAATGCATCTAAATACCAAATCACTATTTTGTATAGCCCCTTTTGTGAAGCCCCGAAAAAAAAAAATTAACAAATAAATAAATAATAATAATAATAATCATATATTATCTAAATTTTTCACATTTCCTGAGTGTTTCCATAAACAATTTTTCCTGCTTTTCCGCGAAACATATGAGAAATAGAAAATTATTTTTTATAATGTATTTCTAAAAAAATTTCCCTTAATATCAGAAATGGTCGTAAAGAGGATTCGATCTGATGCTTTTTTCCAATTTTAATCTAGCAAATTCCATAGAAAACATTACAGAAAATTGTCATTTGTAAGTTGAATACATTATGGCTTTACTCATTCTTGTCATCTATACCCCTCAGGGGCATACAAGCTTTGAATGTATGTATTGTCATGATGGAGGGGAGCTAGATGCTTCCTATTTTCCATAGTCCATTTTCTATGTCCAATTACTATTAGGGGCCAATTATCGCCATGAAACAATAAAATATCGAATTTTCTTTTCTATATATAAAGTCCTATCAAGTCGTCATGAAATGAAATCGAAGACCAAAGTCTTATAAACTTAAAATTTGTTACAATTATCATGGATCAATTTTCACTATGAAATATTAAAAATAAAAACATATTACCATACGAAGGCCTAACTTGCCTAAGAAGGGCTATGTGGAAGGGGGCCCGAAATTTCCCGAATTTATGCTCTGAATGACTTTTTCAAGAATGCTTGGACAAACATTGGATGGACTGGTAGCCTTACGCCGAGTCAGAACTTGATTTTGAAAGAAAGATAGGCGACTCTCGTAAGCCCTCCTCTACATAGGCACCAAGTTAATATAACATATTCTGTGCGACAAGTGACGCCGTACGAAACTCCCGACAATAAGTGGCTCCCTTTCCATAAGCTTTCGGTCAGTGCCAGCATGGGAGCTTCCAATCAGGCATTTTTGTTGAACTTTCGCTCACACATGGTGGGTCATCTACCTGCTCACAATCCCTTTAATATCAGTCCCAAACAAAGAGTTGGAGGCGGGAATGCAAATTTTCATAGAGTAGTAAACTATTTACAATGCATCTTACTTTACATTCACTTTTAAATTTAAATCGCGTAACGATCTTTTTTCTCTAAATGTTCATCTCTTATGCCAAGTTTTACAATTTTGTTGTTGCCACACTCCACAGACAAATGAATTTTTGTAGTCCATGTTTGTAGGCGCAGGTGTGTTCAAATGTATTAGACAAATTGTCAATGCCATGCT
>NW_023998415.1:32635557-32668861 GCF_014805625.2 Glossina fuscipes
TGGGGGGGGGGGGGGTGAAGTTGAAAAGTTTGTGGAGTTGGACTGCTGGCAATGCCGCCGGAGAAATTCGATTTCGAATTTCGTTTTTTGAAGGCTTGAGTTGAGGCGATTCGTGTTTTGTATTAATTTAGTCTTGCGATTTAAAAAATGGGAAAAAGAGGTTTAGTAGATCTACCAGGTTTAGAGTATACATTTTGAATACATTCTTTAAACTGAAGTTTATTATCAAGAGGATCGATCCCTCGCGAGATGTTTCATAGAATTGGAGGAAGGTGTCTGTTGATTTCGTGCTAAGAAACACAACTGGGTTGTGAGCGAATTCTTTTAGGAGACTTAGTAGAGGGAAATACTGTAGGCTTGGAATTTAAATTCATTTATGTTAATTTTTCATTTAGTGAAGCAAGTGGAAGCTGAAGAAAGTACTCGATATCTTGACTATGGTGTTTCATGCTCTATAGGCAACAAGCAGTTTCGCGATATTTGAAAAGTTCAAAATCAGAAATCGAATTCACCTAAAACGACTAAAGTTTCTATGTGCGGTCATACAAAACTAACTCCCGGAAGTAATTTATTTTCCACCTTTTAGTCCATGATAACAAAAGTTAATGTAAAAATGAAAAATTTTATAGAATTTCTTCTTTTTTTTGTTTCACAAAAAAATATTGTGACATCTTTCTGACTTTTATTGCTTCTGCAAATATAATTTTAGGTATGACAACTGTTACTATACAATGGTCGCCAAACCTGCATATACTATATATAGTCAGGTTTATTGAAAGTTTTCAATGAAAACAGTTCAAGAGAGTGGCTTCTCTTTCGACAGAATGTATGTGTGAACTCATAATAAAAATAATTCAGGATTTGATTAATGATTTGAGTTAAGAGCGGCTGATGCGAATGAAAGCACATCAGTAACCTAATAGCCGGCATAGACAGAATCGAGAGATTAGAGCAGAAGCAACATTAGGAGTTGAATTTATTTTCTTTTTCTTTACTCAGGGGAGGAGGGTAGGATAGGGAGCGCTTGCAGAATACCTTGCACTGTGTGATCAATCGCTGCTATGCTGCCAACGACTGCGCACACACTGTTGTTACGACAAAGTATGATCCAAGCCCACTGAGGTTTGATCTCATGAACACAGACTTGATAGCTGCGACTCCAAGCAACTCTCGTATGCAGCAAGTAATTTAAATTGTCGAGTGCCAAAAGGCTTCGTTCTTTTTGGTGAAAATTGGATGGGATGGCTAATTACAATATTCACTCTGAATAAGAATACATGAAGTCTATGGTGCATATGGTGCGTGTAAATGGTTCTTGCAAATGACATAACAAAGTTATTATATCATCGCTCTCCGATGAGGGGTGCAATGCTTTGAGGAACTGTTAAACATTCTCTAAGTCCCAAACGAATGTACGCGATTTCGACAGCTTACAACAAACACCGAAACGTATTAAAAAGAAAATGAAAACTTTACATATTAGCCCTTAATGCAAGGCCTGACGGAATATCGCAGCCTGTTGAGTATTAAGGAAATTAAGGGCATTTTCCCGGCCATATGGCCATTATGTAATATTTGCGACTATGCTCAACTGTGCACCTTTCCTACACACACACACACACACACACACACACACACACACAAACACATTTTTACATGTATGAGAATTTTTTCATACAGTTCACATTTAATTGACGGATAAAGTAATTGTTGAAATTTTCGCTTGTAAGCATAGTTCCTTGAGCAAGAGAAAATAGAAGAAAAAGAGAACGTAGGCGCCCTTGTAATGAAGAGACTAACTGTTTGTGCTACTGCGGTTAACGCGACATTATTGATGGAGAATACAAGCACCGAAGTATTTGCACTTGCACGCCTATGGCAAAAAAAACTTGGATTGACAGAAACAAAAGGAAAATCATCAACTATTGCTGATGACTCATAATGGCTCCCTTGGCGCCAAAGGCGCGTCCGCAAACTGCACGTGCACGAAATGTATAAATAAACTAAACACACAGCCTAACGTTATGTAGTCATTTGCGAAAAAGTTTGTTCGACCCTTTTTTTATTTTCGGCTAAATATCGAAATGACCGAAATGAGTGTAGATATGTATGTATGCGTGTATATATGTTTTTATATATATATATATATATATATATATATATATATATATATATATATATATATACGTATAAGAATCGACGAATAAGAGACAATAAACTATACCGTCAACCCTGGCATAAAAAGGAGACAACAATTCAACACTTTTTACTATGCAAACATGACAGCCGTGCTTGTAACGCCGCACATATCTTTGCATGTATCGTATGCCGCTATGCATAGACTATAAATTTTATGTTCAACATGAGTTTGGTTTCTTTTCGTTTTACATAAAAGTAACATATATGCATATGTCTATTTATAAACATGTGAAAATGACAATAAAAGAAAAAATAAAACAAAAAAAAAAGCTGGATGAATGGCCAAAGGACATGTGTCCGATGAATTGAAGGCAAACAGCAGATTTAAGCACAACTACAATACATACAGTAATAAGTATAGATCTATGTGCACAAACATGTAACCATATTTGTGTATGCATACGAATATGCCTGCACGCATACCAACGCTCCCATAAACAACTAAAATGTTATTGTAACCGATTCTTTTGCCATTTGTGCTGTCTTTTGGTTGTTTGGCGTTCAGGGAATGTTGACACATGTGTCACAAATTGCATCGCAGGTAAAATAGTTGCTATGAAATTATTGAGCTTTCCATGCATGGCAAACTCGTAATGTTCCTTAGCTCAATGTTGTGCGTTTGTCTTCTGCCAAAATATTATGCATATGCATGTATGCATGTATGTATGTATGTATGTATGTTATAATTCAGATATTTACGGGACATGAATATTTTTCGTTTTCTTTTTCAGTTCTTGTTGCCTTTGTTTCGTCGTTATTAACATTTTATTGTCATTTCTATGGTTACAATTTGATAGGGCATGACTGCCTCATGATGATTGTTTACATTACGTGCATAAACAATCACATATATATGTATTTATGTTTGCATGCATATGTGTATTCATGTACTTGTACATGGCGGTTAGACACATTATGGGCACCACTGAACAACACTTGAATTCAAAAACCGCATTTAATATCACTTTCTTTAAAGGCATCTTGTCATTTTAATCGTTCCTCACAGGAAACCCTTCTCACGGCTTATCAAACCTAAGTTGTGTAGCATTAAATCTTCATTGATCTTAAAAATTTTGATGATAGACTACAAATCAATAAATGCACGCAACTACTTCACTTCAATTTATCCATCAATTGAAGATACGTCAATGTATGCTGGTCCGCGAAATATTTTCGAATCGATCTTCCGATTTCTTAATTATACAGTTCTATAACACTTAAAAAACCAAAAGATTAATACACATTCTCACTTACCTTTAGAGTACGTCTAGGCCACGAGGTATTGGTGCATTACAAAAACATGAGAGTAATTGCATTCAGAAATATGATCGAAGGGACTTGAATGGAATACGAATGAAAGGATACAACTTTTAATTGAGGTTTCAATTAAATAGCATGAATAGCATTAACAGATTTTTCAGCGACAATCGACGAATCGATAAAAATGATTCATCAGAAGTTCGTTTCATATCTAAGCTATCTGTAGTTTATAATAAAAATTCGAATAGATGAGTCCAATTCTGAGTAACAAAAGGCATCAGATCGTGACGGTGTTATCATTTCATGATCAAGTTGCGTTACTTTTCTGCGAGTACGTCTTCTCCTATTGGAGGAGCGAAACTTTTTTTTAGTACGCGATTGCAACTTTTTTTCAGGGTTTATTTTTTTTTTTTTTTATTATTAAGAGTTCACATTCTGCTTGCCTTCTCGACAGTCAGAAATAGTGAATACCTGTGGAGATTTCTTAATGCGACTTATATACGTAGACTATGAGTCGGAATTATTTCCGTACTTCGAAGTTACTGTTAATTTTCGAGAAAAGAATCGCTAGGTCGCTATTTAACTGTATTAGAAGAGCAGGACTTTCGTCATTGAGTACAAACAATGACGAGAGTGGAATCGCTAAAATAATCCATGGACTTGCTCAGCGGTATATTGTGCGGTCAGCGTCACGAACACAAACCTTAATAAGTTTCATTTATGGAAAACGAAATATGCGACAAAACGCGACGTTTGCCTTTAACATTTCTATTTATGTACTGGTGCATCATCCATGGCATGTACGTGAAAGCTTCTATCATTATATCTGCTGATATAAAAGACGATGAAAAAACAAAACAGAGAAAAACTTGCTTCTTTTTTTTTTTTTTGCTTTCCTGAACTTCTAATATTTTTACCAATTAAGAAGCGGACAGACGAACGGAGAAAAACCTCTCCGGACCTATTTAAAATTTAACACTCATTACATACCTTATATATTGTATACCTTTTAGGCTCTTTGAAGGTTCCCTTTAGACAAAATGCTTGTTGCCCCAAGTCTGGCTTGGTGAGTACACGAACGAACAGAAGATATCAGGAAAAATATTTGCCAATCACTAACTACATACCGTAGCTACGCCTAACTCCGTCTATGAACGTCCCTCGTATCACTTAAGTACATGAATATTCGAGCAAATATTAATTGGACATCTTTGTGCGGACTTTTTCGATCGAAGAAGTATTGAAAATATCCAGAAATAGTCGAAAAATCTTAGAGGATATGCGAAAAACAAAAAAAACCAGCTTCAACTACGATTGATCATTAAGTGGCACGATAAAGTCCACATTCGAAATTAACCTTTTTGCAACCTTACACATAGCCTACTTATAGCAATAGGGTTTTTCTTCCTTTTTAGCATTCAGTTTGTTGTTATATACCATGAGAAAGTTCTGAGAAAAATTTGATTACTTAGCGCTCGAACGGTTGTTCGTCGGATCGTAGGAAAGCTGTTCTTCCTAAGATGCTATGATGCGGTGCTGCACTTAACTCGGATTATTCTTTTTACAATCTCACTTACATACATCCGCCGTCTAGCTACTAGCTGTACATGTCATGCTTAGCAATACAATGGCATTATTAAAGGCCCTTACGCTAATTCGCAGCTAACAACATTCTTCACAATATGTCTTCATATTGGGTGTCAATTTGTTTCTTTCTTCTTACAATTGTTATTATTTATTTATTTATTTATTTATTTATTTATTTATTTCTGTTTGTTTGTTTGTTTGTTTTTTTTTTTTGTTTTTCGTTTTTCAATTCTATGGGCAGAGTAATTCACTTCGAAATCTTGAACTAGTCCATGCACAATTCTATAAATATTTATTACTTTCATTCATACGGATTCTGTCAATGTTTTTGTATTATTCTTGATCTTGATTTATGTGTGTTTCGTTTTGCTTGGCTATAAAGTAAAAAGAGTTATAAAAAAAAAAAAAAAAAAAAACAAGAACAACAAATAAGGAATATTAACTAACGTATTGAACAACAATTCAGTGTATAAGTTTTATGATTATTGATATATCCTTTGGATTTCGTTTGTCTCGATGAGGGCATTTCTTTGCATGTGTGCGCATTGAAAAGTGAAAAACATAACCAATAACCAATAAAAGTTTTGATAGTTCTATTATGTTCTCAATATCTCAATGAATACTCATAAACCTTAATACACATGTATTTCCGTTCGTTTATATATGTTATGTTTGCGTGTGTTTGAGAATTTGCTCAATATTTACATACGGATATATATACATATATGTGTAAGTAAAGAAAGGACGAGATCTACAAAATAACGCATGTATACATCGATCCATGCGCTAATGTATGTAAATTTCTACATTTATGAGTGTATATGTATATATATATATGTGGATATATGTTTTTCGATGGAAATTTATTGTGCACATCACTATTAGAAACTCATTTAAATGTCGAACAAATGATTGATCCCACAAAATGGACAAATGACTACAACATATGACGTATAGCCATACGTAGTCGTATATACTTACACATAAACATAAACATATACACATACAAATAAAATCGCACTCATATGTAGCCAAGTGTATAGAGTAAACATCGGCATGTATAAACCGATGCTGGAGTTCGTATTAGTTACTTATTGTAAGCATGCATGTATGTCTCTGTGTGTGTAATTTGTTATAAAATGTGTTTTTTTTTTTTTGTTTTTTTGTTTTTTTGTTTTTTGCATTACTATCGAATTTATTGGTTTTACGTTTGTTTTGGTATTTGTTATAAAACCAAAAATTTATCGCATCCGGTAAATGAGTGAATTGATTGCGTAAGACTGGGCTTTTGCTTTTGTGTATGTATGTATGCATGTATATATATATATATATATATATATATATATATGTATATATATATGTATATATAAGTTTCATTTGCATGTTAACTTGTTTGTACAAGTCTAGAGAACAACTCAATCTATCCAGTAACATATTTACATCTACACGTTTATATGTGTAAATAATTGTTAATGCTTTCATTGGACATTGGAGAGAAAGAAAAGAGAATATATTCTTTAAAATGTTAAAGCCGTCTGTGTGTATGTACTTATGGTTTATATAAATGATTTCAAGTACGTATGCATAAATTTATGTATATATATATATATATATATATATATATATATATATATATATATATTTGAGCGTAAATATATGTGTGCTTGTGTTGATTTTCAATGTAAACCAGTCATGTTAGGTTAAGCTACACTTGATTACATTTCAATACCCGTCAAGTACTTACATTTGCATACACACCAATTTACATATGGAATTAAAATAAATCACTTGAAATATCCCAAAATAATTCCATAATTCATCTAGTCGGCATATGGGTGGGCCTATGTTTGCCGCATACACTTTCCTATAACAACTATAATTATTTGTTTGCAAATTAAGAATATAAAATTTAATTTGATCTTTTTCACATACAAATTCATGCGATAGTCATTTAAATTAAAGAAATAAGAAGAAGAAGAAGAAGAAGAAGAGAAGTGAAAGCATCAAATCCAAAGAAAGAAAGCCTAACAATAAAACTACTTACGTAGAATTTCCGGCATTAATACTGATGAACAATAAATTTCTTTTAAATATTTGTATATAAAGAGAATATTTATATATATATATATATATATATAAAAGTTTGCTTATATCTATCTATAAATTTTAAGCAAATTCAATTTCCGTTTACGGATACATTGCCGGCTTAAAGTATCAAATAACAGACTATGGCATACGCAAGTGTTTGTATTTGAATGTATTTATATATATAGTTTATCATTTCTTTTTAATATATGCGAAGCCTCTTTGGATAAATATGTAACGAGCAGTTTTGTATACCTTTACGTGAAGGAGAGTAACTCTACTAAAGAAATTAGAAAATGTTTCGAAGCATTTCTTAAAAGCTCTTAAAAAAGTTCTTCCAAGATTTATAAATACGTAATAAATAGCATAAATTAGAAATATATATACTATACGTAATATATGCTATATGTACTACATATTCTATATTTCGTATTTATACACTGTTGCACAGTACAACAGTATATTACTGTATGTTAACAAAATTGCGTTTTGTATACTGTGCATTGCGTACTGCCTGCTGCTGTCCACCGCAAGCTACTATGTACCAGGGTCTACATTATACGATTAATTACTGCAAAATACTACACTAATTTATACTACATGCCGCACAGTAAACATAGTTGAATTCTACGCACTGTGTAGTAAATTTATTGTATTCTGTTTTCATGGTACACGCATCTCATGCTGAATACATTTCTGAGAAAATCAATGATGACCGATTCGAGGATATATCGCCATTTTGAGATATTCTTTTGAACAGGCGTCACTAAGCAGCACAAAAATTGAGGACACTTAAGCTAACACTAAAAAGCAGTTACACCCTAACTGACTTATGAGTTTAGTTTATTCGCTAACGAAGAAGCTACAAAAATATTGACTTGAGAAGGGCAGACACCCTCTAAATTCAGCGAATAAATTAATAAACGGAACAATGCAGTGAAAGCCATGCCATACCGATGAATTAAATTGTAATCAAGCATTACAGGTAATCGTTTTCACTTTTCCACGTTATGGTGATTATATAGAATTCAAGTCATCCGTCCTTCGCCGCTCTGCGCTGTAAGCACTTGAATGAATCACTGTATGGCTTATTAGGGAAGATTCAAAATTCAAATTACGTGTATATGTATGTAAGGCGAGGATATTAGAAAGAAAGAGACCAACACATAGCTAACGTGACTTTTTTGCAATATAAACGTGTATGTAACGCAATAAAAATTTGGATGCACCTCACCAAAATGAGATGTTTCGACTTTTGGTAGAATGCAACAACTGAAATACGAGAAGCTTTACCGGTTTGTTAACACTCCTGTTAACTGCAGGCAACTTAAAAAGGCGGAGTCATCAAATTGCATGCGAATATCAGACTAATAGCAATGAAAACCTATGACTGACAGATAAGAAAGAATATCGAATATCGAATGTAAAAGTGTAAACCAATTACGTTCACTTACCCGTGAGATTTATTAATAAGAACCAAAAATAATAAGACAAATGCTATTTATCTGGCCGTCGCATATATGCGTCGCATGTATGTATATATACGGCATGTGAAAGGTGCTTTTAGCGAAGCCTAAAGGTTCGCTTTGAACCAAAAAAATGCATGAAAATTCACTTGCCGATGAATGGGAAATAGAAGAAGAAAAAAAAAAAAAAAGAAGAGAAAACAAAGAAGGCAAGCGCAAATGCATCTACAAGCACTTAAATACATAAGCGCACGTAGGTATAAATGTGTTAGTGTTTATATTCCGCATATATAGGCGCAAATTTAGTATACACATATATAGTACATTAACAGCTTTACATGATAGGCATTTAAGGATTTTACAGTCTCCCTTATACATTTAACCGTTTACTTTTGCAATCATGCACAGATACGTGCACACAAAAATTTACACACTTTCGTGCATGCATTTCAATACATGTTAATTTTGAGTACATAGCTCAATTCATATATGTATGCATGTATTATATTTATATGTGAATGTGTGCGTTTATGTTGCAAGTCTTACCAATGAATCTTCAAAAGAACTACAAATTTTGTTGAAATAGTTTGGTTTCTTTACATAAGCATATGCAAGATTGCTGCTGCTGCTGCTGCTGCTGCTGCTGCTGCTGCCTCAACCGTACACAAATGAACGCATATGCATATGTGTAAACATTTTATATATATTTTATGCCTTTCTACTTAAAAGTTAATTTATTTGTTTATATTGCGGTTAAGCTAAAACCACTTTTACCAAACGCTCGCACATTATTACAAATGCAGCAATAAATAGAGTTAATGTTAAGAAGATGTTGCTTTAACATTTATTTTGTGTTTTCCTTGATAATATGCCAAATAAATGTATGTACATAACAACAGATACATGAACGCATACACCCACATATACACATATATCGCATACGATAACGTATAAGCATATGTGCATAGTCATTAAATGAATTCAAATACATTAAACTTGTTCTATATTGGTTATCATTAAAATGTGCTTAAGATAAAATTACTTGATAAATATTCCACATATATATGTTGTATGCTGTGCACCGTAAATTGAAAACTTCTACACTTCCTTTACTCACGCTAATGTGATATATATATATATATATCACATATATTTAATCGTACATTAATACAGACAAAGTGCTTTCTTTATAGAGGCTTTAAAAATGTAAGATGAACAAACACAAACAGTTGCTCTTTCCATTAAATAATAGTAAGCTTTAATCACTTAGATTTTTTGGGAAAAATATTCTCACTTGTTTGTTGCTGTGGTTGACATATGTCTAGAAAGTACATTTCATTACAACTACATAAATAATTGTACAACTATACATCTAAAGCATTATAGTAGGCCACAGCCCACCATTAGATGCCCTACATTCGTTCATTTAATATCGTTATTCATATAGAGACTTTTACAGACTTTTACAGGTTATATGGTGAGAGGGTTGTAAAAGTGCTCCGTCATAACGTATCGGTGTAACAAAAAGATGGGTATCTAGCAAGCACTTTCATATACCCTTGTACCGCCTCTGTATGCAGGTACAAAATATTTTGTACTAATTACACCCTACACCACTTACAGTATAGGCTTGATTGTCCGGACGTATGTATCATCCAGAATGACGTGATGTTCGCTTAATCTACACAATTCCTCACCCGGTACAATGCAGCAGCACAGAGAAGTCGACATCTTCAAATTTCATAAAAACTATCGTATGCATTATACACATCAACAAAATATTGTTTATGATGTTTTTATTATGCTTTTTATTTATTGTTTTGTGCACAACTTTAACATGAAGACGTTACCCTTTGACAGCTGCTGACGGGTAAAGTCATGTCGGTTTTCACGAAAATATATGCCACTCTGTTCGTTAAAAAGTGATAAATATTATATACTACTGACTGCTGGCGATACTGGCACGGCATTTAGCTAAGGTTTTCATTTTACATTTAATTAAGGTTTTATTTTATTTATTTAAAGAAAACTACAAATTTATATAAATCGCTGTCTGTCATTTAAATGAAAAATAGAAAACTCTTGTCATTGTTACTTATATACTTGATCTGTTGAAAATTTGCATTAACTGCAGCCCGATCTGTACTACCATCTGCCCTTGTGTTCGATGGCCCGATCCAAATATTTTTGCTTAAACGTGTCAGACCGCATATTGGACTCACCATAGTATTGACAAAAACAAAAAAAACAAAAATTAAAAAATTATCTCTTGCTTTAAGTAAAGTAAAACTTCAAGATCGAAGCCCACCAATGTCTGTATACGCATTAAATGAAAGCAAATTGTTTAGTCAACCCGAAGCGACTCTTACTTAATAGTCATAAGGACTGCAGATATTAAATCGAAATAGAATTTTTAGGAATAAAAAATTGTAAAAGATGTCCTCAGCTTATATTATACCTTGTCTGGCCTGTCTTCTGACCGATTTGGCCTGTTTTCAATACCTAAAGGAACTTTCGGTGTTTTTGTCCATTTTGAAGCCGATGTCTTAGGTTTTGCAACCCGAATAATCTTTATCACAGACATTACCCAAATACACGGACGGATCAATGAAAGAACCAACCGAGAGATTTACTCAGATTGGTGTCGAATCTAGTACTTATCCATAGAGCCCTACGAACCTACTTTCGATTGCAATTATTTTGACAATGTGATTAAAAATCATGCCATGGTGATGAGTGTGAGCGGAAGAAAACCGTCAAATGCTACCGCTACATTGATGGCCTTGAGAATTGCTATAATGAAAAGAGTGGCAGACGTACAGACATATAAAGCGTATTTAATTTTTTTAGCTCAATTATAAATTATTATAATAAATTAGGGATTGTTTAGCCCCTTGAAATCCAGTTTCGATTGTTATGTAAGCGTTTGTGTTTTATGCTTACCTTAAATAATGCAAACCTACTGAAATATTTTACATAAACGCAAACAATTATAATCTACTCCTGCGTGGATATTCTTGTTTTTAACAATCATGAATTCACCATACGATGATAAATAAGCCTACAAATGTGTGCAGTGAGCACTTGTGCTCGTGAAGGTTTTTCGTAGAATTCTTTTAGGAATTGGTTTTTTTTTTTTCTTTTTTGTTCACAACCTGCCTTTCTACAAAGGTAATGTATGCAAATGACGTCAATACACGTTTGTAATTATGTTTTGCTAAACGTACGGTCTTTCTCTTCTTTCACACCCATCCAGACACCGATATACTAACTTTAAAATAACGTTTATGACACTAAGAAATGCTAATCGGAACTAGTCGCAAGGTAAGCATATATACTTTTGATCGATATAAAATTTCCATGGAACGTGCCCATCTCTCTGTCAGTTCGTATGTTCATCAAACTATTTCTTGACCATCATCTTGTGTTTAATTGACTCTACAGGTGAAACTTGAAAGTGAGCGGGATTAGAAGACCGCAATAATCGCTTTAAAGCTTATTTGAAAGCACCAGAAATGCAATTTCGACTATGACCTATGAATTTGAGATAGCAACCTTAATACCTTTAAATTCGAGTTTCCTATTTCAATTGGTGGAAACGTTGGTAGACGGCTTCACATATTCGGTTAAATCGACTTCGTATCGTGAAGCGGTCAAGACTACATGTATACATCTCGAAGCAGAAAAAGTAAGCGGGAAAATGACTTTGTGCACGTCTTATCCTTTGTTGGTGTGAAGGCAAGCAAACAACTTTTTTTAATACTATCCGTAACTCAGGAGATATGTGCATATGTGTACAAACAGGCTGATGATCAAGGAGAAAACATTGGATGATGAGGACTAAAGTGCCTGCGGCAGGTGACAGGCGTGCTGTTACAAATATAAAAATTACTCTAATTACTGTTACTATCAATCTCATCAGGTTAATAATGCAAATTAGCAAAATCGGTCAATAGACACCGTCATTGTTCGTTCTTCCCAAACTAAGGTACCTCTAATTAAGACGGTTAAGTGAAAGCATTAATTTCAGCCATTTTGGATCAAATATTTGATCATGTTTTTGGGAAAGGAGAATATATATATATATATATATATATATATATACATGCATATGTATAGAGATGTATATACACAGATATCTATATCAACATGTATATGTATACGTATACAGCTCATTCCTTAATAGGTTCGTAGGATTGCAAATAGATCTTACCACTGTTGGCAAGCCGTATAATTTTTAGACATTATCGAGCTTCACAGGTCATGTTTCCAAATTTCATGACATTCCGACCATAAGTTTACAAGTTACAATGGGAAAATTTGAATTGGGCATGTAGCGTCACGCAATGACATAACTGTAATTTATAAACTAATGAAATTTTGACACATTCGCTGGAAGGGTGGTACCAGCTAAAAAAAAATACGAATTCTTCAGTAGCCATTGTACGAACATATTGGTCGGGATATATAAAAAAATATCGAAAAGTTTTTATGTAATATGTAATAATGTTTATGTGTGCGGGAGGTAGTAATCTTTCAAAAATCCTACTTGTCCGCTGGATCTTACAAGGCAGCAGCATGCACGATTCTCTATCTGTAGTGCCTACGTACTAAAACTAACCCCCCCCCCCCCCCCCCCCCCCCCACACACACACGCAAGCACGCACACACACGCACACACACAAACACGTATATATATACATATACATATTATTCTGACATTATGTTTGTTTGTTTGTGTGTGTGTGTGTTTTGTCTTTTCTTGTCTTTATCTCTTAATTGCAACTTATTGATAATGAGCCTGGGACAGAGAGATCAAAGGTCACATTTACTGAAAAACTACGTAAAAATAAGCTGAAGCATCGTATGTATGTATCACTAACACGATGCGATAGGACATATTAACTGCATATATATGAAAATTATTACCGTCTATTAGCTAATGAGGAGCTGTTTGTGTCGCTCTAAGCTCCTTTTGCCTTTTCTTTAATATATTTTGCAATTTTGTTATTTGCTTTTTTGATGGGATCTTTAACTAAGTGGGGGGAGGGGGGGAAGGCATTGTGTTCCATTGGAAGAAGGAGAACAAGCCGAACTTCTCATAGTGAGCCTCGAGCAGAGTAAAGTAAATAATCCACGTATTTTAAGATGTAGACTGCAACCAACTGTGGAGCAGCTTAAGTTTTTGATTTAACAAAAGCATATATTTAAATAAATATGCATTTATTTATGAGGATGAATGCGTGTATGTATGTCGATTCACTTATAAGGTTTGCAGATTCGTTCCCTATTTTTTCGGTTACATTCATTTCTTTTTTTTTTTTTTTCTTTTTTTTTTCCTGTGTGTGTTTGAATACTCCTTTATCCTCTAGAGAATCCTTGTTAGCCGGAAATAAAAAAAAAAAAAAAAATTAAACAAAAATAAAGAAAAAAAAAAAAACGAAAAAAAACAAAAGAAACAAAAAAAAAAAGGAGAAAAACATGAAAAAGTAGATCATTTTTCACTTAGATTTTCTGCCACTTGTTTTTCTTCTTTGAATTCATTTCAGTTTTGTTTTTAAGGAAACGTTGTGTGCACATCATGAAAAATCAAATGCTTTATTTTTCCGCATTGCTGCACTGTTGCCATCAGAGGAGAAGTAAAATTTTGTTCAAAGCGAACGTGTAAAAATAATATAAAAAAGGAAAAATAATAATAATAATAATAATAGTAATAATAAAACGAAGTAAAAAATGAAGCAAATTGACTTTGTTACTACTTCGCATTTGATGGCAACTATTATGCAATTGTAACACAATGGCCGGTTAGGTTAACTAGTCACCAGCCAAAGCAAGTAAGCCTACAAGGAATGAACAAAAGTCTCGTTTACTCCATTTTTTTTTTATTTTTTTTTCTTTTTACAACTATTGTAAAATTTGGACGGTTGACAATTCAGCCGGAATAGTGGCTGAAGAGAAACTGGAAACAAATGCAAAGGTGTGCTCAGAAAAGCACAAAAAATATGAAATGAAAACGCTTGCAGGAAACTCAAAAATAAGCTATTGCTTGTCCTCTCTTAGTAATCCCAATCAGATTCAAAGGTGCATGCTTCGCTTTCCTGCCGACTTGCACCTGCACCCGCACCCGCACCCGCAGACGCATTAATAATAATAATATTGGCTTACTACTAATGGCTGCCTTATTAAAGCTGCCATATTAAGCATAATAAAAAATCAAGTCTAACATATATGCATATATGTATGTAGACATCAATATGTGAATATGTAAAGCAAGCTTATATGTACATAAGTGTAACATGTGCCTATTACAGCCTCTCCCAGCTACACAAAATTACTTCCTGCTCATCTCGAGTCTTATATCCTTCTCAACTTAATTCGCACATACACACATATAGCAATGCACGCATATCTTTAACATAAATCTTCTACTTCTATGATGATCTGATTTTCTACGCAGTTTAGATTATTATTATTATTATTATTTTTTATTTTTTTTTTTCCCCCCCTTTATTCCTTTTTTTCGTTCGTCAATTTTTATAGATTTCTTGGTTTATTTTTTTTTTTTTTTGCAACAAACAATTTCATCAACGATTCGGATAAAAGGCAGCAACACACAAAGATAAGAAAGAAAAATAAAATAAATAAAACAACTTCATTTCTACTCGAGTGCATTGGGGTATTAAAAGCAAAGGAAAATTGGAATTTAATACATTGCAACAGGGAGTTGAAACGTAAACGAATTTCTCAAACAAACTAAATTATTTACTATGAAGCAAATGTTTAAAAAGGGGCGGCGAACTGCTCTCTATTTTTGGGGAAGACCGAAGCTTTTCACTTTTACATTTTCTAAAATCATATAATTGAAAATAAATATTAATCTTGTCAATTGAATGTGTAGCGCACAGATCAGGCATCAGCTAAACCGCCACTATATATGCCCCTTCAGCGTTCAACTGACTACCTTAAGTAATCTCAAAAATTGAGGATAAAACAGATCAAAGAAAAAAAATCGCTTGCATTGGTTTTTTTTTTTTTATTAGGACCTCGCGCGTATGCGTGTGCCAAGCATAAGTAAATTGTGAATAACATAAAAGCAATAAGTTAATCGGAAAGCGAATAAGAGGCAAGTCAGCTGTCGTGTTGCGAAAATATTGATTTTCGCAACTTCTACTCAGATGCAATAAATATTCAATGAGTCGCGATATTTGCTTTGGATCGAAGACTATGGTTAAGATTTTCATCGCGTTTACCATAGCGTCTATGTTCCTTGTTGGCAAACACTTGCACACGCAAAACTGTATTTGTGTTCGCATAGCCAGCATGACTGTCTCTTCCACCCTTTCTGTCCGTCCACGGTTCATATTGATGATGACGCCCTCAAAAGCCTTCTCTTAATTTTTTATTAAAACTTATTTCAATAAAACGATTGTTTTTTGCAACTAAAATTAAATTTTATTAAAAATTAACATCATTTTGTTATATAATAGGGAACAAAAGCTTTTACCCAAAAGCTGTTGAACGAAAGTCTCTTTTGAAATATATTCTATGGAAAATATATACGATACAGTATGCGATCGGTATATCGAAAACGTCATAGATGGGGTAGAGGGTGCTTTTAATAGACTCGGTCCAAGACGCATAGGCTTTCTCTCATGGAACACATGACTAATCCGGTCGACTGAGATTGCCATTGTCACTACCGCTTCGCAATATATAATCACGTAGCTAGGTTCAGAACCTAGCTATTAATAATTGATCAAAAAATAAAGAAAACGAGCGCAACTCAATATGAATTTTATTTTTTATTTTTATTTATTTATTTATTTATTTATTTATTTATTTTTTTTTGTTTACAAGGCAATATAAGCCAATAACAGTGTACTTTTCATTTTGATGAGGAAATCAGGTCTAGGCACGATATTGCACGTTGGCTGAATTTCTCCACAAAGATGATTAAAGTACTTATCGCGTTCTTTTTCACTCTTCGCAAATATTAACAATCATATTTGTAACGTTGGTGATTACAATTACATTTCAATTTTCAGCGAAAAAGAAGAAATAATTGCCCTCAAGCAGCTTGAAAATGTGGTCATGTTATCAAGTATGAAATATCAATAAATATGATCGGAAATAAATGATGTGATTTTTAAGGTACTTGGAGGTTGGCGTTGTAAGCAATTCAAACTGAATCAAAATATTTATATGCGTTTGTATTTATCCTCCAGCGTGATGTTAACTTGTAAATGTTAAATCGTTTATAAGATAAAGGGGTTGGGTCTTCTTCTTATATTCGTTTTTTGTCTTTCTTGTGCACTCGGCCTAACAATGCTACGGGTGTACTAGATTTGTCCTTCCTTTTGTAACGACTACTAAGCTCTTTAAAATCACGTCCAACTATGCGGGTGGCCATCAGTTAAAGATTGCAAAAATTATGAGCAAAACCTTAACTGATCTGAACTTATTGCTTCTTGGTTGTCACATAAAAACGTAACGAATGTAAGTGCGATTCACTCTCGCAAATAGACAGAAAATTAAAATTTAGATGCTGTACCAGATGTTACTGTAAAGTGGCTTTAAATCGATATTTCGCAAATGCATCTCAGCTGATTTTGGTTGGTTCGCTAAAATACGGCAAATTGTCATCGTCGACCTATCGAAATGCAGGGCATGCCATATTCATCGTGACGCCTGCAAAAGTCCCATCGGGGACGATATGATTTTGTAACATAGAACAGTTCGTGGTAAGCATAAGTTTTTTACACACTATCTATCCGTTGTTCTCATGCAAAGGATTGGGATCTGCGTTATATGTCCGGGATAGATAGGTAGATCCCGGAGGGATTTGCTTAAAATCAAGAGGAACAAAGAGCATCGAAAGTTAAATGAAAATATTATCGTTACTATGGCGGAAATCGATCGAAATCAAAATAAAGGCGCAAAGTGATCTTTGCTGTCAGAAAATTTCACGCAACAAACATACGAACTAGAGGGGATAGGATCAAGAAGAGTTTTGTTATCAAAAGGCGAACAAGCTTCACTTCTTCCCTGCCTCAGAAAATTTTCCACTCACATGCTGTGATTGCATTTATAAACAACTCAAAGGAGGGATGATGGCGAACGGTGGTTGCTGCCTGCCAGTAGCGTAACTACAATTTTCCCCATAATATGGTTCTTTGATGTTTTTCTAGCGGAAAAGGTTGACGTCAATTTTTATTTATTTTGCAAACGAAATTGAAATGAAAGTGTAAGTAATTGTTGATTGATTGAAATCTGAAGATATATAAAAAGCGAAAAAATCAAGAATAAAGTAATCACTGCGCATTTCGAATGCTTTGTTACTTTCCCTTAATAAATTTTTTATAATTTTTGTTTTTTTTACATTCTCTATATCCCGTAAAAACAAGCAAAACAATGTTTGAAATTATAAAACGAAATTAAGGCATATTAGTATTTATTTCGGTTTCGCATTTAAATAAAATAATAATTTTATGTCAACGGAATGAATGATTTTATAATAATATCGCGAAAGGAAAACTTTAAAACTCACTTATATTTCGTGTTTCTGTCACGTCCTATTTAACAACAGATCGCAATTTTATGCTAATAAATAAAAACTTTCCATCTCTTTTCAAATACAATAAAACCGCAAATATATCCGTGAGTCTTCCAACTGTGCGTATGTAATATGAACGTATATGAACACATTCATGCAGCCGTGAATAATGAAAATATATGTCAAAACCAAACATAAATCTCTATGAACATTAAATGTATTTATATATATATATATACGTATGCACGCATATATATATATATGTGTATATATAAAAATAACATGATTAGAGGGTTAGATGAGCAAATTTCTCGTCAAGAATTCTAATAATCTTTAGTTTCCTCTTCCACAAACGTAACGGCGCTTTCAGTTTGTACTAAAACCTCAGCAAATTCATTTCTTATCTATTGAGCAGGATGATGGCAGTGATATTTTTAAAGACATATCACTTTCACACACAGACACACACACACACACATAAATCTCTATAGGTAGAGTTGGCATGGTGATTTAATAAAAGAGATTCTCGCATTATCAGGCATAATAAACATTAAAGTTTAGATTAATTATAAAATTCGTCATATGTAAAACACATTTCTTCACGATTTCGTACTACAAATTCATTCGTATACTAAAATACATAATAATAATAATGCAAAATTCCAGGCACGTCCGTCGGCTCGGTTCTTCATCGCCGTCTATCGGCTTTTCCGTTTAGGCATTCGATCGCATCAGTGCCCCTCTATCTATCACTCCATCTATTTCTTCGTTTTACGTACTTACCTATCCCAACTTAACTAAAGCTGATCATTATAGCGACAACATTTTTCAAAACATACTAACATAAGTACTCGCAATGAGTTATAAAAAAATTTTTACGCTAAATTCGAAAACTGTGCGGGAGTAGACGACTACCACAATGGAATATTTTTGAAATATTTGTAAAAAGCAGTTTTGCATTTATGATAGTATTTCCTGGGATTAACGACATAGGCGGTATGACCTCACAACTGGACAATTATATTCAATGCAATTCAACTTAATTTGTAATTTAATATTGAGAGAAAATGTTTATGTTTTTGAATTGTCGTCTATAATCTACAATGTTATGCGAATACTCTAAGGTCAATAATAGCAATGACCTTAGTATCAGTGGCAAGTGTCACTGTGCAAAAGTATAATATATAAGTAAGCGAACAAAGTATGGATTTTGATCATTTCAAAAGGTTTTATCATTTTAAGATTCCGCCTGGGAATTGTTCATCAAATGAACATATAGTTGGGCAAGGGCGACCCTTCTACTTCGCCTAATATAGTTCTTTATTTATTGGGCTGTTAAAACATCAGTAGTTATACCTTGTTTAAAAATAAAAGCATACTTGCTTTAGTGGGCGTTACATATTAAAGAAACTGACGCGGTCCAAAAATTTTGATATCTTATCGATCTAAAGTCATTAAAAAGTACTTCGAATTAAATTTTATTGCCATATAAGACTTTATTTTTCATGAGTACCCTCATAAGGGGTGCGGTGCGAAATATGGACTTTCGTGCTTCAAATTTCCTTAATTTAATAATAATTAATTTCTTTGTCAATCTACTCTTGAGGACCAATTATTGTCGTGATATATTAAAAATTGTACCGTTCTTCCGTGCAAGGGTTTACCTAAACTAGGACCATTTGGATAAGAGCGGCTTCGAAGCATCGCATAAATTTTCTATGTCGAAATGTTATTACTCAGCGATTTTGGTTGGTCGGATTGCATGGACGGCGGTATAAAAATTACTTGGAAAACTTTTCCTCTGCTTAAAGAAGATATACGAAAAAAGTATTTCGAAGCAATATCGAACATGGACAGTTGATCGGACCCATTTTCGCACTGGATTGCATGCATGGCGATTATATTTTTTAAACCATTGAAAACGCATACATTGCGCTCACTTTCTAAAATCACTTATTGCATTCAACGAAGGAAATGCCACATATTTCCTGATTCTTTCTGTATGAGGATGGACAGGAACACAATGTCGACATCATTCTATATATGTGCAAATGAATAGTACGTTTAACGCATATTGGTGACCGTTTCGAACCAATAAATACCTTAGCCTACGGCTACGGCTAAATATATAAAAGTTTGTAATTTGCTTTTCGCGATGCTTCAAAGAGTCCATATAATCCGTATAAAGAAGAGAATGAAAACAACAAAAAAAAAGGTCGAGTAGATATCTGTTGTTGACAATTGTTATTTATATTAAAAAAATTCAAAGTACTTATGTTTTCGGTTATTTGTTATTCAACCCACTAATACAGATATTATATTTAGAATTACAAAGCGCATGCATATGCCTGAGGACATGAGCTTTGCTTAATTAAACCATCGAATAAAATTGTGCGGCTAATGTTTAACAAAAAAAAAAAAAAAAAAAAAAAAAAAAAAAAAAAAAAAAAAAAAAAATGCAAAACACAAAAATATTTTACACAATTTTTTCAACCGCGAAAACTTATTAGTGACACGTACATAAATACACTTACGCAAGCACCCAAACAAGCATATACGTAGGTACTTGTCGGTTATGTGCTTATGTTAAAGCGAATTGTTTTAATTTTTTCGAAAATGTTTCGATATAATATTAACGAGTATTTCATAAATGAATTTTTTTAGTTTTACTGAAATTTCATCCGTAGAATTTTAAGTCAAAATTGCCCAAATATATTATAATCAATAGTGAATTGTTCGATGAAAATAGAAAAATATTTTGATACCCATTCTTTGGCAAATTGAAGCATCCGTTTAAGTAAATTTCTCAGTTCTTTTTAAAAGAGTGAAAAGTTCATTCACTTAGATTTTCAAAAGTCTCCTGCAGACTGATTGCATTGCGCCATCAACTAAACACCTTTTCAGAGATTGACTAGTTTTAGGGCGATTGATGCCAAAACTTTGTCTTATTTTTGTCATATTTTTCATATGATCCGTAAGACAGAGGGTGTATCAGATTTGCCAAATATTTTGAAAGTGTAGAAATATTAGTAGCAGTCTTTATACATTTAAAACATGCCGGTTCAGTCCAAAAAAGAAATCAATTTAGTCGCACGACAGTCTCTTCGTCTATCCGTCCTTTCACTTTATTCTCGATTACGGCCCGAATTATGTTTATGGAAAGCTAGACTGGTCTCATTTTCGTTTAATTATCCGATAAAATGCTTCAAGTCGGTTGATAACAAATAATAATCCTTTTTTCTAAGTTATAGTCATGGGTTCGAAAGTGTACCGATTTTTGCTCAGACCTTTAAAATGCATTTTAGTGAAGCTTTGCTACCAACAAACACAAAGATTGGAGAGATGTTCCCTCTATCGTAAATGAAGCTCGATTATGAACTCGATTGTAAGGCCGAATAATTTTCTCCTTGCTTCTTGTGGACCTGGATATTAGTCATAAATATATCTTATATGCTTTAGTTATCGCCCGAATCCTATATCCGAATAAGTAAAAATCGCAGCTAACAAGCCACCGTTCGAAGGATCAAAATTCCAATACAATATAATTTGCTTTGGTACTATCTGTAGTGAGTCCTCAATCGGTAAAGGCATAACACTTGCCAGTTGGGCATACAAAAAGACGGCGTACAACAACATTACATCAGTCGAGTAATTAACACAAATCGAAAACTGAGTGTGTGAAAAAGTCAATGAGAAAAACGGGGCAGCACTCAAATCAAACATAACGCGAATTACACAATAACGGGATTCCTTCGATCTGGCAGCGGTGACCATCTGGCAAATAAATGCAAACATGAGAACCTATCCATAGAGAACATATGCCATATCTGCAATAGTAAAGGGCATTTAAGCTTGATATGTCGCAAGAATAAAGCTATAAATGATGTAGGCGGCGATGGAGGCGGCAGGCTGGATAGCGGAGGAGTTGCCACAAGTAGAATCATGGAAATTGATCGAAATTGATATTGAAAAGTAAGATGAATAAAACTGAAGCAGTAAGCAGCCTACAGTAGCACACTAAAAATTCAGCGATGTGTTAAACGAATGACCAAACTTATGATTATTGGTCCGAAAAATGAACGAGATGTGTAAAAATAAATCCAAAATGATCGTTTGAAATGACAAAATACATCGCATCGACGCGGCCAGGGTCAGTAAGCACAATCGCGCAAGCACAATACACAAGTATGTGAACATAAATTTGACAAACAGTATACAGTCTATGACACAAATCAGTAATATGTTGACAATAAGCTTCCGAAGCAGAGCAGCCGTAGTGCAGATGGCAATGTGGAATTAGATTAAACTTCCAGTGCTTAAGATAAAGACGACAAATAGCCTCCGGACCGTGTCAACGGTGCGCCAACTTCTAGGGCAACAATTTCACCTAAGGATACAAGCACCGTTATCCAGATTATCATCAGTTTAGTTGTCTTTTGAATTTTTGAAAAGTTTTCGTACGCATTCTTCTTCGTCATAGTCATGTCGACTTAAAATATGAATCGATTTTTAATTCTTCTTATTTAGGTTTCATTTGTAAATTAAAAAAAAAAGTATTTTTTTTTTTTGTCGCCGCTTTAATATGATAAACGAAATGAGTGTTCATTTAAGAAAATTAGTAATGATATATGTTTGGTTGTAACGTCTTTCGTTGTATTAGCCTTACGCAATCAGTGGTGCGATCGAAGTTTACAATGTACATAAACTTTTCCTCTTTATTACTTAACTGCATTATGTTCAGCTACAATCTTAATATTTTTTATAATATTTCATTTATATTTAAAGCCCTTTTAAAAATTTATAACATTTCCTTACTGAGTTAGAAGGTTAAATATTTGCAAGTTTTAAATGTTTGCATAAAGAAGAGTAAAATATAAAGTTTCCCTACATAAATTAGTTTATTTATATATATATATAGATATTTGTGTATATGTATAGGTTTGTATATTCATGACCGAATGGTTTAATTTAAACTTTCTTATGAATAAAATTACACTAAAATGTTCAAATGCATGATATTAGAAAAGTTCTTCGAAAGCATCAAGTGGTATAATAGTATTTTTAAATGGTTGGTAAGAGACTATGTCGTAAAAACATTAGACAAATGTGAGGATAAAACTTGGACAGGTTTCACCAAAATAAATAAATATTTGGTTCTAGTGTGAAGATAATGTAAAAATGCAAAATTTAAACTTTGGTAACAGATTGTGCATAGTCGTATTAAATCCTCTTTACATGATGACGTGGACAATGAATGACTGATCTAATAAGATTATAATAGGAAAATACCAACATCAATTTACACAAGTCTCTTTGCGAATGTTTTTGGCAAATTTCTTAGTTCCACTTTCGTGCTTTTATTCTGCAATTTCAAGAGAATCGTGCCCGTCTCCCGCCTTCTATTGGTAAAACATAGAACCATATTATAGGCAAACGTCGGACAGAGGGACAGCCGCACTCAAATCACGATTGAATGACATCAAGTTAGACCGTCGATATGTTACAAGCTCTCAAGGTGCTGCATACAGGCGCACAAGCGCTTAGGTAGTGCACGATATACAAAGAACTAAAAAAACAAAAAATCATATTTGCTTTGCTGCAAGTTTTAAGCGCTAACCACATCAAACAAATATTTTTGCACATAGAAACTATGAAGTATTCCTTTGCAAGCGAACGTGACGGTTTGCCTACCAAAATTATTCTTTCAATGACACTTTAGAAAGATGGACACAGCAGATATTATATAGTTAAAAAGCGCTTTATGCCCAATTTTTTCAGTCATAAAGTTAAGGAAAATCAATAACAGAAGCGCGGACGGATCGAGTAGGCTTAACTCAATATGTAATTGTTTGATAATCGAAAATATACATTCGTACTTTACGAAGTGTCCGCAGCGTATGTTTTGCTTGTTACGAACTGATGATATCTAACGATAATGGCAAGTATGCCGCCGTCTTTTTTTTTGGTCGGTATCGATATCGAAAAACTTGTGTGGACTTGTAATTTTAATTGAAACAAGTTGCAAGGTAGACGCTGCCAAAACTTTGCATATTTTTGGTCACTCGTACACGTTCACGGCCGGCCATCCGTCACCCACCCCATCATTTCTTCGAAAATGTAACACAAAGTTCATGCACGTAATATACGTAAGTGTGTCGCTTAGTTTTGTATGAAAATCTGAAAAGGAAAATATTTTTAAGACTGTAAACAGGTCTAAACCTATAGGTCTTTGCTATAGCAAAGATCGATTTAAATGCGAACGTGATAGATGTCTCCATAGGTTCGATTGGAAAATTATCGCATTCGTTCAAAACTAAGGCACTTGCAATCAATAAGTAGAACTTTAGTGTTTCTTCTAAGATGCAATAAAAGGCAAACACAAATTACTTTTACAAAATATGAAAATTTTTAATTAAATTTCAAAAATAGATTGAAAATTTGTTCTTTGCTCTTTTTAATCATATTTCGATTTATTATCGAAAAAGAAAACTTTTCCTTTTTTAATTGATTTGCTTTCGGTCCTTCAATCGACCAGAGATGATATGATTAAGTTGCTGCACTGCTCCCCATTATCGTCAAGCAAATCAATTCATTGTTGTTATTAATATTGTTTGCCCTTTTGTTTTCTTCTCTATGAATGGGCGGATAATCGCTTGTTTGCTTAACAAATTAGATTTACAAGCAACTGATATATAAGTGCGAGGATGAGAAAAAGTGCTAAAGCGCTTGGAAATGATATTGATTTGGGTGGAATCAGTAATTTCAACTAAATCTCTGCGAAACGTCAGCATTATTTAGAAAAACAAAAAGATTAACTTAACACAATAATAAATATTTTCCAAGTACATGCATATACATGTGCATACATACATTAACATACGTTCTTATGTGCATACAAAAATGTTACCCGGGGAAAGTTGCCTATTCTAAGCGCGTTCTTTCTTTCTATTTTTTTTTTTTTTTTTTTTTTTTTTTTTTTTTGCTTACAAAGAAAATGAATATTTTAAGTGATTTTATTGTTATGAAAGGTTTTTTATGCTCGGTTACGTTGTTTTTATACTTTTTTTTTTTTTTTTGTTCTCTATCTCGTAGTTTTTTTTTTTTTTCCTTTTTTGTTTTTCGTTTTTATTAAGCTAAAGGAGTTATGGCGAAACAACAAACAGACTTTTTAGGAGTAATTGACCCATGAGAATGTTGTTGTAACGCTTAGAAAAGCACAATATTATACATAGGCTTACACAGTTGCAAAAAAAAAAAAAAAAAAAAAAATGCAAAAACGGTACATATGTATATAAGTATATAAATACTTATTTTTAAAGAAATTTTTTTTTTTTTTTTTTTCTAAATTATTTACAACTGTTTGCCTCTGTTCTTTTATAATATTTTAACTTTTTTATATGAATTGTAAGCAACTGGGGGGCGTTTAATCATAACTCTAAACATTTGCAGCATACATACACACAGTGCATATTACAAACATACGTATGTGTATTGTGTAGACATATTTAAGGTATGTTTGTGCAAGCATTTTACTTATGCATGCACACGCAGATATGGCCACATAACAAAAGTGTTTTTTTTTTTTTTTTTTTTTGTTTTGTTTTCCTTCTTTTTTGTTTTTCACTCACTAACTGTTATTGTTTTTGTTCTTTTTTTATCTTTCATTTGGTTTGTTTAGGTTTTAAAACCATAGAATCATATTGCTATTCCGAGTTAGTTTTGTTTTTGTTATGCTCCTCGTCTTCTTTGCTTTTATTGCCATCGTAGTGGTCTTTCTTTCTTCAACACTGTTGTTGTTTATTTTTTTTTTTTTTGCACTTTCCTTCGAACAAATAGACAACAACAACAACAACAACAACAACAATAGCAACAAGAATGACAACTTTCACATACCCATAATGACAGTCAGAAAACAAGACAGATACAACAAATTAACATATATATTGTATGTTATTGTTATTGTTGTTTTTGGCTTTGTTATATTTATGTCAAAATTAAAAATTTTTGTTTTTAATTCTTTTTCCTTTTTTTTTTTTTTTTTTTTTTTTTTTTTTGTTGTTTTGTTTTCAATTTATTCATATGGTTGCGGGTGTATAAATCTGCATATGTAGAGAAATTCACATAAACTTTTATGTTCTTCATTTCATAAACAATTTGGTGGTTAAAAGCTAACAGCAATGTAAGAAGAACAAAAAACCATTATAACAGTGATCGTAGCGACAATCAGCAGTAGATGTGACAACGACAGCGGCGTCAAACCGAATAATGGACGCGAAATGACTTTGAAAAGATTTTATTAATTAAGACAAACTCTAAAGCCATCTCTCAACGGTAGCTGACAATTGTGTCTTCAAATTTTTTTTTTCTTGTTTTTCTTTTCATTTATTTTTGATGTCGTCGACCCAAAATCAAACATTAACTATATCATTTTAAGAGCTTGGTCACTTCTTCTTACGAAGCTTACTTAAAATTTTATTCGTTCATCTTTTTCGCCAGTTAAATCGATCTGACGAGATCCTATTAATTACAAAAAGAAAACAAAAAAAGAAAAGCTATACGCAAATGCGATCATTACAGACTAAGATTCAATGGGAAAGGTGCGTGCAGCGCCCCAAAGCGAAAAGAATTCTAAACTAACATATGAAGAATTGTGCTTACGTGAAGTGCTTTTGTGCAAAAAGTCTGGACAATGGTAAATCTACTTACTAAACCGAAAAGACAAAGCAAAGCTGTCCAAGTCGCCTCTTGATAACCGAAAACCAAAGTGCTGATGCTGCTTAATCCCCTTTGAACGAGTACATTACCAGATCGAAAGGCTTATTGCAAAATGGGCTCGTTACGTTTCGGACATCCAGAAGAGGGTTGCAGAGAGACTGTAATATATGTCATATACTTTCTTGATCATTATCAAAATTGAAATCGCCAAACCACCCAACTAAAAACTACGACAACAAAGTGCCTGCAAAACGTTGGAAGGTATGGCATGCAGGCTGGAATTGAAAATGGGCAAAATCAGTTAAAATGCACACCTATCCTGCAATATAGGCGGAGAGCACTTCTGTTTAGAAAAGCAAATAAACTAAATTTTTTGCCGATTTCTCCTAAATTACACAGCTAAGGCAACGGTAAATACTTTCATATATATGGTCTAAGGAGTACATGTGTTTCCCAGCGTTCCCACCCACTCCTCTTGGAGTTACCTCAATACCGCACAACACACTACCGCGACTGGCCGTACTGTTTGCCTTTCGGACACTCGACCTACCAGTAGTCTTTCCCCGCCTCATCTGATTCATCATCATTTTCAAAACGAAGGGTCACCTTCCTCACCTCACTTTTCCTCATCATCAGCGTGCTCGCGTTATAAGAGACGTCACCAGAGTGCCTGATAATAGTGAAGAAAATAAAATTATGTAATGTAATGTTATACAATTATTTCATTTGATAGGTCTCTGCCCGAATAATAGCGAAACGCGGGCTGGACAAAAGCTGGCAAGACGAACATCGCAATGTTTGAACAAATAAGTTGAGCGCAACAGAAATTCTGACGGCAACCTGGGAAATGGTCGTGACTCAGCTTACAGACATCGCGGGCAATTCAAAGCACGTAGAAAATCGGGTTTCAACTGAAAGCTTAAACATGACTTGTCTTCTTGTCTTGTATTTCGTGCTACGAACGACGACAGAACAAAAGTTCCGTTGTGATAGTATGTCAACCGTCCGTTCGCCATGTATTTACAGCAGCAAACCCGAGTTTCGTCGCGATTCATAACCGATTTCAAAGGAACCGAACGCAGTTCATTCTGTGAAATAAAGCAATCAACGGCGAAATTATTGCCACGTTTGAGTAATGAAGCAAAAAACAAATGACCGCACTTGACAGAAAGGGAAGCATTGTTCCACTGAAGGCTACCTCGAGAAGTTCGCCAATTTTCCCTAAAAACTGAATACCGGACCTATTGAAAAACGTTGCCAGGAGACCGCGGTCGAGCTAAAACTCTAAGACTCTTTTTTTAAAAGAAGAAGATTTTATACTTCAGTAAAATATTTTTTCGCAAGTTGTTGATGCGTTGTTTGTGTTGCACTTCTACGAATATTCTCGTATATTTTTATTTATTTATTGGGAGAGAATGAATTCTTATCGCATCAAGAGAAGAATGTTTGAAAGTTGATAGTCCACAGAAAACTTCAAACAAAAACAAATTTATTGCTCTATATTTACAATTTTTGAAAAGACAAGGTAAGGTCACGGTCGTCAATGGAATGTGCGTCAACACTTTTAGCTTTGCATCTGCATATATAGATTACATGTAATAAGTAAAGAACCCGATATTTTTCCTTTTTTTTTGGCTTTTGGAAGCAGAGATTTTCTCGGCGTAGGTTGTACCGTCGACGCATCTTTCAACTGATGTAACCCTTTTTTGCCGCCTACTTGCGTGCAAGTGTTTGCAATTTGAGATCGAACATTGCACAGACGAATACACGGACAGACGAGGATTTAAGAAGTCAATTAAGAATTCGATGTCGATCAAACCTACATATGCTTTATGCGCCTATAGCTTCCCTTTGGGAGAAATAAACGAGTGATTTACTTGCATACTCGGAGCCAAATGAGCATAAAGCTATGGAAAAATTTGGCAATAGAATGCGTAAAGATACGATAGCGATTCTGTGAAGCCCATCGGCGCGCACTGTAAACAGAAAAGGAATCGCAACTGATAAAAACCTAATAATTTTTATTACATTAAATATTAAATTCAGGCCGATCATGACTTCTATCTAATTGCTTATTATATTTTTTTGAAACTCTTATCATAACCATGTTGCCGGTCCTACAGATTGACGTACATGCATTAGCTTTCGGTATAGAGCAGGAGTAATTCTAATAGTTTCTTGGATTATTTTATGAACAGATTGTAAAATATATATATGTAACGAGAAACTACTTTCACTTGAAGAATTTGTGACATATGCTGGCGGGAGGTAACAAAATTGTTTGTTCTTTAATTTTAGAAGGAAAATTGAGAGCTGTGCATGTCTTAAGTGCTGTCGATGAACAAACTAGAAAAGATCGTGCACTTGACTTGTCTGACTTGATTGTAGCATAAGCCAAGTGCTCTAATTGCAGACAATGCAACCAAAGCTTTCGCGTTCAGCATGGATCAGAAGCGTCCTCGTATAAAGTTACGCAACAATCATTCGTTTCTGTTTAATGCCATCAAAGGTTACTTATACCGTAAAGGGAGAAAGACAAAGACAGAGAGAGAGAAAGAGTGAGAGAGAAAGAGAGAGAAATAGAGTAGCTTAATGACGTTACTTACATGTTCTTTAATTTCGCAAAATCTGCATTCACGCTTGAAACACATGCGAACTATTTCTCGAGCCACAAGAGCGAAGTAAAGCGTGCACTAATCATCGTGGTTAGTTAGACTTGAACGTAACAAACTTAAAAATCTTTTCTCAAGTTACTTTCGTACAAGTTACTTCAATACAATTCAGAATATCAAAATATCGTGAATTGTTATGGTAAGAGAAGCACCTTAATGCACATTATCTCATTTTTTGATTACCTCAAGTTTTTTCTCACAAAAGATTTCTTCTTATTTGTAATTAGTAATGCATATGTTTTAACGTCGCTAATACGCTTACTATTCAATAAGATTTTAATGATTGACGTAGAAAATCCAGTGAAGTCAGCTCAACGATAAAACTGTAATAGTAAACATATATAATATATGTATTTATAACATGTCTTTGAGCGAACAAATAATACATACGTGTTTGAAGTGAATTCATAAGTACTTACATCTAACGCATACACACAAATATGATAATACGTATGTATAGAGTTTTGTTGAAACATAGTTTCATCGTTACAATATCAGCAGGAAATGCAATTGAATACAGTTATATATAAAGATAGTTTTTCGTAAAACTACTCAAATGATTCTAAATGAGATTTAGTTCAAAAGTCCTTAATTTACTATAAACATAAATGAATATATACACATACATACCTATATAATAAGTTAGTTATACAATCTTTACGCATATTATGGAAAATTAGTATTGCAAGAAACATTAGTTTCGTTTTTGTAACTGTAACAAGTGCACTCCGCTCTGTTCTTCTCTTCTGTGTAGAGCACTTGAGACTTGAGTATTTAAATTCGGGCAAGCATGTGTCTAAATGCATCTAAATGAGTAGATTTTTTCTTTCTAGTCTGATTATTACTTATATACTCTTTGATTACCCTATCACTGGCAGGCATATTAATTTGAGTAGGTGACATGTAACGCCACAAGAATATTTCATGTATATCTCAACAGCCTTCGGGTTTGTCAACTATGTATTACTTTAACTTAACGAATCAGCCGTCAATCTAATATTTTAATATATTTCTATAAATTAGTAACTTGTACTTGCTACAAATTGCCTTAAACAGGGTTTACACTGATACTGATTTTAGGGATGTCATTGAATATAACGGATGTTTACGCAAATAATTCCAATCACATAAATAATTCCAGATCCATTTTACTTTGCGAGGTTTATAAAATATCACGAAAATTTAATAAAAATTATATTTAATATACAAGCAGAAAAAAATTATGCTACCAATAATGTCAACATATCAACTTCCAATACCTATTTGAGGCAAATACAGACAACTAACTTTGACCCTACTTCACCCTGTCTTCACTTTTGCATGGCTTTGGGCTCTTTTTTGTACAATATGCGACGAATGCTTGATTTTTTTGCCTGTTTTCAGCTAAAATCGGGCGTATGCTCGAAATTACTAATGTGAACGCTGCGTAAACGAACTTCATACCCCGTTAAAGACAGGCGGGGAGTGTATGTAGGTTTCATGAGCGGGACTTGTATTCATGCTTCATATAAGGGCGATGAAAACTGTTGCTTTCTGAATACAGGCTATCTCGTAGAAGAAAAATATTTTATTAATAATATATTAGGTGTGCAAATATGTTCGTTCCGCTGAAATTGATTGCTTCGTAAAACGTACCCATCGCGTTCAATTTTCCCGGAATCGCAGTTATAGATAACTTGGCTATTGATGTTCGAACCGTGCCGGTTTCACTTTTTTGTTCGGATGTTGTTCAGTGTATGCCGCAGTTTAAAGAGATGGATGGCACAGCGTTTTTCTCGGGTTTTTATTGCATTAATCGAAGAAGACATGCAACCGAAGCTACGGAAATGATTGCGTTGGCTGGAAATGCAACTGCGATAAGCTACGAAATGGAGTAAGTTAGAAAGTGTTTGGCTACTTTTTAGTCATGAAGACGTGATGAAAATTCGCATACGTCCGTCCGTCTTTCGCAAAAATAACCAAGAAGATAAATTTCAGTTTAGGCTGGGAGATTTTACAGCACCCGCTATATTATCATATATAGCAGATCAGCGGTTCATTGAAATTTGAAGATGTGCGAAAATGCGTCGACGGCTATTTCGCCTCCAAATCCGCAATGGATATACCATTAGCAACTCGAAAAATGGCAAAAGACAATGGTGCACAATTCGATTATTGAGCTTTGCAACAAGTGTATGTTAAATATGTCTGAGTTTTATCAAAAAACAACAGGACTTTATATATTTTTCAATACATAGTCACTTTATGGTACTAACGATGTTATTATACGCAAACAGAAAGAGTCTGAAGCGAGAGGTGTGATTTCAGATTTTCAGATTATGTCAAAACACATGAAGCGCACCATGTCGCCATTTGCATTTTTATTTCTACCCATATTTTGCACAATACACTGAACACTGATTCCAAATTGTTCAAATTAAAGTTACATTAAATACAGACGTTTTTAGACGTTGTTTATTCGTGTTGAGGCGTTTCTTCCTTTTCGGTGCTAGCCTTCATGGTTTCCTATCGTTGCACTAGAAAGCTTACTGATGTGGTGTTGTTTGAGAATAAGAACAAAGAACCAAATTATGATTTGAACAATCAAACAAACAAGCAAAGAGGGTAAATCAATAAAAAAATCACATACTGATCTCGCACAAATTTATGAATTCATTGGAGCGTATTTGGGGTTTTACAAGATGCTTGACAAAAAAAAAAAAGAAAGAAAATAGCCTTTGGGAAGCAACTGTGAACATCAATTATATTTCCATGTCGGCAGAATATGTTTTGCAATGTTTGACTAGAAGCAGCCTCCCTCTCAGAATAATGTAAAAAACATTATTGTTGCCGGCATTACTGAAGCGAATTTGAAAACATTCCGACTGCTATTTGGGGATAATGAAAAGAATGCAAGGAGGGAAGGCTTGCTTATAAAAGGCAAAAAGTACAAGATTAATAATTGTTAAATCTCCGACAGTGTGTGCATGTGTAAAGCCTGTCTACTGTCTATTTTCTCCTCTTTTTTTTTTTTTTTTTTTTTTTTTTTTTTTTTACCTCCTCTACTCCTCTCCGCAATTGCCTGAAAAGGCATTTACCAATTTTTCCATGTCAAAACGTCAATTGTTTTAAAAGCTGAAAAATAGAATTTTATCTCTCTAGCCTCTCTATGCTTAGTAAGGTACAACGTGTACTAGACATTAAACTATAGGAAAAAATATGTTGCTCTTGTTTCTGTTATAATTTTACTACGAAACTTACATTTATGATTCAAGCTAAACTCCTACGAAGTTTCGTTCTTGTTTTTACGTGTTCCTGCGTTTCTTATATTTGCAGATAACAATTTCATTTGTGATTGTCGCCTGCAGTGGCTGTATGAATTGAAAAATCGTACGCGTCACCAGCAATTGCGTGACTCTCTGGAAGAGTTTGTGTGCACTCTGCAAGAACCGCATCTCTACAATTTCATTGAGCCGGTACCGACGCATATATTGGATCTGTTAAATATAGGTGGTCTGGGCGGCTTGAGCGGTATCAGTAGTGATAAATTTGTGATGAATGTGGCCAATAATAGGAAACGAATGTCGAAAACACGTCCACTTTTAAGCAATCAAAGACGTAACACAAACAATCAAGTTGATGGACAAATGCAATTAACAGATGATCATTTGGAAGGGCACAAGCATGCAGTCAGTTTGAAACGGAAGCGTGCTCTTAGTTCGGTGTCACAATATCAAGGTGTCGGCTTGGACGCAAGTAGCAGTACAAGCAGCAGCAGCAGCAGCAGC
>NW_023998415.1:32668961-32761224 GCF_014805625.2 Glossina fuscipes
GCAGCAGCGGTAGCAGCGGTAGCAGCAGCAGTAGCAGTAGCAGTGGCAGCAGTGGCAGCAGCATTGCGAGTGGTAACAATAAAGCTACTATCGAAAGTCATTATATATTTGGAGGAACAGATAATGGCAATGGTCCCCACGATTACTACGACGATGCGCTTCGAATGGGAGATGAATTGCAGCTGATCAGCAAACAAAATTCTTTATTCCAGCAGCATGACAATGATGTCTTAAATGCTAATCATGAAAATCAAGTAGACAACATTGATATGTTGCCTAAGCAACCGTTGGGCTTCAAGGTGCGTTTATTCATTTTGAAGCCTGCATTATTACCCTGCCATGATGAGCTAAGTGATCCCACAGAGTTGCCGTTGTCGCGCGACCTTATGGACGCACGTAGTAGTAATGTGCAAATTTTGCCAGTCGGTGCGGCAGCAACAATCTCTGTAAATTTTCATCTTTTACTGCTGTTACTTGCTATAGTTTGCGGTACACAGGTAGGTTAAGTTTACAGATATCATAACAAACTAGCACGTGGCCATATTTAAGTATTTATTTTAAATTTAAGCCAAACGGTTAGATTTTAATTTAATACGCAACAATGCAACATTTCATTTACAAAAACCTTCTTTTACATACAATCAATCAATCAATAGCTTAATTGAAAGAAACCAAAAAATAAAAAATAAAAATAAATGAATAAATAAATAAATAAATAAATAAAACAAAAAGACAGTAAGAATTTTCTTAAGAGATATGTAACATAAGCATTTGATTAGATAGCGTAACGTTTGCTTTCCTTGCACGACGTCAGTTTCATTTTCTGATGATGATGATGATGATGATGATGATGATGATGATGATGATTTGATTTTCATTTCGCCTTAAGATTGATTAGTTTCCTTAAATGAAATCCACCACACAATTGTCCCTTTAAAATCTTAAATATTAATTAATTATTTTAATTAAGATAATGAAGATAAAGATGACGAAAATATGTAAATATGCGCTGATATTAAATAATTGTACTACACTGAAGAAAATGCAGTTTAAGTGAATAATATAAAAAAAAAAAAGAACACAACAAAATAAATAAAATAATAATAATAATAATAATAATAAAACAACAACAAAAGGGAAGAAAGCAAAAATGAATAGACAGCTCGAAAATATAAAAGAAAGAAAGCAAATAAAACTTAGAATAGTTTGAACTTTGCAACAAAACCAATTTTTAATTAACTTAAATATAATTTCTACTATTTTCACTTTAATTCGCTGTTTAAGAAAATGCTTAACTACTGCGACTGCTTAATATTTCAACACTAATACGTATATAAACGTTTGGTTTTCTTCCAACATTCTCTCAGTCCTGTACGCTGTACGCTGTACGCTGTACGCTGTACGTAGACTTAGCTCTCAAATAGTGAAAAGTTCATAATGTGCATTATATGAATGTAAACTGCACTCAAAAGCAGATAAGAGCTTATGAAAAATTTTCTTTAGATAGCAAAAACTATTTCTGTTCGCAAACTCAACGTCTGGCGTAATTTTCTTTGGCAAGCGCCTAAAAATTTATACTTATAAATATATATAATATACATATGCACGTTGTTTTAATTGTCATGCATTTTTTATGCCTTCTCTTCCGAACCTTTACAACTAACTAACCTAAAAAACTAACTAAAGAAGACTAAAAGATTTCCAAAATTTTCTATATACCAGGACTTGAAAATTTAAAAATTTTCCCTTCAAGAGCGCAGAAGATTTTTTCAGTTTTCTCGCACCTACATGACGATAACACAGAAACTTTTCTAATCGATGCGCTTAAGGTGAATTCGCGAAAACGCTTTAAAGTGTGCTGTGAAAGTGAAACAATATTAACTCGCAATGGCCATAAAACGCGCAATACATGCTCCCTCTCAGTCATTCGTATTAAAAACTATAATTTTTACTAATTTTTTTTCTCTTTCTCTTAAATGATCAAATGGTGGCCAACGGCATTTCTATTTTTTTATAATATAATTACATAAGTTTTCTCAATTTTTTTATTTACTTATTTTTTCATGTGTCGACTGCAGAGTATTGTGTACTAGATAATCCAAATTCTCGTTATGCATACCGATACCTTACACTGCGCACATACTCTTGCTAACTGTATTTATTGAAGTGTCTCTTGATCCTACTTGCAAATTCGTTTTTATTACTGTCGGTAAGTAGAGGGGTCGGATTGTGATTCTCAGTATCGAGTGCGGATTATAGACTCGCCATAAAATATGCATTTTTCTTACCGTAGAATGAATGATAGATATGCTATTCGTTCGAGTAGCATACTCGATATCGCGAATCATATATCCGGTACAGAAATCAATGAAACCGGTTCACACAACCGCTTTTAAGTAGGACAAACCACGTAAGTAGGTATAATGCCTAAGAAATGCAGCTAAATCGTGCAAGATCTATACCTTTATAATGTATCTTACATATGACGTGACTTATGCCCAATTTAACGACTGCATGAATCTTCGCTCTATCTAATACACAGACAACGCCCACAGAGCTGGCAGTAGATACTAATAGATATCGAATCGAACTTACAATGATTTTATAATGGGCAATAAATTTGAATTAATTCTGAATTTTATACCCTAAGTTATATGCAGGATGCGCAATCCGAGCCTTCTGAATGCGAAAAATGCTAATGGTTGCAAAAAAAAAGGGGAAAAAATTGAATCCTTTAAAGTGAATCTTTTCCAATCACAATGGCATTTTCTTTAAAACTGACTTATCTAAATATTCGACTCGAATTTCTTTCCCTTTGTTTACATAAAACAATTTGTAGGTAAACGTATTCGAAAAATGCTCCGCTCTGGCTCAAGCAATACTTCTTCGTGCTTATGCACGATCTAAATATAAATACGATAAAATAAGATAAGTAGATAATGAGTTTCAAGGACGGAGGGGAGGATAGAACCGTAATTTAAAAAAGTAAAGTTCAGTCCATCTTTTTAGCGAGAAAAGCAAAACACGAACTTGGCACTTCAGTCTGTTGTCTACTTTAATAAGTCGAAAGTCAATCAATCTACTGCGCACATAGATACTATTTACTATGATAAAGAGCTTGACAGGATTTTCTTAAGACTTTGCTCCTTGAAGTGAGTGCACGAACATATGTTAACATGTCTCGGTATTGGCAAAATGCAATCACTTTAAGTGACATTTTTTGTTATGTTTATTTTTACTCAACTAACGCTTAAGCTGCTATTGCTTTTTATAAATTGTATTATGCCGTGAGAGCGTGTGTGTGTGTTTCCAATAATCATGGCAAAATAAATCAATTTTTAATATTTTACTATTCTACGAAACATTTTTGCTGCGCTTTTTCCATCAAAATCTCTAGTGCAAATCTTTGCTTAATTTGTTGACAAGAAAACTTGAAATTGAAATTTATTCATTACAAGTTGAGTTAGAGAGAGAGAGAGAGAGAGAGAGCAGTCTATGTGCTTTAATTGAAGGGTTCGAATCTGGAACCAAACTGATGATAACTATTACATCAGATTACATCAGATGGAAATAAGAGTATAAAAGTTTTATCGGTATGCGTGCAAGACCCCAATTAGCAAAATATTTTGCAATTTTCCCCACACCAAAGATTCTCGTTGAGGGCCTGCAATTTCACTCGTAACGCTCGGATCTTCGAAAAGACTAATCACTTTTAGTCTGACGGCTATTTCCACAGAGGCTATGTTCATTCTGCGAAGAGGGCTGAAAATCTTTCAATTGCGATGCGCAACGAAACGCGGCAGTCTGTCGCAGCGGGGTTCATTTCTCGGAAATGAGCCATAGCCACACATATATATATATATATATATATATATATATATGTATATAGCTTTGAAATATTGCGCCTCTTAGGTTTACCATAAGTAATCGCCGTAATCGTGTCCGGTTGTTCATGAAAAATGGCAATGACTTATAGAGACCGTTTGAAATGGTGGTATGGTAGAATTGCACGGTTTAAAATGTCAAAGAGAAAAAGAGAAAAGCAAAACGAAACTGGGAAAATTTGTATTTAAGATCAGCTTTCTTCAGTGGTGTGAGTATAAGAACTTTGCCTTACATGTATGCAACTATGATGACTAGTCAGTCTTCTTGAGAATGTTTTATTTAATATTTGATTGTTTTCGTATTTGAGTTAAGAACTTATTGCTATTAAGTATTCATTGTGTGTGTGTGTGCTAATTTTAATGCGTAATATATGAAACACGAAACAAGAGTTTGTAAGAAAAAATTAAAACAAAAACAAATTTTTTAAATGTATAAAATATTCTCTTTTTGGTACGAGCTTGAACATTTAATTGTAAAATAAATTGATACAAAAAAAAAAAAAAACGCAAACGTACACACATATATACATAAAAACCCCATAAATACTTGTAAAACAAAAATTTCCTTTAAGAATATTTAGAAGGAATTATCCATTATTATATGTCGGAAGAAGGATTCGCAGAAAAATTTTAAGAAATTACTAAAAATAATTACACGATATTTTATGTTTTTCGGTTAAATAAATACGAAACAGAAAATAAAAAATAAGGAGAAATGAGAAGCAAACATGCATAAAAACATATTTAGTTGTATACATAACTCGGAGCAAAACATTTTTTTCTCAACTTTTTGGGTCAACAATCTGTACATAAAACCTTGTAAATGTATTTAGTAAGAGATGAGAAAAATTATAAACAAAAAAAAAAAAAAAAGAAAAATATTATATAAAAAAAAAAAAAAAAAAAAAATGATAGAAAACTATGCTCTAAAGGAGAGTTATAGAAAAATATTTTAAGTAGTAAGAAAACAGACTAAAAAAAAAAAAAAAGTATATATATACATATATATATATATATATATATATATACGTATATCTATATTAACAATAATGAAAATACAAAACAGCAACAAAACAAGCTGAACTGAAAACAAAAACTTATTTTTCACAGCAAAAAGAAAACAAAAAAGAAAAAGAAGAAAAATGCAATATAAATACAAATTAAATAAAATAAAAATTTAAACAAGAAGAAAAAAAAAAACCGAAAAAAAAAGAAATGTTCTTTAAAAAGTAAAAAAAGAAAACCTCCGATACACTGGTGTTTCATTTTCTAAGACAGCAACCAAGAAAAAACAACCTTGACAACAACAGATACTTGCAAACTGCAATTTTTCTATAGAATAAAGAATAAGGAGTAAAGCAAAACAAAATCAATTCAGTCATAAATTAAGCAGTAAGATAGAAAATTCGACTTATTTACATATAAAGAAGAGTGCATGTGTGTGTATATGTAATAAATAAGTGTGTTCACATTCAGAAATCTTAATTTCTTTTTTAAATGAAAAATAAAAAAAATTTTTTTTAACAAAGTGCTTGTAAAAAACAAAAAATGCTAACCATGCAGTTAAGAACTCGTAGAGTTAGTGTTAGATTATTCATTAAAAACAATAACAACTATAATATAACAGTAATAATAATAATAATAATAATAATAATGATAATATGTTCATGAACAATAACGGCTTCTAGCATTCGTGACGTTAAACATTAGAACAAATGTCGTTCAATTTATGTATAACATTAACTGAGGCGTATTTAAACAAGACCTGCTCCTGTGCAGACCGTTCCGTTGCCCGCATCATTTTTCGAAATTTTCTTATAACATTCCTTATAGCAATTTAATATTGTCCTATCTGTTTTGGAGATGTAGAAATAATTCGCATAGAACTGAAACTGGGTAAAAACTCAACTCCCGATATTTCTTTCTCAATAGACGGTTGTGTAGTCTTTCATTTGCTACAGATTTCACTTAAAACTCTTTACTTATTTAAATCCACAATTTAATCATTATTTCTTTCGCTCTCTTCACTTTCGCATACAAATTATAATATATATGGTTAAAGGTGTTCCTTATAAAATTACTTTTTAAAAAATCCAAACCGTCTTGAATGATGGGCAGTTTTCCTGAAACTCTGTGCTGATGAAAGGGCATTCTAGCCCTTTGGACCAAAATATATGGCGCAAATTGATCGCCAAAAACAGTCTGTCATCTGCATCTGGCATCATCATCACGTATAGCCTTTTAAAGGCCTCGTGTTAGTCCAAAACGTACATAAAATGTATTTTGTCTATGTCTATGTTGTCCCATATTACCAGGTAATAAGAAGTGAAATAATTTATATGTTGCAGTACCATCGCACGATGCTAGATGATAGATAAAGAAAATGATAATTGAAGCGCTATATGCGACGGATATGAGACGGATTTCATGCACCCAGCAGGGAATGCGAAATTATAAGACCTCGTAAATGACTTTCAGTAGATCAAAAACGCTACTGGCTTTGTGGCATGTCTTCCTATGTCGTTGGTACATTCACTGCTTCTGATTTGTCTAACACATGTACTCGATACTAGCCGCCGATGTGTGCGGCCATTGTGAATGGCGCACAACCTGTGTGCGTAAATGTTGCACTTCCTTCTGTTATGAAGGCGGAAAGTCGATTCTAAAGTCGACTCAACTTTCTCGACAACTTGCTCAATTTTCGCGTCTTACGCATTTTTAACACAGTGCTCTGTACACACATAAAATTTCGTGTAAATACTTGTACAAAGGGAGATCATGGCGAAGTGTTTCAATTTGAATTTTTCATATAACGTTTAACAGTTCCATTATCCGGTCAGTAAAATTGAGGCCGTTGTCTCTGAAATTCTAGTGATTTAGCCAAGCCTGCCACAGTTGTTGAATCACATTCCCACTGCCCATTATTTAGACCACATCAAATAAAAAAAAAAAAAAGAAAAGGATTGTAGCGCAACAAGCTCTTCTTTATGAGACTCCTCGCACTCTTTTGTTAATGTTTTAACTGATCAGCCGGGTCATGTATTGACAATTGTTTTCACCCAAGCTTTGTAATTTGTTCTGCTAAATTCTAAAACACAAAACCTGCAACCAAGAAAGGTAGCTTGACATTGAACAAAAAAAAAAAAAGCAGAGAAAAAATTCTCTTAGATTCTGAGAGCTTACTATAAACTAATTAACAGTAAATAAAGCCTTCGATCGGAAATTTTGCCACTTTCGCGTCCTCAGCAAACTTCTAACCTAAACTATTACATATTCTAACGAGGGTAAAGTTTTAGTTTTTCTGCTCCTTCAATTTCAATAGGGCATGATCAGGTCACTTGAGAATTTGACTTGTAGAGTCTGTCATATACATTACCAAATGTGCCGAATGGCATAAAGGAATTTGCGTATTCCATCCGAAGTTGATGGGAATTAAAAAAAAAACATAATATTTTATTCTTTACATATATGTAAATATTTACCAAATTTTTTTCAAAAGAATAAAAAAACTTTTCCAAAAATAAGTCGGAACAAAACACAATAAGCAAACAGATATTTATAAAAAAGAAAAAAAATTATATATACATATATGTATATATATGAATATAAATATATATATATGAATATAAATATATATATATATATATATATTCATACATATATATATATGAATATATAGGTAGTTTTACAAACTATATTTAAAAGAAAAAACTTCGAATTTATTATAAATGGAAACTTTTTTTAGATACTAGAAAAAATATTCATTTATTTTAAACATAACTAATTGTAAGAAAAATATTATATTTCTAAATATAGATTTTATGTATACATTTACATCCATATATAAATATATATATATAAATATATATATATATGTATATATATATGTATATATATATGTATATATCTATATATATATATATATATATATATATAACATACAGCGATATGTATAAAAGCATATATAAAGTAGATTAAGACTGATTCATATTTTATGCTGCATTCATAAATACATACCGTATATACAGAAAGACATGTATAAATACATCTATATATATATATATATGCAAGTGAAGATGAACAACTCTATCACTTTAGATAGACTAACCAAAAACCGAAGTAATAGAAATCAGCAAACAACAAACAAATAAATACACTAACGAAAGGGGAAAACCATAAATGCCATTGAATGATTGAATCGTAGCATGCATCGGTAGAACTGATTCATTGATCGATCGTTTTACTCGCATACACAAACTTAAATAAGACAAAAAAAAAATACTTAGACGAAAAAATTGAGTAAATTATGTTGTAAGTAAATTAATATATGTAATAATTAATAAAACGGAACAAAGAAAATGATTAATAAATTTTAAAAAAATGAAAGTTTTTTTTTTTTTTTTTTTTTTTTTTTTTTTAATAATATGTTATTTTAATTATAATTTTAAAAATTTTAAAGATAAACTTATGTAAAAAAAAAAAAAAAAAAAAACCAACTAATGGTAACGAAAAAATAATATTCATTTTTGTAACACTTTAGCTCGTACAAATCCATTTTTTGTCTCAAACTATCATTTCAATATTTTATCATTGTCTGGATGACGCGAACATTTCTTACTTGCACAGCCTTTTCAAGGCAAGTGTTGGCTGCTTTTGATTATATGAAGAGCAGCAAAATACAACAGAACAAGAACAAGAAGCACACTTGGACTGATAGGGTAAACCTTTACGTTTTGGCTGTGTTGACTTTTAAAAATGACAAACCGTTTTAATTAATTACGTTATCAAAATGAATGAGACTTCATTCCAAGCATTTGGTATTATTCTTATACGTGGACAAATTTAGAGATCTCCCAGAACTTCAAACAATATAACAGCGACTGACTATATATTAACTTTCCGACCAAGTTTTCTACTTGAGAATTTTAATAGACAAAGGCCGATTTAATAATGAACCGTTGAACAGTGAAGGTGAAAGTGATGGATTCATTTTATATAATCGGATACTTTTGCTGTGCGATTTCCGGTGTACGGCACATTTTCAAAAGACGTCCAATTTCCAAAATTTTTAACTCAAGCCTACCTTTGAGATGCCGAACTTGGAAGCTTCTTGAATTTAAATTTTTTAATTATTTCCAGGAATTTTTTTGTATTTTGTTTTACTTTACTTTATATGTGATAATTATCGCTTGCGATCTTATTAAATGTCTACATGATTATGTTGACGCAAAATCTTACAGCGATGGCCAACATTTACATCTTTAAGACTTTTTAATGCGCACTTATCGAAAAAGGAAAATATCTTCCGGCAGAGTATACATATATACATATATATATATAAAACAATTGATGTTTGTGTTTATTTACTTTCGGAATTTATTTTTGACACGCAAACGCCAAGAATCAAAAATTTTCTGCATAATATGTTTGTTTATTCGTGTAACGAGGCGCTATCGTGTCGCGTTAACGGCAACGCTGTCACATTAAATGATTAGCTAATTAGCAAATGTTTCTGAAGCGTCTACTTTATCATTATTAGCTAGCTGGCAGACTTTAAGAATTTGGATTGTCATTAACAATGGCGGCAAACATCACGACATAACCTTTCAAGAGAAGCTAAAGAAAAACATGCTAATCTCACGAGTGTCCAGTTGCTGGCTAAAGTGGTTCGAAGCCCATAGTTATTAAATAACAAGTCAACAACTTTTATGCTAACAATTTTCATTTCCTTAAAATAACATTTTTTTTTTTTTGTATATAATGTCTGACTAAATAGGAAAATGAGAAAAGCAAAAAAAAAACCCAATTTTTTATTTATTTATATATATATATTTTTTTTTTAAATTTCTGAACCTTAAGAACAAAATTTTTTTTGCTCTGTTCTGTTGAGATGGTTACAAAAACCAGAAAGGACAATGCGATGTAAATAACAACAACATAAGAACGTGAGAGGAGATCTTCACATTCATTCATTGTGAAATACTTTCCTATCCGTGTGTAGACCGTTTTCTTCTGAGGATACGATTAAGGTGCGACGTTTTAAATGCATTTGCGTTGAGGAGATCGTTATTATCGACAAAAGAGGCTCGAATTGATTACCATACCTAGATCGATATTATGCAAAAAAAAAAAAAACACACAAAAAAAGAACCCAAAGTTCTACTGCCCTCAACGCTAGTATGGTTTTAATGAGAAAAAGTCGTGTTTTTTTTACGCCTTTTTTACGCATTTTAATTAAAGGCAATTATGAGATTACTCTTAAATGGCAAGTCGAAAAAACAAATTTCAGTTGGCAGCCATAGTGGACAAAGGCAGAGACGAAAATGATAATAAAAAATATTTGATTTTATATAAATTAAAAAATAATTATTAGATATGAGAGAATTTCACAAATAATTGAATTATTATTAATTTTTTGCTACTAAATGCATTTTTATCACCAAGTGATTTAATTTGAATGGACAGGAGAGACAACAGGTTTTTATATTCTTTATGAATCGTTAATTAAGCTTTTAACTTTATCGAAAGAACTTTTAACCCAATTCTAAACAACGTGTACGCAATTCTTCAGTGGCCCAATATGTGACAACGCGTGATATGTATTTCCCTCTAGTTGCGGCAAAGTGATGTGTTATTTGAAAATTCCCCTCGTTTCATGAGCGAGTTTGAGTCCTTCGAAATGTGAATCAAGTGACAGATTATATTAGTTTCGAAAACAATCCAGCTTTTTGCTTACTTCTATTAAGTACCAATTAATAAATAAATGCTTTTTTCCCCGTACGATAGATAAGTCATGAGTTCAAATGCAATTTTTCTTTCCTTTAATCTTAAATATAATGTAGCTAAGTCCCTTGTGTGGGCAATCTAATCTATAGAGAGAATTGTCATGGAACCTAGAAGCTCACTAAATTAGGACGAAATTCTACCTGCGGACATATTCACCGATGTGAAAAGCCGCTTACTGGCGACGTTGTGTTGAGTACCGTCTCGAATTCACGAATGGCTTTTCATACTACCGCCTGCGAAACTCGCTTAGCAAAATTTTATCAATTTCAATATACCGAAAGAATAATCGCTATGCGATAATTCCGTGATATCCGTGAAGCTATACAAAGATGTGCCAGCTATATACCCGATAAACCTTCTAGCTCAAGTTCACCTTCATAAAAATCGCTATCTTAAAGGGATGTTTAAGATAATTCAGTAAACAATTCAGAGCTCGATTTTATCTCGGAACGAGATTTTCTACTTATGAACATATTCGTTTATATAAAAAAAAATGACTCAAGATTGTGTGGAGATGAGACAAACTACTTAATAGCGTGAAACTATGGGCCATTTATGAATCCGTAATCGGGATCCGGTTACTATCTTCGTCTTAACGAAACGTTCCACATATTTTTCCGTAACGTACTGAGTAGGAATTGTTGAAGGAATTGTGCAATGTACCTTTTGTTGTTATTTTCCTTATAAAATTTGTAGTTAATTAAAAAAAATTTTCTGTTTTTATAACAATAATCATATAACTAAAAGCAGACATAAGAGAGGCATAAGATAAGATAACTAAGGCATATACTAAAAAAAAAAAACCGAAAAAAAAAACACACACACATTTTGGGAAGAATTCTGACATAAGGTTAGCATAATGTCTTAGGTAGTAGTTGAACAGAATTAATATAAAGAAAAAAAGTAAATATTAAAAAAATATTAAATAAAATAAATATATAGAATAATATATATGAAAAGGAAAAGGATTTAAAATTTTCATTTCAAATTTAAATAAGAGAAAAATAAAAACGAATAAGCTTTGTGGAACTTATTTAATTAATATCAATTAAGAATAAATATAAGTAAGACTTGGTTTGTGTTATTATATCTTTTAAGTTAAGTTCGATTATGAGTATTATCCCATAAAAATATATGTAATAATGACGCTCAAGACATTCAGGCTGGGATAGAGAGACGAATTGACGGACAGACAGACGGACAAGCAAATAGAGACAGACAGAGAGAGAGAAATAGAAAGAGAGAAAGAAACAAAGAGAGATATAGAATAATAAAAACTATTTGTATTTTTGTTGTATACCTGAGTGAGGGTAGAATTGATTCTTTAAATAAATATAACGTGTAATATATTTAAATGTTTTTCTTCATCTTCTTTTTTAATAATAGTACATTTTATGTAACTTGCAAACACGTTGTGTACGTTTATGCAAACGAAAAACAAAAACAAACCCAAAAACCAAAAAAGAAAAGTAACTACAATGCAAGTAAAAATTAAAAAATTAAATTGAAAATATTTTCTATATATATATATATATATATATATATACATATATACGTATTGAGAAAGGGAGAGAAAGAGAGAGATAGAGATAGATAGATAGATGGATAGAGAGAGAGAGAGAGAGAGACAGAGAGAGAGAGAGAGAGAGAGAGAGAGAGAGATAGATAGATAGATAGAGAGAGAGAGAGAGAGAGATAGAGAGCAAGATGAACGTTTAAGTCATTGTCAATAACTTTATGAATGTAAAATGAAATCAATAAGTGTTTAATAATGAAAAACAAATAAAAACAAAAATGATGATAATAAATTTAAGCAGATATAAATATAGTTTATTGGTTTTTTTTTTTTTTGTCTTTTTTTCTTTTTTAAGAGAAAAATTTTTTTGCTTCGCAAACAAACAAAAGGAAAATATTTCAATAAACACAAGGCTACAAACCTTATTCAAACACAAATTCTGTCATACGTGATGAACATAGACACTCAGACACACACACACATATTGTGTTTAAATATCCGTAACACAATCAACTACACGACACACAAAATATATTATTGCCAATATAATGGAAAAAGCAACAAATGTAACACAGTCTTTATAAATTATAATTAAATTGAGATTTTCTGAGACGCAATTGAATTTTTATGTACGACTATAGCCAGTCACTAAATAATTGCGAAACCGAAGAAAAGAAGGGAAAAGCAAACAAAAGCAGTGAAAACAAATAATTTTGAAAACCAAACCGAAAACACAAAAAAAAATTATACAACATTGGTATATAAAGGAAAAAAAAACTAAAAAACAAAAAAAAAAACAAGAAAAAACAAAAAAAGAAAAGAAGAGAGAGAGAGAGAGAGAGAGAGAAAAAAAGGAGAATAGGACACCCATACAGCAACAATACAACATATACAGATATATATTTAATGTATAAAAAAGAGAAAAGAACAACAAACTGAACGTATTTTCATTTATCCCAAAGGCAACATCCATGAAAGGTAAGTAAAACGATCGACTCGATTTATACGAAATGTTTAGGAAAAATACTTAAATCATATCACCTGATCGTCTGACTGTGCTTCGCAATTCCAAGTCGTCACATATTCATTTCTTAAGCATTCTGGTATCCGACAGTGAAGCAGAGTTGGGCTTGGCTCATCTAAATCTAACATGTATACTAATATATGTATGTGTATGTATGTATATGTTGAGCAGCGAATACATATATATATATATATATGTCTTTAAAATAACGCATAATTTTTGTTCAGTTCGCAGTAGATGTCACAAAATAAACGGTTCCCCTAATCATTATCGAACGAGTCATATTCTTGTTGTGTTCAACGGAGATCTTCCATTTTGCTTTGTTGCGTTTCCGCAAGTCCTAAACAAGTCCTAAATTCATAAAGTTTGCGAAATAGCATCAAGTTCATATTCGATCACGATATTTTAGAGATGGCTAATGGATTCTGTCAAGGTCCTTGGAATAGTTATAAGCACTGCGTAACTAAACAAGCTTATCGCTAATGATTAAAATTTTTTATATTTCTCTCATTTTCTAATCTGAAACTCACCCACGCATACGCGTTATGTAAGCTAACGAAAATAATTTTGTTTTTTTTTCGCCAAAATGAAGTACAGTTATTTTATAGCCGAACTCAACAAATAAAATCCCTCAGCGATTGCATTCGACAGTTTGCACTATTTAGTCCCCGTATTTTGTCTATCGCAGCTTCAACGAACTTTCGAGAATATTGCACACCTTCAGTATCAAAACTGTGGGAATGAAAGTTTGTAAACCAATTTTGATAGTGGTCGTCTGTCCATACGTCTTCTCCGTACTGCCATTTATAATATTTTTCTTGCTTAAATACCATTTGTATTTGATCGAAATTAAAAAACTAAAATATATCGGATTTTGCCCCTTTTTGACTTTCCATATAACTAATGAGGCATCCAAAAAAAAAGTATTCCGCACAGATTTTTTTCAAAAACAAACTCTTCCATATTAGCTGTTAAAATATATAATGAAAGTACATTTCAAGTGCTAACTTGGGTGTGCGAAAATGTGAAATGACTTACTGACTAATTCAATAGATGTAGTTAAGCTTTACAACTTTCAACCTTTCATATCCACTAAAACGCGGTACGCTGTAATGCGTTCGTCAAAATTGCGTAACAAATGGAAATACGGAGACGAACGACCTAAGCTTGAACGTAGTAAGTGGTCGCTTATGCCAATCCATGCCTACGTATACATGTGTGCATAGCTCTAATTAATCAGTATTACATTTTTTTTATTAGACAGTTGTGCGACATCGAAATCCTAACAACATTTGTAGATAAATAAGTTGCTAAAGTACCGCAATAATAATAACAATTAAAATATGTACATGAGCGAAAACGAAAAAAAAAAAATAAAAAAATAAACATGAAAAAAAAATTGTTATTTTTCCCATCTAAATATGTGTAAACAATTGTTGTGTTTCCTGTAACCTTCTGTCTCTCTTTCTCTCTCTCTCTCTCTCTCTCTCTCTCTCTCTCTCTTTCTCTCTCTCTCTCTCTCTCTCTATCTATCTATCTATCTATCTATCTATCTATCTCTCTCTCTCTGGCTCTCTTTTCTTTCTTGCTCCTTATTTTTCTTTCTCTCCGTTTAACCCTCGCAATAAACAATTATTACAGTTACACTTTTTAATTTCAATTAAAGTACAACGTTATTGTTATTATTTGTTTTCAGCTTTTTGTTTAATGTCAAGTGCTCTTCTATGTACCATTAGAGTCTGCATTATTGTTATTTTATAATGCTGAACGTGCTCGTGAAGTGTGCATTATGTTTGGTAATTGCTTCACACGCCGCAGTAAACCAAACGAATTCTGAACGGAATTGTTCGTTCACTCGGGAATCCCATGCATATGTATATGTATTTATAGATATGTATGCGTATTTATGACTTAGATGGCATATAAAGTTTTAAGCTTAAACTTATTACTCTTTAGTTACTTATCTCGTAAAAAAATTAATGGTTAGTCCTTGTTTCCATCTAAAGATTCACTTTTCATGACGTATTCATTCGAGATCTCATCTGAGAGAGATATGTCAATCTAATCTAAATTTTTCACAATGAATTCATATGTCAAAGCATTATTCTGGAATAATTTCATCACAAAAGATGAAAACAACATTTATATGTATATTACAAATGCAATAGAGGGCCACACGTAAGAATGTCACATGGTCAGGAAAAGTAGAGACAGAAATAGATTAGCGAGGCAAGCAGGCTTGAGTGCATTCGATGTCGAAGCGAAACTATCTGGATTACTGAAAGAGCAGTGCCCTTAAAAAACGAGGTGGCATAGTAATGTGTTATGCCCTATGCGGGCAATCGAAGACCGAGTAAACAAACCTTTTAAATGACGCGAGTGTTCGATGTACTCTGGTCACCCATAAGCACTTGAGCCATTCGCTGTACGTGACCGCAGGCCTTCAGGCAAGACTTGGGAACATTTTCAAACCTTTAATTTTGGCCGAGCTTAAGCGGCATAAATGTTGGATCGCTTTCAAAAACCTGAGCCCTTGACTGGTTCTCGTGACATTTTTAATACGCGTTCTGTTCAAAGAATATTATCAGGAGAAGAACGTCATCTATAGCATCTATATTGACACCACGCCTGGAAGAAGAGTGTTTACCATTCTTTGTGCGCACTACGTTTTGTTGTGAGACTTTACCTTGTATTTGTATTTGGATAACGTATTTATTTATTCATTTATTTATTAGCTTTCACATGAAATTCAACTGAAATAAATTAATAGTCGAATTCAGTTGATTCTTACAAGCAACTTTTATACTAAATAAAATTAAAATTGAGTATAAAGTGTATAAAGAAAAGTAAAGAGAAAAAATGAAAAAGAACTTGAATAATATATCCTGTGTAAATAAATAAGAAGAAAAAAAGCTTGCACACAACTATCATAGAGACACGCCCACAAACAGTACATCACAAAACAGCAAATGAACCCCTAAGCCATCGCAAAGATGCAAAAGCTTGGCAACCGATGAAGTAAACAACACCAAGTACTTTTCGATTCTTAACGAGATGTTAAGATAAAAAGTTAGTTTAGGGACGACATAGGCAAATCGCGCGTATTAAGCAAAGTTGTTTCGATAGACTTGATAGAATACGATACTGAGATTAAGCAATAGACATCATTAAGGTTTCTGCAAACAACTCTAAACTCTCTTGGCTAAACACCTCATAATCATATTCAGCTTAATGAAAATAAAGTGCCCACAGATGCGGTTAGAGACGTTAACGTTTATTTCACCAAGTAATGGGGAAGAATCGATAGCACGACTAATTAACTTAATTAAGAAGGAGACACCAATAAAAAAATTTACGCTTCTCAAGTGACGGTTAGGATAACAGAAGCAATTTATTTGCGTAAGGGGGCAAAGAGACAAGCAGGTGTCAACCCAAGTTCCCAAGGGCAAACAGCAAGAACGGCTTTGAAACGGATTCAATTGAATCTGCATAACACCTATAGGAAGACTTACTCACGTATTGGTCTCATTAAGCACATGTGCAGTCTTTTTCAAATTTAATTTCATAAAATTTAACGAGTACCATGTAACCAAATTATTTAAGAGAATTTGAAGCTGATACGGGCGATTGCGATTCGAAGGTAAAGGAACATCGTCAGCGTACATTAAAATCTGGTTGGATTTAATCACCGAGGGGCGATCTTTAATGTATAGATTAAATAAACTTGGTCCTAAGTAACTGTTTTACATGACGCCAGACGTCACGGAAAATTCATCCAGGACGATGAAATCAAACAGAAGCCTAAAAGACCTGTTAAGCAGATAAGAGCTTATCAATTTCACTTGGTACAACGGAACGCCAGGCGACTGCAGTTTGAAGGTCAATAAGTTATGGTTAGTTAAGCCAAATGCTTTTTTAAAATCAGCATATTCGACATCCGTGCGAGAGCCAGTCGAAAAAGGCTTGAAAACTTGGCAAGGAATTCGTTGCAGTTAATCGTCCTTTCAGAGAGCCCTGCTGGAATGGAGAAATAGAAGATTTGACATCAAAAGCTAAATGCTGAGTAACAATGCTTACAAACAATTTAGGTAAGACACACAGCTTAGCCATGCCTCTATAGTTCCCAATATGATGTCTGTTGCACATTTATGAAGCGAAATGAGGATACTACTCTGCCAACACAAAGGTAAAACACCTAATTTCAAAGACTAATTAGAAATCTTCCACATAGCTCGTCAGAGTATGACTTAAGTACACACAATGGAATGCCGTCAGGGTCAGGCGCACAACTACATTTTAGAGATCTCACAGCATGAAAAACATTTTTTTCTGAAATGACCAAGTTAGGAATCAAAACCGAGTTAGATATCGGATAGTTACAGTTTACAATGGAATCGAAGCGGACAGTTGAAAAACTTCGTCGGAAATATTCAGTAAAGAGACTTAAGGTTTCCCTACCAACAGAATGCTCAGAGCTGATGAAAAATACATGCGAGGTTTTATCGAGACTTTCGCTTTGGAGTTGAAAAACTTGAACCTATCTAGGATTAACAAGCAATGAGGATTTCATCAACTGCAGATATCTGCAATATCATGGACGGTTGAGCTAATTAAATCTATGCCTTGACGCATGAATAGGCAAAATAGTCGTAAGCAGAACCACTTTTCATAAACTTTTTGGAAAGTTTACTATTACTATTTCTGATATATTTATTTATCTTGCTTAATCATGGCGGTCACCTGCTTCGAGGACGAGGTTGATTGATCGGAACAGATGCAGAAATACCTAGGTTTAATATATTATAAAACGAAGCCAGTAAGGTTACAGTGTGTGGAAGATGAGATTAACCCGGTAAAATATTGGTTTTGCTAAACTCGTAATATTTATTAGAAGAAGGTGGATTTTGGACGTTAGAGTGGTTCAGCGAGCCATCATGCCTGTAAGAAAAGGAAATATAAATTGCTGGATGATACGGATCCTCAGGTAAACTAAAAGGTGGACAGCGACTTACAACTGTCTCCGGGAAGTTGGCGAAGCGAAGATCTAGCAGTCTGCCATTGCAATTAGAAGTTCGATTGTATTGAAGTGAACTACGTTGAGATAATACATTGAAAAACACAATAGCTCTATTAGACGTTAATGGATCATCAATTTTGCAGCTCGCTGCTCTAAGAAACTTTATTCAAGGACAACGAGAGACACAAAATAAGGAAAGGAAAATGCATAGAGCCGTGAATTTATGCGCTTAGTGGATGTAGGTGAAATTCGTTCGAAATGTATCCGTCCATTGCAACGCTTATCAAACGATTGTTGAAAAGATTCGATATAAATCGAGTGAAACTGCTATCGAGACGAATGCAATCTTATTGAACACATTGAGCAACGCAATGAGCTTCCTTTTATCCGAGCTGCAAAAAGCACGGCTTCACTTTTTATTGAAGGAGGATATTAGGGCATCCGTGGACTGGGTTACTAATTATCCCTACAATAACTTGAACCTGGATATATATAAAAATGTCCGAACTCGAAAACTGGAGCCCAGTGAGGTGCGTATATTGAGTGCACATGGAGAAAGACGGTGCTTTTAATGTTGAAATTATTCATAGATTAATAAATAAAAATTAAAAGAGGATTTATTTGCTGTCTATATGCAATTCTATTGCAATCTTAGGTACCTTGGTAACACTCGCTGACACACCCTACCCCGCATTGTTGATCGAAAATTCTTGGTTGACCAGTATAAGGAGTCTTACTAACGTCCGATGTACTAAGGAAGCATAAGCGAATAAATTTTTAACGTAAAGATTCCACAGAAACATTACAGTCCGATAGGACTGACAATAACACACTAAACGAATTCGCCTATTCTTCCTTTATTGTAAATTATACGTTGTTTTCATGTAAATGAATATCCTTAGCGAAAGCTATTTTAAGACGTGGGGGCCCAAAAAGTAAACTGACATGGCCCGAATTTAGCAAAATAAATTTTCGATTCAAAGGTTTTATTATTCCTCGCCTATAGCAGGTACTATGGCGCCATGCAAAGGTTTACTAAATTTCTGAACAATATATCCTTATAACGCAAGGGATGCAAGAATGTAGGCCAACGTAGTCCCAATCTACTGCCATCAGTTTCGACATCAAATTACTATTATGACTTAATTATTATCATAAAATATACTTATTTATGTAGGAACCATTATAAATGGTCGCACCCGACTCAGATAATTCAAAATGACTTTATAAGTCAAATTACTATGTTTGGTCGGTGTTTGCTTGGATATATTCCGAATTGCCAACTTTTTAGGCTTGTTTTAAGTGAGGCGTAAAGATGATCGTATGCAATCCATTGCCTTGAGCAAAACAAGTCAGTGTAACTTATTCCATTAAAATATCTCAAAAGTTTCGATTAATTCGACTATGCAAAGGCAGCAGACGGACGAGCAGATAGGCTTATCTCAAGCTCTTCTGGATGCTGCATACGTCGTCACATCAACATGTCTAAAAGATCATTGGGATCTGCAGATTGAAAGTAAAAATGCGTGAACGAAAATTAGATGAACGCACACACACATACACAAGCGTTAATCCACGAATCAGAAAATGGTTCGGCTTAGTTTGCTATTGTGGAAGGTGGGTCTACCGTACATCTTTCTAGGTATTGCACGTGTCCCTACAAAATAGTAGGGAATAAAGAGGAATAAATTATGCTAATTAGCAATTGATTGATATTTTACATATACATATACATTGTTCATACAAAATAGCAAGTATGTATTATTTCTTTTGTAACATTTGTCATTTAGATTCTGGACTATGTGATGGGTACATTGCTCTGATAAATGGTTGCCAACAAAGAAGCAAGATTGTAATTACTATTCAAATAAAATAATGGAAAAAGTCGTGAAAGGCAAATAATATATAAAACGGGTCGAATGAATATAAAAATAGTTTCAGATATGTATGCGTATGGACTCTTACAAGCTTATGTAACGATTAATGTCACTGTTAGCTAAAATTTGTAATATACACTGTAGACAAATACCATTCTCTGCATGTTGCATGCATATATATATATATATATATTTGCATATGCGATAAATTAAAACAGGAAAGCGCTCTCACTTAAACTATAACTGTTGGAATTTATGTTCGAAGACATACCTTTGCACATGTGTTACATATACTTTCGTACAAACCTCCGACATCGCTTGACATTAGAGAGAACTGTTTGGTTTTTTTCTTTTATTTTTTTTGCCATCCTTTCTACACTACTACTGATTGCAGCTGTCTTCATACGTAAATATGCGCGTTTTATACAAGGTATTGTGGCCAGAATATGCTTTCGTTTCAAGCAAATGTCTGCGGCTATCCGCAACTTTTGATTAGTTCTGCATACGATAGCTAGTCACCGTGATGATGAGTCTCAACTCTTTGCCGAAAGACTGTTACAAAAAGACGTGGCGTGAGTAACATATGCCGCATATATTATATTTATTTTCGTAAATACAATAACGAACAGATATATTCATTGCAGACTAACTTGTTCACTACGTTCGTTCAACATTAAGAAATATATTACAAATCTTAAGTTTGCTTTAATTTTTCTTTTTTGGGCACTTTCTAGCGCCGCTCAATTCGTTTTCAAGCTTTCCTTTAAATTTATGTAAATTTATGTTAAAATGTATAAACTTGCAGTTGCTCGCTATAAGCAATAAATAAGAGCCAAACGACCTTACGAAAGCTGCGAAATTCGCTTAGCACGGAAATTTGCTTCATTCAATAACTTCCAATTGACTTGTTATTGATTGTAAGAATTATACCTGCTCAGACTTAATGAAAAAATGTCCAGTTACAAGTTCTTGCTGAAGTTAAGTGCGAAGATGCTAATTATGTATATAAAACGGGCGTTGAGAAGGCAATTCAAGACATTTTTATTCTACTCAAGGAAATAATGAAATTTTTTTAAGACCATCTCCGAGAGAAACTACTCTTTTGCCTTTGCTGTGAAATTTGCAAAAGTACTCATCAAGAGTTTTCTCCGATAAGCACAAGATTCTAAGACCATTTTAGCATTTGCATACATGCCTCCATTCTTTAGTGTATAAATATCAATATAAGGACAATTACATGACAAGCGTGGCGTAATGGTCAGTTGGCAGCAGCACAGCAAGCGTTTTGGACTCCGGCTCTCTCTCCCAAGGCGTAATTGTTTAGCGACATACTACCCAATGCCGCCAAAAATATTTTTACGATGTAAACAAAAAGTAATCACGCGCGCATAGGTAAAGGATGTATTAATAAATTGCTTACTGCAGGCTTAAGATATCGCCACACGGTGTCAATTACCATCCGGCGGAGATACAGTCAGTAACATCATGACTTGTTAATAATATCATTTTTCTCTTTAGCCTTACACTATCGCGTCAAGGATACGTAACGAAGTCTATAGCGTCAAGATGGTTGCACGTGTGGTCGCTCGATGTTAGTATGGCTCATCTCATACTTCAATATAACTACAATGCTTGCGTTCTTACGGGATCTCCGTAGGATATCTACGGCGTCCATACTCGGAGAGCGGTCACTATGGTAATGCGGAGGATTTTCGAGAATAAACGTTAAATCCTGCGAGTGCGTAGTAGTCTTCGTACAGTTTAAGCACATTTGTTCCACAATTAAATGGATCACGAAGATCGGTTTAAAATATTTATAGGAGTCTTGGAGGGAATCGAAAATTTCTTACCAATTTAGTTGACATAAAATTCATTACAATAACAAATGTTCGTCAACTCGTCACCGCAAATGTAGTCATACTTGGAAGTATTCGAATCAATATTCTTTAGATTTCGCGCAGAATGATTACTGCGGTAGCCTAAAAGATGGCAGCAATCATTTCTTTATCCATTTAATTATTATTTGATGAAATGATTTTTGACTTTTGAAATAACTTGGCGCACAAGCTGACCGATTTTCTAAGAATCCAAGCTCTAAAAACACTAAAACCATATACACATTTAAGATGCAGGGACTGCGCTGCACCTAGGGACAGCGCTGTATCCGGTGAGTGCATTGCGTCTAGGTACTGCGCTTCATCCCGAAATTTAAAATGTATTTTCATGTAGATTCATGAGATGTCCTCAACATTATTTTACGGACGGAGTAGGCTTTCAAATCCAACTACGTCTTAATTTTCATCATTTAACAGAGCTTTGTTAAGGCGTTAACAGAGTTTTGTTAACAGATAAGGCAAGTGTCTTTGCTAATTAAATTCGAATTTATCTTCCCACCCTTCATTTATACGTATTATATCTTGCAGGGGATACATAGACTATATTTGACTTTTGGAATGACTAAATAACAAGTGAAAGTTCTACGTTCGAGTTTTTATTACGAAGATGAAACGACGAGCCGATGGTACTTTTCTCATAATATTGTTACAATAATTAAATAGATAAACAAAGATCGACTAAAATCTACTTTTTCCAGTTAAGAATCCTTCTATCCATCCACTTTTAGAGCTCATTACTTGCGTATCTTAGTTCATTGTATTTACATTTAGGTAAATATTTTTATATATATACATGTAGATAAATACAAGTTTGCTTTGAGTCAGAAACGAGGAATTTGCGAACGCGTTCCTCTACGATTTCTTTCATCCTACACCACTTGCAGTTGAATAACCAAAATGACTTGAGATAGACCAACCTTTTATTTTACCGAGCTGTTCACAATAACAATCTGATTCAATCTATGCTTGTCTATCCGTATGCATGCCTATGGGCTTGCCTGTCTTCTATTCTTGCGTTCAATCTATAGACAAATATTTTTAAAATATTTTTATGAAATTTAATACATCATCTTGATGTGACATAAGGACGAACACTAGAGTAAATCGTTCGAATCGAATCTTCACCGTGTTAAACAAAGTGGTATGGGACATTTAATGGTGGACCGTACAAACAATAAATCGGTATGAAAATTTTCATCCGGATTAATTGAAATTAGCTCGCTTGGAATATTTAGAAAGAAACCTGAAAAACTTGAGAGCATAAGACATTTGCTTGGATTTATCCATTATTACAAAACAACTATCCATGTTACAAACGAATTAAGTTCATCTGGGTATCTGTTAATTTCTCCCAGCAGCTTGTGTCCGTTATATGACCGGAAGATAGGCAAATATCCGTTCAATTGATTCTATGTCATCTTAAAAAATAATTGTATGCGGTTTAGTAGCACTTTGTGCCGGTCCTTGCTTGGTCTTTTAACTTATCGTCACGGATAAATGCAGATTTCAGACCAAGTTTTCTCTTCCAGACAAAATGTTGTAATAGCGACTATCAAAGGACAGTCAACCAGATGGTGTTGTTAAGTGAATTTCGCTATTAACGCAATCGTTAGTATTCTGACAGATTAAATTAAAGGCAGAACTTCAACAGATAATTGGATTGGATTTTGAAAGTATCACGATTTTATATCGTTTTTAGATTTTCGCTTTCTTTCGTAGTGAGTTCAGTGAACTTGAATGTGAAGAAAATTCAACTAATGAATACATTTTTACGGAAAACGCCTATTAAGCCATATAAACAAAAGTTTGCATTTAGGTTTTTTTTTTTCATATATATTAGTTTGGGGAAAAAGAAACCCATTATTTTTATATGAACTTCTGGACTTTATTTAACATGCTTCGGATTGTCCGATTTGGGTCAAATATGCACCGTTTTGTTGTGTGATTTGTTGCCATTTTAAAGGTAACTTCAAAATGCTTCTCTCATAGAAGTCCTGGTCTCTATTTGCAAAAAACTCTAGTAGTCGATTTTCACAATCCTCCCTAGATTCCAATTTTTTATCATTAAAAAAATTTTGCAATGCAAGAAAACTTCCCAATCAAGCTCCCGAAGTTTCTGGCGAGTCACTGTAGATGTGTGTGGCCTAGCGTTGTCCTGGTGGAGCCCGACACCTCTCCTGTTGGCCAATTCTGGCCGTTTCTGTTCAATCGCTATCTTCAAACGATCAGAATTTAGCGTTTGGCCATATGGAAGCAACTCATAATAAATAATCCCCTTCCAGTCCCACCAAATGCATACCAAAACCTTCCTGGCCGTTTGAGGTGTTTCACCGCTCTTTGACCACGATCGTTTTCGCACAGGGTCATCGTATGTGATCCATTTCTCATCTCCAGTCACCATCCGTTTAAGAAATGGGTCTATCTCATTCCGTTTGGCCAAGGCTTCGCAGATGGAAATTCGTTCCATCATGTTTTTTTCTGTTAATTGGTGTGGCACCCAACCATCGAGCTTCTTTTTGAATCCAGCTTTGTGTAAATGGTTTAAAACTGTTTTATGGTCGATTTTTAGCTCCTGGGCGATGTTACGACTCCTAACGACTGCCGGTCAACTTCGACAATATCTCCGATTTTATCGACATTTTCGACGAACGGCCTACCTCTGCGAGGTGCATCTTTAACATCAAAAATTCCTGAACGGAATCTACGAAACCAAAATTGCACATAATTGGCTGTTACAGTATCGGAACCATAAACACCATTCACAATTTTAGCCGCCTGGCTTGTATTTTCGCCTTTGTCAAAGAAAAACTGTAAAATGTACCGAATTTTCTCTTTGTTCACTTCCATATTTAACACCCTGCAACTCACAACTGAATGCACCAAACAAAAAACAGCAAAAGAATTTTATTTTACTGCGAAATGTCACCCTTCCGACGAGCATAAAACTGAAATTGTTTGATCGATATTTTACGAGAAATCTATCAGTGCAGCCATCTAGCCAAAAAAATAATGGATTTCTTTTTCCCCAAACTAATATATATATATATATATATATATATATATGTAACGGTCAAATTAAATTAATCACAAAAAAATAAAAAATTTATATTGAATTAAAGAAAAAAATATTGTTGGCTGCAAATTTGCAGTAAAAGTTCCGACCGCGGTTAGCATAAAAACTAAGTTAATTAGGAAAAAAAAAAAACAAGAAACACGAAACATGAAAGCAGAATAAAAAAATCGCTTTTGGTGCGTTTCATTCATTCATTATTTCTATAGCAACCAGCAATGATGTTCTATGTCTTTTTTCTTTCCTTTATGTGTCCGCCCTGTTACGCATGTAATTTGTAATGAGTAACATTCACGATACATTGGTACCTAATAACCACAACATCGTTTATTAATTGATGATAAAATGTCAAAATATTAACATTATTACGAAATTTTCAGCAGCTTTTCAGCATCCGGTTGGTATTGCGTTTTTGTATGGCGCCCTATCAAACATGGAATTTTCGGAACCGCATTTTCGCGACAGTCTACGTATTGAAATTGAAAAGCAAAACGCTGTTCAGGTGGTAAAAAAAGAATGGAATGGAGTGTATGAAGAAGAAAATTTGATAAAGCGCTAATGCCGTAGCTGGTTTGCAAAATTTTTCGGTTTAGTGAATTTTCCCGAACGCTCGCTAAACTGAGGTGTTCGCCGGTTCAAATCGCCGTGCGGTTGACCACACTTGCTCAGTTGGTAAAGTTCTTGCACTAATCGTGTCTGTCCATTTCTCTCACCATTTCTGTCTGACTATTACCATGTTTCGAGCACAGGGATCATCCCACGAATGATTGATCATGTGGGATCATTAACAGATAAAACGTATCGAAGTATAAGAATATCTTCCATTTTTGACCAAAAAACACACAAGAACTGCAGCTAGAAAATCATTTTTTATATGACGATCAAACTCAACTTAAGTTGTAACTTAAAAATTTTACAATTTCAAGTAACGGTCGGACTTAAGCTGGTGAGAGTTTTTGATATTCTTTTGACTTCATCGGACAAAAAAAAAAAAAAAAAAAAACAAAACGTTAAAAAATAAAAAGACAGACAATCATCTTTCACATAGAGAACAAATAGGCAGGCAGTGAGAGTATCAAGGTAAGACACGCATGCTTACACCACAATTTCGCTAAGTGCTATCCGCGCTTAGCGATCTTGTCTACATATTATTCAATCCACGATACATATCTCCGCATAACGAGCGTTTAGCGTATGTAACATAAACCCTTTGGCTGATATAATAAAATTTTATTGCTTACCGTTTACTCATTACTGATTGCCGATCAAATGCGACGGTTATCCTATTATGTTAAACAATGAGTAATCTTTGCATGCCGGACATTTCAATTAAGCGTCTGTTTAAAAAAGCAAATTAATTAAAATTCTCCTTTCAACACCAATTTTTTTTTATTCTTTTTTTTTTTTTTGTTTTTTTTTTTTTTTTCTTTTGCCCCCTAATATCATTTTTTTTATTATAATGTTTCCGTACGGGTTTTGCTCATTATTTGAATGTTGCAACTGAAAGCTTCGGTAGTTTCATTAAAATAATTTTTAAATTAAAAAAAAAAAAGAAAAAATAAAACATTTTATTATCTACAAATAAATGCTGAGAGCACTTTTTAGTCGTTTTATTTATTAGGATAGTTTGCAACAATCATTTCATTAAGGTTTCATATTCGCTTTAAATCGACGCTTTTCTCCATTAGATAAACACGTGCAGAAAATTAGTTAATAAGCTACTCTGAAAAATTAAAAAGAAAATTATAATTATGATTATCGTGATTACGTATGAAGAAAACTGTTATATGAAAATTTTTAATTGGATTTCGAGCGTAGCGACAGAGAGAGGAGGGAGTGAACGTAGAAACTGATTGCTTTTTAACACTAAATCTACCAATATTCTATATAAGTCCACTTCTACCGATCGCGGCCATATGAGTCCTTCTCAAATAAGCTCGGTATTCTTTCCCAATCGACTATAAATAATACAGAACTCAGCATAGGCAATAAACTGCAAACTAACTACCATGTAATAATCAAAAAAAAAAAAAAAAAAAAAAAAAACCTTCTTTCGAGCTTTATTCGAACATAAGTTTTTAAAAAGAAACATCGAAACTGAAAAACCATAAGGCACTTCAGTGATTTTCGGAGATGCCGTTGTTTGATTTGTGAAGCTGGGCTTGAGAAACGCGCCATATTGTATTTCTTTGCTCTTGCAGGGTTGGGCAATTACCTCTTATTCGCTCAAATAGTCCCCACATGCACAATACATTTACTATCAACGTCTGATGCCAAGCAAGAATTTGCTTTCAAACTTATTGAGCTTGCAGGACATATATTGTGTAAATCTGCATTTTGCTCTTGCCGAACATATCCGTTCACCAACAGATTTTGTGATATTTGCACTTGGTTTGTAGCAATTTTGCCTACTCTCTACGAATGTATTCCATACCGTCGAGTTGAGAGTAAATTTCTGCATTCCCTGCATTTCTATCAACACGAGTAAATCCCATAATTTCTGTGAAACAATTTCTGTTCATTGGGCGTGAAAATAATCTAGGATATCATTTTTTATTCCATAAATACGAAACGGTCTGGTTTCTTGTTTCATATGCACCACTTGCTTATAAACTTGCATCTAAATCTGGCGAAATTAGTCTCCATTCGGATCCTAAAATGCCACCTGCTTCTAAATCTGTGCATATTTTCATATAGTGCATAGTGCGCTGGTCAAGTGTCATCGAAAATGCACTCCTTTACATTATGAGGCGGGACCTTATCGAATTTTTGGCAAAAAGTTCCATCAGCTAAGGTTTAAGTTTTCTCATGGTTCTATTCACATTCGTCTTTGTCAAACTATAGAACAATCTCGTTCTCGAAATGGATGGGAATATCGAATAGGTCGGAGTTAGTGTCCATTAGGTCGTAGATATTATCCTCACTTTCAGAATTTTCTTCTTCATCTATTTCGGAGCATAGTTCGGCTTATATTATTTATTTCTTCCAATAATTTCCTTGGCATTGACACTATAGAGGTACATTTTTCAATTTGTGTTTGAAAAATCTATCAATAATAAATTACGCCGCAAACATTTGCAATGCCCACGCACTGAGAGAGTTCGCGAATTTGAATGATCGGTATCGGCACTCTGTGCGCAGCTTAAAAGAAACTGTACATAGGCACATGGTGTGCTCCTAGAACATAGTCGAAGTACATTGTCTTGGAAAGCTAAAAGCTACTGGCAAGTTTGAGATTTAAATGCAAATAATTTCGTAAAATTAAAATATAATTTCTAGAGATCGAAAGAGCGCTTCCGGTAGATAACGGCAAAGTACATTCATTGTTAGGAAAAACGAAAGAAGAAGAAAGATAAATATTGACAAATTAAGTCGCTATATATTATAGAAAAGATCGTGCAGAAAAATGAAAGGCTGGAATTTGATAATTTGATGGATAAAGACTCCAAAGGTGGTAATTTGACCGCTCTGATAGGTTCAGTGTTAATAATTTCCCATAAAAATTTAAAATTCTCGTAGAAATGTATAAACTACGGACCGTAAATGTTTCAAACAACGTTTGCAGCTGTAGTAAATATGTGCTTTACTCTCCGATTTATCGAATGAGTTTAGTTATAAAGGATTGTAATAACTATATATACACAACTATAGTTTGTGGTATGCGGCAGGTGCCGATGCAAGGATGATTAAGGTAAGGGGAAAGGTGTTGCGAACGAGATCAGATTAACAAGCTGACAATACGTAAAAATAATTTAAGGCTAAGTAAGGCGACCAAACGAACTTTCATCGCCGCCAACTTATCTACGGACTCAATTCAGTGAATTCAATCAGCCGCAGCTAAGGCGTGCATGATTTAGAAAGCAGTTGATGAAGATAATCAATCGCTGTTGAACGTAGTGCAGATTCTGAATTTGCACATACTTTGATATGTGTATTTACGTCGACTAATTCGATATTCAAGGTGTACAAAAATGAAAATTTTAAGCAAAACTTCTTAGGATACTTCCAGGCGCTGTTAATAAATACGCACTCACTTCAGTGATATTTACGAACATCTTTAAAATCGTTACAAAAAGCACAAATTTCTTTTTTTGTTTTTCAGCCGTAATTAAACAGTGCGCAGGAGATGTCTTATGTAAGAGGTAAGCATAACTTACTTCGTATAGGTCATTGCAGTGAAATTATGTATTAATCGCTGCCTTGTGTAGAACAGTGCATCCTTAACTGACGGCCTTGCAAAAGTGAAAGGCCATTGTATCTATCGAAATTGAGTTATATCGTTGTCAGTCGCTGAGTACTTGATGAATATCGAATTGATGAACATATAGAAAACAACAAGCAAGCAACCGAACTTTGATTACACTTCCATTCGATCTCAGTGTCTTAATAAATAAAGTAAACAGACCTGAATTGTTTGCCAGTCTGCAATAGTATAGGGAATGCAGGCCAATTTAAACTGAGTCAACTTTCCGCTTCAAATAAATGCAAATGTTACGCAGCATATTGTAATCGTGTATACACACGCACAATATCACGTAAAGGTATGAAATAAACAAATATGTTTAGATTTCAAGAAAAGGTTGCGTTTTATTTTTTAATGGCATTGGAAGAAAAAAACTTCACAGCGGCTTATACGGTCGCTAAAAGAATCGCAAGCCAGGATGCTTGGCCCTCTAATGAAATATATTTTCAAGTCAAATTCCAATATTATATCTTTGGCATGGTTTCCTTGCTTTTTGTTTGTTTCTTTTCTTAATATGCCGAATAACTCAGGTACAGGATATCTCCTATACGTGTGGCACAAAAATGGTTAAAAAGGGGTTGGAGAAAGAGAAGGTGATAAAAAATGGCCGAAAAACAGCGAGCGTGCACTCAATCGGTGTTATGCCTTTATCGAGCATTGAGCTGTCGCTACTTTTACGATCGAGTATGATCAAACTTGAGATTTAAATCCATGAACCCAGACTTGGAAAGTGGGAGACAACTCTGCTCGACTGTGCGGACAGTTCAAAGTTTTATGTTACTAGCGAAAATATTCTAAATCGTTTGAGGTTTCCGCATTTTACTTGTTTAGAAGTACAGTAATCCCATCTATAACGCGTTACACTTATAACGCGTTTTCATAATACGCGATTTCAATCCCCCGTATAACACGGCCATTGCCCCAAATATAACGCGGGGATTTCCCTCATACCTATATCTGTACTGTGAAATTTATAATGATTTTCGAACGTGTAAAAGATTCGTTAATACTAAAAATAGAAAAATGTTTGATAATTTGGGTTACACGAGGTCGCATATAATGCGCAACCAATCTACCGCGTTATAGAGAGGATTTCTATATAGTTCATCTATTCCCAACTTTTGCTCAAGTACGCCCACGTACGGCTTACGTTTCCGTTCGATTAGATAACTGGAAGCAAGAATGGGCAGACACAGTAGCATGGATGAATGAAATTTTTAATCGCTTACTGTAGCAATAATAAAATAAAAATACTCTCATAAAAACTGTGACGTGATTGTTGTTGGAAAAGCAAGAGAATTAAACGCAATTATCAAACAACATAAAGAGTACTTAGTTTGTGATATTTAACATATTTACATTTATTTGTTACGACAAGTTTCAGCTACGTAAACACTGTTATTAATATTATTTACAATCAATTTCAATCCGAACAGAATAACGAATAATAGCGTTAGGTATTTATCTGATAATCCTATTAAAGGTAGCCCATGATCATGGGTACAGAATACAATGCAATCAATATGAACGAAATACCGAACGAAGTATTCACTTAGTCTCCTCCCAAAAATTCCCATTGAAAAATAGCTATCTCTTAGGGCGTTTCTTTTGACATATATCTATATATATATATATATTTATATATATATTTTTGAAATTTTATTCTTGATTATTCATGCATCATTATTCATGCAGAGTTTCTGCGAACACTTACGACGAAAACCGCGCTTCATTAAAATATTAAATATTTGTTAAGTTTTGTAATACGTATATGTATGTATTTATTCTGTTAATTCATGCGTTTATCATAAAATTTCCACGAAGCTACGGCATATCGATTGTAATAAGCTTGAAAGGAATTAAAATTGAACAATTTTTAAGTTGTGATAATTAGCAGTTTAACTACATGCACATACACTACGTAATTAGCTGTAGCTAGAAAATAAATAAATGCATGACATTGGACGTTCACGCATGCACTGTGTTTTAGCGCGGGGGAAAATTGGATTATATTTTATTTAATAATTTTAAATGATTTCTGTCGCATGTTTTTTTTTTTTTGTTTTTGTTTTTTTTTTTTTTTTTTTTTTTTGTTTTGCTTTGTTTTGTTTTGTTTTGTTTTCCCAAAAAACCTTTGTGCGACGTGCTTGTTTATGTTTGTTTTTATGCGTTTAGGGTGAAAAATAAACCAATTAGTTGAGCAATATTGTAAAATTTGCATAAATAGTATGTTGGCGTTGGCGCCAAAATAGGTTAATTAAAATGCTTGATTTAAAAATATCAAACTAATGCATTCTGGTGGAGGCTCGTTACAGCGAATAACTTTATTTGTTGTAATGTAAATCGAATAAATGCGAATTGGAAATTTCTAAATGTAGCTAATGATAATGTCATTACTGTGTATTTATGCATCGATGTGCTTATATAAAATATTAGAAAAATTAAGACTGGAATGCCACAGTTGTGGTATTAGAAATTTATTCATATTTAAATAATATTCAAATATCAAATTCAATCGGCAAGAGCCTATATCTTAAGCACTCTATAAATTCCACGAAATACAAAAAGTTTAAGGAAGATTTCGTAAGAAAAATATTTTTTTATAAAATTTCATCTTTTATATGACCATTGCGCAATCGCAAATGAATGCAATTAATTAACAACCTATTCGTGACACGTGTGGTGAATCTAAAAGTCATAAACTGAAAGGCCTATAGTTAAACAGAAATCATGTATCCAAAAAAAGGAAAATAGAAAAATCAAAAATTATTTTGTGTAAACATTTTGAATCAATTTTCGAATTGTTTTCAAATATTGTTTTGCAGAGCTATACAGATAAACAAACAATCTGCACATCACACTATCGAAACTTGCTAGATCTTTGTTTTCTTTGACTAAGACTTCGAATCGCTTTTTCACTTTTTTTTTTTTTTTTTTTTTTTTTGCCAAACTTTCATGTCCGAAATGAGGAAGGAAAAAATCTTGTTTAGCCGATTTTTCGTTTTCCAATAAAACAAAAACAAAAAAAAAGAAGAAAAAATTAATCCTAACCGCACCACGATCTGTCTTCGAGTAACATTTGAACTATGAATTTCAATTTGCCGATTATTTGCCTTCACAGATGTCATGAGTGCGCCATCGTGACATGGTTCGTTATAAAAACGCATGCTGCCCTTCGGATTAATAAAGTTGTTCAAGTATTGCGTAAATAAATTCGAGAATATCGCTCATACTTTCGTGTTGACAAGATAAGATTTACCCCTTAATTGATTGGTCGACTTTACTTGAATTACATTCAAACGGCTGAAAAGCTATATAGAAAACTATCTTTGTAATTACTACGCCTATGGCTTTTAATAAGCAGAAAAGCGTGCTTGGCAATCGCATAATGTGCGCCGTTCCTATGAATTATCTGAATAGCAAGGTAACGTTTTCGTCATGTCTGTCTTTCGTTTAGAGCATGGTTTAGACGTTTGCTGCAATATCTACCATTAAATGCAAACTAATTAAACACTCATACATCCTTCTCTTCTGGGTTAAAATACAATCTTAAAAATGTACACATTTTAGTTCAAAAACCCTATGCTACTCTTTATATATTTCCACAAAGGATCGAAAAGCAACTAATTCGAGCACACAATCGCTTAGACATGAAATAAAAACAAATCAACGTGAAGCGGATATGATTTTCACATTTTTTATAACTGAGAAATCCGTCCAGATTTGCAATCGTCAACGATAGTACGATATGCGATATACAACGTGAATGACATGAACATATGGATATATATGTGGCATGGATCTGCATTATATTTGGTGAATGCGTAAATATTCTATCTAAGCTAGTATGGGTAAGTTCATAATGCTTGTCAATGTCAATTAAACGCATTATGTTACAAAGAGTTTAAGCTTTAAAACGATCAACAGCTAATAAAATTGAAAGGAGGAAATTGTTGTTTCTGTATTCAAGTGTACCGTACATTACTCTAAGAGATAAAGCGAACAAACGACTAAAATAAAGGCATTCGAAGATATAAGGTCATCATCATGCTAGTCATGCTTCAAAGTTTTAATTCTGCGATTTGACTAAATTCAGTTTTTGTAGAAAAAAAAAAAAAAAAAAAAAATAATAATAATAATAATAATAATAGTGTTTTTTAGATAATGATATTTACTAATTTAACATTTTTATTCTCTGAATTTCTCAATTAACATGTTTAACGGGATTTATTATGTTTACATTGAGGAATTGCTAATGACGCGACATAAACAAAATATCTCCCCTTCGGCACACGTGTTTCATCATTTTAGTAGGCATAAATTATGTACGGAATTTCGTAAAGTTTTCCTTTTCCTTTTTGTTTTTTGTTTTTTTTTTTTTTGCTTTCGTTTGTTTCTTTGGTTTAGACAACAACCTTAAGGATATTAAATGATAAAGGAAAAGTCTTAGATTGTGTTTTAATGAAAGCCATATAAATGTTTAAGTGATATTGCAATCGTTCGTGCACACATGTGAAATGTATACGGATTTGTTCGTTGTTACATGAAAAACACGGCAGCATATATAAACAAATAAAAACCCTATTAACCCTGTGCGACAGCGTAGGTTTATCGGTGACTCTCTCTCTCTCTCTCTCTCTCTCTTAGTTAAGGGAAAATCATGAATTTTTTATAATCCTCATATGCACGCATATACTTACATATGTATGGATGTGTATATATTACAATTTTTCTTTCGTTTTGTTCTTTTTTTTTTTTTTTTTTTTTTGGTATATATATCCATTCACACAACTCATAAAGGTAGATAATATATGTGCATGAGTAGTATCGGTGTGTCTCTGAATGTTTTTCTTACTTTCGTCGTCTGTGTTTCATATAAATGTATTCAAATGTTTTACAGCATCAGAAACTGGCTTTAATGTCTATTTTTTATTTACCCATACAAATGCAAACTTTAATGCCAACATGCATATATTATATGCTATAGACTATATGAACATGTATATACGCGTTTACATATGCATACATCTATAAATTCTATATATATATATATATATATTTGTTTATGTCTATGTTGGTAACTTAGTAATTGGATTATCTACCATATTTTAACATGTTTGTACAACACAGTCACGTTAATCTTATGGGATTAGTAGAGCGACTGTATGAATATATATACAAACCTATATATATGCAAGAAATATGCTCTATATGTGGGCATTCATACCTTAAAGCGAATGAAATAACACAAGCATAAAAACAATATGTAATTGTATAAGCAGACAAGTACACATTTTATCTGTACTTATAGACAAAGCTATATATATATGTATGTATACATAAATATTTTTATACATGTATTATATGTAGAATTAATTTATATATTTTCCTTTTAGTGTTGTTGTTGTTGTCGTTGTAGCTTTTATAACCTACTCATTACGCATTAAACACACACACACACAGCATGTATGCAATATATATAGGAGAGAAAATATTTTTAAAACATAAAACTTTTTTTTTATATAAAAAGAGTAAGAATTACTTAAAACTTGAACTTTTAATTAGTTGGTTTGTGCATAAACAAAATTTAATTAATGAATTTTTATTGGTAAGAGAATGCTGTTGAACGCTTATACGCATATGTGTGCTGTACCCAGAGATATAAATGTATTTTTTTGCTAAAATAAAGTCAACCGATTATATATATTGTTATGAAAATCCCAAATTCAGTTAATGTCGGCTAAGTAATTTTCGTAATAATAAATTCCCTAAAGAAGGAAAAACCAAATGACCATTCGCAGGCGCCTCATGCAGCTGCAGGCCGATGAAAACGACTAGCGGAAAAGCTGGCTGGGATTAGAAATAAAACCATAAATTTAGGTATAGTAAGATGCTTGTAAAATTGTATATTTAATAGAATATTCGTGAAAAGTAGAGTTAGTCTCCAATACTCCAAAGTAGTAAAATAAAAGAACTTTGAAGTGTATTTCTCTTGATCAAAATATCCACGATCTAGTGATACGGACTGTATCTCATAAAAGCGAATTTCATAACAATATACATATAATTCTTCTTTTCCTTAGCCTCAGAATAATGAAATCATCAATAATGCAACCAAGTCCAAAGGTCGTAAAATCTTCTTCAATCTATGAGCGATTTATGGCGTTATGGGCGCCCAGCAAACCTAAATTCAATAAAATAAAGAACAAATTAATCCATATATCTCGAGTTGAGATGTGTTGAACCATTCGCCGAACAAAAGCTCCGACAATTTAATTATCAAGTTAATACCTCGTTAGGCAGAACGAATCATTTCGATCAAAGCGATGAACAAAAATTGAAATCGTTCGAAGTCAGTTGTGTGGCGACACCTTTCGGGACGAAAATGTTACCCGGGCAGGTCTCGAATCTGGCAATGCTTATGTGCCTGCCAACAGGCGAGATTGTCGAGAAAAATGAGCAAAGAGTTGCATTATAGAAACTAGTTATGTCAAAAAGACCATAAATTCTTTTATTCTGTTTCCCTATTTTTTATAAAGTCTTACTTAAAGCTCTTCCCCAACCTCTTGCGTGCAGTTTAAGTTCATGTCACAATTTTTAATTTAGGATTTTATTCTCTATTTATTGCAGTTACAATTGCTTTAATTGTGAGTTAATCGACGGTTAGTTGATTATTAACTGACTGGACGAGTGATTTTTGTAAATTGTTTAGCTTACATTGATGAACTGACTGACTGATCTTAATCGACTATCTTTGCTTACGAATTGCCCCATCTATTATATGCGCCTTTGAGAGAAGACGTTTGAGAGAAAAATAGCCATTGTCATGTCAATATTCTAGACTATTTCTACGGATCCGTGGCATTGTAAAATTAAAAAACATATTTGACAAGAGAGAAACAAACTAGTGGTTTAACCTGCTTAAGAATATGTAGGGGAAACTAGAAGGGATGAAAGGATTTTAAAGTTTAATAGAACAAAAAATTTTACTTATTCTCGCAAACATAAGTCAAATGTCGATCCTCCCACTTCTTTAAATGCTTTATGTAATGCATACGCTTACGCTTTTGACTCGTCATTATTCTCATCTACCTCATACTTACATAACTACAACTAATCTTTTCATTACAAAAATCGAAAAGGACTCGAAAATATGATGAATAAAAATACACAGTTAGGCTGCTACCTTATGCTCGCGTTTCACTCGATGCAATGACACAGAGCTAGCGACTTGCCAAAAATACAAGCAAGAAATCTACGTGACAACGTCCTGGCTCAATCTATCCAACCTCGATGGCTCCAACAGAAGACATCGAGCTGAGAAGCAGACGGATACGACCTTTTCCATTTCCAATTTCTCGTTAGTAATGATCGGAGTGAAACTCTGAGGCCTTTCAGTCATATATCTAGCTCACGCATAAAGTTGAAATATTTACCACTGATATTACACACATGGACAGATATATAGATGAATGCTTAGACGCATTCCGAGTTCAATACTAGCCAAAAATATATGTATAGTGTATGGAGTTTTTGAAGCTTGCCTCTAAAAGTTTTAACAATTATCGATAGTCTATAACATTGGGTGGAATGTGCGTTAGTGTCCCTAAAATAAATGGCTATGCATACATTGAACGAGACGGATCAAGAACAGTTTTGCAAAAATGAACGCCCGCCGGTCCAAAAACCGCATTATACTGTCGCTTCTTATTTTGTTTTCAGATTTTTGTGCATAAATTCAGTGAGCTTCATCTCTCGGAACGATTTTATTTAAAGGAATCTCGCATTTCCAGCATTCAATCAGTGAATGTAGTGCGAATGTGTCTTAAAAACCTTGCAAACTTCACTCGTCAAACGTCATCACATGATACATGCTGACAGTTTAAAAATGGCATAAAATTTGAAATGTCAGCTCTTGTTGAAGGATCACACGCTACACCCCTAATTCAATGTGTAAGTAGCCATCAAAAGGATTCACGTAAGCATACAACAAATATAAGGACTGGATTGAATATTGTTTAATATCTGTGTACACTTTGTAAGCTGTACACTTGAAAGCAGCTTTTTTGTTTCATCCTGCTAACCAGATTTGGTTAAACGCATCACTGCACAGTCGCATTTGTTTCCATGACCCTCGCGTTGAAAATTCCTGATCAAAGATGAAAAGCAAAAAAAAAAAAAATGAGGTAAATTTTTACTTTGGCCATTAATTGCAATTATCGCTATCCCTGTCGCATTTTTATTCTCTCCATCTCTCCGTGGCTCTTTCGCTCCCACTTATTCCGTCTTTAAGAACAGCAATTGATTTAAATCATGCGAACAATCTGAGAAAATAAGTGGCATATATTTAATTACTTTATTAAACAACAAACTCGTTTCGTCGACTTTCACCCGCACACGGGAATGTGTTTTATTGATAAAAGACATAAAATATTCTCCCTTGTTTACATATACATACACATAGAAATGTTATTTTGTTGTTGTTGTTGTTCTTGTTGTTAATTTATTTAAAATGGACAGAGAGAATGTATTTTCCGCCCCTACAGTAGCAATAACCCTTTACCACCCTTGTGTTTGATTACAAAATCATAGGTTAGACCGATACTTCAAAACGTGTCTTCATTGCTCTTTGGCGTTCGCTGTTCTGCTTGGGTACGATCACAAAGCTGGGCAGCGCAACCTTATTACATCATTATCATTATAAAGATCACAACATGTAACAGAAGATAATAAAATAAATCACAATACAGCACACGGGTAGACACAAAAATACACAACAGAACTATAGTACTACGTTAGATCTGCGTAAACATGGTCTATGCGTAGAAGACTTGTATAGCTTGACACAAATATCTTTTTTCATTGCTTTGAATGACGGATTCAATTTCGTTATGTTCGCTTGTCAAATTGTGCGACTACAATGGTCTCCCAAAGCTTGTCTTATCACTCCTGTTAGCTTAAGCTGGAAAATGATCAAGATCGGCCGATCCGACCGCAAACGATTAAAAGTCTTGCCGACTGTTTCGGATCACCTTAGAGTTATAGAGATCGCACTTTATGATGCGACATGTACATGATACCGATTCTAAGGGAATGTTTATTTTTGTACCCTTCATAGAAGGATGAGGGGTATCTTCATTTTGTTAAAGCGTTTGCGACACCCAGAAGGAAGCATCAAGTCCTAAATCGATTTAAGCAAATTGGTCTGGCCGTCTGGCCGTCTGGCCGCCTGTTCGAATGCGTAATTTCTGTTCAAAACATTCTTCAAAACTTAAGCTATCGACTTCAAATTTGGCAGAAACCGCGAATATTCCTGCACGCAGGTTGATATTGAAAATGGACCAAATCGGTCGAATGATACGCCCACAGCACCACGTAAACTGAGAATACTTCTATTTTTCAAATGAAACGAAAATTTACTTCTTTCCTCACTACTCATAAACTATAGCAAGTAAATGTACGAAAATTTGAATGGATTTTCTATGAGCGACGCTGCAGCATTTGTGCACAAGAATGGGAAATATGTACCACGCCTACTCAATGTTATCGTGCACCGAAATTTAATTATTTTAAAAACCCATAACATATACAAATTCTTGGCCGGTTTCATATCTTAAATGCACCTCGCCTTCGCCTGTCCGTGTGTCCATCTGCAACTTTGTAGTATTTGCGGTAAACAGCGAAACGAAGATATTGCCTACAAATTTGCAAAAGAATTTGGAATTGACCTAACCTTTGCAAAAGGCACACCTATAACGCCCACATGAAGCATATTATGAAGCATGAGAGTTCGTCTACTTCCTTTGTCTTTTTTTTGGGGCAAACGGTGATGGGTATAAAAGATTCGGTCTCGACCGAATTTAGTTTTTTTAACTTTTGTATTTTTAGTTTTAGCATTTAATTGTCATCTCGTAGCTGGTATGGTAGATTTCAAGGAGTTTTGGCATCGTGTTAATTCACTACTCGTTCGATTTCGTTACACTATATTAGACGAGCTTAAGAACTAATGTGAAATTGCACCTAAATCAGTTTAGCGATCATTAAGGCAATGAAAGTGTGAATGACGCAAATTGAAAGAATGTTCAGTGACTGCCTAGTTATATAAGTAAGAAGCTTCTTGGCCAGCAAGCTCCCTATCCGCTATCGATCGTCATCGTTGTGATATACAAAATTTGTTGATAGAAATGTTCGACGTGCATCGAAAGAGTATGACTTGACTTACCCATGTTCCACCATCCATCGATTCGTTTGTTTTCACTCTCACTCTCATTATCACAAGATTTATGTTGGAAACTATATATGAGCATATATAGTTGTTATAATTCTTCCAATGGTTGTATTTAAGGGTAAGCATGGAGTGTACTTTCACATGTTTATAATAGAGGGCAAATTTTGTGCAAAAATTAGAAAGCAATATGCAGATCACATTCGTCAAATAAGCCACAACCTCTGCTAAATATTTATGTATGAGGTGAAAAGTTTAAAAAAAGTATTGATCTCTGTAATTCTTGGCCATTGCCTTTGATTATTAATTCTAAGGAGAGATTTTAAGCAGAGCGCAACATTCTTCTCTGTGTGTCCTAGCATTCACGGTCACGAGGACCTCTCCAATGCATATAAATACAATTTCAACATGTTGTCGTGGTCATTTATTCCCCATAGTCTTTCATGTATGCACACCTCATATATTTTGTCCATATTTGTAAGGGACGGTAATAATTTAACATTATCTTTTTTCGTAAGTGAATAAATCTTTCTCTCTCTCTATCTCTCTCTTTCTCTGTCTACTTGCATTAGTGAAGTTAAGCACAAGGGAGGATGTTGTCTGAATGAGGTTGTATGAGTTTTTAAAATTTTATTGTCTACACATTTTTTTTTTTTTTTTTTGTTTTTTTTGCAAATATATATCTCAATGGGTTTCTAAATTTTAGTTTTATCCTTTATAAAATAGATCGCCTTAAAATTTAAGAAAATACATTCAGTTGGTTATGGCGGAAGTGCCTATTTGTCGATTGCAATTTTCTCATTTTTTGCATAAAGCATTAACAGAGCGGAAGAGTTTAAGCTAAGCCCTGGTTACCCATCTATTGCAACGAGCTCAAATAATTTTGAATTTAGATTGAAATTATTGTAGATCATCTGGAGCATACGAGGAGAATTGCGATTTGCGAGGTTTGTGTTTACTTTCTTCTTTCCTTCTTGTATGACTGTAAAGTTTTACAAAAATTGAAAGAGTCTAAAATTGATCAGCTCATAGATAAATCCCATTAGTACCTCCATTACCACAACAGCGGCGGTTCTTCTCAGATTAAACACCAAAACAGAACAAAAATATGTTAGTAAATCAAGTCCCGCTTTGAACTTGAATTGAAGTCTTGTAAAGCTGCTTAGTCGGGTTTCTTAATGCTTAAGCAAAGACACATGCGCGTCTTGAGACGCGAATATTCACAAAGAGCAAATATCTGAGACTACGTGGAGATCATTGAGGTCGCTTGTGAAATTTTTAAAATGGCATTACCTTAACAAGCGATGAGCGCCCAATCTCGTCGTCATGAATGCTACCGTAAATGTTCAGTTGAATAAATAATTTCGCAAAGTCTGTTTATCGTGCAAACGCAAGAACAAAGCTAACATGCTGTCAATTTTCAAGTGAATAGAAATGATGCTCCTACCTTGCTGTACACAAGAAATGATTTCATTTTTGCAAACAGAGACTTTCTTTTAGCATTTGTGTTAAAAGCAGGATATTCGTGATTCCATTTAATCCATGCGTATAGCACCGGCTTAGGTACAATGTTGTGATGTCATAGCTCACAAGTATCCTATTGGAAAGCGGTTGACATTCTCTCTACCGGTGATACGATTGATTTTTAATTCTCTCGTTTTTGGTGAGGTTCCCATTTCGTCTTTAATGCTGTTATTGTTATTGTTATTCTTGTTGCTATTATTGTCTCATTGACGTTGATATTATGTGTGTCGGTAAATTGACAGGATATTTAGTAAACTGGTCAGCAACGGTTAAGGTGAATTATTACGAGAAATATTAAATTATCGGCACAGAAAGACTGTAATAGTATATGTAATGAATAATATAAAAATTTTATTTTGTTTCCGCTACTTCCTGCTATGATTTTCTGCTTTTACTTTTTATTCATTTATTTATTCTTTTTTTTTTTTTCTCTCTCTCTCTCTCTCTCTCTCTCTCTTCATTATCTTCTAACAAGTTACATGTAAAATATTACAAAGTTTTAGTAAGTAATTCTAACTTTCCTTTAATTTAAAAAAAAATTCTATTCTTCTAAGATGTACATAATATATGCATATATATATAAACTATATATATATATATATATATATATATATGCCTTATGTAATTATAATTCAATTTATTTTAAAGTGCATTAAATCTTCAATTAGTTTTCATTTTTTTCATTTTTCGACTATTAAACGTGACATGAATGTGTTATGGATGGAGAGACATGGAGACTAGGAATAAAGTTTATTTTTACAGTAAGAGTAATTGTGTGCGTGCGTATTATTGTTGAATGTCAGGCGTGAGAAATGCATTTAATTTTCGTAACATTCATGGCTCCAGTCTACACGGCGGCTACTATGCGCGGCAGAACATTTAAGCAAAGTGAATAATTTTAATAAACACACATTCGTGTACACCGACACTGATGTCACAACGTCAACAACAATATCAGCATTATCACTGCTAGTACTAAAACTTAACAATAATAAGAGTAATTGTACTGTGTCTCCCTTCCACTACGCACATAACACTCTACTTTGTACTTTTTAATAAGTATTTGTTGGTTCTCATGCATGTATTGCGTAGTCGAAAAAATATTTACCCTCACAATAATACAATAAGGCATTAATAATTACAAGTGCTTACCATAGGCGAGTAAAAATTAAATGCACACAAATGATTTTTGACTTTTTGAAAGCTCAATACATTTTCGCCTACGTAATTCTGTATGCTCTTATTCAGGCCAATATATATGTTATACGATGTTAGGCGGATATTGTAAAATTCAATATACAAAAATGGCAGTTTTTCTACAGTTACCTACAGCAAGCACGTACGTACGTGCGTCTCCGCATTGGTTGCCCGTATGGCTGTAGGCCCAAAAACATAAATAAAAATATATGACAAGGTTTGCGAAGATTTGTGAACACACTTCCCCTAACAGATACGTATACAATTTAAGATAAGCATCAGGACCGATAAACTGGACCAACGAAAACCTATGCTTACATAAAAGGATGAACGAACGCATGGGTAGAGAGACGGTTGGACGAACGAAAAAAGCAATGAGCAATGATTAAGCAGCAGCATATCAAAGATTAGGAAATTTGAATCTTAAAATAACGCACTTATGCAGATATAGACTAATGAGCGAAGGGCCGATTAAAATGAAGGGATAAATGATTAATAAAATGCATCGACCAATGGATTGTGCAACAAACGCATGCTTAATCTGGCACGCAAACATATAGATGCATCAAGTTTCTATTCGATAAAATAATGAATAAGGAGACGTAAAAAGCGAAATGTATGGACATCCGCCTTTGGCCGGATAGATGGACGGATAAGTGCTGGATAAAATAGGATAAAAGACGAATGAACGAGAAAAGAAAAACATAAATGAACGTATGTATGAATGGATGAAACAACAAAGAACCAAATAGTGGGTGAGGACCACAAAAGTGTATAAAAGAGCAAGCGCAAGAACACGTCCGAAGACACGTGGACGAATGGTAAGAGCAACTCGGAAGAGCGAACAAGCATGCGTGACCACAACATCACGACAAAATACTAAACTGATCAAGATTATTGATAGATCTAAGTAAATTTTCAATCGGATACTTCCAACTGTTGTCAGCTGCACGAAGGCAATGGAAATCTGAATTTCAGATTTCGTATTCGGCTAATAAGTTAACATTTTTAAAACTATTGCAGCTACCGAAAGAAGGAAAGTCGGCTTGCACCACACGTGAAACATGAAACATGCATTCACATGCACATTAAACATAAAGAAATTGTAGTAATAAAGTGTAGCAAGCCTGCCTTCATGCGATAAACAAACAGAAGTGATTTGATCTGTCTTTTATTTTTATTAATTTAGCCAGAGAATAAATTCTAAAAGTAAAGGACTAGCACGCACATCTAAGGCTTTCGGCTTTATTAAAAACTTCTACCGCACTTGAGATTTGAACCCACGACCACTGAGTTGCTACTCGAGACTCTTGCCTACTCGGCCACTCAGGCGTATGATCTGCGTTTTAATCATTCTATTTTTGCCGGTTTTCTTTGAACAAACAAACACATTCTCATTCATATGCGTAATGCCCCTAAATTAGTATAAATCTTGAATGCAAGATCAGTGTAGGGGTTTGCTTAGCTAAATATATCACTAACGTATCTATAACGATTCGTGAGCTCACGATAACCATGAGTATGTACATTCACTATTTATGCGACTTCTGAAGTACATTTTCATCTACCGTCAACGATATAACAAAGTTAATAAACACTCCGATGAAAGGCAAAAAGTGCTTCATAATAAATGTTAAAGTTACATACAAAGAGAGAAAGAGTGCAACATATCACGGCGACACCATGTATAACGATGCCAAACGGCATAAATTTCAATTAAATTGTAAAACAGGCAACACAAACAACAAATAAACGCGCGAACGAAAAAAGAAAAAATAATTAAATTTAAAATTACAAACAAAAAAAAAAAAAAACGTTGTTTTCGTGTTTATCAAATAAATACAAGCAGACGTACACTTTGATATGCGCGCGTTGGCCTGCGAAGTCAAAAGCGGCATTTGAAAGGATTTAATCAAATGCGATTATCCAACTGATTTCAGTTACTCATAAAATTGAAATCCAATTCAAAATTTTATGCGCGTATACAGTCTGCATTTAGTAAATACTATCCTACACAAAATATAGCAAATGATAGTTGATGACGTTTTTTATTAACGATAGGTGACAAGCGAAAAAGACGCGAATTGAATAAAAGGAAAACTTTTTGAGTTCTCTTAATTTTTTTTTTTTTTTTTTTTTATTGTTTTTATTTTCCGTGTTCTATATATATATATATATATATATATATAATATACAGATATATATAAGTGCAAAACAATAGCATAATAATGGATGTGATTTTCCTTTCCTTACAATAACCGAAAGTTTGTTGCATGTCTGTTGTCGTCTGTCTCTATGCGGATATACGTTGTAATTGTGGATAATTATGTTCACATTCGATTCGAATGATTGCTGTTAATAACAATATGATGATAATGATGCTGCATCCTTACGGGTTCTCTTTACTTAACGAAGACAATTATAGTTAATTGTTATTATATCTGTTATAGTGCATGAGTGTTAAATTTCATCGTTAACATTCCAATGCCTGTATGCATTTCATTAATGCAATTTATTTAAATCATTCATTAGCATTGTTTTTATTGATTATTAAACATATGCATATATATATATATATATATATATATATACGTACGTTTGTGCAAAGAAATATGAAATTTCATTATTGCAATATAGAAGCGTACGTCAGGTAGCTTGTGTTGAATACAATTTTTGCAAGATAGTAAGAAAATTTCATCCAACTTTTTTGCGACAAAATACGGGATAATCATAATCTAGTTAGTATTACCCAATAATTAATGTGCTGAACGGGAGCCTCACCTCTTCCTCGTTCGTCGTAACGTAAAAATCCTTCTGTAAAATATGTTGTAAGTAATGGTTATTCAATCAGTAACCAATTGGCCTGAGGCGGGCCATAACAAATCTCTTAAATTTTAATATTTTCATAACGATGAGAGTAAGATGTGGATACAACAATGAAATATGAAAAATGTTCCTAAGTATATATGATCGTTTATACGAATCTCGATTACTTGGAGATTGTAAGTCGGGCTTACATGGCCGTCTAATAGTTAGTAAGGCCAACTTCTTACACTTAAAGTCTATTAGCTGTAAACATTTACTTAAACGTCTAAAACCTCACACAAGGGTTCATAGCTAATATCCACCAATCAAGCTTATATCTTATATTCTCGCGAGGCACCTTTTAGTTATTTGTTGTCTTAAAAGCTAAGAATTATTTGGATAAACATAATTAACTACAAACTTGTTCGCACGTTGTGCTAAACAAGTTTTCGCCAATTCGAGGAAAACAACATACGGAATACTTGGAACGAAGGGAAATTGTTTGCGAAATGCATAATTTGTTGCTCTCATTGATTACCAATGGTCGTTGCAGTTTTGAAGCAAACCTAATGGGTGTTCCATGACAACGGTTGAGCGATTTAATATTTTTACTAATATTTTATCACATCAGGACTGTATGATTTGCTCGTAAGCAAGCATTTCAGTTATAAAGAATTATAGTAAAATTCTTCTCGGTCATACTATTGCAACACACTAATGGACCTTTAAGATATTCATGGCACCGATTTGCAATTATGGACAAAATATTACGCTTTGATCTTAATAAATTACCAGCTTTCTAATAAGAGTGGTAGTAATGATATTAAAAATAATAATAATAAAACGCCAAAAATTTGTGGCGTATGCAAGAAGCCTAAGTTCGAAGAGAATGCAACAAAATAATGAGTTCAGTAGAAATGGAAAAACTTTCTAGCAGAAATTAAGTAATGTACTCCATGCAGATCACATCCCTGTAGGTAGTATGAAGCAATGTTGAGACAAACAATCAAAATGAGTCGAAATGGAACAAAAAGACACCAGACACAAGCTATACCAGAAATGACATTTAGCAGCCGGCCCGGACAAAATGCATAACATACGACTGAAAAAGATTACTACGATACCTGAACAACTTGCTAAATGCAACACCCCGTTGTTACACGCACTGTAAACGTCACATTCGGAATTGTTTTGTAGGAAATAACTATTTACCATCAAAAAAAAAAAAAAAATAAGATCGGATAATCCATCAGATTATCGGCCGATCACGTGCTTCTCAGTATTGTACAGATTGCTCACGAAAACAAATGCGCGCAGTGCATGAGCGACAATGTAATAACAAGTGAACAGAAAGGGTGCAGGGAAGAAACCTAAGGATGCAAAGACCAAATTACAACTGACGCGATGATAATTGATCGAGCTAGATACAAGCAACGAAATCTGAACAGAGCATATATCGACGATAAAAAAGCGTTTGATTCAATGCCGCAAAACTTGTTGCTAAAAGGTTTGCAAATACAAAAAGTCAGTCACATGATAATTCAGTTTTTAGAACGCACTATGGATCGATGGAATGTCAGGCCGTGTACTGGCAAGGGAACAAGTAACGAATTCCAATCCGACGAGGGATAGTTCAGGGCGACGTATTGAGTTCGCTGTATCGACTAAAAAGTAGATACATCGACATTCGTATGAATCATCTAAGGTACATGGGCGATATAAAACTATATTCGCCCATCAAATATAAGTATGTTAAATACATCAAGCATTGGAAACACAGTATACAAATACCACAAGTCGCACAGTATCAGCTAGCGCCTGTAATAGAGAATGAGAACGCCGCGATGTATTGGAGCAGACAGGCATAAGTGAGCTGACAATCAAAGCCAATAAGCCGAACATATTTGTACTAAATAAGCAGAACAAGGCGGTCGACATTATATTATCGACGGCATAATCCCGCTCACAGAATATCCACAAACAGCATACTCCAATAAGATTATTGTACAAGAAATGAAAGGTATGCACAATATAGAAAAAGTTACTATAACCCCAATCGTGATGTCTTGTACGGGAATAGCGAGAAAAACTACTATAAAGGCCATAATAGACTTGAGAAGGCACAGAAAGCGGTACTGCTCTCTACAGCGGCTTTGACACGCGCGACACCAGTAAATGCAGGTCCTAGCGTATTATTCAAAATGAACAACGACAGCGTCAAAGCAAAATTATAAAACAGCCGAGTGGAACCCTTGAGCCGAGGAATGTAGAAACACAATAATAATAATAATAATACTAATATCGTATCGGCTATCGATAAAAGTAGAGTCGATAAGGTGAAGTATCGTAAAACTTTTATCATAAGCGGCAAATTTATGAGTTTTCATCTATGCTTCTTTGTCTCGTGTTTCATAACATCTCTTGTATCATTAAAGCTTCTCAACGGGTGTGACAATTCGTTCGTTGCTTAGCAACCATAAACAAGAGCAAAGAAAAAGGTCTTGAAAATGCCAATTTTATTAACCTTGTTTTCTTCTTTTTTTTTTTGAAGCAAAGTCGAAGAAAATATTTCCAGAAAGCGATATCGGAAAGTTATATTCGAGAAAATGCCATGAATCGCGGTAGCCGCTAAGAGGCTTTACATGGAATCTTTAAAATGCGTTGGTCCCAAATCGACGGGTTTAAACAAATACCAAATACCCAGGCCTACATGCTTGACCTTACATCTGACCGCCAAGTACTTTTTTGCATCGTATGGGAATCTATAGTTGTTTTTCTCGACTCGCTTATCCGCTTATCATATCTGTCGCATTTCTTTATTACTGCACTCTTTCTGCACACTCGGAAATTTTGTCGAAATTGTAAATATTTTAAAACCTGGGTGTTCTTAGTTCCATTAATTAAGCGGTCTTTGCTTTTTGTTTTTAAATCGTTTTCAATAGAAAACGAATAAATAAATAAATAAAAATATATATTATAAACAAATCTTAACACACATGAATGTAATAAATATAGTTTCGCTTAATCCTAAAAACTTTACGCCTTATTAGTCGTCGATGTATTGCTAAAGAAAAATAGGAATTTCTTCGCTAACTATTTTCCGCATGATTCGTCCTGGGATAAATAACTAAAATTCAAGAAGAGAGGAAAAATGTCATGAAAAATATATTCTGAAATGATAGATGATGTGGACGTAGAACTTACCATTGTCTGGAATTGAAATTGAAATGGAAACACATTTCCTTTGAGAAAAGCATATGCTCCATTTTCAATTTAAAATTCTTTTCTCCTTCCTAATTTTTGAGTCGTATACGTCTAATTTTGATGAGCTTCCAAAATGTATTAAAGAAATTGAGATATTTGACTGACAACTTTTTCTTACGTAGCCAACGACTACTTTGTCTATTTACTGTTTATTTGTAAAAGCTAAGCAGTGTATATTACGTAAAGTATTGTTCCGTTGATTAGCTAAGGTTTTACGCCCTTTCCTGTAGTTATCGGAGAGGGAATTATCTCGATGTAGTGAAATCTCTTAATCCAAACTACTGTAGAGTCCCACCAAGGGCTTAGTAGCAAATAATCAAGTCCAATCCAATTGTCTTACCCCAAAATTATCTTTAACCAATTCTTGGTAGCATCTACCTGCTTAATCTTTACTGCTTTGTGGAGTATAGAATTTCCTTCTGTCAGCTCGTCTATAGTTTGTTGTTGGAAGTTTATAATCGATCGCAATAATACAAAGAGATACGAATCCTATATACTTTTGAGTGGATAAAAAGTTGTCGGTGGTCAAAACCCGTCGCCTGTTTACTTATATTTTTATTCAACTTAACATCGGAAAAAATTCAAGGGAAGAGGCAACCTATAACAAGTAAGAAAATTGGATTTGACTGCGATCGAATCTTTTGCATATCGCTTTTGTCGTAAAAAACGGCTTAAGCACAACAAAACTGAATTTTCTTACTCCATAATATTAGATGGGACTCGCTGTCCCTATTTTTTCTATTTTTGTAGAATGTACATGGAAATGTTCACCCTGTGCCTGTTGTAGCATAAAACATCCAGATAACGAGAGTTCTAGTTCGATAACACTGAAATTTACACATTTGTACCCTACACCACTTGTAGTGTAGGGTATACTAACTAAGTGCGATCGTATGTAAGACGCAGAAGAGGTTAAGATGGACTCACCTTTTATTACACCGATCGATTTAGAATTATATTCTGAATTGATTTAAGTCTGTCTGTCCATATGTCCGTCTGATGTCTGTTCATGTAAATTTGTGTTCAAGCTACAGGCCACAATTTATAAGATATTTTGATGAAATTTGATACAATCACGTTTTTTGGCCCATGGACAAATGTTATGAAGAATGGTTCGAATCAGTACACTTTTTCGACGATTCCCCATATAAGGCCCTATTCTGAAAAGTCGTTATATGGAAAAAAATTGTAATTATCAAAGTTTCTTGGCAAAAATGGCTAAGTAGTAGTGTTTCGGTATGAAATCTTTGGACCGACTGGGGCAATTTTTGAACACCCTCTCATATAACGAAAACGGAAGTTCATACGACAAAATGGTCTAATTTTCAGTGGTTCACGACGAAAATTATAACGCAATAGTAATTTAACATAAAAAATTAACTGCACCATATTTGGATCATATCTGCCTATTTTTGGGATCCTATCTTACTAACGATTTTTACAAACATTGATCCTTTGTAGAACAGAAAAGTCTAAGTTTCAATAAATGGTGATCAAAATTGGCCCATAATATTATAGTAATTTCCTATAAAAATGAAGTCTACAAAATTTAGACGATCTACACCTTTTCTTGGATCCTGACGTATGGGAAGAATAAACTTGACTATGACATTAGGCTGCGTTTTGCGCCCGCTTCCCCATAAATACTCACATGAAGAGTATGCGTTTATATAGAAACAAGATATAATTCTTGTGTTCTATAATAAAAATAAGAAAAGTGTTCGATAACGTGGTGCAGGGTATTTCATGTTCGGCCTTGCCCGATTATAATGCTCTTACTTGATTTGAATTCATTCTAATAGAAATTATTTTATATATTATGTCACGCGCAGTACAAAGGCAAAACATAATCAGGATTAGCATCAGTACTTGGTCGCTCGATTCTATGAATAATACAATTCTCTATAGGGTATGCATTATTCAAAACAAGTTCTTTACGTCAGGTTTAAAGTCATCAAAAGTTCACCTGCTATCTCGGATAAGGTCTATCGTAGATAAATTTCTTTTAACGACTTTTTTAAGCCTCATGATCCTTTTACTATTGAAGAGTCTTCGGTACAGAAAGTGTACCCAGATCTCTAAACTTCGTCCAGATCAATCTATAATTGAATTGTACGCTATTAAAGAACGCGGCAAAGATCTTTTATTCGTATATAGTATTGAAATCAAACTAACAAACAAACAAGAAAAGCACCTTAATGACGGGATCCAATGCGTTGCCATGCAAATGGGTCTGACGAAATCGAAAGAATCACGTGCGGTCGGCTGATAAGTGCCGTTTTCACAATATCATACATCACATGTGTTCGAGTGTTTCTTTTAACAGTTCTCTTCTTCGAAGAAGCAGCTATATGCGAGCATTGATTGAAAGACTCCTCCAGATGTGGTTTTTCAGCGCGTGTTTACCTAAGCATCTACAGTATTTCGCTGTGCATGAAATATCACTGGGAAATGTTTATTTTGTTAAAGACTAATTAATTGAAATTTAAGTGATTAATGGCACCTTTAAGTTAAGCAACAAGAAAACGAATCATTTCGTTCGAATTGTTTCAACATTCCAAGCAAAGTGAACATCAAAGCTGCAAACTATCAAATGCGGTGAATACTTTGTTGAAGTAATTTTATTACCAAACTTCCAAAAACTAACAAATAATTTTGGTTCTTTTTCTGACTATCACAATAACAGATGACTAAGCACCATTTTGTTAAACTTTTTTCTCTTGTGAATTTTTCTTTCATCACGAATGATATTCAAAAAGTTTTGCGATGAATCGAATACTTACATAATACTCTACTTAAAAGTAGCACCGCTTCCGAGTCTGCTTACATTATTTCGAAAATATGTTTTCCAATTGTCAACCGATTCACATCACAGCTAGCATTTCTACGTTCATAGTAACATTCTCTAGTAAAGCGCATGAGATTATTATTATTTTTTTTTTGATTAGTTTACTTTATAGAATTTTATAGCGGCTTATTGGAAAACATTTACGAAAGCTATATATTTTTTTCTGAAAAGTGACGCAATGTTTTTTATCAGTGTTTTTGAGAGCATTTCAAAATTTCTGTATCAACTTTTCATGTCTGCCACCCAGAGATTTTAGGTAAATTCATTTTGTAAAAAAGGAAGATTTAGAAATCAATCTTTGAATTGATCTAAGCATGTCCCTCTCTCGGTTGAAAGAGTTAAGATATTAGCTTCAAGTTTGGCAAAAGCAGAGAATCTCTCGTATATATATGTATTGAAGTGTGACTCAAATCGGTTAAAGCAAAAAAACATTGGGCTCCTTCTTCAGCACATGCAAACTACAGCAGATACAATGATTAAATTTTCCCGGTATATCTATGGATGAAATATTGAAATACGAAGCTACCCCACCAGTATTAACCGTGTGAGTCCCAGGCAGCGCGATTGCGCTGTTTTTGCAATACCGTCTGGGTTTTCTCGACATAAAATCTTAACACTGCGTTCGCGCTGCTTGGGATTCTTCGACAGTGTTTTTTCAATACCGTCTGGGACCCAAACGGTTAAAGATTACGAAATTTAATTCTTTTTGTGGATTTTCAGGTTTTTTTTTTTTTTCTTTGCGATATGGTCAGTGATTTGTGATCTCTAGAAACACAGCCAGAAAGTCACTTTAAATACATGTTTGCTTTCCAAGAGCTTAGCAAGACTTTAAATTTATTAATACTACTAAGCTTATTATCTAATATCCATTTATTTAAAATAGAGCCGATAGCCTGTGTTGCTAGTGCTCAATGTCTCTTTTTTTAGTCTAAGAATGCAATTCATTAGTCTAAAATTAAAATAATAATAATAATAATAATAATATTAACAATAACAATAACAAATTAAAAAAGTAACAATAATAACAATAATATTACTAAGTAGAATTATATAGTGCCTGCCAATAAAATAGCGGGTCATGCGGGACAATAGAGCAAACTGTTTTCTGTCGTAGTTGGCTTGTATGGTATTATTTTTTCCTGTTTACTTATCGGCTTTATCAATAAGTATTGAAAAGTGACAAACCTCTCTTTTTTTCTTTTTTTCTATTTTCCTTTTCTTCTTCCTTTTTTTCCGTCTTGGCAATAATAGATGAGAAAATATTGTATATAAAACTTTGTCTATTATTTACGAAATTGTATTTGCCACAGCACCTAACTCATTGGTGTTTATAAATCTTCGGCAAATCGTTTAAAAATTAAGTTGTAATTGACAAAGCGAGAAACCTGCACTCATCGTGAATTAAATTTTAAATGTTTGTGTTGAAGGATCGTGAGTGCCAGGCTGTTTTTCTCTTAATTGCAATCTTGCCAATCAGTCGATTTAAGCATTTTCCACACATAGTTTGTATAGAGCTGAAAGAGCTCTGGCCAGTGTCGATTCTTCTTTGTCCAAAAACCTTTTCCCAAAGACTGCAGCTTAGAGAACCACTGTAATCTTAAAAGAGTGGATTGGATTTTAGATCAACATACTACGAGAAAAGTCAATGAACGGGTTTAATGAATGCCGTTATGTAACGAAAGTCAATATAAAAAACAAACTCTGCACTCTTATAGAAACTTCTTTATCTATGAAATGCAATTTGAAAACGCTATGCTCGGACAGTATGACCAACGTGAACCTCTACAGAGTAAGCATCTTAGATAACTCAAATTAGTGTTAAAAGTAAAATGACTGCTGATCGTCCTTGTGGACGATGCTCGACCAAATACAACGCCGACCGCATAGATTCATTCGAATATTTACAGGGACCAAACCATATAAAGTGAAAATACCTTTTCGCACTAAGCAATCAGATAGAAGCAAGGTTTTTATGAAAAGGGAAAGAGAACTCGAATTTCTCTTTGAGATTGGAATAGTTAATGTTCATCGCAAGTTTAAGTATACATGCGTGTCGGCATTTATATATGTACAACGTATCGATCGTGATCGATTCGCTTAATGTGCCTCCTCTGTAGCATTCGCATCGCATGTCTTACGTCCTTAATTCTAGGCTTTCTGCTTTTGATAACTTGAAAGCAATTTGTAAGTAATTGTTGCATGACATGTTGGTGGTGGTATACGCAAGTCCAGCGTTACTATTCGGTTTTTTAAGAATTTTGCGACCAAAAGTTAGCACAAGGAAAAAATGATTAGGAGCTCTTCGCAATTAACTACCGGACCATTTGTGCTATTTTCGTGATCTTTGGTGTCGAACTGGCGAGAAAGAGAAGAAGCTAACTTAACATTAATAGTGAGTTATTGAATTGTTGTTGTTATGATTACAGAGACGTTTGCGGAACATTTGATACGTATACGTACATCCTCTATAATGGCAAAAAGGAAAGTCAAATTATTAATGAGATGAGACGATATTATTAAGAATATTTAGTTTAATGAGAGAGAGTAAGAGAGAGAGAGAGAGAGAGAGAGAGAGCGGCAATTGTTAAGAAATTTAAATTTTTATGGGTTTAATTAAAGCGAATGCAGTTAATGTGCGAATTTTGACCTCGCAAAAGCCTTAAAATGTATTTCGCTTATCTAGATATCAAGCAAAGAATCATCACAAAATGCAAACATGCGTGAATTTAATAAATTCGTTTTATTTGCAATTTATTGCCGAAAAACAATTATTTTTCCAATTCAACGAAATTTTATTTTAGGAAAAAAAGTAAAGAAAAAAAAAAAAAGAAAATAAAAATATAAAATCATCTACCGTTACCGTTATCGTTGCCGTTAGTATTGGAGAGGGGATCTTATACCATCCATAATCCGAACTACTTCAATGCATAAAAAAGTCAATTAAACAAAAAAAAAAAAAAAAAAACAAAGCCAGTCATATCCTCTGTACTAAGAGATAACATGCATGCAAATACCCATACACACATATATATATATATATGTATGTAAATCTATCTATATATCTATATATCTATATATCTATATCTATAACTATATATAAACATACATATATATATATGTCCATGTCTCTCATAATTTTGCAGTTCTTCTGTATTGCTTTTCAAATTTTATTACACTTTAAATGTTCATGCGGGACTATAATGTTGAAAATGGTAAAACGGTCTCAAAGGAGTAGCCCGTACAAATTGTTATGCATATGCATTTAAATGAAAGAGTTACATGCATAAATATATATATGCATATATATATATATATATATATATGACCGATACCTAAGAATAAAGGTATGCGCATACCTCTTCTACACGCACACAATTTCGTAGACATTTATAGCATACTTATACATATGCTAATCTTGTATGTGTGCGACTATAATCAATAGTGGAAAATGCAATTGAACAGAACGGTAGTTAAGAGTAACACTGAGCAATCCTAAAATTGCAACAAGCATTTCTATCAAATATATGTATATGTATACACATTAACACACGTACATACATACCCACAGTATGAAATGCTAGTCTAAAAAATGCTAAACCACATTAGGATTATTAGAAATTCATGCAGAGACTACTCTCAGCTATTCATTCGTTTACGGACAATTTAGTATGAACTGTAATTCATTATTAGGCTCGATATTTTTTAGAATTAGAATAATGTGTGCTCGAACTTATGAAAAGCCCACGCACATACGAATGGGGTCTGTCTAACTCTCCGGTTGGCTTGCTGACTGCACATACATTTTTACGAATTCTACCATAAACCATAGATACAAAAATGCTAGACCAACGTGGTATACGTTAGTTATACCTTAAATTCTCAACTAACTGTAAGTGTTGAGTAGAAGCACACATTTTTATTATATTTCTTCTTCCTTTTTTTTCATAATGCTTTTTATTTTTTTTTTTTGTTTTTTTGTTTTTTGCCTTGTTTTATACCTTTTTTTAATATGTGTTTGTTTATGTGTATGTGTACACAAGTATACAAGCATGGCTCAATATATTCGAAGTGACAACAACAATAACCAGTAATTTGTTTTAATTTCATACATGAGCAAATTTTTCTTACCTTTTGCCATTGCTATGCATATACGGTACGAACGAGCATACATGAGCAATATGCTCATATACAACCACACACACACACACACACACACACACAGAAACCTAACGGAGACCTAAAGTCTAGGCATGCAGGCGTATAAGTATGAATTTGAATCGGTACATACGCATGTAAATTGCGTATGCGTGTGCAAATGCTACTGTTTGTACGTTGCTTATGGTTATGCTTGTTTATGTGTTTTATGTTCATGTGTTCATGTGTTCATGTGTTCATGTGTACACAATCCATACATATATAGTAAACTGTTATATTCGTTTGTTATGGATTTTTTGTATTATTTATTTATATACAGTTGTAGTTATTATTGTACACTCGAGTGTGGTGCATATGCGTATATTTTGATTATGTTATACATTTGTTGCATGGGTTTCCTGATTATTTTTCTGGCTTCTGTTAGCCATTTCAAAATTGTTATCGTTTTTACTGCTCACCAACGCCACAACAACGCCAACTATAAACTCGACATTATGAGATGATCATGGGTATGTTGAATGAATATATCTTCCTATCGTATGTGCGCTCTGTACTTTATCCCGCTTTCATTTTCTATCTATCTCTTTTTCGCTATCTTCTTTCCGCCTGCCTATCGATCTATCTTTTTCCTGTCTCCCCCCTCAACCATTCCAAGCAATTTATTTGCTTTATGATACAATATATTTATATGAACGAGTATTTATAATCCTGTCCGGTAGTGCATGTGCCTGTGTGCCTTCCCGTGTGCGTGCAACTACGGATATAACCATAATTAATTGTGTGTGTTCATATTAAGTGTGAGTCCGTTTAACGTTTCCAATTAGTTTGCGATGTCGTTCTCTTGTTCTAAACTGTGACAATATCCGATAGAAAAATAGAAATAGAAAAAGAAAAAAAAAAAAAAAAAAAAAACAAATATTAGAAATATATTAAGTGCGAATAGCTTTAAAAATAGACATAAATAGAAAACGTAAAGTGAGAAAGATAAATTTATAATCATAGTAAACTTGTTTTTTTTTTTTTTTTTTTTTTTTTTTGATTACAAAGCAAACTAAACTCATAATGCTTGTTATGAGCAATTGTTCTAAACTATGATAAACTATTCCATTAACAGGTCAGCAAGAGTGAAGTAATTTTTAAATCTTCATCGGTTAATTAGTTAAATATTTAACCGAGCGAGCAACATTCACCAAAAATTGAAGCGTTAAGTAGACAACCAACTACAACAATTGTTTTTTAAAAACAATAAGCAGCTACAGTTACAAGAAAGAATTTTGAATAAAAGTGCGGGTATCTACCGCCGTATTCTGCGACGTTTTTCAAACATTCGCTTATACAACAAAAAGTTCTCATACGAAGAGAAAACGCAGCTCCACATATATAGTGACATTTAATAATTGACTTGAAGTATAATATATGTAAATGTATTCGCCATAAAGTAAAGTGCCTTGAATGCGCAGCCAATAAACGAGAATTGTGTAGTGTTACGTTATGAAGCCGGACAGCCTAAAACAAGCGTTTTGTTTAAATATTTTTTTTGAAATGGAAGGATAGCTAGCAAAATAGTAACATTCAAAGAGGTTATTAAGCATGTGTATCAGTTACACAAAAAAAAAAAAAAAAAAAAAAAAAATCCTAATGCCTATAAGAAGTGCCAGAACACGTAGGGGAATCTAATAATATTGATTTCATATGATTGGTCAGCATTGCAATGGAAAAACTTTATTCGTGTGCACGAACAAGTCACATTTTTTTTTTTTCATATATGGAAATCAACCTTTCGAAAATCCCTCACGTGTTCCGCGAGCGAAAGTTGTTTTAAGGCCAAGCAAAATGAATGAAAATTCTTGATATTGTGTTATCGGCCGTATTGCAAAAGTCATGATCCAAATAATAAAAGGCGTTTCCTAACCTTTACAATTAGTCTGCAATTCAAGGATGATAAAATTCTCGTGCCATGCTCTAATATTTGACCTAACTCTCTTCGCTCGAAGATCTTTTACTCTCCAAGACGTAGTCGCATATCCCAAAATTATAGAGAGAAAACTAATAAGTCAAATTTCCAAAAAAGGGGGTAGAGCGCCGTAAATATGTGGCACATCCCCATCCTTGGTTCGGGCATATAAAGTGACGCATCTAGACGTAATTGATAAGCTTTTGGCATAATCATCAACTTGTGCAAACCCATTCGCCGCCCAAACCCATTGGCAATGGCTTAGTTGTAAGGCTTTCATTATTAAAATAAACAAAAAACCGATGCTTTCGAAATTCGAACTGAAACATGAATGGCATGTAGTCTAAGCACGCGTCCATCTCGTCTCTAAGCAACTGTGAAAGGTGATACGCAAAGGTATGCTAACTAAGTTTATTTATACAAAAATTTCTTTATATGAAATTTTAATTTTTTTTTTTGGTTCCATGTTTTCGTGGCTTTCAACAACTAAGGACTTTCTGCACATTAATGCACGTAAATATGTATGAAATAGAGTATGATTGTATGACTGGGTGATTAAAAAGGGGCGGACTAGTATATAAACCTCAAAAATAATAAAAACAAAGACCAAATAAGCCGAGAATATATATCCCATATATATACATATATATATATATATATAGATGCCAAAATTCACACTGATGCCCACAATTATGTACACATTCACATAGCAGGGACTCTTAATCTTCTTGTCATTGCCTGCTTTAATATTCAAAAGACGATTATGCAGGTGGAAAGGTAGCCGAAAGACAGCTGATGGAATTGATTCGCTCTATCAAGCTAGTGTTCTCTGTTAGGCAATAATTTGATATATCATGATAGATATCTAGCTGGTATCATGCTGTGTTTCCTCTGCTTAAAACTATATGACTGAAGCCTAAGTGAAATGCGACTAAAGTATTTTATTCGAAAGATAGTACTATTGGAAAGCAAGGTGCTATGAAGAATGGATGTGCTCCCATATCCAAAGCGCATATGACCATGATGCGAAATAGATTAACCACTAATATCGACCATAGCGCCTAACAACCATGGCGCTCATATCTAGTGAGAGTCATTGGTTGTCGTTTATCGTACATTGTTCAAAAGAAATCGGCCCACCACTAAACAGCGGTCTAAGTAAGAAAAATTCACGCAATTATGCGAAAATATGCTAAAATGCAGGTCGTCCTGATTGTTCGGTTATTTTTACTGAAGCTCGACCCCATTTCGCAACTACGTTAGGGAGCACTAATTGGGATTCCGCTCATCCGATATTACTGTTTTCGACTAATAATATTTTTAAATCAATGACTACTTGGGTGATGAAGTCTCGCTTCCGCTTCTATGGTGGCTAAGAGCTCGAACAATCGGTTATACGGTCTGCAAATCAAGAAAGTAACTTGAATAAAATATCTCGACCAATTTTTTTATATTTAGCGTTCAATTTCACTACAAAATAATATAAATAAAAGGAAGCCAGAGAACTCTATATTAGCTTTGCTGGGCCGGCTATAAGGAAACCGTTCTTCAAAGGTAATTTTTTTTAAACTTTAGAGATCGGTATCCCTCAAAATAAACAATAAATATAATAAATATATAGAGGAAAATATACAATTTTTTTTTTTTCTCTTTTAAATTGTACGATGTACGTCCCGCTACCGTACTTAAATAATTTTCTGTAGGATCATACGAAGAAGAGTACGTGCAAAAAATTCAACTTCTTTAAATGGGCGTATACACAAAGGAATCGGACGATGAACGTACGAAGACTGAGAGATAGGTGAATGAAAGTGGGGGACAAGGACATAAAGAAGCGTTTTGACTGCTTTAAATCCGAATCTCATATCGATCTACGAGACAAGGCTATATCAAGTTATCATGTACAATATTTTGGTACTTTAGTGGTGAAGATGAAATCGTTGTTCATCGTAGTCCACGCAGCGAAAGACATTCTCTTATAATATTTCTATAACCATAAAAGAGACGCGCATACGCAAAGATAGGGCATCAAAAAAAAAAAAAAAAAAATTAAATTACATATGCAAGTAAAATTTCATCGTTTAAGGATGTTTCGGTCGTCAAGGCAAAAGGATTAGCATATGATTCGTCCGTTTAAAATTTGTTTATGCCTTTGATTAACGGATCTCGTATGGATATTTAAAAGTGATGATCAGATAGGAACAGTGATTTTCTTATTAATCGGCTGCCAGTCTCTCTTCTTTTGTTCCTCTGATCAAATCATAACATTTACGAAGTTTCTGTCGACGTAAATTGAAGCGCACAAGTTCCGAAAAGTAAGCAAAATACTACAACTTAGATATCGATGCCCTGTGGTTGTTTCTTTCTTCGATATAATCTTTCTAGGATATAATCTTAGCATTATGAGCGGATATTTCGCGTTACAATGCGCATCTATGATGCTTTCGATAGTGTTTGTAATCGAAAAAACCAATAGAGCAAAGTTGCAGAGTTTACTATGAACAGTGCTCCCGATCATGTTTCATTGCTGTACAGTATACATACTAGAGATAAAATAAATCTATTACAGTTAAAATTATCGAATTTCGAAATGTGTTTATTTATCAATCGGCAAAGTGGTAAAAGAAACCAATTAATATATTGCTTCTGTGGTTTGTCGTGGTTGGAATTCATGGATGTTTTCCCTTAAAAAGAACAAGCAATGTATAGCCTCTGTGTTAAACATGTTAAGAAATTCTGTACTATGTGTGTTTGCGCGTGTGTGTGTGTGTGTGTGTGTGTGTGTGTGTGTGTGTGTGTACGTGTATGGAGAGAGGAGCGTATGTTTATCAAAAACTTCAAACAACACATACACTCCGTTATGTTATTATTCGGTTGTCGTTGTCTCCCCGTACATCTGCACTAATTAGTGATGCTCTTTTCTGGATTGAAAACACTTACATACATATGAATGAGCAATTTATACGCAAACGCACGCACTAACTTATTATTTGATGCATACATATGCACATTAAGTATTTCTAACCTAATTTATTAATAGAAAGTCACTATAAAAGGCTATACATAGGGATAACTACATAATATAGTGTGCACATAAGCACACATACACAAATGCATTTATCTTTATAAAGCAAATCACTTTATATTGAAAATCTCTCTTCAAAAAGCTTACAATAATACACACACACACACAAACACATACACACACATACACACACATAAACGCACTAATATCGTTGGCTATGCGTTATAATACTTTAATATGTTATTAAAGCATTAAATTCCGTTACGTTACATATAACGCAAGCGAAAGAGAAGGCAGACGTAAAAGATTAAAATGTTAAAGGCACTTAAAAATTGATATTTGTTATTTTAACTATATTATAAAAGCGGACTTTCGTGGATTTTAAGCAGGATTTAGTTATACATCTAGCACAACAACAATGAAAAATAATTGAATGATTTTATTCAGCCTAATAAAAAAGTGGCACGATTAACAAAATTATGCATAAAGTGATTTAAACAACAGTAATATAAATATTACAATAACAACAACAACAACAAATAAGGATAACGAAATCAGTTAAAAAGCAATGATCCGAAGCAAATTTTATAAAAGTGTCGCATAAGTCGCTATTTGTACTTGTATTTACTCTGCTCTCCAAGCGACAGTTAATATGGAGAAAGTATTTTTCGCAAAGTATTTATGCATAAATTTAATAATTTTATTAAGGCTCTGCTCTATTATTTTACTTCTGTTATGACTGTGTGCTCTTCACTAACCCTCAAGCAGGCGGATTTGGGCTATCTGAGCCAAAATTGGGGCGGCGTCCTCGGATGTTGTGCAAAAGGCGCAAGTAAACGGCTTATTTATTCACGATTCCCTCTGAGGAATTGAACTTCCATCGGCCCGTATCGCACATTCGTAGCATTCGCTTATAGCGCCCTCGATTTTACCCCTTCGACCGACAAGCGATGTCTGCAGTTTACTTTTCGACTTTTTGCGTTTACTAGTAGTCCTCTTAGAGCTCCGTTCCCGTTCGACGCTTTTGACTTGAACTTTGAGTGTGAGATGAATTGCGAATGTAAGCCAGTCATCGATCATTACTTCAATGAAATTTTAATTCTAGATGCATTAGTATTCGAAGGATCGTCATGACTTCTCTCACGGAAACGAATCCGATGAATCCGTTTTTCATTGAATCTATCCAAACATAATCAATAGCAATATTCTTAGTGCATAATTAGAAGGTAGTTTATTTAAATAACACCGCAAGAAGTAACTTAAAGGCATTGAAAACCAGGTCACCCAATACCGAAATTTCTTCAAGTCCGTTAACATCGATCTATAGCGCTCTTGATTCGGGACAACCGGATCTTAATTCGCATTTTCAAGCAGATAAGGTATAGAGAACTTGTAATTAATTTAAAGCTATGTGGAAACTATTAATGTATTACGTGACGTCCACTGAGACTTTATGTAGGCGAATGTGCCACAAATAGTGACCAAGAACATACAATTTTATCAGAATGTACAGGAATCTTTAGCACTTTCCTTCATGATCGGTCGCTTTGAATCATTGTCTGAATGAATCTAAGCATATCTGTCTGCTCATCAATTCTTGCGTCCAACTTGCTGGGTTTTGTGTCAAGCACGACCACTGTTGACAATGCGTTCAGATCGGTCTCGCTTTCCCGACCACTCGACCATATAACGCCTTATTTTGAAAAGTCATTGCATAATTTAGTGTATTAGGCGAAGTGGTGTTGGATATTTTATTAAATAATGATGGGCTGACCGATCTGAAAGAGAGCTTACTTCAGAAAGTGAAAAACGAAAGAAGAAGAAACAAGAGACTTTTCACAAATTTCCATCGATACCGTAATGAAAAAATTCAATTTTCATGCATGAAGATTTGATTTGCAATAAGGAAAACCATATACGAAAACTCAAATCTGTTACAAAACTAATTTCTTTAAATCATAATTTTTTTTTTTGCATTTAACCAAAAAAAATATCAATCCGAAAAACGCAACAATAAATTTTAATGCGGATATTAACTGCAATGTTTTGTTTGTTGTTGTTTTTTGCTTTTTTATTTTAGATGTTTGCTTTTTTAGCAACACAAAAACATAGCAAAAAAAAAAGGAAAAATGAAAAAAAATAGCATTCATTTACAGTAACTTGTGGCGAAATACACAAAAGGGAAGAAAAAAACTTGAACAAGGAAATAAAAAAATGTTAAAACTTTGCTGGGTTTACGGCGAATTCATACAACACTGGACAATAATGCTACACTCTTTTCAGAAAAGACGTGCATTCACTGTCATTCTCCTCATCGCTGCTAGCACTACGCATTAATTTTAACTAACTACGAGTTTGGAGTTCACATCTTTGGCGATATTTGGAAGCATAACGAAAAATCTATTGAATAAATTCAGGTTTGATTAAAGGCTTAAAACAAATTAATGGATAGGGAGGAGGGTGTTTCCATGTACCACATATCTTTTCCCTACCATTTACGAATTCATTAACATATACCCATAAGTAGTATTCGTTATGCACATCGCTTGGAGCAAGCTTCAAACATCAATCGTCGATAGTAAGAGGCAATAATGCAACCATTTTAACGCAAATTGTAAAAGTACACTGTACACAATGGCAAAGCCGTTTTGTGGTCTAATTCACAATATTACGAAGTTAGATAAAGTTTTCTGCACGATGTCACGATGATGACGGGTTTCATTGCAGTTTGCATTGCAAAAACTAATTTGACTTTGCATTCCTTATGACATGTTTTAAAGAAAGTCCTTGCTTGGTGTTATGTCCAATCAGAAGGAGCAGTAGCTTATCAATTAATTACACTATATATATATATATATATAAAATGTAAAATTTTTTGAAATTTTGTCTTTCTTCTCCTTGAACTTTCCAAAAAAAAAAAAAATAAATATATTATATGTTGTTTTTCTATGTTGTTTCTTTGTGACGAATAAGTTATAAAAAAGGAAAATCTTCTGCTTTATTAATATAATAGTCAGCTGTGAGAAGGTCGGTTCGTTAATGATCAGCTGTTCTCATAGCCAGCTGAGAAACAACAGACAACAACTAAATATCGAAGTAGTGTGTACACACATAATCACAAATAAGTGAGTGTGTTGGACACTTTGAGGTGAAAAGTTGAAAACTGACAGAGTGTGTGTAGGATAACAAAATTTTCATTATGCTGTTCACTTATATCCATCCTTATATCAAAAGATTTGATGCGATGATGGCGTGATTAGCGTGTAGTACAAGTATAATTTTAGATTCGAGATAAGGGTATTTTCATAAATACATAACGAATACGATGATATGTACGATCGGGTAATGATTCCATAATGTTTGTTATTTCTAATGGGCTTAGTAGAATATATATGTGAATAGTATCCTATAAGCTAAGAGAGTTGAGGAAGATTTACAAACAATGCTATAAGCAAAAAATTTAAATTTATTTGTTAATTTACGCATGCAAGGTACCGAACAGAAATGAACAAAGAGAAAAAAGGCTAACAACAATAACATTTTCATTTTAGATCATACACACACAATGCCAACCTGTTTTTTTTTTTTTTTTTTTTTTTTTGCTGTTCTGTAAACAAAAATTTCTGGCCGAAATAGAGAACAACAGTAACAACATGAGCAACAACAGCAAAAGGAATGTTTTCATTTTACAATCGTACGGAAATATGTGGTAAACAGTATTCTCTACCGCATACACATATACGCAAACACATATAAACATCATGAATAAGTATATAAGTGGGTGTATATGTCCTTTCATTTATAAGCGTATGTACGTATGTATGTTAAGCATATTTCTGGTAGCCAGACAGGCATTTCCTAGTTTATTAGCCATTTTTGTTGTGGCATTTTGTTGTTGGTATTACGACTGCTTCTATTTTTGTTGCTATTATTATTGTTGTTATACTGTTTACAATTATACTCTGTTTGTTGTTCTTGTTCTTTTTACTATTCAATAGACATTTCGTAAAAAAAATGTTTTTTTTTTTTTTTTACCAATTGACGTGAACGGTTCGGGGGGACTGGGTTATGCGGACGCAGCTATAGCAAGCAGAGTAGGAATCATTTTAAAAATGTTGTAGAATCGCACAAATGAAAAAAAAAAAAAATGAAAAATGAAAAAAAAAAAAAAACATTCCTTCCCTTTGCACTCACCATAAAAAGGGCTAAAATATTAAAATACTAATATTAAACACAGCAACAGCTATGGAACGGTGATACTTTTTCCTATTTGTGTCGATATCCATATAAATATATGTTGCATGTGCGCTTGCACAACTACAGTAATAATAAATGCTTGCATATTTTTGTCCATATGTACATCCGTGTGTATGATAATTGCAAAGAAAAAGTAATGATAATTGGCATTGTTGACATTACAGTCGTATATACAATGTTTTCAATTTGCCATTGAAATGATATTCGAAGCCACTGCAAGTCACAAGATTTGAAAATGAATAGATTGTAATCACATCGAACTACGTGCGCGTCTTTCATTCAAATACAGCCAAGAATTGCATCAAATTGAATATCATAAGTTAAATAGATTAGATTAGGGACCTCCTCTCAACAACAACTATCCTAACTAGCCATTGCTTGTGCTCGAAATAGTTAAGAAACCTTAAGCAGGATTCCTCTAGTCTAACAAAATAATAATAATAAATTCAGCGCAGAAAAAAAGTATGTAACTTTGATTCGATGATCCTGAAACCCATCAAATATTCTCCTTGCCATCCGAAATCGAACATTTGCAAGTAGCTATGTATCAACGAATTGTCGTATTGTGCAATAAATTCCAATCGATTGATCGCATTGCATCCTTCAACGCTTAGAATATAAATTTCATTGCCTTTGATTTAATTTTAGAATTTATCGATTGCATCTAATTGATTGCACAAAAGTGCTAGTCTTCCATCTTGCTTTTGTTTTCAAAACATGTTTTTTTTTTTTTTTTTGTGGTTATTTTCTAATTAACAGGAATTCATGTAACCGGTTTTGACGAATTTTATATTAAGCATAAGTTAAAGTAAAACCAAAGCTGGCAGATTCTCGGCCAGATGAATGATTTCGTCAGGAAAATTATATAATGCAAGTTTTCTTCTTAACTATTTGTGCGGTTTTCTTATACGATTGATAATGACCAAAGGATTTAATACACATTCAAGGCTGAAGACTGAAATAACGATAAGAGCTTGTGATAGTTAGTGTTATGATAACTCTTATATGAACTATAAGTTAAGTTTCAATATCTCGATGTTTTAGTAAAAAAGAAATTCAGCTGCCCTTGAGCAAGCCTTTTCCTCCCGTGCTAAGAAGATGGACTTTTTTTTTTGAGAGAAAAAGCAAAGGAAAGTCATAGTTGAACGACTTTTCAAAAGCAAGAATTCAAATAACTTCAAATAATGTATAAAATTTCTTGATGAACTCGGGCGTTCATTAAGCGATTTCTAAAGGAACCGAAGCACTTGATAGTAGGAATAAGAAAGAAATATTAACTAATCAAGCAATCCCATGAATATCAATATGAATACGTTTTTATTAAAGCAATAATTAATGGCTTCCAACAACTTTGGCTGGAATATCTGCTAGAATCCTTCAATAAGTCATGAAGAGGGCAAGAACGCAATAATTAATGCCGCGCCAGTGCTAACTGATTTAAATGTACTAAGTTTCATTCTCGTCGTAGTGAGAACCAAGAAACACATTTCGGAGGCTTTATGAGGTAGGATAGGAGGTAATATAGAGTCATTAAGTAAAGGTTTTTTCATTTTTTACTTGTAATAAATGCCAAACGATAAAAGACATCAACATGAAATTGTTTCTATTTTAGATGTTTGTCCATGACATTGTTATTTCAAAATTTCAACTTTCCACAATAAGGCGTTATATGGGCAGTGGTCGAAGGATTGGTCCGATCCGAGCCCTCGACCTTGCTCCAAAACCCATTAGTGTAGATTGAATGCAAGAATATATGGGCAAATAAGAGACGGACAGACAAACTTTTATAGATTTAGAATATGACTCCGTATAGATCAATATGATAAGAAGTGACTCTATCTCAAGTCCTCTTTAACTTAATATACTCTGCACCAAATGTGAGATACGCCATAATAAGATTTTCTCGCAAAGAAGAAAATAGATCGTCACATTTATTCTTGCCGTGTCTCTTCAGTTAACCTGATGTACCTGATCGAGGATTCAGACAAATTCCTGAGAAAAACATCGATCATCAACTGAAATGTATTAATAACGTTTTAATTTCTATATATGGCTGTGACATGTTACTAAATTGCATAGAAATATAATTTCAAGTGCATACGTTATAGGGTAGATACGATATTGTGTATGAAAAATAACCCTCGACCTTAGTCGAATATAAAATCTTTTCTATAACTCGTTCATTTATTCATGCGTAGTAAATTTATGAACATCGGCGTTGATCTGTTAGACTGTCAGTTCAACTTTCCTTTCGGTTCTTAAATTTTCCATTTACAATAAGTTTCTGCTTAACTTATTTCAAATTCGCAAGTGTTCCGCTCGACATCTTTGTCACTTGTACTCTCAGCCCATAAAGTATTAGTAGGAGACCGCAAGCAAAACAACACACTAATCCGGATTACATCTGTGTGGGGGTATAACAAATTATGAGATATGTATATGTTCACTTTTCGCTAATAATACTAATTTAGTTAACCTGGGAGCCAGCAGAATCAATTAGTGTCGTCATAATTCCCCAGGTTAGTGGTTGTTTATTGCTTCAACTAGGTATGCGCTTTCAGCACCGCAATGTAAACAGTTATCTTTCAATATGCTTATGTCTGTTGAAAACGTATTCTGACAAAGCGAAGCCATTTCCCCATTTTGCCGTTTCATTGTTAATTCAGATTTTTCTTTTCAATAAGCATCATTTTCTGCTTTTTTGTTTTTTTTTTTTTTTTTTTTTTTAATATACCAACGCAAGTGAAATATTGCTCGCTTTTCTCAGATTTTTCATTCGCATTCATTCATTGAAAATTGTTTGTTAGCATCTTCGCATTATCATTGTTTGTTTATGTAGATATGTGCACATATCTAAAGTGCGTTTCATTTTCTCGTATATGGAGCTAAATAAATTTCCATTTATTATCCGTTACTTAAGGGAATTGCAGAAGAAGTTGATATACAAAAACAAAAAAAAACAAAAAAAAAAAAAAACGCTAAGGATAGTCAAAGGAAAATCAAATGTCATGCATACCACTTAAAATGTAAAATGTTTTCATTCATTGAAAAGGGGAAAAACAACAACAACAACAACAACAACAACAACAACAATAATAACAAAAACAAAAACGATTACAATAAAAATATCACCCTCTGCCACCGGTTGAGAAGAGGTTCTACGCTTTATGCTCTACCATCGCAAAGCAATAGAAAAACTAGCAACAGCAACAACGCATAGCAACATAGCAATAGCAATAGCAGTTTTGAATATTTTAAATATTCATGAAAAAATGTACGATTCATAATTTATGAAAATATATTCATATAAACAACATGTTGTTGCTATTATTGCAAATACATAGTAGTTGTTATTGTTATTTCGTGCTATTGTATTATATTGTATAGTAAACATAAACCTTTCGAAAATATATACAAGAAACAGACAGCAACATGTAACAACAATAAAAACAATGACAATTCAATTCACATTCACAAAGAAAAGGTATAAAAAAATTTATAGGTTGGCAACACGTGTGATGTGTCCAGGAAAAAAGGCGAAATAATATAAAACGAACAATTTCGAAAAAAAAAAAACAAAAAAAAAAACAAAAAAAAAAACAGAAACAAAAAAAAAGGAAAAAGCAAAAAAAAAAAAAGGATGCCTGAAAAGGATAACAACAATTATAGGGATAAAACTACACAAGTACAAGTACAGACACACGCAGATAGAGAGATACATATCACATCTTCCAACATATGCATCGCTGATAAAATAAAATCGCTCCTGCAGGATAAATGGTCATGTATGCATTTGTTACGCAACGACGAGGGCTTAACAAATATACTCAAGTGGTAAAAATCCCCATTTAATCGCTACCAAATGCTGAAATACATTGTGCCAGAGGAGAGTGACAGAGCGGTAAGGCAAAAATTGAGCGCCGGCAAGGCTAAGGCAGGGCACGGGAATTGTAACCGAAAACACCTTTATAGGTATTGTTGTGCATTGCTCACTCCTGTTGATGCCATGCATATGTTTTATTTAATGCCACTAGCAACAGACAGATGAAAAATTCATATACTCACCTACCTTTACCACCCAGAGAGGAATGAATGAAGTAATGAATGAATGAACAAACGGACGAAAGCACGAACGGACGAACGGACGAACGGACGAACCAATGTTCAGACAAATAGACGGGCAGACAGATAGAGAAGACAGAAAATCATGCAAGCTACTAGACAAGCAAAATCGCATACCAAACGGTAAGAGGGAAAGTAAAATTTTTTACACAGACAACCGAATATTACCAAATAAATGCACGTGGTGTGGCATCAAAGGCTACAAAGCTTGACAACCACACAGTTGGATGCTGGACTAGTTATGAGGTGAAGTACGAAAAGTTGAAGAGAAAATGTATTTTATGTTTCATTCTATTCTACAACACACTGCAAGCGTACATGTTGCAGATTGTTGTATATCTAGCGGCGTTATTCGTCTGCTATTCTATGAAACTTCTTTCTTTTTTTTTTTTTTTTTTTTTTTTTTTTTCTTTTAATACCACTGCACACACGCGTCTCAGTCTTCCTCAGTTTTTACATTGGTCGCAGCTCGTTGTACGTTCCTCTTCTGTTGTTGATTTTCGAAATTTTTATTTTTGAATAAATATTCAAAAAACATGACTGCACATAAAAAAAACATGCAGCACACAGCACACAGCACACAGTACATCATGAATAGTGCTAATATGAATAAGAGCCGTTTCATCATTAGGAAAGAAATTTAGAAAAGTCCGTAAAATTGCAAACATATTTTAAGCATAAATGATTAAAATGGAAATTTTGGGTAGTTAAATACAGATATAAGCTCCCCTTCCTCTTCATGCCTCCTCGGCTTCACATCCTTTCTTCTTAAAAGCCGCGTATTCATTTTTGGCGCATCGCCTTGCATCGGTCATAACCGTTCATTTGATGTCTTCTTCTATGGAGAGAATGTTTTCCATTTTAATGCTCTTGCATGCATTTATATTTATGTGTGCACTTACTACACGTCATAATATGTTAAGGGTTAAAAACAAATTTGTTGTTACCCTTCAACATGAAATTACCATCATTAGCAGTTAGTGTTTTATATTTTATTCTTCTTCTCATTTTTCTATTCAAATTATGTACATTTCGTTCATTCACATTGTGCCGCTGACAATAATATGAATAATGAACATCTATACAACTTATTTATTTTATTAAAGAATTGAAGCGTAAAATCAGCTTTTGCAGGGATTTACGCTTATGCTCTTGGCAAGCTGTAAATTTATTTAAAGCCAATTCATATTCTATTGTACGCGTATGCCTACTTATGAAAATAAATATTCACATATATAATTACAATTTTAATGTGTACACTTCAAGTGCATAAGATATTAAATATAAATAATTGAACGAGTAAAGCCGCTTATCACGTCTGTATTTAAATTAATAACATTTAAGCCGATCAAACGGCTAAGAAAATGTTCAAATGTTCAAATGTTCATATGCCAAAAAAGAAAGCGATAGCAATTCATTCTCTCATTCTTTATGCGGGCATGGCAAATTTCTCTAGACCCTAAGTCTTTAATATATCATCAATATAACATCAATTTTAACAATTGCTTGGAAGAAATAATTGAAAGATGCCACGCATATCGCGAGATCAAACTCTAAGCCATAAATAGCTAGTGCAGCCAGTGACCTTTAAATACAAGCATCGATATAGACCTCTAAATACTATAATGAGTTCAGGACTATTCTGGAAACGCATGTTTGATGGATTCGACAAATTTCAAATCGTTAACTAACTGATTTAGGTTACAAATCGCTGACGATAATATCTACGGGTATCTTTATATAAATGCCTAACCCTCGTTTACATACCAACATTGTCATCAAACGATAGAAGTACATAACGCTACATATATCCATTTGCTTGTAACGTGCAAGAGTACGCATCAAGGATCACATAAGTAAATCTACAAATCATATAAATATGTATATAACGATAACTAAAATCAGAACTTGTTCATAGTCACTTGCGGCCAAAACTTCACGTCTAAATTGAAACAGAAGGTATGTACATTGCAGCTGTACTCCGTTTCTACCTATAGAACTCTACACATCTTTACATTATATTATATCGTGAAAAAAAAGGAGACTCTTGGAGGTAGTTTTTCATAAAAAATTATATATAAAAGAAAACATTAACCTTAGCTGATTTTGTGGATTTGTCTTAAAGTCGCATCTATCTCGAGACTCGATTTGTTAAGTCTTCCCTTCGCTTATCCCATTATTTGGCACATCGACTTATTATTTTGTCATTTATCGCATTTTAAGAGCTCGCATAAATGAAATAAAACTAGTTTATCGTAAGACAACTTCGTACGATGTTCTAGGGCTTTACAGGGCACTTGAATTTTCATTTTAAAAGACACAAGTGCACATAAGGTATGCAAATATTTTTGGAATTAATAATATTTTCTTATAGAAATAAAATACAGTTTATAGCAATTAATTATTAAAAAAATACATTTTATATTACGGCCATTGATCGCAAGGCCATCAATGCAGAATGTTGATCGGGGATCAAAAACAGCGCACATAAAGAATCGTATCGTAATCGGGATGATGTGAAAGGAAACGACTACTACGGCAACTTACAAAAAGGAAAAGCTAACCTTTTCACAAATGCGGAGAGTGACCAACATGATGCAATCACCAAGTGCAGAATATAAGAGACAAAAATAGTCGCAACAAACATTCGTACGACAAAGAAGCATCATAAGTAGAGCAATTGACATTAGTTTTAGCAAAATTCAAGCGGATGCAAAACTTCAGTTAACTGTTCAGTTGAAAGATGTCAACATGTTCACAAAAATTTAACGCCTCTAACGCTTCATAATAGCTTGCCGAACGGTTTTTTTTTTTTTTTTTTTTTGGATAAGCAATTCTTGCTTTTATTGACCACAGTTGATTCATGATTCATGATAGGGCAAAGTAGATCGCAACAAAATGCAAATAGATTTCATGGACTTTTAGAAAATTTGCGAAAAAATATTAGACGTTTCTTCTTCTTCCTCGTACTCAATATTATCAATAATTTGCTGTTTTTCATTGCATTTATATGAGCGAGAAAGCATCGCTTTAATATAAAGGCGATGTTTTATAGGTGAAGTCATATAAAAACTTTGCAAATATATATACGAAGACGACAGCTTAGTAATGGCGCAGAATGTCTTGTTTTCATTTTCTTTCTCTAATGTATTAATAGCTAATGCGCCTTATCATTAAAGTCATTCAAAATTATTGTTTATGAACAGAGTTGTTTTTACCCTCTCAATCCTCTTTCACATACGTACGAATTGTATTGAATGGATTCTATTCAATTTAAAGCGGATTAAATACAGAACTTGTAAAGTCAAACCGCGCGACTTTGTCTTTTAGTTAAAGCTACTTTACTTTACCTTACACATTAGCGTTTCCATCTTGCTGTGTAACGGCAGTGATTTGAACATTGAAATTTTCAACTGAAAAGGATATACATCTTCACATACATATATATATTGTTGCACATACACATATAGCGATGCATTGATTTGTAATGAATTGCAAAGTTAAAGTTTGCAATTAACCGGTTTTATATGTAACGAATGTGTCTTCATAATAACTCAATATTACGGCAAAGGAAATACAGGATTACGATAACGCTATGCGATGTAATAGTGAAGGCCTGTATACTTGTGTATAGTTTTATGTAAGTATTTGGGTGGGTCAATATGTTTGCGTACGCACAAGTTCTCCTATTTTACTTTTTCGGAGAGAAGAAGACGTACATTTTCACTTAACGCTGAAACTTTCCTGCGTTCCTAACGTAAATCGTGCAACAGGTGCTTCTTCGGTACGGGGGAAGTTCTAAAAACGAGCGTTCAGTGCTTCATTCCTTTCCTCCCGAAGACAGCAATCGCATTCTGTTCTTTCAACTATTCGCAATCCATTCATGCACGATGTTCGCTCGGTGCGTTTTTCTTTTTTACAAGAGGACTTTCTTTTTCTTTTTGTAGTCACACTACTACGGATGCCACAAAGAGATCTATGGATTTCGGTTATAGTAGATAGGCTAAGTGCAAAGCATTTCGACACTCTTTGTTTCGCGATTATTAAAAACCTATGAAGAAGTTTAATCAAGCCTGGTAGACCGGCATTACATGCAACACTTGCCAGTGTAACTGTAGGCTCTTGAAAATATTACCAAAGTCTTCACGATATAATAATAGGTAAAGTTCGGAGAGAGAGAGACAGCGGGCGGTGGCTGTAGTCGCATCAAATTTGCGTAGGCGTCAAATGTTTACGATGTGAGGCAAATTTCGTCTTTTCGACAGGACAGGGCATTGTCCACACACATGCTATTGTTCTGACACTTCAGGGCGGTCCTTTAAAATGATGAGGGTTGCCTCACTGCTTGATGGACATTTGATATTGCATCGATTGTATTACCGCATGTGTCATCGCATACCGTGCAATCCAGAACATTCGGCGATGGTTTCCCTTAGCTCAATTATTAAATGTAGAGCAAGATTACTAATTACATATGATATTAACAATTTTGAAGTAAACGATGCATGAATCTTCATATGTTTGGTATATACCGTTAACCTTAACCTCATACTGCTAAGGTGGAATGCAATAAAAAAACGCAATTCTCCAGCTCTTCAGCTTCTACAGATAACGTCGACTGTGTGGATTAATTGTGTCATTGATATGACATAAGTTAGCATAAGTACATGTATCTAGACATAAAGGCATGTGAATGTGAGTGTTTGTATTTATATGTCCACTTTATGTTACATTCTCTTTTCGTAGACATCCAGGCAATCATTAACAATTTCTCTTGAGAATAATACCTCGCCCTCTAAGTGAATTTTCCGTTTCGACAAATGCAAACGTAAATGTTATTATGAGTACTAACGATTTCATAAAAGTACACTTATATAAATAATGTATGGTGTACATTTTATCAAAGATCACACGATACATGGAATTGCCGCGCGAATCATCGAAGAATCGAAATGTATTAGTTTTGCTGTTATCTCTGTAATCTAAAAAAAGATGCGCATCAAGAATCTAATAAATTATTTAATTTCGTAATAAGCATAAAATTATCTGTCCCTCTGTCCGTTCACTATTATGCCCCATGAATGAAAAACTTCAAGTCTAAAATAGAGTCTAAAAATGAAGTCGATGACTGGCCGTAACAAGTGAACAAACAGTTGTTAAAACTACAATCCAAAAGTGACAAGAATTTTCCCCATTTTTTTACATTTGCTTGAAGCGTGATGGATATATTAAGTACAAAATATGTCCCAAAGCGAGTATATCCTTCTTACTTATATCGTTTACGTGTGAAAAAAACTTGAAGGAAAAAAACACCACCAACTATGAAATAATATTTCATAAACCATGATGACGATAAGGAGCAGTGCAAATTGGAAAAATGTAAATGAGAGAGTGTCGTGATCAGGCGACAATAATATGAACCAATAAAAAGTTGAAGAGTATTTACAAAATATGCAATAATAAATGTTGCAAATAATCTTCGCGGGCTTCGTTCGTCGTGGGGTTAATTTCGAAGGAACTCTTAAGCGTCTAACAGCGAACACATCTCTTGCGTAATGGCAACAATTTGCATTTCAACAGAACTTTGATAAATAGATGTTCGATTTGTCGTAATGTGGATAAACTGTTTTGAAAGGGAGAGAGAGAGAGAGAGTGAGAGAGAGCGAAAGCGGGAAGGAGAGAGAAGACAAAGAGTATATGTTTAATATTATTAAACATTCGAAAGCAATAAGTATTAAAGTGCTCCGTTCAGCCTTCAGCGTAAATTTTATTACAAGCACTTCAAAGAAATAGATGCGGTTAGCATTGTGCAGTGGCCGTGTTAGATATTTGAAAAAGTCAACAATTGTTCTTTCGTGAACGAGAGAAAAAAAAAAAAACAAATAGAAGAAAACAAGCAAACAAGAAAACAACAGAACAAGAATACAACAAAACAAAAACAAAAAAAAAAAAAAAAAAAACATAAAGAAAACTGAAAGTAAAATAAAATTATTGGAAAGTTTTTCCCTATAAACGACTTGAAGATTTTATTCTTTTATATTCTTGTATCCTTCTTTTTTTATATTTTCTGACTTTAGAACAAATTGATGGTAATTGTTCTATAAATATATATATATATATATATATATATATATATAAATATATATGTATTTGTGTCTGTGCAGAACCTTAACCAGCTATAGCAACAACTTGAGCCGGAGCAACAGTTTGTAGGATTTGCGTTAATATATTTATATATATATATATGTATATGTAAACATAACCAACGTTGACTGTTGTTTCTTATTGTACTTACTTCCCCTTTTAACGATTTTACGATATTTGCAGCTACTACTACTACTACGTGTAACTAAATGCACGGATGGCATGGCTCAAGCAAATTTGTATCAAAGGTGTTTAAATAATTTAACATCACGGAAAGTATGTTTAAATAGTTTCCGTGCTTCTGTTGTAATGCTGTATATAAATGGCAATGTGTGTTGGCAAATATATGTATACGTGAAATGAGAAGGTGGCAAGTTAATTTATTTTGTTTACTTCAAGTTTTTGTTTCTCTTTCCTTATGTTGTCTTTTTATCGTCTTTGTTGTTTTACGTTTGCATTCAATTACATTAAATAATTTATTATTACAAAGTTCCAGACGAAAAAAGAGCAATTGTTTGTCTTCGTTGAAAATGCATAAGTCATTGTACATACATTTTAACATATACTGATCAAGGCATTGTGAACTTTTGGCAGCAGCTAGCGAAACATTAACAGCAAAAGGGAAAACAATAAAGAGATAACGTTCCGCTAAGGTCGTATCCTTTGATAATTAACACTTGCTTCCTAGCTTTTATTGTTTCCTAACAAATTGACTAAACTCTAAACGCACTTGCAATTGCATAGCCCATAATCTTTACTTTAATTTAATTACAATTATACGGCGACTCTATTGAGTTTAAAAGAAAAATCTTTTCGTTGCTGAAAATCTTATTAAAAACACTAATTGAAAAAGCGTACAACTGCTAAGCATCTTACGAGGTGACGCTTCCTTCTAAGCGCGAAATCATGGCTCGTTCTCTCGAATCTATTTACGAAAGACCAATTAAGGGTTAACAGTCAACCCTCCTAATACTCCAAAAAATATGGGTTTTCTTTAGAAATTGCTTTTTAGATAGACGCAAAAGCGCTCTCTTCTCGACATGCAGTGGATTTAAAAAAATCATTTAATGATTGGCCGTCATTTGAGTTCATTTTCGACCAAACAAGATATGTTTAAATTACTTAGTGAAAAAATCCTACGTATGTCTTGAAAGAATGCCGGCTTATGGGGTATTGTAAGAAATTTGCATAAAAAAGATGAACATTTTTTAAACTACGCGGTTGGACTTTTCCAAAAATCGTGCATAGAGAAAAACACTTTTAGAATTTCAAGTGCAGTCGAAGGATCAACTTTTTGACCATTTAAAGTCTTGATAAGCTCTTGCAAAGCAAACATATATTTAAAATGACTTCCTGGCTGTGTTTTTAGAGATCACAAATCACTGCCCATATCGCAAAGAAAAAAAAAAAAAACTGAAAATCCACAAAAAGAATTAAATTTCGTAATCTTTAACCGTTTGGGTCCCAGACGGTATTGAAAAAACACTGTCGAAGAATCCCAAGCAGCGCGAACGCAGTGTTAAGATTTTATGTCAAGAAAACCCAGACGGTATTGCAAAAACAGCGCAATCGCGCTGCCTGGGACTCACACGGTTAATACTGGTGGGGTAGCTTCGTATTTCAATATTTCATCCATAGATATACGGGGAAAATTTAATCATTGTATCTGCTGTAGTTTGCATGTGCTGAAGAAGGAGCCCAATGTTTTTTTGCTTTAACCGATTTGAGTCACACTTCAATACATATCTACACGAGATATTCTCTGCTTTCGCCAAACTTGAAGCTAATATCTTAACTCTTTCAACCGAGAGAGGGACATGCTTAGATCAATTCAAAGATTGATTTCTAAATCTTCCTTTTTTACAAAATGAATTTACCTAAAATCTCTGGGTGGCAGACATGAAAAGTTGAAACAGAAATTGTGAAATGCTCTCAAAGACACTGATAAAAACATTGCGTCACTTTTGAGAAAAAAATATATAACTTTCGTAAATGTTTTCCAATAAGCCGCTATAAAATTCTATAAAGTAAACTAATCAAAAAAAAAATAATAATAATAATATCATGCGCTTTACTAGAGAATGTTACTATGAACGTAGAAATGCTAGGTGTGATGTGAATCGGTTGACAATTGGAAAACATATTTTCGAAATAATGTAAGCAGACTCGGAAGCGGTGCTACTTTTAAGTAGAGTATTATGTAAGTATTCGATTCATCGCAAAACTTTTTGAATATCATTCGTGATGAAAGAAAAATTCACAAGAGAAAAAAGTTTAACAAAATGGTGCTTAGTCATCTGTTATTGTGATAGTCAGAAAAAGAACCAAAATTATTTGTTAGTTTTTGGAAGTTTGGTAATAAAATTACTTCAACAAAGTATTCACCGCATTTGATAGTTTGCAGCTTTGATGTTCACTTTGCTTGGAATGTTGAAACAATTCGAACGAAATGATTCGTTTTCTTGTTGCTTAACTTAAAGGTGCCATTAATCACTTAAATTTCAATTAATTAGTCTTTAACAAAATAAACATTTCCCAGTGATATTTCATGCACAGCGAAATACTGTAGATGCTTAGGTAAACACGCGCTGAAAAACCACATCTGGAGGAGTCTTTCAATCAATGCTCGCATATCGCTGCTTCTTCGAAGAAGAGAACTGTTAAAAGAAACACTCGAACACATGTGATGTATGATATTGTGAAAACGGCACTTATCAGCCGACCGCACGTGATTCTTTCGATTTCGTCAGACCCATTTGCATGGCAACGCATTGGATCCCGTCATTAAGGTGCTTTTCTTGTTTGTTTGTTAGTTTGATTTCAATACTATATACGAATAAAAGATCTTTGCCGCGTTTTTAATAGCGTACAATTCAATTATAGATTGATCTGGACGAAGTTTAGAGATCTGGGTACACTTTCTTTACCGAAGACTCTTCAATAGTAAAAGGATCATGAGGCTTAAAAAAGTCGTTAAAAGAAATTTATCTACGATAGACCTTATCCGAGATAGCAAGTGAACTTTTGATGACTTTAAACCTGACGTAAAGAACTTGTTTTGAATAATGCATACCCTATAGAGAATTGTATTATTCATAGAATCGAGCGACCAAGTACTGATGCTAATCCTGATTATGTTTTGCCTTTGTACTGCGCGTGACATAATATATAAAATAATTTCTATTAGAATGAATTCAAATCAAGTAAGAGCATTATAATCGGGCAAGGCCGAACATGAAATACCCTACACCACGTTATCTAACACTTTTCTTATTTTTATTATAGAACACAAGAATTATATCTTGTTTCTATATAAACGCATACCCTTCATGTGAGTATTTATGGGGAAGCGGGCGCAAAACGCAGCCTAATGTCATAGTCAAGTTTATTCTTCACATACGTCAGGATCCAAGAAAAGGTGGAGATCGTCTAAATTTTGTAGACTTCATTTTTATAGGAAATTACTATAATATTATGGGCCAATTTTGATCACCATTTATTGAAACTTAGACTTTTCTGCTCTACAAAGGATCAATGTTTGTAAAAATCGTTAGTAAGATAGGATCCCAAAAATAGGCAGATATGATCCAAATATGGTGCAGTTAATTTTTTATGTTAAATTACTATTGCGTTATAATTTTCGTCGTGAACCACTGAAAATTAGACCATTTTGTCCTATGAACTTCCGTTTTCATTAAATGAGAGAGTGTTCAAAAATTGCCCAAGTCGGTCCAAAGATTTCATACCGAAACACTACTACTTAGCCATTTTTGCCAAGAAACTTTGATAATTACAATTTTTTTCCATATAACGACTTTTCAGAATAGGGCCTTATATGGGGAATCGTCGAAAAAGAGTACTGATTCGAACCATTCTTCATAACATTTGTCCATGGGCCAAAAAACGTGATTGTATCAAATTTCATCAAAATATCTTATAAATTGTGGCCTGTAGCTTGAACACAAATTTAGATGAACAGACATCAGACGGACATATGGACAGACAGACTTGAATCAATTCAGAATATAATTCTAAATCGATCGGTATAATAAAAGGTGAGTCCATCTTAACCTCTTCTGCGTCTTACATACGATCGCACTTAGTTAGTATACCCTACACTACAAGTGGTGTAGGGTACAAATGTGTAAATTTCTGTGTTATCGAACTAGCACTCTCGTTATCTGGAAGTTTTATGCTACAACAGGCACAGGGTGAACATTTCCATGTACATTCTACAAAAATAGAAAAAATAGGGACAGCGAGTCCCATCTAATATTATGGAGTAAGAAAATTCAGTTTTGTTGTGCTTAAGCCGTTTTTTACGACAAAAGCGATATGCAAAAGATTCGATCGCAGTCAAATCCAATTTTCTTACTTGTTATAGGTTGCCTCTTCCCTTGAATTTTTTCCGATGTTAAGTTGAATAAAAATATAAGTAAACAGGCGACGGGTTTTGACCACCGACAACTTTTTATCCACTCAAAAGTATATAGGATTCGTATCTCTTTGTATTATTGCGATCGATTATAAACTTCCAACAACAAACTATAGACGAGCTGACAGAAGGAAATTCTATACTCCACAAAGCAATAAAGACTAAGCAGGTAGATGCTACCAAGAATTGGTTAAAGATAATTTTGGGGTAAGACAATTGGATTGGACTTGATTATTTGCTACTAAGCCCTTGGTGGGACTCTACAGTAGTTTGGATTAAGAGATTTCACTACATCGAGATAATTCCCTCTCCGATAACTACATGAAAGGGCGTAAAACCTTAGCTAATCAACGGAACAATACTTTACGTAATATACACTGCTTAGCTTTTACAAATAAACAGTAAATAGACAAAGTAGTCGTTGGCTACGTAAGAAAAAGTTGTCAGTCAAATATCTCAATTTCTTTAATACATTTTGGAAGCTCATCAAAATTAGACGTATACGACTCAAAAATTAGGAAGGAGAAAAGAATTTTAAATTGAAAATGGAGCATATGCTTTTCTCAAAGGAAATGTGTTTCCATTTCAATTTCAATTCCAGACAATGGTAAGTTCTACGTCCACATCATCTATCATTTCAGAATATATTTTTCATGACATTTTTCCTCTCTTCTTGAATTTTAGTTATTTATCCCAGGACGAATCATGCGGAAAATAGTTAGCGAAGAAATTCCTATTTTTCTTTAGCAATACATCGACGACTAATAAGGCGTAAAGTTTTTAGGATTAAGCGAAACTATATTTATTACATTCATGTGTGTTAAGATTTGTTTATAATATATATTTTTATTTATTTATTTATTCGTTTTCTATTGAAAACGATTTAAAAACAAAAAGCAAAGACCGCTTAATTAATGGAACTAAGAACACCCAGGTTTTAATATATTTACAATTTCGACAAAATTTCCGAGTCTGCAGAAAGAGTGCAGTAATAAAGAAATGCGACAGATATGATAAGCGGATAAGCGAGTCGAGAAAAACAACTATAGATTCCCATACGATGCGAAAAAGTACTTGATGGTCAGATGTAAGGTCAAGCATGTAGGCCTGGGTATTTGGTATTTGTTTAAACCCGTCGATTTGGAACCAACGCATTTTAAAGATTCCATGTAAAGCCTCTTAGCGGCTACCGCGATTCATGGCATTTTCTCGAATATAACTTTCCGATATCGCTTTCTGGAAATATTTTCTTCGACTTTGATTCAAAAAAAAAAAGAAGAAAAAAAGGTTAATAAAATTAGCATTTTCAAGACCTTTTTCTTTGCTCTTGTTTATGGTTGCTAAGCAACGAACGAATTGTCACACCCGTTGAGAAGCTTTAATGATACAAGAGATGTTATGAAACACGAGACAAAGAAGCTTAGCTTTGGACGCATAGATGAAAACTCATAAATTTGCCGCTTATGATAAAAGTTTTACGATACTTCACCTTATCGACTCTACTTTTATCGATAGCCGATACGATATGTTTTTAATAGTGGAAATGCTGGCGAAAATGATTGAATCAATTCAGAACTATGTTTACACAACCACTAAATAAAACCACTAAAGATAAAATCAACGAAAGTATTCGACAATGGTACCATCTGCCCTATTCGCACATTAATCATGATTTCGTTCGTGATCTATAAGACCAAAGCTTTTGCAAGAACCCGTCTTGACCACACCATTGCCACAACCCAATGCGTTCTTAAGGAATCTACTTCTCCAGTTTGCAAATGCGCAGGAAATCTTACGTTCGAACGTACAGTTTGCGAATGCCGAAACCTTACCAATATTCGAAGACTGGTTTTCGAAGCATCTAAGCCTGTGGGCATATTGAAAGTACAAGACAGGGAGAACATAATGTCAGTAAAGTATTTAATTTATATTAAATATTTATTTATTAGACTAACCATCTAGTCTACCTTTTAAAAAAAGAAGAGCCTGTGATCTTGGTTGCTACTGCCACTTACTGAATGTTTGTAATACCCGAAGGGAAGCTTCAGAGACCCTATGATGTATATATGCATTCTTGATCAGCATGAAATTCTGAGCATATTAAGCCACATCTGTCCGTCTGGGCGTTTTTGAGGTGTTTGTTGTTGGCACTCTCCGGAACGAAAAAGTGAAGATGTCGCCTTCAAATTTGATAGAAGCGGTAGAAGATTTTGCGCGCAGATCGGTATTGAAAATGGATCAAATTGGTTCGAAGCAAATTCCCACAATTTCCAAACAGATCTTAAGATACAGATTGTGATCGGCTCTGAGCCTTACATTATTAAAGAAAACTTGAAAAATGCTCAGTATATTTGTAAAGTAACTGTGTACTGATTATATCAGATAAAGAATCGACTCGCCTGACCAATCTATCGAAAACCGGTTACGTTTCAGAAGGATCCTTGTCATTGCAAAAATTTTGTCAAATCCCCATCGATGTGCAAATTGTCTCCCGATTATCTTTATGGGACGTCCAGTGCAGAAAAAATTTTGACATTTCCAGACAACTCATACCCCATTGCCCATGAATTGTCCTACCAGATATACGTCGGTTGCTGAGTAGAGAGAAGGGGAGCAAACCATACGGTTCGGAACTCCACTAATCATTATTGCAAAAGTGGCAACAAATTTTTAACATCTAAGATTCTCATCTTTCAACATAACATAATATGTTCACATTGAATCACTTTCCAATTCAATGGAAACGCGCAGAACTAGTGGTTGTGGCTAATGAACTAATAAACTAGAAGATGTTGTAAGCTCGTCAAGACCAATTAGTTTATTGGCTACTTTTTCTGAACTACTTAAGTGAGTATATCTACCAAGATTCGGACGCGGGCATAAACATGGTACCATTGAGCAAGGTCATCGTCTCGTTCCGTATATTAGGAAAGCCATTGACAGTAAAACTTATTGCGGTGATGTACATCAGCCTTCGATAAAGTCTGGCATAATGGATTACTTTTCAAACGTGAAAAATTTCTTCGGATTCGTATGTATTTGCTGATCACAACTTATTCGCAAAACAGACATTTCCGTTTTAAAGCTAAAAATAATAGATCGAATCTACATAAAATTGGTGATGGAGTAGTATCCCGGGGATGCTCTAAACAATCTTTACTTCAGATTTTCCAATCGTTGGCAATATTTTAACTGCGACATATGTTGACGACACCGGCATCCTATTTGGATCTAGCGAGCCCATGGATGTTCGCTACGCAGTACAAATTCATCTCAGCAAAATTTCGCCTTGGCTGAACCAACGGAGTATCAATACTACGTTTACGCTAAATGAATGACTTTCATTAAAGAGTATGCTCCAACATATTTGAACGTGCGCCATGCAACTGTGGGAAACAGCCGGTAAATCTATTACTCAAGTACTCCAAATTGCTAAGGCTCCTTGCCTTAGTGTTAGTGGCCGGTAGTTCGCTAGCAACAAATCTATTCAAGGCCATCTGGCTTTTCGATGCATCAAAAATTTATTGCAACGCATTGCTCTAAAATAGCTTATCAGACTGAGTAATCGCGTAAGTCCCTCGATAATATATCTTTGGGATTAGTCCAAGTGAGTGAGGTAAGGACATTGGAAAGGCATCGTATGCTGAATCTTCAATTTAGTGATTAATATATTTTTGCTCCTGAAACTATTTTAATGCGAATTTCCTAATTTTATATATTGTTTCTCTTTATTTGCTTAAAATGTATGTCTTCACTGTTAAATTGGTTGCACTTGGGGCAATAATCTCCGTTATTTATATTCTCTTGCAATCTCTTTGGATAGTTTGCGAATTAAATCCGTAACAAAAAAAATTTTCACCATTTATTATTATTAAGTCGGAGAATGCTTTAAAGATATTTAATTACCAGAAAGAGAAATTTCTCAAAGATTAAAATTCACTGAATATCCGGGCTGAGTAATCCCCTCATATCACAAACAGTAAGCATATTATTACGTATTTAAATTTCCACGTTAAAACCCATATAATTATAAGCACAGACATACAGAAGGAACAAATCCCTTTCTAATCAGAATAACATTAAGTATCATACGATATTATATGCATTTGCATAGCTTTACACCTTGTAATTAAGGCGACATGAAAAAAAAAAAGCAAAACAAAAATAAAAAAAAAAAAAAAAAAAAAAAGAAACTAAATTTACATAAAATCTTAATACTGCATCGCACAATCAACACATTTCATTATAAGCAAAAAGCGCTTTACTACACATTCATATACATACATAATGCGTATATACAAATAGAGAAAGCGTGTAAAGAACAAGGAAGAAATAACATATAAATCATGACCGTCAAGACGAATCCTAGATACCTCTCATCATTGTTAGCGAACTGCTTGCGTAAGAGCACACCATCCATGCGTGTGTGTGGCTGAATATGATTGTGAAAGATCAGCGGAAGCTTGTTTGAGCAAAGAATTTGCTAAATTTCATAACAATAAATACAATTAGCAATAAAAATGAAAACGAGAAAATATTGAGAATATTATCAATAGAATATTAATTTCGCACCCATTCGTGACGGTGGGGCAATTATTGTTGATCTACTCAAGAGATGTTAAAGCAATTTAATCATGCTTACCTTTCAATTCGTTCAAGTTGCTTTTCGTTCGTCTAGCTCTATCGAATTTTAAGAACCTTTCCATCTAACTCTCTGTCTGTCTATATGTTTAGCGCTCTCCATATACGTTCGCCATCCGCAGTCTCTCTTTCGCCTGTTTTGAATAGACGGACTGGACTGTCTATTCTATTTCGCATTCGCTGAATCGGCAAAGCTGATGTTAAAAGCTGAAACATGCTCTATAGACACATTAAGAGGTAAATAATTATAATTGAAAGCAATCGACTAAGGAATTGGTTTGCCATAGTTCAGAGAACCAGAAAATAATAAAAAGAAAAAAATATATATATATATATACTCATAACAAGACTTCCAATTTCCAAGAAGAGGACGCAAATGCAAAGAGTACATAGTCTGTCTGTTTGTCGCGGAATAAGTGAAAATTGACGAACAAAAATTTAAAGACGATATAAATGTCCTCGATATGAGGACAAGCAACGGCTCAACACATTGCTGATCATTTGTTATTTATAGGTCCTTGATTGTGCTGCAGCTGTGGCTTGGCCAACGCTTCAACTCTTCTGCGTAGCGATTAAGTGAAAGACTGTGCTTAATAATTCCTAAAGCCTACGCTTTAGGTTAATGTCACAAGCGAGACAAAAGAACAAACATATCGCCAGTTAATAATAATGGAAGGAAAATATTAAGACAAACACAACCGCCATCATGTAAAATTGTCTGAAACAATTTAAGTTAGATAAATCTTTTGCACAGGAGTTGAAAGTATATTTCCGTTTATGGGCGGTGTTTTTATGCGCACATACGCAAGCATATACACACTTTCGAAAAGTCACGAGTCATTTTTTGCTAAAACATGACGGCAAAAAATTTACAAAACAAAAAAGGAAGGACTGAGTATTAAGAGAGCTTCGTAGGCTTGTGTATGTGCGGCTGCACACTCAGGTTAATAGCTTTCCCAGCAAACCGTCCAAAAATCATTCGAAAGTTATAACATAAAATATAACAATGCATCGTGTTCTTCGAACGTATACATTAATCAGCACAGAAGCAATGCTTCCCTTAAAATGTCTAATTCCATAAGAGCGAAAAATGCGATAAGGGGTAAAACAATTTTTGTACTTAATTTTTAAATGACCCTAACATGCTTTTTTATATCGGAGCTAAATTCTATTTGCCGTTATTCGTTTCGATTCAGTGACAATAAGAATCGTTTTTTTTTTCTTTTTTTTTTTGTCTTATCCTCCTTCGTTGACTATATGTAGGCGCCTTTCTGATTAGATTGTAATAATTGTAAGATTCTCTTCGCTAAGCGTAGGTTGGAATAAAGGCATAAAATCTACACTTCGTATATTCATTTTCGCACCAATGAGACCCCCTTTGCGGGCATGGAAAGATAAGGGTACATAGCTTGACTTGAAATATCACATCCCCACCAATCGGGTATAATGAATACCTTGAAAGGCTTAGTGTGTAATGTGTGAGCGTTGCAAACAAAATGACTAAATTGCCTACTCCTTATTCTCCTTAGTGGTGGATATAAAAATGCAAATTTTCGCCATGCTGTGCGCCCAGTATATATATATATTTAATATAATGTATTTAGTCTTTTGCAGAAACTTACTATTTCTATCCATCACCGAGCAAAGTAAATGGTGATAAAAGAGTTAACTCTATAAAAGTAAAGAATGGGGTGGGGGGAGTTGAACAGAAAACTAAATATAAGAAGTGTGTAAATGACCGGGAGTTTTTGCGACAACACTTCAGATACTACTAATGTATATACTTATAGTTAATTTCAACGTAAATTGTCTCCTTGGCTCGATTTTACTTTGGCACGCAGCAAGTAACAATTTAAAAATTGCTTCAACAAAATGGCTAAAATGGAATTTTATAAACTTGTGAATGAATGAATATATATATATATATATATATATGTAAAATATATATATATACTCAATGCAACAAATCAATCCTGAAAGTTCATCTACGTTCAAGTTGCTTGTGCATTGCGGTATATGTTTTGTTGTACGTTTGTAAATATCTTCTTTGTTTTTCACTTTTTATATATTTTTATCCCAGTGCCAACGAATGTCGCCCCAACTGACAGTGAACTTAATCTCCGGTTTGTTTTACTAATCATGGGTTTGTCATTTAAAACATTTTCGTGTTCAACAACCCAGTTCAAAGTAACGTTAAATAGACAATTTTTCAATATATGCGTCTGTGTGTGTGTGTGTGTGTGTCTGTGTGTGTGTGTTCGTGTTTATACTTTTGCCTGGTCAGAGAAGCAATGCAGACTTTATTATTACTCAGATTCTAATGATATACATTTGACTTAACCACACCGCACACGCACACACTCGAATATATAAAGTTTTACGTATAAAATACATGCAATAAGCACATTTATACGCAATATAAATAAATATATATGTATATATCTATTGTATAATTTCATATGAATAAAACGGTGGAAGTTGTATAGACACAGACACAATACCGTTGCTATTTACTTTGTATTTTATGAAGGAATTGACTGAACCGTATGGGGTACCCTTGTGTGTAACGCCTCTTAATTTAAGTTAGTTAACGCCCATTTTCGCAAAATATGTACACTCTCCCCCTGCTTGTAAGCATAAATCTATTTACATATATAACAATTTTAAGTGATTTGGTTAATATTATAGACGCAGACACGTATACATACGACATACGACATACGACATACGACATATACATATACATTTATACATATATTCAAGCAGATGTATATATATATATGTATATATATATATATATATATTCATTCCATTTTCATTTTCAATGCTTGCATATAATGGCGGATTGAGTATGCATTGCGTTCCTTTTGTGAATAAAGTGAAAGCAGCGAAAACAATTTTGTTTTTCTTTGCTGTAAAGTGTATTTAGTTACGTTCCAGATGATATGAGAAAAAGTGACGATATTAACGACGATTTAAGCACATAAGAGAGTGAGTCACGTTTGCGATGCTTTATGTGACATCTACCCACAAGATTTTGGGGCTTTAGCGAACTGCTTCAAATCAATATATTAAAGTTGTCTTCCCTTGAAGATAAATAAATCATTCAATTATCGGTATATACTTAAACGTATTTATATATGTTGTAGAAACTGCTAATAAGGACTTAAGAAGATATTAGTATTTTTTATTAAGAAGACGGCATCACATTAAAAATCATTATTAGGGATGTAGTTCTTATGAGCTGCGATTTTCTACAAGCTACACCTTAGCCTCTAAACAGATAGGCAGAAATAACATAAGGAAATTCTTCCCTTAGTGAAAGTTACCAATAATTCTGCCAAAATATTAAGTTAAATCAGAAACTGGCCTTTCAATGCACACAGCCATGTCACGACCTATCGGAGGGCTTTCGAAACCTCTACGCATCTTCACTACTATTTCCGTCCTATCGGCTTCCAAGCCACGGCATTTTATTTTAAAACGAAATTATTGCTATTTAGTCCATTATTAAGCCACTCTTAAATGGAACGCATATACGGTAGAATTGTCTCTAACAAAAAAGGATCATCAGTGTTTCAATGCCCCTTTTCAAACAATTTGAATTGCGGAACCAAGGAGCAAAGCAACCGGTCTTAATCACTTCAGCACGTTTCTCCCCGATGCGAGTCTACTACAGTTTACCGCCTCGTGCAACCTATGGAAACGCAAAAAAAAAAAACATTTGAAACCTATGCACTGCAGAGTGAAAATTGCTATTCCATTAAGAGCAAAGGTAAGACCAAAGCATTGACTTCCGGTTTTCCAATCATCGTCGCCAACACACTTCGTCGTTCGCCGTATCCGCCAGTATTCCTCGCAGAAACTACCACGGCATTCTCTTACTTCTTCTCTTAAAACTTATTCTGGGCTAATGTCAGTTAGTAAATTCAATAAAACCTCGGAATGGCTAGCGGCAATTATCACAAACATGGCGAGCGTAAGTGAGATGTTCGCTGTATCTAAAGAGACTAAAAAGACTAAGTTTTTGTTATACTTTGTTAACAATTTTACCCAGATCAAGTCATATTGCTCCCGTCTGCGACACAATATTTATTAGTTATACGTAAATTTGTTGCGCACATAACAGGAACCTCACACATTGAGACTACCGCACCCAACACCGAAGGGTGATGAGTATATTCATTTTATCAAGACGTTTGCAGCGCCAATTAGGAAGCATCATAGAGCCCACAAAGCACATAGTATTCTTGATCAGCATCAAATTGTAAATCGATTTACGTATGTCCATCTGTCCGCCTGTGCATTGTCTTTTGTAAACGTTCTCCTGGCCGTAACAATGCAGTTATCGACCTCAAATTTAGTAGAAACATTAGAGATTTTTGTACGCAGGTTGATATTGAAAATGATTGAAATCAATCGAAGGACACGTCTGCAGTGCCACGCAAATTGGGAAAACTTCTGTTTTTCAAAAGAAATAAAAAATTGATTTGTTTTCTCATTACGCATAAACTACAGCAGACAAAGATACAAAAATTCGAATATCGACTCTATGGGTGATGTTGTAGTGTTTGTACGCAAATCGAAAAAATCGAACTTTTTTAATACCCGTATAACGCACAGAACCACGGTTCAACAATCTCGTAAAATATATAAGCTCTTGGCCTGTTTCATATACGGGATGCACCATGACCGTCTGTTTGTCCGCAGTATCTGTGGTAAACGGGGTTTTCCCGTTGGCGAAAATGAAAATATCGCCTACAAATTTGCAAAAGACTTTGGAAGTAACTCACACTTTTGAAAGGACACGCCTACAACTCCCACATGTGTAAGCGAGAAAAACTTTTATTTTGAAAATATAAAAAATCAGCTGCTCTCAGCCCTCTCCATGTTACGGAGTATGAAAATTTAGTTCTTTTACTCTTTCTTGTCTTCTTTAAGATAACGATGAAGAGTCCCAAAGATTCCGTCCCGACTGCATACAATTTTTATACTTGTTTTCAATTAGGTTGACATTATATGCCGATAGCTGTGCTCAGCTGTGTGCCCGTTAATCTCTTTAATTGCCTGCCAGTCTTTTGCTGATACCCTGCAGTCGTAGAATATAAAGAAATTGAAATTCCGATAATATATCCTCCACTGTAGTTCTTCTGTATCGACACGACCATAAAGCACATTAATTTAAAAATCAGTCCGTCAATCTGATCGGCGAACTGTTGTGAACGTAACACAAACTTGACGAGCCGGTTTGAGAAGCGAATGCACTTTAATGTAATCAAAACAAGAAGCGTTTTACAGGTCCACCAATTTTCCAGCTTTGAGAGTAAACATAAATGAAACACATTTCTGATTGAGATTTGGATCAAATATTTGTTCTTTCAATATATTGTCTGGACTATTACCATTCCTTATCGAATACAAAACGTGCCTAACTGTACAGCGTGCAGGGTATATTAAAATTTTTTAGGGAAAGAATGAACCTAAAGTTACGTTTCGATGAAGCTCACATTTGATTAAATGAATTCGTAACTAGGAATTATTGCGCCTTTAGCGTACAGAAAACACATCGGATATCTGACAGATCTGAGAAGTGTTGCGGACGCACAAAAGTTAACTTTTGAAAGTGAAATTACTTTTGAACATGACAATGGCATTGCTCTTATCCTCAACGAAGAAAGCAACGAGAACATGATAATTGAATTTTTGTGGCACAAAGTAGACGACTTCGGTTCAGCCTATATGTGATCTTAACAAAATGTTAGAACCTGTCATATATCTCGAGCACCAAAAACCATGCGGTGCAACTCTGTTGGGCATTTTTCTTTAGGATTATGTTGGAGCCAGGACTACTACTAGTGTTATTGGTGAGATAAGAGCAGTTTCATGTGATAAAGTGGCAAAAATTGATGATCAAGGATTGAATTTGTACAAAAGTCCAGAGACGATCGATCATTCATATCAAATCATATTTAAATGCACGATTGGTTATGAACCAATATCTGAAAAATCAAAGAAACTTCAAATCAAAGACACTTCTATCACTATTTAGCATTTAAAACAAAAAAAAAAAAAATGCATATTTGATGAGCCTATCCTTCGAGAAAACAATTTTCGGCCAATTCTTAAGAGCGTTTCATTATGAACCCAAACGAGAGTTACAAAGCGAATTGAAAACTGAAAAGTGTTTGCAATTTATTGTATCGTAAATTTTGCATGCATTTGTTATTACAGGCTCTACGTTACGCTGAATCGTTTTACGTCATTCCATTCCGTATTCGATATTTTAATAAATAAATATAAATTTTTTTATCAATTTACAAACGTCAACAATTACAACATTGTTGCCAGAGGCTTAGTCATTTATTATGAACACACGTGGAAAGTAATTTGAGTATGAATTAAAAAAGGGGGCAAAAAAAAAAAACCAAAGCAAAATTTAAAGAAGAAATTGAGTAAAAAATGGTTTTCAAACGCACGATAGTTCTACAAAAACCCATTAAATATCAAGCCGTTAAACGGGCCATCAAGGGATGAAAAGAAAGCTATGACACGATAGGCTCCTATACTAAAAGAGGAAAAGAGGAATATTTTTCGGGCTTGGTCATCTGATTACTTTATATATCAAAAATATTAGTTTCATTAATTGCTCGCGCCTATATTGTAACTTGCCAGCAGGTGTTGTGGACGCATAATAATATGCTCATCGTCCTAGGATCGAGGTATTCCTCCTGGCGCTGGAACGTGCAACTTTAGAAAATCCCATCGATTTTTTTTTTCCTTTTTGAGTTTAATTGCTTCTTTATACGTTTGCCAAGCGTTGTTGGACTTACGAAGGCGAATGAATAGTGAGAGAGAAGTTTCGAGAGAAAGTCGCCTTCGTACGCCCACTCCGAGAACAAAATCTATACTTTAGAATTTCGAAGCGTTGCAAGTTGGTTCACTTCCATTCAATTCGACTCAGCAAAAGGTTGGCAAAAGCACACCTGATTATTCGACGTATAAACCTAAAAAAACTGTTTTTATGGGATAACAGCCTTTTAACAAACTAAAAGCGAAAGGTTTTTCATAATTTTTTTTTTTTTTTTTTTTTTTGCATGGAAAAAAGGTAATAAAGTAATAATAGTCGATGCGATTTTATTGAGCATATATTTAAGTATTAAGAAAAAAAAGGTACCTTTTTTTATTACGTCGAACACGTGATGTCGGTGATTCAAATTTGAATTGAAAAAAGAAGAGGAAAAATCATTCACTGTGCAGCACTGTAAATGGAAAAGACGAAGAAGGGTACTCTTAAAGGTATCAACTTTTTCGTGTTTCGCGAGTATTCGAAAAGCAAGTCCAAGTTTTCAACTTTGCTTAAGTAGAGATTGTTGCTCTCACCTGAACCGGATCACTTGTTTGCATGAGCAGACGTGCCACGATTAGCCTTACAGGCTTCCAGCCAGGATGTTGTTTATAGCTCATATTTGTAAATATGAACTATCATCTACGCTTTATTCAAAATCGAAGAAAAAAAATAGATAAATATATATTCAAAAATAAAACAAAGTAAGAAGATTGATTATATTTGGCTGAGACCAAATCTTTTCTATCCACCACCTCGGTCCAAAGAAGGCTAATAAAGCAAGGACGGAAATAAATTATCATATTCTGCAATGTTACGTGGGTGTGGCTGATTATTTGCATGTGTGTAAAAGTGGTAGAAAAGTGGTGTTCTCGATTTATCCTCACGGATAGTAGGTGTGTACCGTCCAACCGATTTAGACGATTTTTTATAGTCAGCTTGTGTGTAGCAAGCATCAATGCTTCTACCAAATTTTAAAGCGATATCTTTTTTTTTTTTTGCAACCCAGACGATTACTTACTCTGTTCAAGCATTTCGATTGCTTGCTTTTTGGGAGTTTGCGAAACTTATTGTGGTAAAATTTGTTAGAATAAGCCAAAAAAGGGCCAACTTCGACACCACGAGTAACTGTGAATTTACAAACATCTTTGTTTTTACCGTTAATTATTCATTCAAAGTAAATTGCAAAAAGAAATTTGGAAATTCAATGCGATATAATACAAAGTTGAAACGAGCATCAAAAGCTCACCGTGGCCCGATTAGGCTTAAAACTTTTGTAAATATAACGAATGACATTTGTGCGTTAGTTAGAAAGCACGGCAGATCGAATAATTATGTTTTGAGAGAGAGGATTTTAAGGTTTCAATTACTCGTACGTTGCTATACAAAAATGTTGGCTCTGAAAAAATGTTTAAATCACTCAACCCCTTTTCGACGTTTACAACGATACTTTCATGCCCCTCTTTGACTTTGTAAGGCATCATTTAAGCCAGAAAAAAAAAAAAAAAAAA
>NW_023998415.1:32761234-32804708 GCF_014805625.2 Glossina fuscipes
TTTTTTCGCAAATTTTTCGCAACAGCTCATATGCAATCTGACGTCGTTACCGGGCGCTACAATATTGAATTGGAGTTTCACAAATACGAAGTGGTTCACGTAAAATGGAAATACGACGACTGCGACGATGACAGCTTGAAGGATTTGCAATTGGGTGACATTGTTCTGCCAGAGTCGTTCGAACAACTACGAGCTATACCCGATTTTCATTATGGCTTTGGCGGTATGTATCTTAGACAGGTTTAAGTGCCACTTTTATTGGGATGCGATTATATGCATTAGTATTGGAAAAGGTGAACATTGGCTTTGACTTTGAATCCCTTAACTTTAGCCAAGACCACACCCATCAGAGTTAACTGCCCCCTTTAGTAATGCTGAAAACCGATGAAAAAGAAAACGTAACGCTTCTAACGAACTCATTCGAACTCATTTCTATTTCTCCTGTTGGTCCTATTCAATCGATCAATTCTGTGTTTACGGTTTTTCCATTTTGGTTCAATATCACTATCACACGATACATAAGTGCCCTTTTTTATTATTGTATAAGTAATTCGTTTACAGCATTTCTTCTTTCTGCAGCTCTATGGGTTACGGTAACTTTAAATGACAGTTACAATTAGCTTATGACGTCGTTTCCCTTTCTATGCTAGTGTTGAGACGGGTAGGGATATATCGACGAGTTTAGGACTATCTTTTCGTTCTTTGAGTTATTGCCAGAGCTAGCGGGAAAGTATTCCTTTAATTTGTTAACAACGGTGTTTACACATTGATATACACCCTTTGTAATTTGTTCGGCTACAGTTTCCTGTCTTTTCGCACTGTTCCCATCGTTTTCAAGTACTCCGTAAATTTCTCAGCACATATGGGGAGAATTTTCAGTAACTGTTTTGTTTTTCGTCGAAACTCTTTGCAAATCTTCGTCTTCGGCTCTACTAAATTCCTCCTCCTCCCCTCCCCCCCAACAAAGTGTTGCGAATAAATTGAAGAAGTAAATGCAGCAAAAGATTGCGTAATAGTTCGAATTCACACATTTTCGAATTGTAAAGGAGGCGAGTTGTTGATGTTTCAATTCACTTTGGCAGAAATTCATTTGTTTTGCAAGACAAGTGCACATAAAACATGAAATGTCCTAAAATATGAGGCTGTAGAAATGTCTTTCAAATTAATTGTTAATTGAAACTACTGCCAAGCAAACACATGCAGCTTAATTTCTTGTCAAATTGCAGAAGAAAAACAATTAATTTCTTGAATCGGTCCGTCCGTCACTCTGTGATTAACCATCTTACGTTCTTACAAAAATGTATTTATATATGAAATGCAAATGTATGAGCAGTTAAAGTACATAATATGTTCACTTAATTTCTTCGTTATGGGATCTTTTCTCCGCTTACGTACAATTAAAAGGCTTTATGGTCTAAAAATACGATCTCGTCATTTTCAAGCGTATATGAAATCAATTCAAATGAATTTTAATTCTTTTCTCCTTTGGCCCTATTCTAACAGTTTGAACAGAGCTGCACTTCAAATTGTAGTCCCTATTAAACAAGAATATAGCACATGCGGTTTCTATATGTAATAAAGATGGTACCCATGCGGACCAAAAAAAATGGGTTTATACAAAGTTGCACTTATAAAACCGATAAACTATTGAACTCGTAGTAGCACTTTCGTTTACTAAACAACGTAGGATGAAGATATTCAATTGTAATTGATCGATTCAAGAAATTTGAATCCATTGTAAGTTGCCTCATCCCCATGTACGCTACCCATCCTTGATGGGAAATTCCGTGTAAGAGGGGCCCTTCTTTACAAGCTAACGAGTCAATTTTCGAATGCTCTACTTTTATCGCATACGAAGTGAAATTTGCCAAAAATATACCCAGAGTTGTATTACGAGTTCAATATAACAGTAATTTCACGCGTCTCGACTAAAACACCTAATCGACTAAGAGCACACATATAATTGAGACCATACTTATTATTATGGAGACGAAATTAACTCGATTTGCCAAATTATTGCCGTAAAAGCAAAGATAAACAACTTAAATGAATCTTTTCACTTCAGTGGGTCTTACTTTTCGAATGAATAAAATTTAATATATAACTAAATTAAACAAAATTACGAAAAAGAATAAATAAATAAATAAATAAAAAATAGAAAAATGCATTGTACACTTTCTGCTATCAAATTATATAATATATTAAAATATGTATTGGACAAAGTTTTTTCGATGTAATTATTTACATATTTTTCCGTAAATTTGATGTTTAACTTATATATACATTTTACATATTTACATATTTCTACATTTCATACATACATATGTGCATAATGTCGAAAAAAAGGAATATCAGGCAATATTAAAAATAACAAATTATCTTTGATTGAAATTAATAAAAATAAATTTATTTATTATTTCAGTATATATTATTAATATATGTATATGTATATATATATATATATATTTTTTTTTTTTTCATTATGTAATTTCAATTTCATGCACATATGCGAACGCAGTATGCAAAGATCCATATCCTTGGATTGATGATAGTATGATTGATGGTAAGCGGATTACGTAAGCGTATGTAATTGTTTGTACGTCTTATTATTTATTATTATCATTATTATTATTATTATTATTATTATCATTATGTGTGCAGGTTAATTATTACATTGTCAAGATTTGGATAAATTATGTTTTGTGCAGTTTTTCATATAATGACACCAAACAATGCAAAGCTCGTTTTTTATAATCACTTCACATTTTCGCGTCACAACAAGGGTAGATCAAAACAATTTCGATTCCCCCATTCAAAGGGATAAGCTCTAAATGCTTGTACACGCGTTGAACATAATGTGAATTACATCCCCAGCGTGAATAGCTGAGTTGATCTAACTATATACCTTTGCCCCGATGTTTTTGCCTAAAGAACAAACTTAGCCGCGAACTGTCTCAGGTTCAACAGCATTTCCGCCAACTGGTCCAATTCTCGATTTCAATTTCAAAGCAAAATATTTAGGCGTCGCCTCTTTCGAATTGAATTCTGAGAATTCTTAGCAAAGTTTTTAATAACTTTGTAGCCTAAATCGATGATTCTGATTGGAAGATTCGCGAATTTATTATTATTATATCTTCGAACTTAAGTAGCGAAGATATTTAACAATTAACTTAACAGAGCTCTGTGAAGGCTCTAACATGTCTTATGTTTCTTCCGTGAATTTGTTGCTTTTATGAAAAGCTTTACCAAAATCGTTCGGTTGAGCGCAGTCTATTGTCGTGGCAGCCAAACTAGAAAATTTCGCCCATTTGCATCTCTATCATATGAATTCATACTTGAAAGTACTTTTCAAACCTTTTTGCCAAATTTCCATGCTGTGCAAAAGTGCTCATACCGTAGTACTACGGCGGAGAGAGAGAGAGAGAGAGAGAGCAACAATTTCAAATTCGTTTTCTACGAGGCTCAAGTTCGTTTCATTGTGCTAATGGTTTACGTGCCGTACAAGAGACATTCTTTTACATGCTTTACACATTTACGTCGTAGAAAAAATTATAAATAAATTTTACATTGATTTGCATCATTGCGTTTTATAATTAATTTTTTAAATGATAGGCCAACCCACCGAAAGGAGCGTTCGTGCAGTGACTAGTTCGATATTGTATTTATATTGTGCATATCGCATGAAAGCCTTTAGCGCCGATGGACGTACCAAATATCCTCTGCTTACTAACAATTTGGCAAGAATTCGTGGCACTCCAACGGAAGTTATTGGTAAGTACTCGCCAAAGCAAAAAAAAAAAAAATAAAAAAAAAAAAGGTGAATTTCTAATGTATATAGGAGTGTTTTTACAGGTAGTTACAACACACCAAGTGCTCGAAAATTGCGTGTGAGTACATTGCATCCTCCACGAAAAGAGCCCTTGTTTAAGGTGGGCGATCATTACGCTTTAAGGACACGTGAAGGTGAGTTCTTTGATAAATGTTTTATGCTAAATATTTAAAAAGAGTTCAACGACCGAGGTTAAGCGAGCGACAAGAATATCTTAGTTTTCCTATTTTATTGGATTTATGTAACAACGTTGCTACAGAAATAAGTTTACTTGATCTTCTCTAGCATGCGATCATAAGAGCAGAGCTAACCTTTTGAAATCGTCAATAAGTTTTCATTAGCATCCAATAACTTTGAATAGACATAATCGACATACGCACTTTGTTTCTTAATTTATTTGGCTTTTTGATGGGAAAGACGATTGCAAGCACAAATCTTATAAGCAACTTTTTGTTTTGATCTTATTTTATTTATTTTTGGCGTTCAATGTACCCAGAATGTCGAATGGAACTCGCACGAATGGGCAAAATTATTGACCAACTAATTGCACCAACGCTGGAAACTTTTAACGAAGACGTCAAAGGTGAAATGTCTGAGCCATCAAGCTCGCGATCCGATAAATGTACGGTCAAAGTTAGACTTGATCATGATTGCTCGTGCAAGAGACCAAAACTGAAGCGGGTAATTATTGCTCTTGCGCCCAAATACTTTTTCATTTCCTTACGCATAAGCTAAAATGATTAATAACAATTTTGTCATCCAGTTGAGAGCAGGATGTGAATTCGAAAAACCTTTTATTAGGCGCAAAGACTTTAAATCGGATGAAGACTTTTTAACATGTTTAAAGTCATTAGAAAGTCAGTAAGTAAAACTTTTTTCCATATATTTTACTATTACGATTGACGCTATTATTATTGAATGTCATATTGCTATCAATCGTTTTCGATCGTCTTCAACAGAAATTTCAAATATTTGCAAGGCTATTTACCCGTTGATCCCGAAATACAGAAGGACATCATGCTTAAGAATTACGCAAAAATACTAAAAGAGGCGGAGGAAAAGTTCACATTAAAAATCGAAAAAAGATACAAAAGTTTAATTCGACATGTGAGTAAACTCATTATTCGAATTATTTTTCTCAAGTTTGCCCATCATCTGTGCATTGAGAACCTTAAGCACCCCTGCCGCGATATTGTCCTGTGCTAATACTTTTAGACCCGCAAACACAATAGTCTCACTCAACTTTTCAATGATTCCCCTATCATGCCCGAATTATGGCCATCCTGCTTCCAATTTTTGCATAGTGTCCCAATAAAAACTGATAGGTAACCAAGATGTAATTGTAGTTGTGGTCGCTGCTTCGTTGAAAGAAATAAATTTCAATTCAAATTCAGTATTGAATTGAAAAGTTCTCGGAGAATTTTCTTAGGAGTTATGATCGTTTATATACAAGCATTGTAACTAAATTCGTTCATGTCCCCCCCCGTACTATTCTATCATTCAAATGAAATACACGTACACATGCGTACACATATGCTATGGTATCTATCAAAATCAGTGTGAAGCACATATGCATGACATGCATTACAGTATACGTTTCATAAACAAGTAATATACTAACTAATGCAGTTATACCGTAAGGAATAAAAATTAATGCGTAGGGGGTGCACTATGTTAGTCAGACTTCCTGACTTCATGAGACATGTTTCATAAAACAATTAATGTCGAAAATTTGATTGGAACTTTGTTCTCTCCTATGGTCACATGTCCGATCACAACGCCAGCATTCGGCTCTTAAACAATAAATCGAATGTCCGCACCTGTTGACGCTGTGACTAAAGTCTGCAGAAGCTTCGTAGCACGAAAGTGAAACAAAATATTATTTAACAATGCAGGTTAATTTCAATCAATGGCTATAAAATTTTTGTATGGATATGAAATATATGTAAACCGATAGCACAAGTAAGAAAAATGTATTACACACATGTGTCTGGCTTAAGACAAAAACGTGAAGAAACAACATTTTGATAGGATGTGTGAGATATTTTTTTTGGAAATTTTTTTCCCTATCTATCGATGCGGTTATTAATAGAATATAAACCAAATTTGGTTGTTGTATCCGCTGTAGTATGCAATTAATGAACGAAAAGCCAAATTTTGTCGCTCTTGAGAACAAATGTCCCGTCCTTTCCGTTTCTAATGCCGGACTGCACTCAAGCTCCAAAGCTTTGACACTTTGAAGATTGTCTATCAAAAGAAGGGGGGACGGGCAAAGGCAGACATGCTTAGATCGAATCAGAATTTGATATTCTGATCAAAGATATGTACACCTTATCGAGTCTCTTAAACTTTCCTTTGCTTTTGACAAAATAAACTTATCCCGACCTTTCGGTGACGGGCATAAAAGTAAATAGAGTTTACGATAAGTCAGTTTTATCGCCTTGCGCTACGTTTCACAGATTCATTTGGTGCATTTCTTTGCATAGAATTGAAAATTCAGCTTGAGTTGAATAGAATCTTTTCCTAGGCTTTTTTAATTCGTTTTTTTTTTTTTTTTTTTTTTTTTTTTTTTTTTTTTTTTTTTTTTTTCAACATAGTGTTCAACAACCATTTGCACACACCTTAAATATATTACATTCTGGACAAGCGAAAGCAAGATACGAAATTCCCTGGCATTTAGATGTACACATAAATGTGTATATACTTTTATGAGCTTCTTTCTATATGTGTAAACACGAATCGGTTGCCTGGAATCTTTACTACGAAATTGTACCAAGCGTATGAAACACGTTTTTAAGTAGCAAACTCCTATAGTATAGAATTTTGTTTGCATTTGTTAATTAGTTGAGAAGACTGCACATTGCACTTTTCATCCAAATTAATTTGTTTTTTTTTTTTATAATTTTTTTTTTTTTTTTTTTATAATTAGCCAGTGGTTACATGTGAGCGTGTGGGTGTACATCGAGAGGTACCCAAAGAAATGTTTATTTTCATATTTCCGTCTTTTTTATACTCATCACCGAAGTCTGACGGGGTATATTCATTTTGTGAAAACGCTTGCAACGCCCGGAAGGACCGAAGCTTCGGATACCGTACAAATGATATATAATCTTGATCAGCATCTTAGCTCTCAATCGATTTTAATGTGTTCGCCTGTTCGTCTGTCTGTCTGTATAATGTCTGCTGTAAACATTCTCCTGGCCGTAGAAATGAAGCTATCAACTTCGGATCCAGCGGAAATATTGCCAAATCATGGACGCATATCGATACTGAAAATGAGACAAATCGATCGAAGCACACGCCTACAATGCTGCGTAAACTAAAGACACCTTTGTTTCTGATCATTGCTCATAATTTATACCGGATAAATGTACAGTCTATGGGCGATGTTGTAGTACCTGTATGAAAATGGAAAAAATTGACCACGCCTACCCAATAGAGTGTGCGCAGACACATGCTTGAAAAGCCCCATAAATATATAAACTCTTACCCGATTGCAAACTTGAAATCCACCTAACCTGTCCATATGACCAACTGTTTAGCGTCGGCGGTAAACATTTTGCCGTTCGCATTGAAGATATCGCCTACAAATTTGCAAAAGAATTTGGTAACGACCTAAACTTTTCAAAGGACACGCCTACAATGCCCACGCGCCTATGCGGCAAAAAGTTTTATTTTAAAAATGAGAAAAATCAGCATCGCCCACACCATCCTCCATGTTATAGAAGATGAAAATTTAAATCTTTTACATTTGCGGTCGTTTTAGGTTAACAGCAATGGGTGTAAAAGATTCAGTCACGACCAAGTATAGTCTTCTTACTTGTTTTGTTCATATTTTTTTTTTTATTTATTTATTTTTTTTTTTTTCGTAACTTCACATTTATGTGTCCGTAGGCTGTTGACTTTTGAAATGAAAAAGATGAGAATTATTTTCCATTATTTTTTATTGGTGAATTTGCTTCTTTTTTTTTACGAAAAGCAGCAAGGTTCTGGTTACATTAAAAACATTAAGCTGATTTTGATGAAACGAAGCAAACTTAATTTAAAAATTTAATATTTCACAATTAATTTTCATAAATTTAAAAAAAAAAAAAAAAAGTTTAGAAATTGGTACACCTAGCAGCACCAGCTGGAAAGAGAGAAAATTCAACTATATTCAGTATTGCATTACGTTCATAAGGCATGTTGAATGTGCGTGGCGCTTAGAGTCCGGTATTGAATGCACACATGGCAGTTTCCTGCCATATCGATTTACTTATGTTTGTCTAGGATAGGATGGGACTATGGTTCACTTATAGTTCCCAATTTACGCAGGTACTTAAGCGGCATTGCTAAAGTGTATAATTACGGTGTCCCGCATACGAATCTACTGAATTGATGGATGGAGGTTCTACTTTTTGTAATCCAGTATCTTTGATAAGCTATTAGTGATTTTGAAAGATTTCAACTCGAATCGAATATTAATTCCTTCGTTTATAATGACAAAGTAATTTGTTTCACTTAAATTATTAAAGATTCGTTCATTCCTTTTTTTGTTTTTTTGCCCCCTTTACTGGATGCAAGATGCAATTTTGTATCTTATGTGAAAATATTTGTTTGTCGATGACGTTTATTTTAAAACATAATTTGTGAGTATGTTTGTGACAAGTTTTCGTATAAACCTTTTAAACCTTCCAATGACGGGCTGTAGGTAAACCGAAAGACTCAAATCTCATATTCAGTCGTAACGGTAGTGAGTACTCGGTGGGAAAAAGCATAACGCTTGCCGATTGGGCAAACACTCAGTAGGCCGCGACCATTTCCTAACTCTTCATCTTTCTGATATGTTACGTCCATCATTTATTATTGTATTAATAAATGTACGACTAAACCTTAGTCGTAGAGGGTCAAGAAAATTTTAAACTTCAACATACTATGCTTTTGAGCACTAACTGAGTAAAAATCCATATATTCAGTCAAAGTCAACACTGGTCATATTCACTGTCGGAACTAATTTTTCACTATCAGCACAATTGCTATCACTCGTAATAACTTACCAAAATCAAATAATAAAATCGTATATTATAGGAAGATGGGAAGGAAAGGAATGAGTGATTATCATAATAAAATTTTAAGCACAACAAACAACACTTAGGTTATAACTAATTTACTAATCTCTTTGTTACTTTAACTCAGTTTTTACTCAATCAACTGAAGAAACCAAAATTAATCACCAATCATACATAGTAGCAGACACACCACAATGCGGTTCTTTTTAACTTGAACTTGAAGCAGACAATAAGAAATTCTTTTTTGTTTATTACTTAAAATTATGCGCAATAAAATTTTGTGAATTCAATCTAATGGAGAAAAGTGCTACTCTTGTACGCAGGTCTTTCTTATAGCCCTCATCATCACAAGGGATAAGGGATATAAGCATGTTTTCAAAACGCTTGCGACCCGCAAAAGTAAACTTGCGTGCGTGGCCCAATAAACTCTACCTACACATTAACGATCGGTAGCGAATCCGAACCATTCGAGATATCTTTGTCTAAATCCAACAGTGCAGGTTTTTGTTAATTGGTGCGGTAAACTTACTCATAGCCAAAAAAAACGGAGACATCTGCTTCAGACACACACACGCACAAACACTACATCAATTTCCACACACAGTCAATTATTTTAGTTTTTCTTCGAATAATGGCGATGGGTGTAAAAGATTCGTTCGCAGCCGAGTACAATTTCCTTACTTTGCTTTGTTTTTGCTTTTTTTTTGTTTTTTTTTCTTTTTCTCTTTGCTTTTTTACAAGATTACATTTCATCAGGCTGGTTCACAAATACTCCAGCATACTTATAGTTCATTTTCGATATAAAAATTTTTTAATTGAATTTAAAGCTTTTCAATAATAGGTTTGTTGTTTAAAGCTTCTTTTTCTAAAATGTATGTATTTTCTCTTTTTGTTTTTAATTCTTTTAACACATAAAATCAATTACTCAATTTTCTTATTTATGATGATGTTGATGCAATAACAAAAATTGATTTGCCTTTGGGCGAAATGTACACTTTAATTAATTTGTTGCAAAAACCACATCGAATATTTATAAATTAAAAAAAAAAAAAAAAAAAATTTATAAAATTGTTTACCAAATGAAAATGACATTTAATTATTTACACTCTCATTCTGGAATTCGTAGATTTTCTTAGTTGCTTTTTATATGCGAGCGACAATCAAATATGGACAACTTCTCTCTGTAAATAAAATATTGTAAGCGATAACATAACACGGGCTTATATTTTTACAATAGGTTTATATCCATAGTTCCGTCTATTAAAACAACAATTGCAACCGTCCTTCCTCTATTTCATCGAGAAGTGCTCTCTTGATATTAACTTTTTTCTTTTTTTTTTAATTCTGCGACTATAAACGGCTCATAGGCTCGCTTGAGATTCGCACAGAAAGAGAGACAGAGAGAAAGAGAGAGAGAGATTGGTGGGAACACCCCATAATTATCAAAATATAATTCGATGAAAATATTATTTCTTCTTTTAATTTGTTCAAATATTTATATAGCTTACACATTGTTTATATAATTGAAGCAAATATAGAAAAATGAACAATATATGAAAGCAATGTGTAAAACAAAAAAGAAGAAAAATCCTATCCAAAGGAAGCAGAAAATCCTTTTCGACATAACTTGTTTACGTTACCGAGAGTTAAATCGTTGATTTGCTAATGAAAACTAATACTCCATCGTCTCCTTCTATCATGTTACGGTACTGGAGGATCGCTATACCACCGCTGGAATTTTCCAAGAGAAAATGCTGCGCTGCAACATCACAACGCATACTGATTTAATGAAACGTTTGAAATTTGAAAATCCCTAGCACCTAATCTTTGTATAGTCTAAGGGAATTAACTGAACTTGAAATCTCTTCAGTATTTGTGGTTTTTTTTCTTCCCTAAGTTAGTTTTAAAGCAAAATAATCTTATGCCGTCACATGTCTTTTATTTCATATTACATTTAGTATAATTAAACCAAGGCAACCTTATTCGACTACTGGAATAGAAAGAAACCGTTACATTGTTGATTCGTTTTTTCATATTCGATTTGTATGTTTTGTCAAAAAGGAGACGAAAACTTAAGCTTCGCTTTCACCTCCAGGTGAATATGTCAAACAATAATAATGAGAACTTTAGTAAAAGTAATACTAATACTGCCTATCATAAATTTGCAAAGAAACTTTTGCGTGATAAAGGAAAAGCAATTGTATTTCTCTGTGTTAATATAACGAGATGTGTATAATTTTTTTTTTTTACTTCTTTTAGTTTTTTTAAATAAATTCTGTATTCTCTCTCTCTCTCTCTCTCTCTCTCTTTTAATAACAAAAATTTATTTATATAACTTTCAATGATTATTACTTGCATTTATTGGAACGTTTGCTTTCTTCTATTTGACAGCTCGATATATTAAGTCTGGAGACTTATCCGTCCAAGTTGATTAAGAAAGTTATACCAAAAATTACTCCTAAACTGTCGTTTTTTCAAGATGCTTACAAGTTTATTTTGAAAGAGGAGGTAAGTTTTCATTGCGTTTCGTTTTTCTTCTATTTTTTTCCTTTTATTTTTTTTTTGTTTTTTTTCTTTTTTGTCTTGTTCGTCGTGCAATAATCTTTGTGACGTCAAACTAGCAACTAACAGAAAGGTTAATACAAAACTTGTTGAGCTTAGGAAAAGTTAAAAGTTAAATTGTTGTAATAAGAACTTTTAAATTATATGATACGATGATATTCCATACGCCAACAAGGTATATCAAAGGGAATCAACAGCAATTGGAAGGCTTGCGAAGCAAAAGTTGCGATAAAAATAACTGAGACGTCTAGCACGGCTATTGGTTGCTCGTCGCTAAACGAAATAAACGAATATAAAGCGATTTAATGCAATTTTTGAATATAGCATCATCCCTGCATCCCTGCATATATATATATATATAGATAAAATAAATTTATTGTGACATATTCGTTGTACTTATGCACGTGCAACGTTCACCTTTAACTGTGGATGTTGAGGCCGCACAACAGTCTCCCTAGGGATGACCATACCTTGGCCACTACGCATTGGTATGAATCATGCCGCAAAACAGTAAACCAAATTGAGGTTGGAATAAACTGTATGCGTTTACGTGCGTACATACCCAAACGCACCAAATAACTTGCAGTCTTACATAAGCAAGAATATTTCAGCTAATAACAAGTAAGGACGTTTTATTCGGATGTGAGCGAATCTATTACACCTGACTAAACATAAGAAAGACGAAACAATACGGTATTGAGTGGGTGAGGAAATTTACTTGGTGTATGTGAGTGTATGTGTGTGTGTGTGTGTGTGTGGATGGAGAAGATATCTCCATCTTTGCGACCATAAGTACTTTTACTACAGCAGTTAACAGATATATTGACAGACGGACTGACAAACATGCCTAGAACAATTCAAATTCGATACTGATCAAGAACACATAAACTATGTAGGGTATCCCAAACTTCCGGTTGGGTATTGCAAACGTTTTAACAAGAGAATAAAATTTAAAATTTTATAATATTGATAAGGCGTGGCCAGTTTTTTCTCACTTCTGAACTGACCATTTCGAAATCGTCAAGCGCTTTAAACTAAATAATATAAGCAGGGTAACGCGTACTATAGTTTTGTGAATTTTACGTTTTAATTAAGCGCCACTGAATTGTTGCGATCTTTAGGTGAGTACAGCTTCTATTTCCATTTCTGAGGAAATCTCTTTACAAAATATATGCAAAAATTTCTTTTTGGTCTTGTTCTTTTTTTGACTATTACAACTCAACTGTCTTAACTTGACTGGCTTTGCCTTCTGGAAATATGCTGCCTACAAGCAACTTGCCAGTAACCCTTTTTCCATTAAATGTTGTGCTAATTGTTGTTAATCTCTTCGCTAGTCGTCAGCAAAATGAGACGGGCGAAGTGTCATGAATGTGTCTATGGCTTCACCTTTGTGCGCTATTTGATTTCTTAGAAAATCGTCAAATTTTCATGAAAACTTCAAACGTCAATTGTGAGATTTTCGTAACAGTGCATAAGACTTTTCTGTTCATGCCCATGAAACAGCCGAAGAGTTATTTCAACAATCATTACAGATTCTTATTTAGAGTTCATAGAAATATAAAAGTGAAAATCCAATTTAACACTTTGCGTGTGGTTGCTTATTCAATTTTGCACACGTCCAACAAGCATTTCGTCCAAGTAGTGGTTTGTACGCTCATCCGGCTCTAAAAATATTAGTATCTCAGAAGACGACAGAAATCTGAAATTATATCCAATATATCATTTCCCCTAGTCCAGTTTGAAAATAAACCTATAATCCGCCCATCGTGGTTAAAAAAAGCGAAAACACAAAATATAACAATGAAAGATTTCAGTGAATTTTTTCTTAATAGGGTCGATAACAAGTAATACCCATTCACGCTGAACAATTCATGCTGACCATCAATATCCATTTTTCTTTTCTTTTTTTTTTATAAGATTGTTTGTGTGTTTTATATTGTGCCGAAAGGCGGACAAAAATGTAAAACGACAACCTAAACACCATACCATACAGATTTGTTTAAGTCTAGAATTGTATGTAATCGGGCCGATCTATCGCAGAGTATGCATCAAATTTCATATGAAATAGGGAAAGATCTAAGGTGCTTAAAAAGTGTGAGTGAACTGAATTTTTGCTTTACTTTCACTTTAACTGACGCAATATTTATACTGAATTTCTCGATATATCTCGACATATATAAATTTGTGACGAGTTCTATAGGGAAACATAAATAAATAAATAACTACTTACTGCGAGGAGAGATAGTCGTTTACTTATGATGATTTACTATTTTCTCGTGAAAATTTCACTGTTTCAATCGGGTGCGGCGGCTCTGGGAAATACAATTGTCTGTGTTACAAGTAAGAAACGCTCTATACTCTATACTCCACCTACAGATAGCAATCATGTCTAGTGGAAACAGAAAGAATCGATTCTTTTTATTTTTTTGCAATGTGTGTAATGTAATATAAATAAGACTGTATCTAGCATTTAGTTACCGGGAAAAGGCATTTATTTAATTCTCTGCAACAGTATGTAAAAGGTGATGCAATGCGAGATTTTCATTTGCAATCTTCGCTCTGAGTATTACAGTACAAATGACGCAAAAGACAAGAATGACGATTTTACTATGAAATTATGAATTTTTACACGCAGCACCAAAAGGTTATGCTGTCTACTATAATGCAAGCAGTAAAAATACGCATGAAAAAGTTAACAAACCGTAAAAATCTTATATCCGTTTGCAATCGCAATCATGAAAGCTATAATAAGAATTTGGATACAAAAAAAAAGGTTTTAATTTTGAAGTGATCAGCTAACAAGTACGATAAGCAAAGAAATTAATTTGCAGTCCATGCAGCAGATATACTGTATTATTATGCTATACTCTCTATTTATAGTAAACTCTTTCAAGCAAAGGTTATATTGTATTACAAATACCGAATGCCAGCAACAACTGTAGTTAGTTTAATGGTGATAATGTTACCAGAGCATTACCTTCGTGCGAAGCTATCAAACTTCCCGTGCGCCCGTCAACTTTCGCGCTTGGCGAAGTGTCAATTGCTTACAATTGTTTTCTCTCTTTGATTAAAACATTACTGCATATAAATAGAGTAGCGTTGATACCACGGCTTAACACCTCAGTCATTAGACGACGCAGCTAATCAATGGCAAATGTGAAAGCTAAGTGTATAGAGAGAGTTACTGAAAATACCATCTAAGATAACTAATTATATTTTCTTTTTTCCTTTTTCTGGTAGCCAAAGCTTTGTGGTCGCAACCTCGCTCTTTAGCCTGAACATTGTAATTTGAGACCAGTTTATGCATCAATTGGCGATTTTTCACCTTAAAAATATTTAAATTTGATATTTATTGCTGAGCTATTTTTTTTTTTTTTTTTTTTTTTTTATTTATGTATCGTTATTGTGCTCTCTAAAGTTCACGATATTGCAAACGTTGAAAACGCTTCTGTTTTTCAAATCTCGTACCGTTATCCTTAAGAGCATATGCAAGCATTTAATATCTAATATTTACACACGTACATATATATATATATATATATATATATATATATATATATATATTCTAGCAATTCCGGATAATGTTTGCAAACTTAACATTTTCTTTTCTTCTTCTTTTTGTGTGTGTTTTACAGAAATTATGGCCAAACATTTTTCCTGAAGTTATATTAATGGATTATCTCTTCAGCCATGAGCGACATATACCAACCGATGTCGCTGTGTTAATTATCTCATGTCTTATAGATCTGCAAGAGGATTTTCGTTATAACGTAAAACGTGCTTTCCTACGTTATCTTCTCCAGTAAGTTGCCGCACGAATCAGCCTTTAAATAACAGAAACGTTTTCCTATATATATGAATATGTGTGCGTAGCATCAGACATACATAGATACATATAAAGAATAAAGGCAGGCAGACATAGTGAGATAAACTTTTTAAAAGAAATGATGGCAAAGTACTTATGACGGCAAATAATTAGACAAGTGAAACGTGTTACGGACATTGGATGGTTTGTTGTTAAAGTACATTTGGGGTAGAAATCTTAGAAAGTTTTACTTAATTAACACATGAGAAGAAAGATAAATAAACGATTAATAAAATGCTTAAAAAGCAAACGAAAAATTGTAAATAACCTTTTACGGGATTTGTTTTCTAAATTAAAGAACATAATAAAATACTAATGCACCTTTTATACATACACATACACATATATCTATAAACTTGTATATTCTAACAAAATTATTATTTAAAAAAACGAAGACAACTATGGATTTTTATATACACACAGTAGTAAGCTTTTTTGTCTGCAACATTGACTAAAAAAATTGTACAGTTAGTTATGTGTTTTCAAAGCACATAAAACATCGTAAGAGATCTTTGAGTTTTTAATTATTTTATAGTAGCGGTTGGACTTTATCTTGTTTTTCGGTCTTTTTGTCTTCTTTCATATAAAGATCTCCATTCGAACGTAGACGCTTTCAATTGGAACTTGAGCCGCCAGAGTTTCCTGTAATGACTATTAAAGCACCAGTGCCATGGAAGGCTTATGTGCAATTAGCACGTAACCATTTGGATCAAGTGCTTATGACAACACATCCCGTTATAAGAGCGCTCAATATACTTTGGCACCAATTGTAAGTACGCTACGATTCAGGTACGTGCGCACAGCATCAATTTAAGTTTATTGCCCGGTATTAAATATTGCATTGTTACTTAATTAAGATGTAACATGATATCGAATGATTTCTTTACTTACAAAACTTCGAAGCAAGCATTTCTTAAAAAATTTACATCAATCGTGTGAGATCGAAGCCTTTGTTAGTTATATTCATCTCATCATTCATTCTCTTTATGCCCTTTCGCGAGAGGATCTGTACATCTGTACAACCTATATATATATATGTATATATATAAATACTGCGAGCTGTAATCGCAAATGCGTTCACTTAGATCGTAATAAGCTTTTATTGTCATTTTTAGTAATTTAGCTTGGTATGCGGCGGTTCGATTGCTTGCTGAGCTTGCCCGGCCAGGAGGCAGCACCAAGTTGGTTTTCACAAACATGATGGTAAATCTGTAAACGATAGCCAAATAGCGAGCACTGCGTACGCAATTATAATATGCATCCGACAATTATTTCTGAATATTTGCAAATTCGTATAATGGCATCATATGCCCTAACCTCTATATGTACTAATTCAAACCTATGGATTTAGGCAAAACGCAGGAGAACATTTTAACCCAAACACGTAATATACAATTCCGAAGGCCTTACCTAAAAGCGACCAGAGTTATTCTTTATCATATATATTCTTCAACTTTTAATAAAGCCTGTCTTAGCGGTGAATAAATGTTTTCCTCTAGATTATGCTTAAGAAAGTAATTGCAAGGTGGCTATCCTCTGTCCTTTACATTCAAAGATAGTGGAAAGTTTATCTCGAACCATTTTCAGTAGTCATTTTCCAGTCTGACTGCTCTCAGTTTCAGCGACATTCCTCAAAGCGGGATGATGGTTAACTTAAGTAAACGCTAGGAGTGCGTTTATGGCGAATTCTAAGGGTTCTAGGTTTGCTTCATTTAATTTTCAAAAAACAAATTTTTTTCTTCTTCAGTACTCGCACGAATGCAGTACATGAATATTAAAAAGACTTCCATTAGTTCCATGACATTTAAAATGGGATTTCGGGGATCGTGAAAGCGCCAGGGCGCTTTTCGCCTGCGTTTTTCGCAGAAACAGTTGACAAATACTCTAAAAAAAAGTCTTCGTCAAGTTCGAGGACGACGCGTCGTGTTAGTCGTTCAGTCTACTTGAATAAAATTTAATTTAATCACTTTTACCCGATTTTGCGAAATCTTTTTTCGTTTCCTTTTCTTATTATCAACATTCGCACGTTGCTAGTAAGACGTTTTGCGTATAGAAAAAATCACTGGCACTATCACGGTTGCCCATCGTAAGTTATTAACTACTTATAAAACGTGTTATCAAACTCGATCGAGTCGATATCTAAGAAACCATACGCGAAGAAATAGCATAGCTGAGGTATCACCCCACCTCTGTAAGAATCTTATATTGAGGTAAAATCTCTCCTTCGAATTATCACTCAATAAACTTTTAAAACAATTCTGTAGTGAACTTCACTTTTAAGCAAACGCAACCATTAATTTTCGTTTTGATTTTTTCTAAAAAACACCTTACAGATATAACGATTTGGTGGTAGTAAATGCCGCTACGCTGTTATTGAGTGAAGAATCTTTCAATGCCGATCAAATTTATAAATTTGTTCAGGAAAGTTGCGACACAATAAAAGACGTAAGTAATTCCTTAAAAGATTATAATCTACTGAGTACGGTACATACATAGATTTAAATATTTGTTAATAACGCTTAGTTGCTTATAAATGATTGGTTACCTCGATGTGCGGATATGATGGATGTTATGCGAAAAACTTGGAAAGATTTAATACCCATGACTGGTGCATATGGTGGCCGAGCTGGTGTATTATTTCGTTGTGTGCACGCTCTGATGTCTCACCATTTAGAAAGTTTAATAACACGCAGTTTGGAATATTTATATAGAACTTTATGCGCATACACGGACGGCAATACTATTGAAAAATATAATGTTTTTGATCCGAAACTGAAAAGACGCCCTCTAATGACACTAATAGTTTCGGTAGTTGGAGCTCATTTTGACAATCCTACTAATGCGGACTGGTCACGTGAACATAAAATACCGGGTATCTATCGCGAAGATGAAGACGATGCTAGCCCATTTTATAAGCGTTCGAGTACATTTGCAGCCCTAGGAATAGAGCAGGTGAGCATTCGTTTTTTTTTTTTTTTCTCGAACATTTGCACTGAACTAACGCAGTTTTTCAGAAATTTCACCATTCCAATAATAATTTATTGTCCGTCCCTCTGATCTCTGTCCATATATTTTTGTGTTCAAACTACAGATCGCATTTTTCGTGATATTTTGACGAACTTCGGGACCCTGACGCAAGGATGACCGCTTTTCATTTCAATTGCTCTTATCCGAGTTGTTTTTCGACCTTTGCACCTCCCCATGCAGCGATTAGTCCAAAATAATAAGAAAACTGAATAATAGTATCTCGGAAAACTATAGATCGGATGGGGCAATTTTTTGAACTCCTTGCCATATGGCCGTTCCCAAGGGAACTGAATTTTTATATGATAAAAAAAGGATAATTTTCAATAGTTCTTGATGAAAAATTAACCTGTCAATTTCGGACCACGTAGGCCTATTTTTTGAATCCTAACCCATACAATAAAATACAAGCTTTTCTCTATGGCATAGATCGAATTTTTAATATTTTATGATGAAAATTAGTCTTTAGTAAAATAACGACATCATATTTCGATTACATAAGTCCATAAAAAGGGGCGCTAATTAAGGCAAGAATTTCTATTGAAACAATGTCTAATTAGTGATCTACTATGACGGAATAAAATTATAAAAGTTTTAACAATTAGAGTTAATTGACGATGCGAGTATATTCCGACGAGAGATCTTTCGTGAATATATTACATTTACATAAAAAGAACGCATACCTTTCGGTGAAATATGAATGACCATATTAAGTGTAGGGTATTCGATGGTCGGTCTTGGCCAACTAACTAGCATTCTCACTTGTCTTTTATTAAATTCGCTTATGAAATTGCTTGCGAAGATCGAAGAACTCATACAATTTATAAACGAGAATCTCCGGCACTAGGGTTTAGGTTCAAAATAATATTTATTAAAACATAATCCTCGCAACGTTTTTTATTTGTATTTTTCTTTCTTCTTGGTTCTCTTTTACGAAGATTATCGAGCCAGAGCCTATAATAGAATTCCTTCAATTTAATTGGGGTAAATTACATATATTCCCCTATGTCGATGACCTACCAGAGTTATTTATTGATCTTTTCAAAATGATATTGCGTGTCGGTTATAATATACCACGCCTGGAATTCATTATGTCAAAAGGTATTTACTAACACATAACGACCCCAAATTCATGAATTGTACACATTTTATTTTATAGATCCTGACACTCTCGCTTATTTACATTGCATACATGAAGATCATCCGGACATGTTGGTCCTCTACGAGAACGTACGTGATGTCATAAATAAGAATTGGTCTGGCCCTGTAACGTATTTATTCCCTGTTTATAAATACTATTATGCATTGCTGTCGAACAGATTAATGCCCATCGTTGAGAAAATTTACACTCAGCATATTCTGCCTGATCTACCTGTAAGTAAACAAATCTTTCTCTTACCCATATATATACATATATATATATATATATATACAACTGAGATCATATAACGATAAAATTTCTTGTTATTTATTCAATCCAAAAATACATACAAAATACATTTACATACACATGCGTACATCATACACATTTATATATTATAAAGTATTAATTAGATGGAAATTAGTCGAGAAGCGTCGTCAAGTTAAGAAATTAGTTAAATATTAACGACATCAGTGGATAACATGATTAAAAAGTCAGTGAATTATTTAACATCGACATCGACATCGGCATCAACATCAACATCAGCATCATCATCATTTGCGTCTTATTTAACTGTCGGTTAATGTTCACGCTCAGTCTCAGTATGTCTATAGTCATACTGTACCGTTATAAATCTCATTATGTGCGTGCCTTTTGCGCAAATTCATGAAAATCGTACATTGAACTCTTGAAACTTAAATATGTTTAATTATTTTGTCTCAATTTCATTATGGGCAGCGATGCGTAGAATTAACATCAAATTTGATTACATATAAAATTTTATTATTATTATTTTAAAAATTTTCTTCCTTTTTTTTTTCTATTATAATATATATAAAACGTATGCAGGCGTAAATGTGCGTTAAGGGTACTCTTGAAATATTTTTGTTAGCTTATTTACTATTAGCGAACAGAGAACAAAGCTGTCATGTGTGTGCATTGCTTTCTATACTTTAAATAACATTTTTTTTTTTTTGCATTATTATAATTTCACTTTAGCTACAAAAAGCATCAATAATTAAAGTTAATAATTAAACTTCGAATCTCGGGAATACTTATGTTTTGAAGCGTCAAACGCTCTACATCAGAAAATTGAAAATAATATAAGGGTTGAAACAGTATCCGCGCATCCCATTTTGTCTCAATTAATGGGTGTGTGGATACATCTGAAAACTTTTGGGCTTTTGTTAAGTCTACAACCACACCCATAGTTACTCGGTGTTATTTTTCATCTCATCCGAAACAAACAATCATTTTGTCTTAATATTACTTATCGACTATGTGTAGGGTATTGGTTTATTTTATTGATAAAAGTTGTGGCAATAAATTTTTATGCGGAAATTTATGCCACCGACGGAGGTGAAGGAGTATATACTACATTTTCCAGTTGAAATGTTCATCAGAAACGCAATCAACTAAACGTAATCATAATTGACGCGTAAAATTTGATCTTGACTTACAAAAGATCGTTGGACCTTGGCTCATCAGTTCCTAAATTAATTCATTCCATACTTCAAGATTAAAATTATTTTTTACATACGCAAGGACATTTCGTCTGGTCTAGTCTTACGTTGGCAGCAATCCAAGCCATCTACGTCCCCTATGCATTTTTCTACATAATTCCCGCGAAGATCGAAGGATCGTCTGCCTTTCCTTATTTCCGTGACCGTGATTTATTAAGCTTAAATTCCCAGATATATTCAAATAAAATAAATGTTCAGATGTTCAAATGCGACAGATTTTGTTTCAATTTGCATAAAGCCTTCCACGAAAGTTATCTTAAAATTAGCTAAGCTTAGGAAGGCTATTAAAAAAATGCATAACATAGGCGTGCTCCGGCGAATTTCATTAACTAATATAATCCATAGAGAATAGATATTAAATAGACATATGTATATATGTTATAAAGTCGTCGTTCAGCGCTCATTTTTGAGACGATCTTACCGTTTCTTTAGAAAACAAATATGCGACGAAACAAAAATAGGATTTTTTTTATTCGTGGAAACGGATACACCGGTGTTGTCCACAACAAGAATTTATATAGACCTGCTTCCCCACCGAATCGCGACTCAATAGAGTTATTATGTCAGGTGCGAGAAAACACCCTATAGAAATTAAACAACAGACTAGATTAAATTTCTTTTAGTTAATCGAATCTTTATTATTCGTCCTCGCCCGCGTAGACCTCTTTTGACTGTAGCTTTAAGTAAGAGAAGTGTGGATAATCTTCGGTAATATGCACGCAATTTCATCAACCTCACTAATATCTGAATTCGCTGCCATTATCATATAGAGCTTACATCTCCGATTAAGTCAGACACATGTCTTAATCAAAACGAGCTTCACGTACGAGACGTCAAGTTATTTGCTCTGCCAATGCTATGCGTTTACGTAAAAGTAATGAAACATTTTTTCAAATCTTAACTGTCTTCAACTTACCCATCTCAAAGACATCGGCCATATCCATGAAAGAGAATAGAGGAGCGATTCAATTTTCCTTCGCAGTAATAGTTTTCCTAACCACATTCCTCAAATGAAATAATCGACATACAAACGACCGGGTATCTTTGTAATCTAAATGAGCGCCGCCTTTGAGCAGTCTGCCATCACCCACTAATTTTATTTCATAGAAAACATTTGAAACGACATGTAAATCCAGATGAGACAGACATAGGTACTCAACTGGATAATATTTTTACTAGATTGTAATTGTTATTGCATTCATAGAATTAATTTTTTGAAAATCTTGAAATGAAAGCTTGACTGTTCCCGATTACTCTTTTTCGTATAATTGATAGTAAAGTACTAACCCCTCTATTTTTTGTGTTCTTCCAGGCTGTAGTTAACTTGATGAGAAAATTGAAAGATATTATCAAAGAATCTTATACGTTGCGAGATTTTGTGCCACTGAACTTGTTCAAACTGGACAATCGTCATTTAAAAGGAGCAATTGTTATGTTAACGGATCGTATTTACGATTTCATTATTGATTTTTATAATGCAGCAAATATTAACGAGAACCGCGCGTAAGTATTTAAAATACGAAAAGAAAGTAATTTTGTGAAAGCATTTTAACATGCCGACGAAACGTACCTAATATGCAAGATAATAGCTCCTCTTTCCCATAGTACTAAAAAGCAAAATCATCATGGAATAGTAAATCGTAAACAATTTTTTCTTATCTGTTCTATATGACAATTATTCCGATATCCGAACGGCTTCATTTCGTTTGTAGCATTCCCGAAGGCGCACTACCCCTAAGAAAGAATATTCTTTTATTTTTATTCTATTGGTCATTTGTTGTTAGAATTCGCATATCGGCGAAATATAAAATCAAAAGCCCAGAACAGGTATCAAATTTTATCAAAATATCTCAAAAATTGCGCTCGATAGGTAGAATACATGAAAACAAGACAGACAGACGAGCTTAAAACTATTCACAAAATGACTCTAAATCAATCAGTAGATCCCTCTCAAGTCCTTCTCGGTGTAGCGTACATCCGCACAAACTTAATATGCCTTTGCAACACATGTAGTGTAGGGTATAACTGCCTCAACCTTATGTACGCTGATGTGAATGAGTGATGATTATTCAATATACACCGTTAAGCGATTCTAATGAAATTTTTTATATTCCAGTTCGAGAAATTGTACATTTACATATATTAGATTTCTTTCGTCGTTTCGCACATGTAAAGATGCAGCGTGGGATTCTAAGTCATTTTGACTTTTTTTTTTTTTTTTTTTTATATTCATTTTTTCGTCTGGCTACCATACCTTGTGCGAACTCTTGAGTGGAACTTTGCTGATGGCTTAGGCATGTTTGAAAATGAGCGCGAACGATTATACGAACATCCACATATGAGGATGATATACGTACAAACACCTCCAGCAGTTTGCCACTTAAAATCCATAACAATATGAAAATCATTGGCATATGCTTATCATTCAAAGTCAACAAGTGATTTGTCCGCAAACAAAATTGACGCAAGGAAACAACTGTAAAATAAATATTAAATTCGAAAAGTAAAAAAAATCTCTGATCAATTAACTAACATGCTTGTTACTCATAATTTGCAATTTTTATAAAGTGTGATGCTCTGAAATAGGTGATAGGTGATAGGCGTCAAAGAAAGAATTCTTTTTTTCTTTTTCTTTTTAATAAACCGTTAGCCATTTTCATTAATTGAAGTTTTCTTTTTGCATTTGCATTCCATTCATACGTTGGAAACGAAGGATATGTGACATTTTGGAGTCTATGTCTATGAAAGCCGGTGAGCGTCCAGAAGAGACAGCCGAGGTTGTAGCATTACAGAATTACTTGCTTGAATGTCGAGATGAACGTATATTTGCCATAAAGAATGATATAAAGACTGTGGCTAAGCGTGTTCTCTTCCTGCTAACGCACACCATACATACAGGTAACCGTTATTATTAATTGCATATAAGAGCAACGTTCAAGCAAATATAAGAAATACACTGAACGCAAGAAAACAACGAAAATAAGAACAACAAGTCTAAATAGAAACTGCACTAAACTGCATTAAAAAGTTTTTGAAGAACTTATTAGAACAAACAATAGGATAAGAAATATAATAAAAAATATTAATTATTTTTAAAAGAAAACTTCGATTATCCTTAGAGCACAAATCGTATCAAATCCGATTTCCTTTTTTTTATAAATATATATATATATATATTTTTTTGAAAACTAAAATTCTTTCAGATTCAACCTGAAATAAATCCCTTTGTGCATATTATTCTCCTTTCACGTTAAGCGTGAAATATGAAAATTTTTCACTTCTCTATAGAATTGTTTTACTTTAGAAAGTTGCTGCGTCAAAAGCATGCACTACAATCAAAAATATATTTCAATTTCCCTTGTATTCTCCCAGCCTATCTTCACAATAGTATACAAAAACATAGAGAAAGAAACGCGTGAATGAAAAAAATCAGTATCAACTCAATCTGTCACGTAGATCAAAGATATGTAATATATAATTTATTGTATGTACATATATATTGTTTATTTAAAACAAAGCTAATCTTTTTCATAAGCCCTTAGTCAAGGATATGAGAAGATTCATTCTTATATATAACACCTTGCTTAGATCTATAATGTTTTGAACTTTGTTTACCCTAGAGGCGGAAATTCATTTGAATTCTCGTACGTTCATCTTGCCGGGTGAATTGGAAGAAGTTTTAGATTTAAGTGCTATACGTTTAAATGTTATTCGTGACAACTTGGAAGCTGGATTACGGTAAGTTCATGCGTCCTGCGTAAAATTAGCTGAGAAAAAATTGCTTGAAATGTGGATATAGTTTAAAAAAAATTTTAAAGGAAGAAAGGTTTATAGCTTTAAAATGATCATAATCGGCTATTCTCCAATGCCCCATAAAAAGGGGAAACTTTAACTGAAGAAGATCCGGAAACTTTTATGTTGATATGCAAATACACTCAAAAAATATTTGAGTTAAGTGAAAAAGGAACTTTCTTCCTATATATATATATATATATATATATATACATTCCATTCATATATATAGATTTCTGAAGATTCAGTCCATTTCGAATTGCTTTTGTCATTAAAGCGTTGGCTGTTGTCCACTTGATTGAATGCCGACTTCTGGAGTTCAGAGTTCAGTGATAGGTCCGTGCAAGTGTTTCTGACGCGGCTTATCCGTCATATTCCTTCAATAATTACACAAGCACACTGCACGATAATTAATGGCAATAATTTAAAAGGTTTGCGATGAGATGAAAGAGTCTTGGTCTCTTTTGCAATTCTTTAATTTTCATAGCTACTTTGCCGGCTTTTATTTTACCTTCGTGGATTATCATAACCTATTAAAGACCTCTAGCAAAATCGTAAATTTTCGCTAAGACAAAAATACCAAAGATTGCGGGCGCTTTTGGCGAGCAGCTTTCTTCACTTCGGGAAACCTGTGTAGCTTCGTGTGCGAGTCGTATATAATTTTAAAATTATTTTTGTATGAGTTGTAATCGACTTTTTTTCTTATCCACATTCTTTATTAGTTTTGCTTTATCTGCATTATATATTGCGTTCATTTTAGTTTATTTTATTTTATTTTGTTTTTTTTTTTTGAATTTCATCTCTTTCTTCATATTTTTTATGCCTACCTTAGTGAAAAGCGAACAACTTTCGAAAAATTAATTCTTTTTGAAAAACGCCGCATGGATGGTTTTCGCGTTAAGGAAACACGCGAAATGCTTACACTGGATGAACTTAAAGAACGTGTCGAAACTGTCGATGCATTATTTGACATGATTGAAGTATGTATCGCACTTGCTTGGCTACAACTAATTCATATTGACGATAACTGCCATTGTGTTTGCGTTTGTGTTACTTTTCTGGCAGAAATTGAGTCGTGAAGCCAAAGCTATTAACGTTGAAGAACATTTACTGCAACTCGACGTTTCGCCATTTGCAGCTTTGGCCGAAATTTTGGAAAAAATGGAACCCATAGAGAAATTATGGAACACAGCATATGAATTTGAAAAAGACCATCATATATGGTATGTACGATTGTTGCTATGATTTTCATTTCAAATTTTTGTTTTTTTTTTTGTTTTTCGTTTTTCGTTTTTCGTTTTTTTTTTTTGGCATACAATTGAAAATTCAAATAATTTGTGCAAACGAATGTCAGCAACTTTCATCAATTTTTATGACGCAATCAAGAAATACGTAACGTTTTCTCTGATGAAAACGATGAGAGAGCGGCCGTTTTAAAATTAAAAAGAACTTTGAATGCCAAACTGTAATTAACACTGATGACTAGACTTTTGTTTGCTATTTAGTTTTTGGCGCTTTCTTCTATTTAAGGGGGAAATTTTCTTGTCATATTTTAGCAGTAGCATGTAAGGCTACTTGCTGGTATCCACTATTAGGTATTAAATATAAAATTTTTCGTTGTCTATTTTTATGTTTTATATATATATATATATATATATGTATATATGAATCACGTTCATTTAATTTACCTCATATTATTCATATTAAACATAAAAATCACATTTTTCCCCACATAACAGTGAGAATTTTTGAAAGAAAAGTAAGATAGATTGCTTAACTATAAGTCTTATGCTTACTCTCTATTAAGATAATTTTTGAAATAGTTCACTGGCTAAAATGCAGCATCACAAATTTCAAATTATATATGAAATTTCGTTAAATTTTCTTTCGACTTTCATCCCATACTTAATGCTATCGCGGAGCAGGTCACATCCGTAATTTCCTTAATCATTAAAAACTCAACAATCGTTAACAGCATTTAAAAAGAAATAAATAAAATAATCTAGAACAATCTTCAACAACCCCATTTTAAGGAAGAATGATAGCAAAAAGCAAAACGACGCTTGAACAGCATGATTTTCTTCTTAAATACTTGGAAAATCGTTGATAGCTGCTGCTCCGGTTATTGCTATCATCACTATATATATATATATAGAATATATCATATAATCATTACGTATACACACCGCCAGTTATGTTAAGTCAATACGTTTGGCTTGTTTAAATCTTTGCTAAAATGTTTTATGAGAATGCGGTAGGGATGGACGGTAAATTTCAGCACATTATTTAGTAAAATTTATTTTTTCTTTACCCTCGTAAAGTAATGTCTTTCTATCTATATCAAATTGATTAAGATGAGTTGCTGCTGATATTTCTAATGCTGTTACTATTGCGTCTTGAATGATGTTCAATTCTATTCTATGTCGCTTTTTCTCATACGTTTTTGCAGGATGTACCAGCCGTACTCATGCTTAAATGCGGATGTCATAAGCGAAGAAGTTGAAAATATGTACAGGGTAAGTAAGTAGGAAATGGCCAAGTGACACTGGGGTAGTTCTTCTTCAATTGATCAGATTATATTGCACACAACTGACAATTTGGACAGTAACAACTAACTGCATCTAAAACAAAAAATGATAAAAAGCAAGACGAAAATACTGAACGGCAATGCTCGACTTTCCTTATATCTACTGTTAATAATTTTCAATTCAGCAAACTATTTGGCAACATACTACTTGCTCGCTATAGATTTTCCGATTATCATGCGCAATTTTAAGTCTCTAATAAATTTGAAGCAAGCAATATTTAGTTGCACTTAGTTCAAGAAAATTCAGATTTTATTCAAATGGAAAAAAAAAAAAAAATTTCGATGTTAACAATGCAGACCGAAATGAAGGACATTTGACATGGGTGGTTGTTATTCGCGATTGAGGTGAATTCGAATTTTAGTATTACACGCAGACCAAGATGATGAAATTAATATATCTGCGGATGTGTAAGAAAAATTTCATTTAACTGAGTTGCTGTGAGGTGCATGAAAACACATTTCAAAGTAGCAGAAGAAAACACGGACATGCATAAACTATTTAAGTGCTCTGCGGAACTTGTGTAAGGCAACAGGAAAGGAGCAGCAGCCTGTTAGGGTGATGTTGCAATATAACGCATCAGTGCATTTTTACACGTTTTCCGATTTCATTTCTATCGTTCGAATGCTCACAATGATTTTTCATATTTGTTTTTTCTCTTCTTTCTTTCTTTTTTCTTTTTTCATTTTTTTTTTTTTTTTTTTTACGTTATTGAATTTTTGCTTTTTCTCCATTTTACGTCGCATGGTCAGATAATGTACAAACTATCACGTCAATTGGCTACTAATCCTATGGCCAAACGTGCATGCGAGCAAATGAGAGCGAAAATTGAGAAATTCCGGGTTTTCATTCCAGTCTTAGATTCGGTATGTCGTCACGGCCTAGAGGATAGGCATTGGCAGAAAATTTCCGATCATCTGGGCAAAGAATGCAATCCTAAATTATATCCGTCGCTACGGGACATATTGGAAGCTGGTATAATGAACATTTTACCGCAATTGGAAGAGATTTCGGTAGCCGCTGGCAAAGAATACGACTTGAAGACCGTACTCGATAATATGAAGAATGATTGGAAAGATGTGCAGTTCGATGTTCTCCAGTATCGCGATTCTGATACACACATTTTAGCCTCAATAGATGATATACAAACTCAACTGGATGATCATATAATGCGTACGCAGGCAATGAAGAGATCGCCATTTATAGTGGCCCTTGGCTCTAAAGCCGACGACTGGGAGAATCGCTTAACCCAAGTACAAAACATAATTGATACGTGGACTCAAGTTCAAGTGACATGGATGTATTTAGAGCCTATCTTCAGTTCCGAGGACATTATGAGACAAATGCCGTTAGAAGGTCGCAACTTTAAAGCCGTCGATAAGGTATGGCGCAGGATTATGCGTCATACTAATCACGATTTACATGTTATGGTAGCCACCGAATATCCCAATATGCTCGATATATTTCTTAAAGCGGTAGACGATCTGGAAACTGTACAGAAGGGCTTAAACACATATCTCGAACAAAAGCGTTTATTCTTTGCCCGTTTCTTCTTCTTATCGAATGATGAATTATTAGAAATTTTATCAGAGACTAAAGATCCCCTACGAGTGCAACCTCATTTGAAGAAATGCTTCGAAGGAGTAAGTTGACAGTTATTTATCCAAAGCAAAAAGTCAATAATAATAGAGTTTTCTATATTTTTAGATTTGCATGTTGACATTTGATGATAATATGGAAATAGTTGAAATGATTTCGGATGAAGATGAACATGTCGCTTTAGTACGCAAAGTCAATCCCCAATCAGCCAATGTGAGTGATAAGAGTTCGATGTCGTGAACGCTACATATACGATATCTTATTACAGGGTTTAGTGGAAATTTGGCTAAAAGATGTTGAAAGCACTATGCTGCAAAGTGTCAAGGAACAGATGAGGTTCGCATGGGAAGACTATTTCCAAGTGGAGCGTATAAATTGGGTAGTGTCTTGGCCGGGACAAGTTGTACAAGGCATATCTTGTATGGCCTGGACATATGAGGTTACGAAAAGCATTTCTTCTTCACATAACGCGATTAAGCCGTTAGTTCGCAATTTTTAATTTTAGGTAGAAGAAGCAATTGAGGCGGAGGAATTGCCTATTTATCTTGAGAAGAGTAATGCACAAATTAGTGATCTTGTGAAATTAGTACGCACGGATTTGGCGACCGGCACTCGAATCACAATAGAAGCTCTTATTGTGTTAGATGTACATGGTAAGCAGTTCACTGGATTTTTAATCATTACAAAACAGCATCACATTCTACTACGTAAAATTGCCTTCTTCCCTCTCTCCAGTTACATATTATATCTAATTTATATATCTTAAATTAATTAACGTGGCTTAGGAATTTATTGACAAAATTCGAAGATACGTTTTGCGGGAAACGATTTATAATGTGACGGTCACTTATCTATAGCAACGAGAGATTCATCATTTCGGTAACTTTATGTCACTGATCGAATCGATTAATCGATTATTTTTTTGAAGAATACAACCACTTTGAAGGCTTGCATTTTTTTTTTAGGCTTTGCGCCGTTCGTTTGCTCTTGAGGATTTCTTTTGCAAACAGTCACAACTGTCGCATTTTGTTCTGACGTTTTTCTCATCTCCTCTCCCTCTTCAATAACATATCTGTAAGCAAAGAATTGTTTTTTTATCATCCATCAGCTGCATACCACAGCCCATACATAATTATGTTGCTGGCGACTTAACTGTTGAAAAATCTCTATTTGCTCTCATTTCCTTTCCCACATTTCGTCCTCTGCATTTGCATTTCAACAGAAATAGACGGTTTTGATGGACATTCATATTTGATCAAGCATCTGGTTTTCGTAACGTTATACGGTAAAATGTTTTCTTCATTTCATTCAAATAAAGCTCGTGATGTCGTCAAATATTTATTGGATATGGATGTAAGCAGCTTGTTAGACTTTGATTGGATATCACAGTTGCGTTATTATTGGAAAAGTATAGATAGTAAGTAAATGAAGTAAATTAGTCAGTAGTATGATAGTCAGTCATAGTTCAAATTCGATTTTTAATTATTAGAAAAAGAGGACTGGGTGTTTGTCAGTATGGTTGTAACCGATGTCAAATATGGCATGGAATATCTGGGTAATACAACACGCTTGGTAGTAACACCGCTAACCGATCGATGCTACAGGTCTAGAAATGTTTATTATTTTTTAGTCATATATCAATATCTATATATATATATATATATATATATATATATATATATATATATATATATATGCATGCATATATACACACATTAAATAATTTTTATTGCAACGTAGAACTCTAATGGGTGCTTTAAAGCTATGTTTAGGTGGTGCACCCGAAGGCCCTGCGGGTACCGGAAAAACGGAAACCTGCAAAGATTTGGCCAAATCCGTAGCAAAGAAATGCGTGGTTTTTAATTGCTCCGATGGCTTAGATTACAAGGCGTTGGGCAAATTTTTTAAGGTGCATTAAATTTTCCTTTTCTTTTTTTTTTTTTTTCTTGATTTTGTTTTTCATTAATTTAAAATATCGCAATATTTTTACTTATTTATGTTTTTTTCTTCATTTTTTTTTTTCTTTTTTTAAATTAATGACTTTAAGAAAACTATTCATTCATTTCTGCCCTCTCGTGTTAATAGAACCCTTTAACCGGTAATCATTTGTACACCGCAAAAGTACACTTTTGTTCATTTTAACTAAAGAAACATTTCAATTGTACTTGAATCTGCTATAAATGCTGCCTGCCCAAGGTATACAAACAGAATGTGAAGACTTTTAAGTATCATTGAATACTTGCTTTGTGCGAGAGATTTAAAGCTTTAGAGTACATATGTATGTAATAAGAAGAAAGAGCGAGGAAATAAATTTCAAGAAATATTTCATCCATAGATTTCATAGAATTTATAAACAAACAAGACTGTTATAGTCAGTCAAAGGCAACGTTATCATAGTCTGCTATATGTAAGCGTATATCGGCTCCTCAATTTTGATTCCCCTGTTAATTAAGGCTTAAAAATGCTTTCATAATTTGTATAGCGAAATTTCCACGGTTAGGTGTTGCATTGAATTATATGCTTACATAATGGGCGGTTACGCGTAAAGCCAAACTATACAATTATAATTTCCCTGACAGTAAGTCGCACCTGTTCATTACTCGATTTACGCAAAAAAAAATTTCATTCAAGTAATTCAAAGAATCATCTTGACTCAAAGCTTGGTCTCTATTCGAATAATATGGGAAGGGGATAGGGTATTTGTCAGTATATATGCATAAATGTCGCGGAGATGTTACAATTGATAGCACAAAACTAACATATTCTGGCTGAATGAAAGAAATGCAAGGTACAAATAAACATACAACAACAACAACAAAAAAAGAAATATGTTTGAGTGCATCGAGAAGAAAGACTTGGAAAATTTCGGAATTAAATTGTAAAAGGCTTCATATAAATCGTCTGACGACTAAGTATTAAATTATGCTGCATAGAAATTTCAAATTATTTTTAATTCGACACTACGAGTTACGTACGTCAAAATTTGATGCGTTTGTTATTCGCTACATTTTCCCTTTACTGAGTATTCGATAAGAAAATATTTTGTTTTATTTTACAAACCCAAAGTCTTCTTCTTCAAAGTTTCCTCTTCTCGTTGAGTGTAGTAAATAAAAATAATATTCTCGCTCAGAATCAAAGTTTGGCAGAGCTGCTATACAATGTTGTACAGATTCCGCTGGAATCTGGAATCTTTTCAAAATTCGATCTTCACAAACAAATTTCCGGATTCTTTACGATGATCTTGTCAATGATAGTTGATACTTTAATATTTTGAATTTCTCAATATAATGACCTGTAAGTCTATAGGCTGATGAGGTGGGTCATACACTTATAGCCGCATTCTGCGCAACACCACAGCGACATTGCAAGTCACGAGGCATAAAAGCGCTTTTTCGCGACCTAACAAACCTGTTTTAGATTAAAATTGGTATCGGGGCGTTTTCTTACTTCTACTATTTCGGAATACCAAAATTCATACAAAATCGAAATAACTACAACAACAAGAATACACGTTGTTTCCCACTACGATTAGTGACATTAGTCGCATCAAAATATACATTTTCCTTTAGAGTCTTGTCTTATTCACTTACCCGATATCTTAAATTCACTGCATAACATGATTTCGCTCATTCGTTTAACGTTTCCAATGGTTTAGTTTAAATATCATCTGAAATCCTTGAAATTGATGTTTTCACAATTATCTAAAAATCACCTAAGCGACAACATTCCTTTCTCCCCTTCCTATACGACTATCATTTTTCCGATTTCACCGTAATGTCTGGGTTAGAAAGTTTTGTCGCATTTCAAAAACCAATGTTCAACATTCCCTCCCTGTGCAGTCAATATACCTTAAGAAGATGGCAGATTAGATTTCGGTCCAGTAGTGCTATATATGGCCGATATATGCTATATATATGGATAGGCTATATTTATGATCAAAATTTGTTGCTGCTTACAAAATGAAATATCTTCATTTATTCTCCCAATTCCCGGTTTCAATATCAAAGCCGTCAAGGTACTTTTCGTCGCACACAATACATTTGTGCCAAAGATTTTCCCGATCTTTTAAAAACGGCCAGGGAAGTCTTTTTACGGGATAGCCTTAAATACTCGATTCACTGGAGCGATCTGTTGCGTTCGTTAAACAGCTGCAAGCCGCTTGAGACTCTAAACCGGGCGAGGGATGTTCTAGTTGCTAGAAATCATTATTTAACCAAAAACAGTTTTCTTCCCAATCGAGATTTGCCGCTTTTTGGGATTGGAGCGCCTTACGAAATGGCTTATGTTGATCCAAGTGAAATGCTCGTAGCATCGGCAAAGTTGCTAATTGTCAATCGATAGTTTTCGAGTACCGAATCCTTTTGCTTACCTTGATGTGGCTTTTATCGGGTAATGCAGACAACTGTCTAGGGTGCTGCTCGACCTGAACTCATTCCTCACCTTTTTTGTAGTTTACGCACTACTTGTGAACATTGTTTTGCGATAAAACCTCACTACCAAACACACAGTTTCCACGGCAGAATATTTATTCCGCACGTCAAATTTAGCGAATTTTTTATTTTAATAATCGAAAAACTCTGTTGCATGTTTATAAAAATATAAATAACTACTGCGGAAATTGAACATATTACTGTGAAACACTACACAGACGTCAAGCGCAACTCGTAAAAAAAATAATTTTTTGATTTTGTATTACCGGCGAAGTTTGCATTCGCCGAATTTCGGGATTTAGTATACATCTACATTTAGACACATCTCTCTTGACTTTCTATCACGAATTTATTTATATTTTGGATGAATATGTGAAGGAGTTACAGCGCCTATATTATCCTGTCGTAATCTATGATTTTATATGTGAATGACTTTGAAAAAAAAATTCTATACGTGTAAAGAAGAAGAAGAGAAAAAAAGGAGATAAACACATTAAAGCTTTATGAATATCAAACGATACCTTGAAAATGTTTCTAAACTAAAGGAAAAAATAGAAAGACTTAACAGGCACACAATCACTAAACAACACACATTCCAATGCACACAAAAAATGCAAAAAGCGAACGAGAATGCTATCCATATTACATTAATATCGTTAAAAAAAAATAAAGCAAAAAGTACAAGCAAAAACAAGTATTAACAACACAAGAGACAAGAAATATAACAAAAAAAAAAAAAAAAAAAAAAAAAAAAAAAAAAAAAAAAAAAAAAAGACGAAAATCAAGGGAAACTTTAGAAAAATTTTAAGGCAAAGAAACCACAAGAACAAAAGTATATCTTTACATAACTATCTGACCAAACATATCTATGGATGCATGTAGCACAAGACGTAAACATAAATCCTGCGCCGTTTTCTATGCTCTCGAAAAATGCACTAATAACAAAAAAAAAAATAAAAATAAAAATAAATAAATAAAACACATAGAGGATATACTCAACAGTAATAATCCGAATGAACGTACGTAAGTGAAGGGGTGTGGGTGAGTAAATGAGTCAGTGATTGAATGAAGATAACGTGCGTTTTCCCTTTTATGTTTCACACGTTTGTTTTTTTTTTTTTTTATTAATTTTTTTCCTTTATTTTGTTTCAATTTTTTTTTTTCAGATACGCTTTTGTGTCCGTTTGTGAATGATACGTTTTTCTTGTGTGCATTTATTTTTATCCTTTTTCTCCATTTTTTTTTTTTTCTCTCTTTTTTTGCCTTGCATATGTATAGCATAGAAGGCAGAAGTTTTATTGTTGTTGTTCATTTATGTTTAATATTTATTTATTTGTTTTTTTTTTTTGTTAAATTCCGATTTCTTTAGGGTCTAGCACAATCTGGCGCGTGGGCTTGTTTCGATGAATTCAATCGCATTGAATTGGAAGTATTGTCGGTGGTTGCCCAACAGATATTAACTATACAGCGAGCCATTGGCAGAAAAGTGGTGCGATTTTTTTTCGAAGATACCATGTTGCGTTTGGATCCTACATGTTCGGTGTTCATTACCATGAATCCCGGGTAAGTTTTGTACAATGATGCGGAATTTTGATACACACACACACACACACACACACATGCATGCATGCATTCATTTTTGCGTGGCTATTGCTTGCCACCCCCACTCCCTTAATTTTCATATACCCACGCCCACATATACGTGTATATATACATACACAGTCGCTGGCTGTCTTTTGTTTCCTTTTGATGGAAATTTCTTGTAAATTTATGTTATTTTACATTAGAGTCGGTAGAAAGATGGGTGCAGTGCGTTGTAGTTTGCTTCTTTCAAGAATTCTTTAATGTCTACATGTAGATGTTGGTACATGTGTGTATTCCTGTCCCATTTTACCATTGATTATGTTGACGCAGCAGTTGTGTATATGGTTTGTATACAAGATTCTTTTTCCGGTTGTTGCTTCCATTGCCAACTACTCGGTTGGCTGGCATTGTTAGCGGTTAGCAAACAATGTTTGCAAAAAAATTTTTCCTTTAGACTCGGTTTCCATTTTTCTTCTTTTTTTTTTTTTAGTTTTTGTTTTTTATTTTTTTATTTATTTACTTTTTTTTTTCGTTTTTTTTTTTTTTTTGTTTTTTGTACTTTTGCCTCAGTTCCTTTTCGTTTTCGGGTAACTCTTTTGAAATTCATTTGTGCCTTCAATGCACTCGTACACTTAAATGCTTTTACCATGACTTTAATCGTTACCGATTTTTTTTACGATTTCTTTTCTCTACATTTATAAACGTACAAACAAAAAATGTTGACGTGATTAAATATATTTTCATATGTGATACGCACACTTTAATATCAAATCGAGTAATGAGGTGTTGAAAAATGTTGCGATTTAAAGGAAACTCCGTAAGATGAAAACGAAATCTGGTACACTAAAATAATGAATTTTAATAAAGCCGTAATTATCTGTCTGATGCTATCCGATTAATGCTTATAAAGCCTTAATAATTATTTCTTTATTCAAAAAGCTTTTTCCGCTCACAGTGCATTCGAAGGGCATTCGGAATTCGCCTACAATAACAGTCATGCTGTTTTGTTAACCTTCTTTCTTAGTTTTCATGTCGTTTTTATTTATCATTATAGTCTTTTGGTTAACGTTGCATACATTGTTATGTTTTGTCAATGCATTATTATACACACGCTATCTTTAGTCTAACACTAAAATATACTTTTCTTTCCGTTTACAACATTCAGATGTAACTCTGCAACTACTCTACTAGTCTCTCAAGGTATAGAAATGTAGAAACAGTTTTATGGATTTGCAGTTATCTCGAATTAATTGATATGGGATATTAGGCAGTGGGCACAGTCGTTGCTTGAAAAGTTTAAGAAATTTTTAAAATCGATATTTGATATGCGATACTTGGACTCAAATCATCAAAATACTCATTTGAATATTTCATATAAGATTTACGGATAATGACACGGATTGATAGTTACGCAATAAAAGACCGGCGTTCGGAATTCGTTTTAAAGCGAATGCAATTCTCGTAGTTTTAGTTATTTCTAAAACGCATAGCTACACCCAAAGGCAACACGACGATAAACACACAGCATGAGTAGTATCTTTACGATTACCAAGCCAACTGAGAAGAACTCATCAATATTTCTACTGAAACTGATTGTCTTTTTTGCTTTCTGTTTTTTTTTTTTTTTTTTTTTGTGTTATATAGTTTCGCTTTTTTTCCCTTCTTGTTTGCATTTTTAAATATATTATCCTTCGAAGCAAATCTGTGCAGTTACAAAAATCATAACAGATCTGTGCATGCGATATATGGTGATTTCCGTTATACGTATGTACTGAAGAGTCGTAACAAGTTTAATCCTCGATATTTAACCTCATTTAATAAAGTATTGCGATGTATGCATGTGCGTTAAAGTTTTGCCATCAAAGACAAAACAAACAAGTACGAAAGTTTTATTCGGCGGCGGCCGAATCCCGCATACCCACTACTATGCCTTTCCCGTTCCACTCTCCAAGTCGTTTTATTTGATACCCATATCGCTGGTATAATTAAGAAAAAATTTACTACGATTTCTGCCGTATACATTTTAGAATGAGTCCATTTCTCGGCAGATAGCATATATATTCACTTGAACAATGTACAAAATAGTTTAAAACATTCTGTCTTGTTTGCCTTATGACAAATAAGCATAAAATCTCAAAAAAGTCAAAAAAGTAAATTTTAATTACTGATAACTTTATGTGGGCATGGCCGATTCTATACATTTTTGGAGGTAAAGAGCAGCGTGTCGCGTAGAATGAATATTGAATATTACATCCTTTTAACTTTAATAATTTCCGAATGACGAGAGAAAATCCAAAAATGTTTTCTCAAAAACAACGGAGTAGCGTTCAGTTTATGCTCCACTACGCGCTTCTTCTCTGACCAATTTGGCTCATTTTCAAGACCAGCCTTCGTGCGGAAACTTTCAATGTTTTTACTAAACTTGAAATTGATAGCGACCAGGAGAGTGCCAACAATACGCACCCTGTCGGATAGACAGGAGTAGAACAAGTCAAAATTTCACGGCGATCAAGGATCTCTGAAGCTTCACTACATTGTGAAAAAAAAACAAAAAACAAAATGAGTAACTCTCCCCCCCTCCCTCATCTTACAGTGGTGGATACAATAATTACATAATTATGCAATGTATATTCCAAAAAAAAATTAATAATTAATTTAATTTTATTTTATTAACATTTAAATGTGTGTCTTCTCCTTCACATGCAGACGTTTCTTTTTAACTCATCACTTCATTTCATTTAATAAACAAATGCAAATAGAAATGATATTTTTTGGAAATATTGAAATTTTACCTTCAGTAGTTATGTTTACTGGTTTGTGCTTTCACATCTCTTTGAAATGTGTTTGCATTTGTCTGCAAAAACGCAAATATTATATTATATATCTTGAGGGGAATTTGTGATACTCATTCTCAGCAAGTTGGTTCACTAGCAACACTTTTCCACCAAACGTACGAAGGATATCCCAACAACATGTCTTATAATATGTAAATTAAAGTTTTTACCCAATATGCGTGTGTATGTCCGCGTGGATGCAGTTATTGCAAGCAGATCGCATTCATTTTTGAGCTTAACTATGAACATATGTACCGTGTTTAAGCTTTCCGCAAGACTTCTTTAAGGCTTCAATAATCACCGACAGGCAGACAATATAAATGATTCTCCAGACTGTGTTCGATACAAAAGCAGAGAACAAACGATTGAGATGACCTAAGGGGGTAGACAACTGTACGTTTTTCAAGAAACCAATTTTCTTAAATCAGCCCATATAAAAAACGAGAATCACATAGGCGATAAGGCGATTGTGGGCGTGGCAAATTTGAAAATAGCCAAAATATCTAATTTCTCAGACACAATTCCAAGACAGTTGAACGGTAATTGTGTTTTTCTCGGATCACAAGTTTTCAAAGCGGCAAACAACATAAGTTAAGGTCGCTTTAAAACAATATTCTTTAGCGAAATACGTAGGATTTTTTCGATCTTTTATTAACAAAAGTGAGACTTTCTTTTGGTTGAAAATGAAACTTTTTGGCACAAACCAGTTGTCTGCCAATCAGAATTTTTAAAAACGGATGATTTTCTTTTTTTTTTTCAATTTAAATTTGGACAAGTTGCAATGCTTGTGCCGTCTGGGCCTCAACAGCTGACGCGATCGCCCGAGAGTAGCTGCGATCTTAGATTTTTTTCAATTCTTTAAATGTACTGTTTTGTTTTCTTCCTGGGATGGGCTATCCTTCATAAGCTCTTCAAGTGTCTTTCCTTCGATCCAATTGTTCAAAGAAACTGTCTACCCCTTTCAGGTAAACGTATAACAAAGGAATTAACATATTTGCTTTAGACGGACCGATGGACGGACTCGAAATATTCAAAGCACTTTTAAAGAAGAATAGTTTAAGAAAAAAAAAAAAAAAAACAAAATATTAACCTTAATAATAAAAAATAACCTTAGCCTATCACATTACCGCACTGCACAAATAGAGTGAACCGAACGGATGTTTAAATGATTATATATTGCCCCCCAGTGTGTGTGTGTGTGTGTGCGTGTTTACATAATATTAAAAAATCCAACATTTGTTGTACATTTTCCAAGGCTATGCACAAAATTTTTGGAAAATATATGTAATTTATTTTTGATTAAGACAATCATTTTATTGTATTGCATGCCGAAATTTATATCAGAGGCAATAATGGCAACAAAAATGTTATGGTAATAAAATGGTTAGAATAGAAATAGAAAAATATTTTTTGAGTGCAAAATATTGAAACTAAAACAAATTGAAATATTTTTTAGTTTATTAAATACGACCAAACAATAATACCCTACGTGATATACCTTCTTGTTGCAGGATGCCTTGAAAAGGCAGAAATTTTCGATTTTCCTTTTCTTTTATATATTGCTTTTTGCTTTGTTTAACCTAACAAGAATTCTTTTACAGAGAAACGATTTTCAAAATCATTTTTAAATAACATCCATTTGTACATTTAATGTGCAAATAAACATTGAGATGTGCATAAACGTAGCTAACTGATCTAACATAAGGCAAAATAAATTTAAATCTATTTTCATTATTTTACCTATCTTTTCTAGCCTTAGTTACCAACATTTATACAAAATTATTATACATTTGCTTGATGCAGGTGTTTAGAGAGAATAATGAAAATAATATTTTTGGTAACTGCTCAAACCAATCAATTCTATTTTCTGTGACCAGACGACCACATGCGTACGCTCATCCTCATCATATAGCACACATATGCCTAACCATCTACTCCTCCTACTACATCTACTCTATAAGCATTGCTTTCTATTAGTTTTTTATGCTTTCATGTTGATTTACAGTTATACAGTTATAGAGACATTTTCACAGTATATCGATCGAATCGTTTCTCTATCGAAACAAGTGCAAGTTTAATAATAAAAAAAAAAACAAAACAAAAATTATTTTTTTATTGTGGTCTATTGCTGTTGCTTTTATTGTTGTGTTCTTGCCATTTTTATATATTTAGGTTGACTTAAACCAAATTCTATATTTAATTTAGGGTTTTCGATTGCGGCTGCTGCGAATAAAATATTCATAACATTTCAGTGTACACTTACAAGTGCACTTACATTTCCCTAAATAATGTAAAATTTTCGAAATTTGTATGAGGAAAACCTTATCGCAAAGCATTTCAACTAAGCATTAGGATTAGCATTAGAATTCAATTTTTGAAAACATTTCGTTCTCACGTAATTTCGTTTCTTTGCGGATCCATTTCAGACCGTTACCGCTCGTACTGCGTAGTTGTTGGCGAATTTAACTGACTTTTGTAATACGAACGACTAAGGAGACATTAGCTAGATTTTAGCTATCGATTTATTAACTTTCAAAACTCTCAGCAACAACAAAGGGGAAGGAAGGCAACAAACGTAACAAAAAAACTATTAATACGAAAATTTGTTTTTACCGTTTCCTAAAGTTTCTACGTATAATGAGTGACGTGATTTAATGCGAAGTATTTTTACGGAGCCGCCCGATCACATTCAATCCACCAGCTTTACTACTTTTACTACTGGGTGCAAAAGCTTAAGACCAATTTTGCACTAATAATGCAGGGCATGACTCGAATATTCCGACTCTGTAGAAAAGTGTTTTGCCTAACCAGTAATAAGAATTCATCCGCAACAAGGATATCTACGTATACGGTTAACCGCATCGATTGCTTGGATACAATAGTTGAAGGCAAACTTTCCATTTACTTGCAGATCCCAACGTATACCATGTTTAGCAGATCTTAAATATTTCAAATTTAATTCGCAGCCATATTCACTTAGCCCAAGCTACTTGTATGTAGTGTCCCAATAATGATTGATGATGTCTAGATCTAATCCAGATCACATAAGTAACCACCGTTCACCAACATCAAACAAATTGTGGTGTCATCGGGAGTCGTCAAAGGACCTCAAAGTAAGCGAGTAGCGAGTTGAGTTATTTAAGCGAAAAAAAGAAAAACAAAATTTGATATCAAATGTCCTTTTTGTAAACAATGTTTTGCAATGAACTCCAAAACGAATTTTTGTGTCTGTGTGCATATTTAACAAGCCAAAAAATATCTACTCTCCTGTGTATAAGCGTATTATGCTTCAGGTGCTAAGTCGAAAACCAATTTCCCATCAAGTCATTATGCCCATAAAAACTGAATGCTTGTGCCGATGGCATTAATGTACTTGATTTTTTCCAACGACTGCAATAGGAGACGAGGAGGCTGCCAGAATGGACGACATCTAACGTGGCATCGTGTTAGTCGATTACCCTTAAGACACTATGAAACAAATGCGTGCTATTGACATGAAGTTTCAAGACAACGGCTGCGACTGTTATGTAATTGATAGGAGGAGTGCTCGCAATTAAAAATCCTTTTCGATCTGTTCTCTAGAACGTGATTAAATATGCTTTGATGTATAATACAAGATAAAACGGGTTGTTTTACTTTAGAGCATGACATGAGTTTTATCGAAATCATATTTTCAAGCTTCATTAATAAGAACATTAATTAACAGCATTGCATGGTCGTTACATACACACAAATACGAATTCTATAAAGAAATTTTATTAATGTAAATGATCTGCGGGCACGTGATATGCTGTGTGATCGTTTAGTATTCTTCTTCTACTGGTCTTCATTAATGAAAGGTGGCTTTTATTTACTGATCGATTTTTATATACTCGCATGCGAGACGCAATACGCACAGGTATATGTATGTGTATATGCTATTAATGAAAAGATATTGAAACGTTCACAGAATCATGCTTTCGGCTTACACTTGAGCACACACATCAGTAAATATGTCAAAATTGATATTTGACGAAAGAATTAGAATACGAGGTAAAGTCTATACGATGTCATCGTTGGTGCTTGAGAAATGCAGAAATAAACGAAGAGTTGTTTTCGAACAACTACGAAACGATGATGAAAAGGCTAAATAAATAAATAGAGTGTGTGTTGACCGAACCTAAGATCTAAGGAAAAAAAGGAAATATTATATAAATATGTCCGTGCGTATGTATGTCGGTATCTATTATTTGTGTTATCTATTTATACATATACAAAAATATTAGCTAATAAACAAGCAGCACAAGTTAACCCTTGAAGGAAGAACAATTTAGATCGGTTGTGGATGGAGAAAGACAAATAAAAACGACGACTATGTACATATGTGTAAGGAATAACTTTTACAACAGCTGGAGTTATTTTGCGATAACCAAAAAATTCCAATGTGTTTTATCCAGCCAAAAACCAAGTTTATTTGTTCTTTGTGAGAAATGTCTAAAAAAATAAAAAAATATTTCTAAATCCACAGTTAATTCGTGTTGAAGATTGTGAACTGTGGACTGTTCCGCAGACAGATGAAAATGAGCTTGTGTCTCATCATCTTATATACTTAGGCAATGTCCCGTTACTTCAAGTTGCCAAGCGAGCCGTAGATATGCACAGTAAAAATGCTCAATATTAACTTAACAACCTAAGGATATGAGAATTTTTGGAAGGTATTTTTTTTTTTTTTTTTAAATGGTACTAGTAGTGGAAACCCTTGCCTTGTTCGTTATGCGTTTAGCCTTTTCTGTACATATGGATGTTTAGTTATTTACCTACGCATTGACATACGGATTTAAGTTTTATGCATCCAAAGGAATATGAAGTCTGCCATTTGCATATGGTTTCAAACATATTCAAAATTTATTACTGATATTTTTCTTTTTCCTCTTTGTTTTTTTTTTTTTTTTTTTTCTGTTCTTCTTTTGTTCTCTAAAAAATTTTTAGGCTTCTCGTTTATATTTTCAAGATGGGTGGTATGCCGGGCTGGCCAGAGGGCTGGCCACCTACGGCCAATGGAAATGGAAAGAGGACAAAATTTTTTTTATTGCATGGCGTTTAGCCATCAAGCAGATGAGGCAAAAATATTATATCAATTTTCCTGTAAATATTTCATTTGCCATCGTGTTTGTGTATGTTATTGTGTATGCAATAATTGCAATTCTTATTGATTGCCATCATGAATCTATTTCTATTTCGGTCTAAACAATGCACTTTAAAAGCATCTGTGAAAATATTAAAAACCCAAACATATATTTCATTAACATAGAAGAATAATTGAACTTTTCAATTAATTAATTGAATGCGTCCTCTTGTTGTTATTAGTTATGCTGGTCGTACCGAGTTGCCGGATAATTTAAAAGTTCTTTTCCGCACTGTCGCCATGATGGTACCCGATTACGCAATGATTGGTGAAATCACTTTATATTCGAACGGTTTTGACGAGGCCCGACATCTCGCTCAGAAAATTGTTCAAGCCTATAAATTATGTTCTGAACAATTATCATCGCAATCGCATTATGATTACGGTACGTACGATTTAATATTTATTTCTTTTCTTATCGATATACGCATTTTACAATGATATTAAATTTCACATTTTTATGAATAACGAAAATGAACAAAAAAAAAAAAAAA
>NW_023998415.1:32804808-32829808 GCF_014805625.2 Glossina fuscipes
AACAGGAATGCGCGCTGTAAAATCCGTTTTACTGGCTTCCGCTTCACTGCGTCGCTTGTACAGTCATTTGCCTGAGGCGCAAATTGTTTTACGCGCTATTGTTGATGTGAATCTACCGAAATTCCTCGAGCAAGATGTTTCCCTATTTATTGGCATCTACACCGATCTCTTCCCAGGCACCGAACTACCAATGGTAAGTTAATAAAGCGAACAGGCGCTTACTTATCGCAAGCGACAGTAAGCAAAAAGTAATAAAGAGCAAAGAGCAACACTCACACGACAGGGATTACGGCATGCATGTTTATTAAATATTTTGCGATTGCTTTTAAAAATGTCTAGCCGTCCCGCGAGGATCTGTTGAAATGGTTGCTTATGACATTGGAAGAACGAAACTTGCAAGCCACCCCTTGGTTTGTGGAGAAAATCTTACAAATCTATGAAATGTTGTTGGTACGCCACGGCCTTATGGTTGTAGGGGCATCCTTAGGTGGGAAAACTACTGCCTGGCAGGTAAAATGAAAACGCAAATGAAATATATTCACATTTAATTTTCGCATTACTCTTTAGGTTTTGGCGTATTGCTTGCGTTGCGTAAATATGGATAAGAATGCCACTCTCTCCGAATATCCTGTAAATTATCGAATTATAAATCCAAAGGCGATAACTATGGGACAATTGTACGGTCGATTTGATCCCATATCTCATGAATGGTACGACGGTGTTCTGGCCAAAACATTTCGTGAATTTGCGACGGGCTCCCCGAAAGAACGCTTCTGGATTTTCTTTGACGGCCCGGTTGATGCCGTGTGGATTGAAAATTTAAATACTGTACTGGATGATAATAAAAAATTATGTTTAATGTCAGGCGAAATCATTATAATGAGCAAACTGATGAATATGATGTTTGAACCGGCCGATTTGGAGCAAGCTTCACCCGCCACAGTATCACGTTGCGGCATGATTTATATGGAACCATCTCAACTAGGATGGAAAGCATTTCATCAAAGTTTCGTTAATGTACTGACCGATCAAATCGGTTTAAGTGAAATTTATATGGCCTTGTTTCAAGAGATGATCGATTGGCTTATTCCGGCTGCATTATCTATATTACCGGAATGTAAAAAGATGGTGGAAACTTCACCTATCTACCAGTATAAGGTTATTTTTCTTTTTACTACTTAGAACTATTGCATAGCTTTTTCTACACAATAATACATCTGAGTGTAGCAAGAAACCATAAGTTAAGAAGATTCGAACTCGGCTATTAAGTCTAGCAGCTTAACTTGTCTGCACTCTAGATGCTCGCACGATTAAATTGTTTTTTAATAAACATTTTCATACACATTGGTAATTCAGAAGAGGCCTCTTCATAAACGTTTCGAGAAAGCTTCAAAATATCGCTTGTCTCCTCATAGCAAATGAAAGAAATTTGCATCCTATCATTCGCAGGCCTATCATGGATTTATTGAAATTCTCTATAGCATAAGTGAATGTGACACACACATAAAATAATTGATCTTGGGTTTATAGAAAATTCTCAAAGTTTTTTTCTTCACAGATGTTTTCCAAATTCTTTTATCATTTTCTGGACAAGCACAAAGTCTTCACTCAAGTTTGGTTTCAACAAATGTTTTTATTCTGCTACGCTTGGGCCTATTGTTCACATTTAATGGGTAAGAAATTTGCATAATCCATCCTAAATGCAATTTATATATATGTATATATATATTACACTTTCTTACATATTCTTATATATATTCAATTGGCCGCATTCAGTTAAAGGCATAAAACGTTTTGATGCTTTAATACGTAAAATACTTTATGGCGGTAACGAAGATTTCCCCCGCCCGAAGTATTTCACATTGAATCGTGGTCAAATGTTTCCCGAGAAGCTCACCTTCATGGATTATCGTTTCGATGAAGCTGAGAATTGGTGGACTTGGCAAAAATCAGGTGATGACCCTACCGCTACTATAACAACGTTTCCCGATGATGCTCAACTCAGTGAATTAATTGTGCCCACAAATGAATCGGGTTATATAACGTATTGGGAGGAATTTTGCATTAATAAATCATACCCTATGTTGGTCATAGGACCGACAGGAACAGGCAAAAGTGCTATTGTTGGCAGCAATTTATTAAGCCTATCAAAGCAATCGTATTTAATAAATATTGTAAACTTTTCGGCACGTACAAGTGCTCAACTGGTGCAAGATACCATAATGTCGAAATTGGATAGAAGACGTAAGGGAGTGTTTGGACCACCGCTCGGTAAAAAGGTTAGAACTCATACATATATATATATATATATATATATATTTTTTTTTTTTTTGTATACTACTATTTACTCTGGCATGTGAATGTTAAGCTTAGAAGTTTTTCAATATAAATGAATTTTGAAAAATTTGCATGCTTGAGGTATCCATTAACTGAACAGGTGTGTTTTTGAAGTGAACTTTTAGGGATGGACCAAATTTTTACTTACAAGTTTACAAATGCTGAACAAGTTACGAGTTTTTTCTATTTAAAGACAGATTGCTATCGAACGAGCCTTGCGACCCTTATGTATGAATTTTAGTCCTAGGCATTACTAATATTTCTTGATGATATTTTTATTGAACGATTTGCCAATATCCTCTTCCGTATTTGTGAAGGCTGTCAAATAACCTGATTATGTGGTTTAAAGCGTTTGCGCTGGATATTATTCCATTTTAAAAAATTTTCAAATAAATAGTTTGGAGGGGTCATATCTGGACAAACGAGTTGGATGTGGTAGGAACTCGGAATTCAAGTCATGTAAATTTTTCCGCGCTCCGAATCAGTAATACCTTGACGTTTTTATTTCAGTGTGACACCTATCAGGAAAATATTTTCTTATACATGTCCAAGCTCTTTCTCGCTCCCTTTCTCTCTATCTATTTCTCTCTATCTCTCTGCGTCACCCTCTCTGTCTCTTTTGATACCTTTAGGACGTCGTCAAGTGCAGATTATAACTTTACTTTTCGATTATTAAGAATAATTTTCAAGGTTGATTTGATGCTTTCTGGACATCCATTGTCGATATGTCGACAGTCAAGTTTAAAATGGGCAAACGATCACAGACCATAACACTTTCCGAACAAACCAACAGTCCTTAAAACGCATAACACTGACCGGTTGGATATACGCTCACTAGGCTGCGGCCGCTAAGTCCATATCTCTTTCTTTGTTCTCGCTGTTTTCTGATCATCCCCGTGTTACACGAGTACAGGACATACGGGGCGTACTAGCTTTTAAAGGAAATTTTGATGTGACATGATATCTTGGTAAGCACCGCTTGACGATTGACACTTTTAAAGCAATAGCTTGGATTTGTTATTTGAGACGTCATCTCGTAAATTATTGAACGATGTGTCATATTTTTCACACAATCTCTGATTGGATATCACAGTGTGAATGAAAAATTTAGTTTAGCTTAACCCTAAACGGTTACGTAGAGACGAAGTGTTGAAAATGTAATTTCTTAAATTGCACGCTGAATTCAATCGAAAACTTTGTTGTTATCGATTTGAGTATAAAGCTACTTCAAACGTATTGAAATAATTTTATATATATATATATATATATATGTATATATACATATATATGCCAATCACCAGCAAATATTTAATATTACAGATTTTTATTATTGCGTTACGTATTGTACTGCCTACCTCGAATACTTACGCAAGAGTTTTCGGCGTTACCAAGACCGCTTAAGTGTAGAGCTTAACGTCATTAATCAGTAGTCAAGTGTAGAACACGCCAAAGTATTACACATCGAAATATGTAAATATTTATTTTATGAGATTTTTATGTAAAATATTTACGATGGTAAGATGGAAAGTTTTCAGCCTGACGAACAGTAAACAAAATAAACCGAACGTTAATTGGCCGCACTAACGCATTTTCAATTTCTTAAGCGTAACCCGCAATGCGGAAACCCTAGATCTATTATTGTGGTTATTATCGTCTCATTGGAATTAAGCCAATGGTGTAATAATTCCACCCACGAGTTCGAGCTCCAGTTACCTGATTAGAGCGGAGAACCCCTGCAAGCATGTACATTATACTGCTTAAAACATATGATTCCTGTCTTCATTAGCACAAAATAATCTCTTCATCTTGATGCAAATAATTTGCGTTTTCACCGCCAAATATCATTGTAGCTTCTAACAGTACTCTAAACTCTTACTAAGAAAGATCTCTCCCTTCCACTCATTCGCCTTTATTACGTAAAGCAGGTGATCGATGCAGAAGAACACTGAAACTATTGAACAAAGAAAATGAAATTGTCTTTGCGTTTCGTTAATGTTCAAGCAGGCTACCGTCCTCGTCGCCGTATATTGTACTGGAGGCGTTCTTCCGATTTATATAAGCTTCGCGCCAAGCATCCAGCATTTTCTTTTCAAGATTACTCTCGTGTATTGCATACATTACGCCGTACGATAGTAACCGTTGTATTTCTCAGTCTGTATGTTAATGACGATTTAAATTTTTTGTGCTTGTTGTTTTTGTTTTTTGTTTTTAACCCTAGTTATTATTATCATTTCAGTGTATAACATTCTGTGATGATGTTGCAATGCCCAGCAAAGATACTTATGGCTCGCAGCCGCCACTCGAATTATTGCGTCAATGGTTGGATCACGGATATTGGTCAGATTTAATAGATACTACAAAAATTGAATTAGTCGATATGGTAGGTAAAAAAAAAACACAAAAAAAAAACAAAAAAAAACACAAAAACGAGGAAAACAAATAACACTATGAACTCATGAGGAACGTGATGATGTTTGCAAAATCACTACAAAAACACTTAATTTGCATGCACATCAAATTTTTCTGTTGTTAAATAATCCTTTTACATACGATGCTATGCTATAGCACGAGTTAATATTTATTTCATATTGAGCAAAAAGTGGATAAGTGCGATAAGTTATATCTTCAGTGAAGCGCGGATATGGAATGGATATTTCGTATACACTACAGATTGGCGGTTAAGTTTAATGGTAAAACTTTTAATCGCTTATTTTCATTTTAAAATTGAACAAGCATTCGACATCGAAACGATGCTAACGTCACATGATAACATTTACTCTTAACAATAAATTCTTGCCCTTCCAATTCTCACAAAATCTCTCAAAAAGTGAGCAAACCTTGAATATAAATCCAAGTTCAGTTAACCGTCCTATTAGCATAGCCAAGGTGCAAGGTGGAATTGTATAAAAATGTAATATCTTTCCGATCATGCTGATGCGTTATGTTACCTAGCGTTTACCCTCTTCCTCTGCTATATTTCATAAACGTCCTATGAATTGCATTTAGTTGCAATCGGAATTTACACCAGTGTCAGTGCCAGATATGATCTCGTAGCCAGATACACAGGGTTGATGGCAAAAACAGAAACGAGATATGTAAGCCAGGCCCTTCGTTATTTAATTATGCGTCACGATATAAAATATATATGAAAATTTAAACGGTACCGTGTTATGTAAAAACAATTTTCGGCCCTTTTACAGTTTCGTGATTCATTATTATTATGAAATGCATTTTGTATATAGATGACAGACAGTTTTTGAACTATTGCAGTTAATTAAAGTGGCCAGGTGAAAAAAAAAAAAAAAAAAAAAATTTATAAACATTCCGAAAAAATGCATATAACGGAAACCATGATGAAGTGTAATTGTTCTGGTTTTTTTTTTTTTTTTGCTGCAAATTACGCAAATAGTGAGTAACATACACTTATTGGTAACGCAACAGTTATGCATTTTATGTGCAAACAGGCCTATAACAAACGTTAGTTAAGAACAAAAAAATTAAATGATGAAAATTCAACACATATTTCTGTCATTGTAATGGCATGTAATTACCTCCGCTTCTTTTTTCTTCTTTTATATAATCCATTTTCCGTTGCAAGGTATATAACAGAACAAGTTGCATTTCGTTGCACTTAACTGCATTGCTGCTCTCTCGGAATGCTGAAGACTCCATTAAATATTATGTTATATTATATTCACACAGTGTCTCGTTGAAGCATTTCTTAACTATTTTAAATATTTTTTATAAGTTTATCATCAATGATAATGAACCGTACACTTAATATTGTTATACTCTTAAAGCTAAGCATCATCGAAATTCGCCATCACTGTTACAATATCAAGTAAATATCAAAAGTAAATACTACTCGCACGTTAGTTTGCATAGTTCATATATTCATATGTTCATTTTCATAATCATTATCATACATCCGCGATAAATGTTCATAGTTATAACTGATAAGTCAAGACATATGACCTAATAATGTAATGTTCTTCCCGAGCATGAATATGCATTTTTTTTTTTAATAATTTATGTAGCGCAGAGTGAGTTGAAAACTGAACTTCGCCTATGTGAACTATAATTAACAGCGAAATTTCGCGCAACCGATATCGAGACCTGTGCTGGAAATCATTTTTAAAAATATTATTAAACCTATTTTTTTCGACGACTTGTATTCTAGTTTAGGTTTATTTGTAGTGGACGCTTTCGTTATCTATTATTTTCTTTTTAACCGCTCTGACTGAACGATTGTAGATGTCCTTGTTATCAATACATATATATCGCAAGTCAGCATGTGTGTCGAATAAGTTCGCGCGTGCACATATACGCACACATTTGTTTCCATCTACTGCTTAACGATTTAAAATTATTTTCATTTTGGAATGTGTAGCGTACGCGTAAACAAACGGAAAATATCCTTAAAAATCTTATGCACTGTTATAGTTTCTCTTAATTGCACAAAAACAAAGCATTATAGTGATGCAAGTTCGCCAATTATAAATACCTTACACTACTTTGCTTAATATAATCCCTACCTCAGTTATTTCCGTCAGAAAATGAAAAAAAAATAAATAAATAAAATAAAGACTTTGCGTTACTTCTTCGCATGGAGCAGACCTATTTATGAAGCATCGCAAAACCTGAACACCCCTGATCCAAATTTTGGTGAAATTTCGTTGTTTGACGAAAGCTTATTATTACTTATTATGTATTTTCGTAAGCAGTTCCATTTTTTAATAGCATAATTGTGAGAAGGCGCCTGACGTTTGACCTATGTTTGTTGAAGCATATCACAGCAAGCTTACATATATGCCAAGTCGATCTTCTAAACAAATTTTCACCATAAAATCCTAAAACTCTGACTTTCTTGTCATATGAAAGATTACTTTAGGGACTTAAAAAGGACTTTTATATGAGACGGTGGCCAGAAATAACTTGATTCGATTCTCTGCATTTATTTTGGATACCAAAAGTCAGTCAGTGCATCAAGATTCGTCAAAATGTCTCAAAATTTGCGACCTATAGAATACATGGGCGGTCCTCGCACGAACTAGATAACCTCTTATATCGGCTTAGAAACTGATTCTCGAAATGGATCGATCGGTAGGTATGATAAACCAAGCGTCTATTTTTAGACCGTGCGTGTCTTTTTAATTGATTATATCATTTTCCGTATCTGCTTCCGGCATATGCATCTTAAAACTGTTAACAGTTAGAATATCTTGATTATAGTAATTGAAGATGTTATACACTAATGCTTACTGAAACGTTATTCAAGCTTAAAATTAATTTAATAGAAAGATCTAATTATTAAGAGTAAGTAGAAATGGTTTAACGACTTTACGACTTTACAGTTTGCCTCGACGACTTCGACTTAATGACTGATTCTTGTTTCATTGTGTTTCGTTCTCTTTAACTTTTCGCTATCAGCTCTGGACTGTGTACTGCCCTTTCAGGCATCTACACACTTTACATTAATATATAGTTGCAAGTATTGATAGATTGATAGTGAAAAAGTTTGGAAAAGTTTAGTATTCTGCTACGTACCTACAGCAAAACATTGTTACAAAGGAAACATGACAACATGACAAAATCTCGAAAATACAGAAATCTATTAGGAAGTCGAACAAAAAGAAAAAATTGTAAACTTTTAACGACTTTTAAATACGGACGACGATACGAATCAAAATACATGAGCAAATGTGATATTGAGTAACGGCAATAGATACAACGTAAATTTACGCTATGCAAGACAACATGTTGTTATGGTCATTGTGTATGAAACAATTAAAAAGAGTTTCAAGCCCCAAGCTCTAGGATTTATATAAAATATCAAAACATTCTTTCTAACTCTTTCCGATTTAATTTACGGTATTGATCGCAGAAACTTTTGATAAAGACAGACAACTCTCTTGATAATATTTTCAAAGACTAATGCTAAGATAAGCAATAAAACCAGTTAATGGACATAAATATATGTTGAATAAAAAACTGCATACGAGGTGCGTTCGAAAAAAAGAGACTTTAAATTTTGTGGGCTACGTAGATACGATTTTCAAATTTATTTTTTTTTTTGCGGTATATTTATACCCATTTTCTCAACGTATATGTACGTTGATATTATCATTATCATTATCATTATCAACCCAAGGCACATGTTGATGAATACATAAATATATGTATGTATAACATATCTAAAAAAATAAAAGGTCAAGTTTTTCTTTTTGAGTACACCGCGACACTTATCAGTCTCGCCGAATGTTCATTTCAATCGGGAATGTCCGACATGTGGAAACGTTTCGCCGTCTTTCGACGGAAGCAAAAGTAATTTTCGGGAGGAACAATATTTTCGCTTAAAGACTTTCAGACTTTCAAAGACACGCTTTCGATCCGCGACCATCTGCAATATATATACGTTGAGTGACAAGTGTCCGTACAATAGTTTTAGTGGAGAAAATTTAATTTAATTTAAATGGCGGTTTTTCGCACAGCCAAGCTTATCTCATTGCCGCTCCTCTCCAAAAGCTTGCAAGCACAATTCTGTCCTAAAACGAAAAACTGCCTCAAAAATTCAGTATCCAACGCTGCATAATAAAAACGTTGCACACGAGCGGTGAATAAGTCATTGAATGCTCACAGTGTGCAATACTCCCTCGAAATTGGATCATTATTTCAATCACGGTGGTACATAGACCGCCATACAACCGTAAGGAAGATGACCTTCAACTCCGGTTGATCCATGATTATTGAAATCCATCATTGAGTGCCTGATGAAAAATCTCCTTCACAAGTTTGCAGCTCAGTTAGCCAATGGTGATCAAATTTCAATTTCAATCGCCGCCAGACATCGGGTGTAATAAAATAATATTCGAAATAATGGTGTGTTCGTTGGAATAACGGTGGCATTGTGCAATTGATTAACGTAAGTTTTTATTAATTTTTTTTTTTTTTTCCAAAGAAAAGCGGGAAAATTAAACCTTTTGGTCCGCAGCACACACCCTTATCGTTCAACGTGCGAATATAAATATAAATGAAAGCAGAAATGTTTTGCATATCAAATGAATATTTTCGTTGAAAGCTTATTCACATCTAATTAGGATGTTGAGCAAGACAATGTCCCGTATTTTGTTAACAAATAGGCGTGTTCGTAAGCTTAAATAAAACAATTTCGAAGAGGACACGATTTAAGTTTTCCGGCAGCCTGTAAATCCAAATTAGACAATAAAAAGTAAATAAATATTTATGCCTGGAATACGTGTGTCTGTTGAGATCTTGACGATCTCAAAGCTTAGACGCGAGTCATAGTTAACATAAACTATCGTCAATTATCGGCACTTAAGATTAAATGTGCGAAAAACGCCATCTTGAAAGTCGAGCAGTTTCGCTTCCAATATTTCTGTAAAAAAAATGCCCATTTCCAGGAAAAACAAATCCATCGAATCAATGATTTCAGTCTCCAATCAGCCACTAAATGTATGTACACATGTATGTATGTATTTATATATGGTACGCGGGCTAGTGTTAAGTCAAGCAAGAGCAAGAGCGAAAATTGTGGGATATTACACAGTTCAAGTACAAAAAGTACAAAGTGCAAATACTTCAAAAATGAGATATAATTACCAGTAATTAAACTCATAAATGTGTATATATATACGTATGTATGTAAATAAGCATTAATTTGGGAGAAAAGTATTAAGAGATTTTTGTAAACGCAGCCAGCATAGTATATCGAGTAATACTAATGCGCTACACCGGCGCCACTTTAAAAGTTGGCGTTCCAGTGTAAAATGCTCATGCAGACAATTATGTTAGTGTAAAATTAGTTGGTGTGAAATTTCCGAAAATATTTATTTTACTTAAATAAATTTTACAGAGGTGAAGGCTGCTCATATATTAGTATGGCAGTCAATTAAGTTAAATAAAAATTAACAAATATATATATATATATATATATTAGAAATATTACAAAAAGTTTCTTAAAAAATATTTTTTTGGCGCGATAACGATTCGCTTTTATGTAGCCCATCTAGAAAGGAGGTGTAAAAGACTACTTCTGATATGCTGTTCGAAAGGCGTGGGTTCTGTTTGAGGAACGGCAAGTCGTGGTATGTGGACATAATCAGAACGAGTGACACGGAACGCTGAGAGAGCCAGGTAGTCCTGATAAAAGACTTGATTGGTGAACAAAATTCTTTTATCGCTTTAGAACACTGGCCCTGTATATATCTATTCATAAGCACAATACAACTCTTACTAAGCCGATGCTGAAGAGCATCAAAAGTTTTGGGTACACCCTTATCGCACATGAGCCCATGTAAGATCCGCACTGTACGTGAGAAGAGCGTCCAGGCGCCCACCCACACACAAGAATTGTATTCTTATGTACTACCGCGAATGTCAGTTGAAACGTAATACTTTTTATAGCGCTTTAAACAACTTACTCTTGTTGGCATGTTTCGACACTTGAAACGCATGTCTTGTCCAACAGATGTCATTTTGTATTTTTGTGACCACAATGCCACCGTTTTTTCTACATTGACACCGCCAAAGCAGAATGTTTTTGTTTCCCAATTCTTCCTGCGCGTAAAGAGGCAATCTTGGACTTTGGTGGCGTTAAGGTATTGCTTATATGTCTGACCCCATGCCAATAATTTTATGAGGGCTCTATTAAGTGTGTCTCTCGTCCCGCGTGCGTACGTTTATTGTGTAGATCGGTATTGCATGGCCACCTGTCGAGAGAAGAGTGAGAAAGAGTAGCACAAAGTGCTGTCATCGGCAAGCGTGTATATAGGGCTTTCTGTTACGCCAATCAGGTCTTTAATCCGAACTATCCGAAAGATAGTAGACGAAAGAACAAGAACAATATACAGCCATACACTTTTCTTTTACATGTAGGAAGCTGATGGCTCGCAAGCTAGTGCATGTAGGCCTAATCGGTAACACGGCCTTGGTAATCGGGATTCTGACCTATTCGGCTACCAAAACAAACCTCAGGGGTGTCTACAAACCAGAAATATTCACTTTCGTAAACTTCCATTAGGCTTTAATGGAACTATAAAAGGGCTTCATACTACACGCTTGATATTTTTTTGCGAAAGCCAATCACATTTATAGTGCGTACCGTACAATTTGGTTCGCTAATATATGCTTTAAAAAGCCAAATTACTAGCGCAATGAGAAAAAACGAAAAGATAACGGTAAATTTAAAGGCGAATACTATGGAATAAAATAGTTTTTGCTTACATCAGCTCCAATCCTATTTACACGTTCACGGCTATATGTAATACATGCTTTGCAGTGCATAGTAAGAAATAATTTTGTAAAAAATTTCTCTTTTGATTTTTTTTTCACTAGAGTCATTAAGTATTAAGAAAATTCATAAATTAATTATAAACTGATTTAACTTATCACAGAATATTGGGCACATTTGTACAATATATGTATTTACATGTATGTATGGTACTACATAGATTAAAGTTGAGTCATTCGTTTACTTGAAAATGAATGAAGAAATGTTTCTCGTGTCTCAAGGACACGAATCCATATACATATGATTATTATTTATATTATTTTTATTTTCGATTTATTTCTTCTTCTTGTATCGTGAATATTTAGAGTTTTATGGGTGCAATGGGTATACCGGGCGGCAGTAATTTCATATTCCCACGTTTGTATCATCATACCTTTGTGGTGGCAGTTGATTCATTCGAGGATTCAACTATAATCAAAATATTTACTACTATCGGTGATTGGCATTTTGCCAAAGGCTACGCTGAGAAGGTGGCATTGCTATCACGGGTATGTACAACAACAATAGGCAATCATATTCACACGCGCGAACAAATGGATACATTTTACCTCCACAGATATAAAGGCAATTCATTGAACAGACAAATAGGCGTTGCGTTATATATATGTAAATATATATAAAACGTATATTAAATTTATATAAAACATTTGTATATATATTCGCATACGTTTGTGTGTGTCTGTGTGTCTGCGTGTCTGTGTTTTTGTGTGTATGTATGTGTATGTGTGTGTGTGTATTTAGTAGTTTGTCCATATAATTTTACATAAATGACAAACTCGGTTACAGTTACAATCAGCATCGCCTCTAAGTAATCGTGTCACATACAATCATGCAAATGCACACCAACATACGTATACACTTGCACTCAAATAAGCATAAACGTATACACTGATAAAATTAAAATTGTGCATTTTATAACTCAATTTAAATTGTCAAGTATAGGCATCATTGTGCATTTGTTACATGGAGACGGTATTGTTATCATTCTGCCACATACTCACCACCACATCAGCTATCCTTTTCAGCCGTTGATTACACTTTCTAAAATAAAAAAAAAATGAAAAATCAAAATAAATAAAAAAAAATAAAAAAAAAACAGAGAACAAACCGAGAAAAAGAACAAAGAACAGAAATGAATGAATTTATCTCTTGGTTTTTATTGCCTCTCTTCCTATCTTTTTTTCTATTTTTCTTTTTTTGTTTTTATTTTCTTGATGCCTGTTTTTTTTTTTTTTTTTTCTTCTTCTTCTTCTACTTTACCTTGTCTCTTGTGTTTCAGGGTTTGGCTGAAGCCATGGTCAGTGTTTATCGTTCGTCTATGAGCGTATTCCTGCCAACTCCGGCTAAATCGCATTATACGTTTTCGCTACGTGACATTACTCGTGTTTTTCAGGGCATTGTTATGGTGCCACCGAAACGTTTAAACGATCCAGAAAAATTAGGCCGTCTCTGGGCCCATGAAATATATCGTGTTTTTTACGACCGGTATGTATGTGCAATATATATTTTCATAGATATAAGGCAGAATGCTTACAAACACATATATATTTACATATGTATATATACACACATGTTTGCATATAAATGTACAAATAAACATTCATATATTTCTACATATATCATACATACGCAAGTATACAAGTATATACGCGAGTGTGTGTGATAACAATTTTTATATGTGTATATGTCTACAGTCAATGAAAAACAGACAATAGGTAGTTTTATGCTTCCAGATTATTTATGTGTGTACATATGTATATATGCTTCGATGTATTTGTGTGTGTGTGTGCGGGCGTATATATATATGTATATATATATATATATATATATATATATGTATATATGTATGTGTGCATGTAGGGATATATATAGATATGTACATGCATTTATGTATCCACGAGCAGCTTTGTGTATTTTATCCAATGAATTGTTATTTTTTATGGTTACATTTAATATCATCGTTCTTATTGCTCTTAGTGCTACGGCTATATGGGTAGTTGCTGCTGTTGTTGTTAACTGGCAGATAAAGGGTATTATTATATTATTATTATTATTTTTTTGCCCGCCCGGTTTTAATTGTTGTTACATAATTGAGGTATTAAAATCTCGTAAAAGGCAAAAACAGGCACCGTTACCGATAACTATTTGAATTATTCGGTTTTTATGTGTATTTCATTATTTTGTGCTCTCCACATACTATGCATATACTGTTCAGGTTCATAGTTCAAGTAAAGCGAGAAAAAAATTATACCCGTAAAGATCAGAGACAACACAAAAGCTTTTAATTTTACATATGTACGCGTGCGATTATTTGTGGTCGCGATGTCTGGTATTTAATAGTAGCATAAATAAAGAATCATTAAAAGAAATAAAAAAAAAAAAAACAAAAAAAAAGAAGTGATCTTTAAATATTTAGTAAATAATCAACTACACTTAAATGTTACAAAACTAAATTGAAAAAAATTGCCGAAACAACGATTAGATTAGTTAAGGAAAGGTCATCATGCATTTAGTCAAGCAGGGGATATGTCTAGGAAATCCACGGACGTGCGCTCGCATATATACATGCATGTCCGTATACATATATATATTCATGTGCATATATATTTATTTAACACAATTTAATGTCCATGTCGTACGGTAAATACACTGCTTACACATCTGATTTGTTTGAATTGATTATTGTGAGGAGTATCGAAATAACAAAAAATAACAAAAAAGTTTGTAGCGTTCCTTTACCCAACCGCATCATCATCATATTTTAAGCGAATATTATCAATGCCAATATATAACATTTTGGTTAATAGCTCTTTCCCCATCTCTATGTCATCATTATAGGACTTCCGGGATGTTTGAGTCGAAAAGTCAATGGTTAAACGATTTTCATAGGTCTCTTTACAAATCAACCACCATGCACCATTAAGAGAGATGTATATAGAGAACAAAAGAAATGATAACCAGACGAAGCAAGCGCCGGCCTACATTATGGATGCAACTTTTCATCCAAACTGCCATAATTTTTACCAAGTCTAGGTGCAACCAGGTGCTCCGTCGTGAGGCATCTCTGCGAGAGACTACGTGCCAAAATCATTTTTCATACACGCTACACGCAAGCGTTCGGATCATCTTTTGCTTATCATATTTTTCGAAAAATTTATCCAAATATGATATACACAATAGCGACAATGATTTCTCGTGATTCTCTCTCTCTCTAATCTTTTTTTTTTTTTTTTGGAATGGAATGCGCTGACGAACTACAACAGCCGACATCTGAAGATGTTCAACTTATTCGGAATCGGGTTATTTACCTTCATCGATCCTATTTCGACATTTTAGCCGACTTGTCTTGACCACTTGAGATGTTATCTCATTCATAATATTAACCATAGAAGAATGTATTCAGCACATTTTGTTATGGTCACCAAGGAGAGAATACGATTGTGCCTTATTAATATATCTGTAAGGCGCCGAAGTTTACATTAAATTTCACTACTGAACACAATTCTTCTTCCTAATCAGGGGAATCGTACGATTTTTGTCGCATAAATTTATGTTTGCATATATAAAGCAATTTAAATATAAATAGTTTGTAAAATATCTACATAAAATAATATATGCTTGCCCATAAAGTCATTTGTCTTGAGAATTTTGTATTTGGAATTCTGTTTTCTGCAAGATATGAAATTGACCTGATCGATCCGCCAGACGGCATAAATAAAATTCTCAATTTTTCTTTTCCAATCGAGAAGCAGTACTTTAGTACTAAGTTTGCAAGTCATGTCGCTATGAGGATTCCATGCTTTCGCTTTTATAAAAGAGAAATTGGGAGCGAGCAACTCGAATGTCTCGAGTTAGAAACTTCTTGTCGTTTCTTTTATCAATTAATTAATATTGAAAATATTTTAATTTTTTTTAGGTTAATTGATGAAAAGGATCGTGACCAATTACTTGAAATGGTTACGTACGCTTGTAAAACGAGTTTACGTTTTTCATTAGAACAGGCTTTCCAGGAGCGTATGGAAAATCCTGGTGGAAAAGTGACCGCCATGGATTTACGTAATTTATTTTTTGGTAATTACATTGATCCTGACGCTGAACCGAAAATTTACGATGAAGTGATGAGTTACAATAAATTGGAGAAATTAATGCATTACTATTTAAAGGATTACAATGCATTCTCGAATTCTCCAATGGATTTAGTATTATTTCGTTTCGCTATCGAGCACATATCACGGTAAGCGCAATTTTGACATGACATTTGTAATTAAATATGAGCATAACACAATGTCGATTAGCGTTTCACGTGTATTACAAATGCCACGAGGTAATGTATTAATGGTCGGTATGGGCGGTTCAGGGCGTCGCAGTTCTTGTCGCCTAGCTGCCCACATAGCTGATTGCCGTTTATGGACCGTACAAGTAACGAAAACCTATACAACGCAAGATTGGCGTGACGACCTAAAGAAAATCTTACTCTCAGCCGGTTTTAACTTAAATCATACAGTTTTCTTGTTTTCCGATTCCCAAGTAAGTCAAAATAGTTCACATAAATTAATACCCATATCAGTACATCATTGATAGTTAATAACAATCATAATAATGATATAATAAAAATAAAATATGAATAAATACTAATATAAAATAATAAGATTAAATAATGATAATTATATTAAATAAGTACGAGGTTAACAATTGCCAGAAACACTATTTAAATTTTGATTTCGATTTTGCTACCATCACTGCAGGAATATTAAATGTGTCATATATTGTTGTCGAAATGCCTAAAAGTATATATTGGGAAATCGGCGAAGCTAGAATCGGTATTTCTTCTTTTTTTTTTTTTTGTTTTTTTGTGAATAGGTTGCTTTCTTATAGGAATAACTCTCTTCTATTAGCAAGTTACAGCTCTCTTTCTCTCTCTTGCTCAAAACACATCATCGCCATCCAGTTTTAAATTCGAAACGCAAAACCAATAATTTCTTCATTTTTTATCAAATTGTAGGCACTTTAGTGCAGAGATGCTCGTGTAAAATTCGTAAATCAACGAAATCGCACCCATCGCCATTAAGGTGAAAATACATATAAATGTAAAGAGTTTTAAGTTCGACAAATGACCTGTTTTTTAATTACCTAAAAGTGGTGGCGACTCGAACAAAAATTCAATTTAGACTATGCACGAAATGCATACGAAGCGACGTTTCACAAAAAAAAAAAAAAAAAAAAACATGTTAGGATATCAAATTTAAAAACGATGACTTTTAGTTTGAAGTTCTAGCACATTGACAGCCGTCAGATATATAAAACGACAAACGGTCAGATATATTTAGATTTAGAGAATTATTTTGAATGAATTATTTTAAAATAGTAATCGAATTATTAGAACAATACGTAATAATTCTAATAATGATAATGATAATAATAATAATAATAATAATTAGTCGAATAATTCTCGCAATCGTCCTACGTGTTGGTTACATCCGTACAAACATAATAATAGCTAGCTAGCAACAAGTGAATAAAGTAATAAATAGTTGTTTATTTTCTAAAATTAACAAGTAATACAAGCAAACTATATATGTGTACATAGCAATAAAAAACATACATACATTTCTTTATTAGATAACTCATTAAAAAGCAATAACAATACAGGCATAAATAAGTAGAGTTTAGCCTGCTTATTATAAATGCAAGTCAATATTATTAGAAGTAAGTAAATTGGACATTGCATTAATATCATGGATGAGAAAATTTCTAAGCGAGTTTTGCTTTACATCACCATATATGCCACATCACAAACGCATTGCTTCTCTCGGCGAAAAAGCAAAAATCTTCCATTTTTTTATTCAATGACATTTCATGTTGTTGTACCTAACTACTATAAGCGAGTTTGTAAACGAATAGACGAATAAAATCAACGCAATTTAGAGTCATTTCAGCGTTTTATTAAAAATTAACTCGACCTCGATATCTCTTGTGCGAAAAAACGCACAAACGGAAAAAGAAACTTAAACTTATTAAAAGCATATCCGTTCATTATTAATTAATGAATGTTTCAGACTAACGCAAAGAGGAATAACAAACAACAAAAAATACTATAAAAGCTTGGCTAATATTTACATAACTAAAATAACCATCGTTTTCGCTTTACAAACAACTGAAAACAGTTCTGGGAATATACTTAACGAACTCTTAATATATACATATCTATATATTTTTATATCTTACGCCACTTATGATATGTGCGAATGTATGCAACAGCCAAAAAGGCTTGAAATTGACCCATCGACTATTATGGAAATCGGGTTAGAAACAATTTTTGAATCGATCTACGCTTGACAATTGAAACAAGTATAAAATTTATATTCAGCGGGAGACGAATCTCGCATACCTACCACTACGCTTTTCGCATTCCACTCTTCAAGTTCTTTTATTTGATACCCATATCGCTGATATTATAAAGAAAAAATTTATCGCAGTATCTACGAAATCCATTAACCCATTTCTAGGCAGATAATAGGTCTTCATTTGACGAATCTACAAAATAATGTTACACATTCTGCCTTGTTTGCGTTACGGTAATAAGTAAGCATAATGCCTCAAAAAAGTGAAAAAGTGTTTCATAGAGTAAATGTGTGCGTGCGGGCTTCTGCTCCGACCAATTTGGCCCATTTTCAACACCAACCTGCGTGCAAAGTCTTCCAATATTTCCGCCAAATATGTAGTCAATACTTTCATATTTACGATAAGAAAAATGGCAACATCAAAAACGATACGGACGGACAAACATGGCTAAATCAATTCAAAATTTCACGCTGATCAAGAATATACATAGTTTATAGGATTCCCCATCTTATAGCGATGGGTATAATAAATATTAAAATTCAAAAATATTAGGAACCATGCACCATATAAAGCAAACAGACAAAGGATCACAAAACTACTAAGTGCCGTCCAGAAGTACCGCACAAACGCTGAAAGGCGGCAGTGTAAAAATCCAGTTACAAAAATTCTCTAAGACACTACGTAATCACAGATTTGCGACAAGTCTTAAAGGATCCGCTAAAACCTATCGAAAAAAAACATAATATCTTTTGTTATGTTCTGAATTTGTCATACCAGCAAGTGTCCTCCAATTACTCGCCTTCGCCATATATATAGAAAAAATTAAATTTGGGTATAAAAACCGAAAGCTCTTTTTAATAATTTAATAGCTTCTGTGAACCTCTCTCACTCTTCTAGAATGCATTGAGGAAAACTTCTTACGTGAACGAAATCTTTTTTTCTTGATATTTTTCGCTTTCCCATCGAGCGCACCGAAAAGGCGGTGGGCAGTTGCAGCGCAACGGCTTATCAATTGCTTTCTAATTTCCCCAAATGCACTAGCAGTTGCCTTTAAAATGTGGTTCTCTTCATTTCAAAGCATTTTCCAACAACAATGGGCTTTACTGAAACCGATTCGACAGAAAGCAATGCTTCGGCTAAGGAAGTATAAAGTGCTTGATGACGTTTTTCTTATCAATTATGAATTCGATCATAGAGTTGCGCATTTTTTTTCTTTTTGTTTAGTAGCACGTGAAGTGACGAAACGTGTGATTCGATATTCGACAGATGTAGGACAAGCGACACGCCGTAGCGTAAAATCTTCGAGAGAAGAGAACAAGATAAGCATATTTTGACATGACAGGTCAGATAAATGAAAAGATAGCAAAAATTGTTGTGTTAAAGAAGCATATGCATGCATAACGCATTATGAAACTCGTGTGTTCTCCTTTTTGTTGAAACACGATTTTTCGAAAGGGGCTGTATAGCAAAGGTCCTATAAATTTTATTCTCCGTATCCGAGGATTTCGGAATATCGCTAAAATAACGTTAGCCACAGAAAAACGTATAGGATTTTTCCGATTCATTAATTTAAACATTATATGTTAATAAAATAATGCCTTTTCTTGCGGAAAAGTTTAACTTTTTCAATCAATTTGAGTCAGTCACACTCTGGGTCGCGGAATCCCTTAAACATAAATTTCGTACAAAAGTAGCAAAGTTGTTGCCAGCTTTTTAAATGCAATCAATATTTCAAAAATCATCTCTTCTTTCAATACTTAAATGATGTATGCTTAATAATCCCAAGGAATATCGTTATTCTGTTGCCTTTCTTTCGATCCTGAAAAAATGGTCAAAAGCCGACGTTTTCTTGGCCTGCTGCACAGATTGCACAAGCCCGCCACAACTCCTCAAGCTTGAAGTAATTTGTTACGCGTATACGAAATTGCTAACAATTAGCTCTTAAATCGTGTCAAAGATCGTTTCTGTGACCTATTATTCTATCTTTGGGTTCTGGTTGCTGCAATAATATCGGCTTAAACAACGGACCTTATCCGAAGTATATGGCCCATATGGTTGCCTATCAACCTTAACTTTTACTTGCTTGCATCGTCCTTTCTGACCATAAATTTAATAAAGATTTATTGCAATATTGATTTTCCATCTATATAATATTATAATGAATTTGTTCCGTATTGTTAGTTAGTTAGTTCGATATTTTTCATTTACATGCATTCCTATTAATTTCATTTCACTAGTTATATTGGTCACCTGTGCTGGGTTAAGGCATCATCAAATATTCAATAGAAATTTATGCACATATATAACTTGAATGCACTATACATTTATTTGCCTGTGTACGAGTGTGTGGTTGGCCAACAATTTGAAATTTCCTTGCATATACTTACATAATATGCGTGGTCATATATATGCAATGTATTACAAAATTTTACCAATTTCCATTAGTAATTAATTACAATTTCAATGAATAAATGTTATAAAGGCAAGCTGCAGATTCAAGCGTATTGTGTACATGAACCCTTCGTATACATTGTCAAAGCAAGAACTTATTCAACGATTATTGCCTCGTGCATTCCCTCTACATAATAGAATATTCAAGTTATGTTTATAAATTTTCTGTCAATATTATTCATTGTGGCTTAATAATGAAAAAGCCAAAACAACCAATCCATTGGCAAACTTAATGATATTCATTATTGAAGTGCATTATGATTTCAAAGTTAATTAAATTAAAAAGAAGTCGATTGCAATAAATATCAAAAAGAAAAAAAAAAATTTTAAAAAAAAATGCAAAATAATATTTCATCAAGTGCCGATGTTTACTAAATTGCATTAATCATTCTTATCGGAAATAATTACGGAAATAGTGCTTATTGGCAACCTTTAGAGAGAAAGGAGGTAATCTTAAGTAGTAAAATATTATTTGGTCTACGTTCGTGGTTCACGTAGGTGCAAATACAACCTTGCCACCTTCACCACTTTTGATTGTCCACAAAATTGCTGATGTATTTATTAATTTGGTGGACTCATTCGAAAGTATTTTCGGAAAACCACACTCAGTTGTAATCTGTTTGAAAATATAGGACAGTGATCAATGCGCTGTCTTTTCATACATCCGTAGACGACGAAAACTGTAAACTTAGCTTTAATAAGCCATTACTACACGGATCTCTTTTATTGCCGCTTATATGAGATCCTACATTGCAAAGAGCATCAGCTTTTCAGCGTTCATGCTACCACGCTTCCTTGGAAAAAGGCGTTTCCCTCTTATCGCGCCGAAACTAAAACATGACGATACACATATTTCTCATTGCAGTCAACAAATTAAGCGCCCATGAAAAAAAGGAAATTTCAAGTTATAACGGAATTTCTGCTCATAAGAGGTCAATGAACTGATATTAACATCTTCCCTGGCATGTGTAACGTTTTCAGTACAAACGAAGGCTCCTTTCTACGACTAGTTCAAAGTTTTTAATTAAAATAACGACGGCATTATTTATAATTACATACAAAAATCAAAATATTGACTGTACCGAAATCGGTACACGGCCCATGAAAATAGTTGAGAGCAATTTGCATGCTTAGGTATGCACTGGTGTAAAATTTGAGCCGAAATGAATCATTCGACTCCCAATTAACTCCGACCGGTAAATACAACTTTCTTTCTTTCTCGTCCGATATCCATCTTTATCTAATCGGGCTTATCGCAGTCGAACACTATAAATATAAATATATATAAATGTATATATAAGAAATTTGAGAAATGGTATATATATACATATATATATATATATGGTAAAGATGGGCAATTATTTAAAGGCAGAAAATGCAAGTTGTTTCATAGTATAGGCCCATAATAAATTCATCTCTTTTATAGATCAGTCGGAATTTTGCATCAAAAATTGTGAAAATTATTTATGAATTTACATAATTTTCACATTTTATATATGACTACATATATACTACTACTGTACACTAATTGTATTAATATAGAATAATGAACACAACTCAGTTGTAAACTATGCCTAAAGTCAACACTAGACCGCATTGCATTGCTAAAGCGATACAGTTGCGAAAGTTATTGGAAGGAAAAAAAAAAGAAAAAAAACAAATCATATTAATATAGGTCACAGATACCGGCGCAGACTAGCGGAGGCAAATATTGACATTTCCCTATACAATCATAGCATACACATGAGCATATGCATGAGCAGCATATGAAATGTGTAACAATTATAATGATTTCATAATTCACTGCTGGTAACAACTACTCTTATGTGTGTAAATTTTATATTGACATCTATGAAATTAAGTTGCAGACAATAGCAAATTAAGTACAGAAAATCAATAAATATATTATGTAAGAGACATGAGAAGAGTATCAAACGTAGACTAGTTTATCAGATATGATCTTATCTACGGAATTTCATAAGCGCTCAACATTTGCCTGCATATTGCCGAACTGCAAGCAACCCTCTTAGTTATATGTGTGTGCGTGTTTGCAGTTTACAAAATTCACAAATGCATTGGACATGGAAATAGCAATGGTCTCAGCAGAATCAGCAACGGACTCCGTCATCGTACAACAAACGGATGTTTAAAGATCTTCATCGGACACTCAAATGTTTAAACGCATTTAAAAAGTTTTTTTCACAAACAAACAATCGAAACAATTACCGGCACCGTCTTAGAAGCTTCTTCTGAGCCATGGCAGCGTTCACATTTACTACCACACTCAAATATTGATTACATATTTACATGTAATTACATATAAATACTGCCGGATAGAATCTTGCGATGGCTTATATATAGAAGTAGAAGTAAAAGATGTTGCCATGAATAGAAATGATGAACGAGAAAGATAAAAGTGGACATAAAGAGCGAGGGAAAGAGAAAACTAATTTCATTTATAAATCTTAAACTGATTGCCCTCGTCATTTTCATTTCATTCTACGTAGATACGTACGCATTGTGTCCATAAGATCATTGTGGCACAGCTATAAACTTTACAGTTCAACGCGTAAGAGTACATACATTTCAATCCGTAAATGTTCATACGTAAGACGAAATGGAGCTTTTGAAAAGGCAACTCTTCACTGATGAAAATAAATAATGAACATTTTTGGATTTCGGATGGTTACCTACGCGATGAAGACTAAAACGAAAACCGAAACAATACGTACGTCGCTAGTGATGAAAAATGTTATACCGCCGCGCAAAACGTTATGATACCAATATTACGTAAATTTTAACCACACGTTCGACTACGTTTAAGGCGTTTACTACTGTAAGGTCTTTCCCTGACCTATCACTTCGTCCCGTTGCCAGTTGCTGATCCCCTTTTGCATCTCTTACTTATAATAGTTTCTCTTAATGCAATCTAATGTCATCTCCGTCATTCATGCATTTGCGGCTTTTCGAATACACCACAGAAGCCCATGGGGCTAATTCCCTTTAATTTTATTTTTGATTTAAATGTTTTTGTTTTTTTTTTTTTGTCTTTTTATTGATATGTGCTGGTGTGTGTTTGCCTAAAGGCGAATTTCAATTTTGATTTTATTTTAAAATTCATCTCAATATTGAGAGAGTCATGGGTGAGCGTGCACTTACGTCATTGACTGTATATTGTAGTTGTAACTTAATCTGATTTGTCTTTGTTGAATAAATGTTTGCATATACACGCACAGACCTATGATAATCTGGTAGGGAATCGTCGTCCATGATGATTAATGCAGTAGCGGCAGAAACAATAAAAAATGGAAGCGACGAGTTTAATTGTAGTTTTATGGTGAGTTTTAAACCTGTAGCAGGTGGTTTTTGGAGAATTTTATTGTTAAAAAGATTCCCTTAAGTTTAGCAGTCCTCTCTCTATCTTTTATATACTGCCTGCTGCATAGGATTGTGATTAAGCGTTTTTGTAAATTCTTGTACCGTCTAATTTAGCAGTGGCAGTAGCCAGCCAAGATATACCATAAAACAGTCTTAGATTCAAAGCAAATAGAAATTTTAATTTGTTTTTATAAATCTCTTACAGGCCACAGATGAAGCTTACGTTGAGGATATCAATGGCATACTAAACTGTGGTGATTTACCCAATTTGTATCAGCTGGAAGATAAAGCGGCCATTATGGAAAACATGACTTCCGTTGCCAGACAATTGGTATGTAAAGTAATCATTACGTTCTTAATACTCTTTCAAAATATACTTGCCTGTCAATAATAACTAATAATAATCCCCGCACATACCTACATATATATATATTACATGTACGCAAAGGTACATCGAATGGAAAATGAAACTTGAAAACAAGAACAAACCAAAATAAAAAAAATAAAAAAAATCAAATTCTTATTAAACTTGTAGCTAACATTCAATTTACTCTATTTCCGGTTGCATGCCCGCACACGCATTCCTACATACTATATTGAATTATGGATTATATTCCTTTTATACTTTATACTTTACAAAATAATGCGGCATTGCTACGAATCATCCATATTCTGCGATGATTGTTTGCTGCTGATATATACATATAATCTATATATATATATATATATATATATATATATTTATATTTCGTTATATAACTTGACTAAAATACGGCGCTTTCATGAATAAACGGAATTACGTTATAACTGATTATGCACAAATCAATTTCATATGGAATTTCAAATGGTTACCACGACTACCGCTACAACTAATGCTGTGTGTTGCTGCGCGGTTTCTATGACTGCTTATTGGTCCTGTTGTTGGTTACCGTCACATAAAACACCATAGGGCAAAGTTGTTGATCCATTGCCAAGTGAAATGTATGCATTTTTCATAGACCGTGTACGTGAACAATTGCATGTCGCTTTAGCATTTTCACCCATCGGCGAATCATTCAAGGAACGTATACGAATGTATCCATCATTGATAAACTGTTGCACCATTGATTGGTAAGTGCTATTAGCCATGCAAAACTTTTCATAAACAAACTGCACTCTAATACACCGGCATATATAAATATG
>NW_023998415.1:32834808-32846834 GCF_014805625.2 Glossina fuscipes
GTATAAGGAATCTATCGCAACTCCTTTTGACTTATCCGAACGGATAACCTTAGATAGTTTCAGAAAATGATTCAGGATCAATCGATATAATAAAAACCAAGTCTATTTCAAGTTTTTCTCGAGGTTGAATACATCCGCACAAATAGTGGATATACGTACAAAACATGCAATGTTAATGGCGTCTTGAGAATTTCTCTTTGCCAGCAAACGTCAAAAGTATCTTTTCCCTTCAATGAGGGATTAAACATAAAACCAAACTTCAAATGTCTTGCGAAAGCTAATGCATTCGAAAATTGGTTCGAATCCCATGTATGGGAAAAAAAAATCTCCCCTTCAAGCGGTATAAAGAAGATATCATACATCACGTACACATTCATATATCTCTTGCACTTTCACTATTTACTACTGCTTAACTGCCCGTTTATGCAAACACAAGCAGCAATTTATCAAAGATGTTATCAATGATGGAATCTATAAAATCTTACATAACTTTCCTTATATTTTCATCAATATTGCTGGTTGGTGCTGCTGGCCTCGCCAATCGCTTTATTGCATTTATTGCCGCCATCTAACAAAACCAATTAACCACTCAATCAATAAAAACAACAACATTGATTCACAAAAAAAAAAAAAAAAAGGTATATGCCATGGCCAGTGGATGCTTTGCAACGTGTTGCTGAATATTTTATTAGCTCCATGAATTTACATCAACCGGAAGAGATAGAGGAGCAGGTGGTAACAGAGACAAAGTCTCGAGAATCCGCTGAATCGGAAAAAAGCTTAGAAGAAGTTCAAGAAATCGTATTGAGTGATTTGGAAAACGAATTGGTACAAGTAGTAATGTATTTCAATCGATCCGTTGTAGCGGCAAGCGAAAAGTAAGCGAATACAAAAAACACAATAGACGTTAAGTTTTTTTTCCATTTCTTTCATTTTTCTTCTTTTTCTTTTTTTTGTTTTTTGCTTCTGTCCTCTTTACCAGATGTTATACAGAGTTAAGCAGAAGGAATTATGTAACACCTTCGTCGTATTTGGAAATGTTGAAAGCATTTAGATCGTTTTACAAAAGAAAACTGGAGGAAATAACGCGTCTAAGGGATCGGTAAGAGAAGAAGAAGGAAACGCGACAAAATTTAAATTTAAAATGTAACTAAAAAAATGTCCATATCCAATATCATCCAGTTATACGACAGGTTTGGAAAAATTGGATTTTGCTGCTGCTCAAGTAGGAGAAATGCAAGCAAATTTATATGAACTGCAGCCGAAACTGAAAGTGCTATCCGAAGAGACGGAACGTATTATGGTTAATATTGAACGGGAGACTGCTGAGGCTGAAAAGAAGAAAGAAATCGTCGGTGCTGACGAAGCAGCCGCTAACGAGGCGGCCGCTGCTGCCCAGGCCATTAAAGATGATTGCGAAAGTGATTTGGCTGAAGCCATACCGGCCTTGGAAGCGGCTCTCGACGCCTTAAATACTCTTAAACCTGCCGATATTATTATTGTAAAATCGATGAAAAGTCCACCGTATAGTGTAAAGTTAACTTTGGAAGCTGTATGCGTTTTAAAAGGTATTAAGCCAGATCGTAAACCGGATGCCTCGGGCCGTATGGTGGAAGATTATTGGGCTGTCTCGTTGCGTATGGTCAGCGATATGAAATTCTTGGAATCGCTTAAAACATTTGATAAAGACAATATACCGCCGCTTATTATGAAAAAGATAAGAGAACGGTATGTCTACTGCGTACGATAGATACGTTCATGTCACAACATAAAACTAAATAAGAAATTTCCTTCATAATTTTATGCAGATACGTAGCCGATCGAGATTTTGTACCGGAAAAAATTAAATCAGCTTCGACGGCCTGCGAAGGTCTCTGTCGTTGGGTGCTTGCCATGGACGTTTACGACAAAGTGGCACGAATTGTTATGCCCAAGAAGGCTGCTTTGGCTGAAGCCGAGAACGATTTGGCCTCGCAAATGGAAAAACTAAATGCCAAACGTGCCGAATTGCAAATTATTTTAGATAAGCTACAAAAACTCAATGATTTCTTTGCCGAGAAATCGCGTCAAAAGAAAGGCTTAGAGGATGAGATCGAAAATTGCGAAAAGAAATTAAATCGGTAAATATATAGCCTGTTTTCTTATACTTACAACACAAGTGCTTAATATAATAAAACTCGATAACATATTTAACATCCCTTACCCCCTATTCGCACACGCAACATAAATATTGACCTAGAGTCAACAGTTTGCAACACAAGCCCTGTTTTGTTGTTCAAAAGGATTATTGTAAGTTTATAACACAACATTTTGCGCCTCCTATAAAAACGTTCAAAGTTATGCTTTGAAGAGCAACAAAAAAAAAGAAATCAAAATCTACGCTGCATTCAAGTCGAAGATAAAATGTGTGAAACAAAACACACATAAAATCTCTGCAATATGTAGGCAATATAATGTAATCAAATCCGTTTACGAAAGGAGAAAGAAAATTACACGCATGCCATCCAACACGCGGGAGCATATTGAACGTTACGAACATTACGACGGTCCTTAGGGAATATATCTTTTGTTTATTGGAGGAAGAGGAGAAAGTTGCCTTCAATAAACTATTTATTGAAATTGAGTAAATAAAATTTAGCCAGAAACGGCATAAATTAACTTCAATTTATTATTATAGAAAATCACCTGAAGTGATTAGGTATTAATTGAAATGAACATAAGTGCAGCATGGGCGGCATATTGGCTCGCTCTAACAAGATCATCACAAGAGCTGCTCCCCCTAAAATCTTATTAAACAAATTTTCCTTCCCATAGAACAAAAATGAAAATTATTTTCGATATCACTTTTTGTAGAACTTGCGTAACATGCATGGCTCTTAACGAGAGCAGAGTATACATATATGCGAATTTTCTTCTATCTCTTTTTTCTTTGCCATAGCTGGCATAATAGGAAAAAGTGTATTGATTCTATTCTTCCTTCTGTAATACTTAGCTAGCTATAGAGCATCATAAATTACAATATGTTCGCCTATCGCAAATAAAATAAATTAAAGTAAAGTGAAAATATGAAAATGAATCGGTCGCACGTAAAAACGAGAAGAAAACTGGAATCGTTTTTACAATATTCATCACAATTACAATAAACCCAAGCGATTTGCATACATTAGCTCCATTTATGATGAACGTCGTAGACGTATGCAATTGTCTATTTTATTATCTACATAAAGGGCATTAAGGCTTTTGTTGACTGATCTATTCTCGCTATTCATTTCATTGTTTTTCTCGTCACATTCCATACGCAGAGCGGAAAAATTGCTTGGCGGTTTGGGTGGAGAAAAAACGCGATGGGGCGAAGCAGCTCAAAGTCTTCATAAATCCATAAGTAACATCGTCGGTGATGTGCTTTTAGCTGGTGGATGTACTGCATATTTGGGCTTTTTTCCAACCGAAGTAAGTATAAAAATCAAACAAAAGTACCAAAAAAACAAAAAAAACAAAAAAAACAAAGAATTCATATTTGCCTTTGGATACGACCGCTCATCTAGGCTAAATAACATAATGGTTGCAATTTTACGCTCACTTTGATTCCATTTAGTGAGACTATTAAGATGAAATTTTTACAACAACAAAATAACATATCATTGGATGTAATGTAATATGAAGATATTATTTGCATTTATTTTTGCCAGCCCCTACTTAATCCCCTTCCCCTTCCTGAGGACATTCCCTTCCACACTTCTTTTGTAAACCGAATTGAGAAACATTGAGTTTCTTTTTTTTTGTTCAAATTTAACGCAAAATTGATAGACGAATACTAAGGCATTACCTAAATGACACAATGATTCTGCTGAATTCCTCCGATTTCAAAAAAATTACTTCTGTAAATATATTTTGAGGAATTTTTGTCTCTCGTATTTTTCGATGTCATACATGCAGTGATAAAATTAGTATATCGGCGTTTCTGATTCGATGATAGACACAATAATAAAAAAAAAAAACAAGAACGGATTATCATCGGCATCGAGCAATATCTCACTATACGAGTTATTAACAAACGAACTAAAAAAAAAAAAAGAAAAACTGAAAATGTACAAAATCCTAAGCCGTCACTTACAGGCTCGTCTATGGCATATGTGTACAGAAATAATACAGTTATACAAACAGTTACTTTTTCTCACTTTTCCAATTTTAAGTTTTTTGTTTTTTTTTTTTTTTTTTGTTATAGTTTTCTCGAGCCCACCTATTGCCAATTAGTTTTGCAAAACAATGCTTTCTGTCACTTATCCTTCTTTTTTTTTTTTTTTTTCTTTTTAGATTTTTTTTCAATTCCAATTTTTACCATCACATGCACTTTTTGTTTATACGTGCACGTCAAGTTATCAGGTGACTTGAAAAGCATTGTGTTTTTTCCGGTTTTTCTTCCCTTTTCTTTTTGTTGTTGTTGTTGTTGTTTTTTTTTTTTTTGTTTTTTTTTTGCGTTAAAAAGCAAACACACACAATACTGAATAGAATACCATTCTAGCATATATGTGTAGATGTGTAGGTGTAGGTATGGAGTTTCGTAGATGCACTCATGCATATATATGCACATATACCAGGCTGTCTGTCCATCATATCGGATTTTGTTGGTTTTAATCTTGCGTGCTTTTGTGTTGTCAATCAAATTGAAATTAATTACTGTCACGCATTTTGCATCATCCGCCAAACCAAACATAACAACCGTACTTATGTATGCACACCATCGCAATTACATACAGATATATTCACATGGAATTACATAGCACTTATTGACTACCTATGTCTCTATGCGAGAAAGCAAGCATATGAATTTGTATATGTCTGCGACAGTTGCAGTATTGTTACGTAAACGTACTGTCAATGATATTGATGATGTCGCCATAGTTGAACGCTATGAAAGTGCAAGACAGGAGAAAAACGCTAACCCGAATGCTACTATATGTTTGTTTTGAACGGAATTAACTATAGCTGCATTCATAGACAAATGTCTACACAGATTTAAATAAAATAAATGTAAAGCTAAAGTTAATGCTCAATAATCAATAGGTAAAAATGGCACGAATCGGAATGACAGCAAATATTGGATACACATTAACAATGATTTTCCCGCTTCATTAATTACGATACACTCTTCTATACGACATTATAAGGATTTAACCTACATTTGAGAGCTTTTTCAGAGCTTTGATTATTAATTAACGCTTCTTCAAAACCACATCAATCTCTCACATCATCTTATTTAGAAAAGTTATTTGCACGCAGTCTAAATGCATTCTCAAAACTTATTGCATTGGAAAGAATTGAATTTTTGCCAACTACTTTCTTACCTACTCAGGCGGATAAAACGCAATTAATAGAGCAGGGTTCTCTTCTTCTCTCATCAAGGGCAAAAATAATAATTTTAAAGATTGAACTGGCAAAAGTCCAGCTTATAGAATAACCAAGTCTTTCAGAATAGGCCCTAAACAACTACTACCGCAATAAATTAACAAATATAGTATCATCAGTAGTGCACCGTCAGCCTGCGTATAATTTCATGCGCCAGCTGTAGAGCAGTATTGTTTACGATGAGATCGTATGAATATGCAAGTGACGAAAGCGGGCTTTTTTTATTTTCCTTTTTACTCAATAAACAAAAGAATAACCCAAAAACACGCAAAAAAAAAAAAAAACAAAAAAAACAAATAACAATAACAACGAAACGATATAAGTCTTGTACATACGCTTTCATAATAAACAAAATTTTAATGGACATATGCATACCTCAGATAACGTTTAATTAATGACTTTTCTAAATAAAGCAATGGTTATGTCTTTCGTATGAATTATTTAGTTATTACATAAAAATCGCTTTCATCCGACTTCGTATTAGACCAAGTTCGTACCACTCCATCCGTCCATTTTTAAGACAACATTGGCTTTATTTACAATTCTTTTAGGTTTTGCGTACAAATTATTTACAGAAATTTGCTGTGTAGATGCAACGTTTTAATGCTACTTCTGTCTTCGTCCATATAAATGTTATGACTCAACTCTCTTGACTTGCCGTGCTCTTCGGAAATATTCTGCTAACAAGCAAGAAACCAGAAGAAGAACTCTTCGTATTGTGATATTTTTATATCAAATCTCTTTTTCCGCAAACTCTTCTTAATCATTTTGTCAATCGTCAATGATGTCAATGCATTTGCATCTGATTTTCCAATTTTACAAATTTCATTTTCTAGAAGTTTTCGACTAATGTTCATGTTGTATCAAATATGATTTGTGGAGTGGATTTTCGTGATATAGTAAAGCAATTATTTTTTCAGTATCGCGTTTACATACTTGAAGACTGGAATGAATTGTGTGTAAAGCGGAAAATACCGTGTTCAGAGAAGTTTTCATTGGCTTCGACTTTGGGTAATCCGATGCAAATTCGAGCTTGGTCTTTAGCTGGTCTACCTTCCGATAACTTTTCAGTGGAGAACGCCATCATTGTCAGCAATTCGAATCGTTATTCATTATTGATAGATCCTCAAGGTATGTCCAATTTCTGTTTTCTGTTTTTCTTTCCACTAATTTTAATTTAATATAACTATTCGGTTATTCTATTTATTATTTATTAACAGTACAAGCTAATAAATGGATAAAAAACATGGAAAAGAAAAATAGTCTGAAAGTGATTAAGCAAACTGACGCGAATTATATGCAAGTACTTGAGCTATGCATTACATATGGTACTCCTGTACTAATTGAGAATGTTGGTAAGTATCGTAAATATCGAGACTTTTTACATTACATTTACTTACAAAGAGCAAATGTTCTTAAGTTTAAAGGATCTCGCTAAGAAACTGGCATAACATGTAAAATTGGTGAACTTGCATTAGTGCATACTGTACATACACCAATTGTGGTAGAGATGTATGCGTAACATTCAGAGGGACTTGAGATTGATTTATATATATATATATATAACGATTCAAGTTTGTCTGTCTCTCTGTCTGTCCAATTATTCAGATATTTTCATAAAATTTGATATACCGACGTATGGTGGCCCAAGGGCAAACTCTCGCAAATCCATATAGGTCAAGTTTAATCTATTTAAGTTCCATGTCAAATTACTCTTAAGAACTAATTTTCTTGTATGAGACACTGACCTTTTCATTATGTACAAATCCAATTTTCCTGGCATGTACGGGGTACATGCCGAAGTGTTCAAAAACTTACCTCACACAATCTTTGAAGCTTCTGACACCCAATTAGGATCTCGAAATATTGTTACTCATCTTACTGAAAATTACATTATTTTTCCATTAAACCACTTCTGACAATATGCTGCTATATGAGAAGCGGCCCAAATTATTTTCAATACCATTCGCCCTCGGGCCAAAACATATCGTACCGTACCGTATATTATGAAAATGTTTTAAAATTACGACCTAGAGGTTTGAACACAAAGATACATGGACAATTTTCAAACGGACGAGCGGACGGACAAGCCTAGATCGTGATCAGAAGATGATTCTGGACTAATGGATATGATAAAAATAAATTCTTTCGTGCGTTACATACATTCGCACAAACTTAATTCACCCATAAATAAGCAGATATTTTTAGAAATTTCTCATTTCTAATTGCACCTATCTATGCATATGGTGGATACGTATGCGTTTAAAAGTTCATAAAAGCCAAAGTTATTGAAGCTCTAAATTTACGCCTTTGGTTGCGTAATTTAACGCCTTTATTTAGATAATGAGCAAAATATCAAAATGCATTTAAAATGAAAAGAATTAAAATCAAATCTGTATTAGCGCATCGCTCTTAGCACATTAACTTGAGTAAAGACAGATTCATACACATAAACATACACATACACATAGCACAGAAAATTCGTGCTAAAGGGAATTAACTATTTTTATATTTCTTTTGCTTTTTTGCACTAATTTTTAATGCAAAGTTTTTCATCGCTTCATGTTCTCAAATACATTTCGGTGTACTGTGGTTTTCTTTCTTATCCGATTACAAGGTTTTATTTTATTTTTTTTTATTTTTGTTTTTGTTGTTATCCCATTTTCATGGCTTGCTAAACGATAGTACAGCTAATCTATTGAAAATAACTTCAAAAGGTTAATGATGCAAAGAAATGAAGCATAAATGATTTTAACTTCAAGCATTAAATACGAAATTAAGTACAAGCTTGAACAGGTAAGCATTCATGCAACAGTGTATTAACGGACCAATGCGCCTTAGGCGAAATTATCGTTAATATCACGGAACAATTATTAAAAAATGTTAAATAAAAAAAAAAAAAATCGCTAAAACAAACCCAAACTATTTTCCCCATAAGAGCGTGAACTACACAAAATGGCTAGAATGTTAGTTAAATAGATATGTAGATACTCGATATTTCAACTAAAGAAATTTCTCGTCACTGTGCCCTGACGATTCTTCAATTTTTTATGTCTTATCAACGGTTTACTTAAACGCTTGACTTGTATTTCATCCTCAAATTGAAGCAGTATACTAATGGAATCCTATTCTTCAGGTTGTTCCATAAAATTGATGGCATGACGCGATGGTAGCTCACGTTCACATGGTGCGAGCCTCCAATTCCCATGCTGCCGATCTGAGCTCCGGGTCTAGCAATATATTGCATTTTATGTAAAAGCTTTCTAGTCCTCACTAGTTACGAAATCAGATGATTTTGCACATTAACGAAGATAACGGACCAAGTTTGAGCCACATTGATCCGTTGGATTTGATATATAATTTGAATTCGTAGAACAACATCATCTTGTACATAGGATCTTATCTCGGGGCATTCTATTTTCATTTCCCACACTTGTGTTATTGGCTTGGAATCATTCATTTTATTATAAGGTGTATAAATTTATGAACGCTGTCTCCTTTTTCCGGATACAGGGTTCATTTTCGCTGAGAGTGCTCGAGGGTATCGTGCAGACTTCCTCCCCAATGTAGTCATCTACTCAAGACGTCCAGTAAGCAACCAGTAGATTGTAGAGAAGCTAACGATAGCGTACTGTCAGGGTTTCGAACGTAGCTGAGTTGATTACTTCTCTTAGTACAATAAATCCATAAGGTGGGTAGTAGGGATAGGTAGGAGAAAAATTCCAAACCCAAGTGTGAAATTACGAACATAATGATACGCGCATAATTCGCCGATAATTCTAAAGCATGGCTTGAACTGTGCGGAATCCACACAGTCGCATGTGCCGTGCTTTGGCGGTTAGATGTGACAGCATTGGTTAAAGTGGAGATTGGTGCTTGTCAAGATCTTTCGGTGGAACGCTTGCATGTTGACATACCATGTGGAAACATCGGTGGAAGCTGGTATGCCCAATTACTTTTTGAAGGCTGCAAGTTAACCAATGTGTGAGGCCTGAAAGCTTCGGTGCGGCCCTGCGGATGGCTGTGATTACCCCCAAATGCAAGGGGATTAAATAAGTAGTGGTGCTTGATAGGCTTCGCCCTTTCCAGAGGGGAAGATTTGAACCGTACCTGAACTTTCAATCTGGCACCCGGTCCTTGAAATATGCCCTCACGCCAAATGCAGACGTTAAACATCTATACAACTCATATGTAAATCTTCGCAAATATTCGAATACTTTTTTTAAATTGAAATCAATTGTCAATTGAAAGAATTGTCGCACCGAGAAAGTCTATAACAAATGTATCGACATAATCTAAAAGGCATGAAACGAAAATTCTATAAATGCTGCCATCTGTTGAGTATTGTACTTAGCACCCTACTAGTGATAATAGCAGGTAATAAACTTATTACTAAGGAAAGCGTTTTGATGGATGGAACGTTCAAATGCATCTCTCGATAATTCGGGCGATGCGCTCGCTTGATCATCAGATTTCTCTGCATCTTTGGTATGAAAATTTTTCAGGGCAGAAGATAGTTCATCGATTTTTACATTATAGCAATTGCACACTTGCACATTGCGAGCCAATTTCAAAGTATATCGAGTCATAAGAAATGCGCCTTGGAGAACGTGTACTGAAAAAAAGTTTGTTCGAAACCGCAATCAGAAATATTATATGTTTTAGTTACGTTTACTTTCGCAGCAAAGAAATGGATGAACAACACACATATTATTGATAAATGGCTATTATTACTTTCTTTTTTTTTTAAAGGCGAAACACTGGATTCCAATTTAACTCCAATTTTGGAAAAGAATGTAATTAAACATAAAGGAGGATATGTTATCAAATGCGGTGATCAAATGATTGAGTACAATAGCAATTTTCGTCTTTATATAACAACATGTTTGCGTAATCCTCATTATTCGCCCGAAATAATGGTTATGGTAAGTAAATTAATGCTAAAGCTTTACATAAATTTTTGTTAGATATATAAGTGAATCACAAGCAAGAAACATACGTAGCCGTACAGGTCAGGTAACCATGTAAAAGTGCGGATAGGTAAACTAAAAATATATTAAATTTATATCATTTGTGTGGTGTAATAAAATAACGACACATATATATGTGCACACGTACCCACACACACACACACACACACGTGTATATTGTAATTCTGCTAAAAAGTAAATTGCTACAGGTAACCAAATACTTAAAAGTCATCGAATGTATATTATATATATATATATATATAAATGACATAATGACTTTGATAATGATAATGGTGATGTTAGAATATGTAAATTTTCAAACATTACCCCCATTTTATTGCTTTAAAAAACGAATACCGAAAGTTTGAAAATTCATCCATCCACAAACACGGGGACACAGGGATATATGTGCGCACACAAACCTATGCACATACAAACAGCATCTATACATATATATGTAATATGACGAAAAATTTTACTGCTGATGTTAACAATTTGAAACAGTTTTCACAAAATGAACAAAATGAACACATTGAACAAAAAGAAACATTAAAATCAAACACAAAATGGAAAAAAAAATAAGAAAAAAATATTTTCATTTTTCCAATTGATTTAAATGAAAACTTTGTTTATGGTTATATTCTAAGTTACTATTGTTGTTTTTATTCTCGTTCTTTTTTTTTTTTTTGTGTCGTTTTTCTATTTTCCTCAAACAAGGTAACCGTTATAAATTTTATGATAACCGAGCAGGGTTTGCGTGAACAATTATTAGGTACCGTTGTGGCTCACGAACGTCCGGATTTGCAGGAGAAAAAGGAACAATTGATTATTGAATCGGCAAAGAATCGCGATGATTTGTATACAATTGAATCGAAAATTTTAGAGGTAAGCACGTTCTACAATATATATATATACTTTCCCTATTTCTCTCTCTCTCTCACTCTCTGTCCCCCTCTCTCTCTCTCTCTCTCTCTCTCCTATTAGAAATCTTTCAATTTCTATTCGTGCTTAGGTTAATTTATAATGTTTTGTTTCAGTTTAAGTGAATTTTTCCAATTTCAATTATCGTTTTTATACTCTGTATGTGCACAGTTAGCTGTATAAACAAAAACACATTCACGTGTATGAACGCAGTTTGTATATACATGTTTATTGTTTGCTCTTCTTGTTTGCTATTTCAATGGGGGATTGTTATAGTGAATTTTATACTTTTCAATTTTTTATAAACAACATCACGATAAGTTATTATAGGTTAGTTATGCGGTTTACACATCATTGTAAGTAAAAACTTTTTGTGAAGATCTCGTATGCTGGATAACGTAAGAATATATGTTTACATAAAACTGATAACGTAAGGGTTTCGCAAGATATTAAATCTCGTGCGTAAAAACTTTGATGAAATTTCTTAAATCTTACAAAATTCCGAGACATGTTGAGAATTTAAACTTCGGATAGCATAAAGCACAAAATATATTTAGGCAAGAAAGTGTATGCAGAAATAATAAGTTAAAAAAAGCTGATATAATGAATATATATGTATGAATAAATAAGTGACTTATCCGAAATTCGTGTTATACTTGGTATAATTCTTTAGAAGTTTGTTATATATATATATATATATATATATATATATATATATATATATATATA
>NW_023998415.1:32846934-32912883 GCF_014805625.2 Glossina fuscipes
CTCTCTCTCTCTCTCTCTCTCTCTCTCTCTCTCTCTCTCTCTCTCTCTCTTTCTCTTTCTCTCTTTCTTCACATACTATCCCTTTCTCTCTTGGTCGCTAACCTTCTTTATAGTTCGCATTCGCTCTAAGTTATTTCGTTTTGTTTTCAAATCCTGTGAAAAATAAAAAAAAAAAATTTCTAGTTGATGTGAAAGCGCAATTTTTCATTATTAGAAAATCGAATCATCTAAAGTGAATACGTTGAAAAGAAAAACCCCTTAAGGTTATGCAAAGATTTCAATTTTAATTAAATATGTCCCGAAAGTTATGAAAAATACGATTTCTTATACTTATTATACCGTATCTCTATATATACGATGTTCATAAATTAATAAGACGTTTTCATATATTTGACTTAACACGAATAAAAAAAGATTTGTTTGCCTTTTTGTCAGCTGAAAAGCAATTTATTTCCTTTCCTAAAAGTAGGCAAGCATAATATGTAATACTCTTACCTAAATGTGGACAATAAAATTCTTTTCTCTTTACATTATCAGAACACATAACGAATGTTTTAAAGTATTTTCCATTTTATTTTTGTACCCATCACCGACAGATGAGGGGTGTATTCATCTTGTCAGAAAGTTTGCAACACTCACAACATAGCTTCAGGGACTAACAATGTATATATATTCTTGATCAGCATCAAATTCTGAATTGATTTATACAGGTCTGTCTGTCCGTCTATCCAATGTCGATTGTAAACATTCTCCTGACCGCAAAAATGAACGCATCGACTTCAAATTTGCCGGAAACATTGAAAATTCCTGCACACACCGTCGAACGGCACGGCTACAGTACCACGTAGAGTGAGGATACCTTTCTATTTCACGAGAAATAACAAATTGGCTTTTTGCTCATTACTAATAAACTGAGAAACGGATAACTCTACGAAAAATTAAACATACACTCTGTGGGTGATGTTCTAGTAGTTCTATAAAAATGGAACAAATCGGCCACGTCTACGCAGCTGTGTGTTCTGCCGTTTGCAAATAAACAAATATCGCCTACAGAAGTGCAAAAGAATTTGGAATTGATCCAAACCGGTCAAAGAACGCGCTTACAATGCTCACTAGTTTATGTAACGGAAAGTATGAACACCTTTCGTTTCCAAGTTTTTTTCAATGTTACTCATAAAGTACCGTACATGGACCACATAAATTTGCACTTTTATTTTGAAAAGGCCGATCGTCCTTCACCTTTTCCGACCGAATATAATTTTCTTTCTTGCTCACTTTTGTGATTTATGCAAGGCGGGTTTGTGCGCGTATCGAAGTTATTTCCGTATCCATATTGGCCACTGAAGTTGTTCGCTTCATTCGACTTCAGGCAGCGAGATAGGTGAATACATTTTTAACAGTTTTTTTAAGAGGATATTGGACAGATTGCATGCAAGACGGCAACAAAATGAACATTTCTGCCTTATGCTGAGCATAATCACTGAAAGATTCTATCTCGCTATGTTTATTGCATTTTTGGTATTCTGACGTTTATACCCCATCATCCCAGAAAGGACGAAAAAAGTGAGGATGATTTTTTCTATTTTCATAATAAAAGCTTTTGTCGCATTAGCGTGAGGGAGTTGTAAGCGCGTCTTGGGCAAAGTTTAAAAGTGACTTCGAAATTCTTTTGCTAATTTCGCGACAATAACTTCATACTCGCTAACGACATAACGTGTACCACAAGTACTACACATTCGCGCAGTCAAACTGGTGAACGGATTAACAGACGGACATGTTTAAATGCATTTCAAATTTGGATCTGGCCAAAAGTTTATATATATTATGGGGTTTTTGAAGCTTGTTTCTGAGGCGCCTTTCATCAATTCCAAAACTTTTTTTGCATATTATTACGAACACATTTGTGGGCGTTGAACGCCCAATAATAAAGTTTCCGTCAAGTTTCAGCTTGCTTTGTTCAATTTTTCAACCGTATTTCACTTAAATACTCTAAGCAAATGGCGGGAGAGAGAGAGATGGAGTCCATAAACGAATCGTTGAACGCAAATTAATGACTTAACCAAATTAGGATTTTTCACTAACTATACATAAATTATATTCATAATAATTGCACAAATTGAGTGATAAGTGTTTGTGCAGCGAGGAGGAACTAGTTTCATTATCTGGTCTGCCCTTGTTTATAATTTCTGTACATCACTTTTATGCAGACATCGATTTAACTAATTTCGGTAATTTTTCTAATTTCGTCTGAAATGAAGAAAAATATGTCGATTTCATCCCGTAAAAAATATGTATATATATCTCGATTTCTGCATACTCTATCCATCTTGGAGTTTAATTTTTGTGACAACCAACTGGTCGATATGGCTGTGTTAATGTATGCTCGTTTGCTTATTTGTTCCAAGAAAAAAAAAAAAAAAAAAAAAAAAAAACAGTAGCAAGCAGAAAAAAAAAACAAATTGATTGCATTAATAGAACGTTACAAATGAAAAATATATCATCATCTAGATGGCGCATTGCAGAGGCAGGAAGGAGGAAAAGTTACTTGTTCCTTATTCAATTGTTTTCTTTTTTGTCTTTTAAATTTTTTTAAATTTCTCTTTTCTCATTTTTCATTATTTTTACCATATAAGCAAAAACAAGAAAAAGACACAAAGCTGAAGATTGCTCATTTCATACATTGTGCGGACGTAAATGCCATAACATTCATTGTCATTGCGATGGAAAATGATGTAAATGCTATGGCATTTCAATTTTGAAGCCAATTATTTTTCATTTAATTTTATATAACTGCAATATTATTAATCGTAATATATATATATCGTCATTTGCGTTACTGCATTCATTGTTTATTATAAGCAAATATATAATAGTTGCGCTTAAAAAACATGTCTAATCAGTTTTCGAACATCCGAACGAATTTTAAAATGAACTCAATCTCTCTGTCAACTGTTGAAAGTCCGTGAAATATGTACTGACCTTGCTATGAGCAAATGCTTTGTTACCTGCTTCCGTACACAAAGTCAAGATGCACTTACTTGGTTGTATAACTTGGCTACACGTACACCTCACATCGAAAGATTGAAGTAACCACGTATTATAGCGTTATCCTTAAGGATAGCGTGACAATTTTAAACGTCCAACTTGTCGAATCTATTTTTTTTTTTTTTAGTCTTAAATCTGTCAAAATTGAAGAAGAAAATTAAAACTTAAGAAATGTATTGATTGAATTGTCTTTGATTGAATTACCGTAATAGTAAAAGTTAATGTGATCTATCCACATATATAGCGGCAGAGTTTGGGGGGGAGGGGAGGTTGTGCTCTTTGCTTTTTGTTTGAGTGCATTTATATGCCGTTTAATGTTTATTTCGTCCTTTCTCTCGCTTGCATAATGCAATAAAATGTCATGAAGCTTAATAGAAATCATATTAAATCGACTTAAAGAAGAAATGAGTTTTCAATATTCGAAGCGTTGTATTATGCGAGAGGAGAGTACTATTGTATTATTTGTGTTTGATTTGCCAGGTTCTGTCAACATCCGAAGGCAATGTGTTGGAAGATGAAAATGCCATTAACATTTTGTCATCCAGTAAAATACTGTCAGAGGAGATTCAAAAGAAGCAAGTTGTTGCCGTCGCAACCGAGGCGGAAATTGATGAGGCACGTCAACGTTATGTACCGGTAGCCAAACACTCTGCCATACTATTCTTTTGCATCAGTGAACTGGCAAACATTGATCCGATGTATCAATATTCGTTGGGATGGTTTTTAAATCTATTTGTGAATGCCATACTAAAGGCACCGAAATCGAACGCACTAAAGGAACGTTTGGCTAACTTAAATGATTTTTTCACAAAATCAATTTATCAGAACGTATGCAGATCATTATTTGAAAAAGATAAACTCGTCATATCATTGGTCATGTGCTTGGGTATATTGGTATCAAGAGTAAGTGATTTTTTTTTTTCTTTCCTATTTGTATATACATACATATTTACATACATATATGCGATATAAATTTACAGCAATAAACGAATCATTAATTTACTAGAAGATAACAACATTTGAAGCAATCATTTTAATGAATGTTTTTTGCTCCTTTCATTTGCTAATTTTCGACCAACAACCAACATGAAAAAACAAATCCAAAAAAAAAAATTAAATAAATAAATGAAAATAAAAACCTATAGAAGAAAACAAAAGCAAAAAGTAATGTGGGAAAAACGCACACCAGAAACAAACAAAAAAAAAAAAAAAAAAAAAAAAAAACATTTCTATGCTTACTTAGCCTATTCATTTGTTCATTTATTTTCCTTCCATTTCTATATATTATACATATATATATATACAAATTTTTATTTCTATTTACATTTACATATACATATGTATTTACTTTCCATTTGCTTTTTGTCTTTCTGTTTTTCTTTATATATATGTGAAACAAACATTCGTCTAAATCTTGCCCGTACCACCTAACGACTCTATACCGAATGTAATGTAAATGTTCATCAACACCAACATCGACCTCATTTTTGATCTGATGTTCTATGCTGGCTCGCTGTGCGCATATATATTGTTCATGGTCGCATAATGGGAACTCTGGGCAACAAATAAAAAAACCAAAAAAAAAAAAAAAAAAAAAACCGCATACAAAACACAGGGCAAAGTAAATAAAATGCACTTGTTGTTCTTTTTAACGGGAGGCGTTGGCTTGCAAAATATTCCACCTAATCCGGCATCGGCATGGCTTCCCGAAAAGGCTTGGACTCAAGTTGTGCTTGCCAGCAACTTGGAAGGGTAAGCAATCGCACCATACAATTTCTCTTCTCCACACACATTATACACAAACATTCATATACCGACACAAAAGCATTGCAAAATATACATTTTGCTTATACAGCTTTCTTAGAATATAAAGCCAACACAAAAACACAAAAAAGGTTAAATGCCTTTTTGAGGTATTATTCCAAAAAATTAAGTCCTTAAATACACGTTTTCGAGTAAATATTAAATGGGCCTCTATGCATATTTAGGTACATGCAAATGCATTCATTAATGTATTGATCTTTTTTCTTGTTTCTTTTTATACCCATCGCCGACAAATAAGGGGTATATTCATTTCGTCAGAAAGTTTGCGACGCGCAGAGGAAAGCGACGGGAACCGCACAAGTTATATAAATTTCTTGATCAGCTTGAAATTCTGAATGGGTTTAGGCGGGCCAGTCTGTCCGTCTGTCTATCTATAGGTTTGCCTGGCTGTGGCTAACATTATTGCTGGTCGCTATCAGCTTCAAATTTGACAAAAACATTGAAAATTCTTAGACCCGAGTTGATATTGAAAATAGGCTGTCCATCCCACCTTCTGCGCATTCGTGCAGTATCGGCAATAAACATTCTTGCCTTCGCAAAAATGAAGATATCACTTGCAAACTTCCAAGAGGATTTAAAAGGGATCGAAACTTTTCCTACAACAAGCCCACTCGTCTATATAACAAAAACTTTTTTGCTTATTACTCATATAGTATTACACATGCAACTGAGAAGTTTGTACTTTTATTTCGGAAATAGAGAAAATCAGCCACGCCCATCGAGTATTGTAGAACATGAAAACAATCCTTTCCCCGTTTTTGTTTTTTTTTTTTTTTTTGGTCATGACCGAATAGAATTTTCATTCTTGTTTATGCAAGACAATGATTTATAGCAAAATTTAAGTTATATGGAAATTGCTTGCTAACGACAGCCCAGCACTTATTGGATATACCAAACACTTATTCTTATGACATACCGACTCTAACCTTGTTCTCTTCATTGCCATACCCGCATCATATGGCTTAACTCTATATTAAGGAAGTTGTAAGAAGAGCAAAAAATTATGATTGAATGTTGCATATGCATGCTTTCATCTATCTAATACACGCCAATTACATATGTACATATACACATAAAAGGGAGTTGTTACCACCGAACATAACCTTTAAACTTCTCTACACAACCTCAAAAGTCTACACAACCTCGAAATTATCGATACTTTCCAAAGTATTCAACTAACTTGTCATAATTAAAATAAGTATCGTTACTAACCATGGTTAACACACTACATGACAACAATTTCTTTTGATCCTTGGCTAATAATATAATAAAAAAATGTTCACAAGTTATTTTTCTTAAAAATTTGTCAACACATTTACGTTATCTTTTTGCATAAAATCACAACGAAGACAATCGTCCTTTTGCCGCCGTCTTATACGTATCCGTACTAGAGGAGGGTCTACTGTATGAATTAATTTGTATATTCATATATCGTGCGGATTTTATTATTTATGAAGATTTATTTAATGGTTGCACTTATTTATGTATTTTTCGCCACATAGTTATGAGCACATTTTATAAACTGCTTATGTTATATTTCGTAATAATTTCCCTTCATTAGCATATTGAAAAAAAAAAATTACTACTATTTTGCAACTTTACAAATTATTTCCTAAGAGAAACTTGCATAATACACTGCTACATGCGGACAGCCAGTAGTCCTTTATTCGAGTACATACGCAATCTATATATGTGACAGAAACAAGCATGACGTGCATATCCAAGTATTAACTTCTCCAACGTATATATATATATATATATATATATATATACATATGTATATAATTGTATATAAACAAATCGACATTCGCAGATGTCCTTTCGTCTCATTGAAAAGCAGGATTCTCGTTTTTCTTCTTCTTCTTTTTTTCAATAATATCTTATTATGCTTTGTAAATTATACAAAAGATTATTATAATAATAACATTATGAAAAGATTTGTGCGGATTTTTTTTGCAACTTTTTCTTCTTTTTTTCTTCATTCTAGACTACCAAAGTTTTTTACAAATTTTGAAAAAGACATTGCCAAATGGAAAACATACTATGACTTGTCATCACCAGAGGAGGCTAGCCTTCCGGCACCGTACGAAAATGTCGATGAAATGTTACACTTGATAATTTTAAAATGCCTAAGACCCGATAAAATTGTTCCAGCTGTCAGGGTAAGTTTGGCTAATAAAAATAATCACAAAAAAAAAAAAAAAAAAAAAAAAAAAAATACGCGAAAAATGAAAAACTTATGAAATAATGTTAATAAGCTGTACATTAGATTCCACTTTAATGTAAACAAAAGTGCAATGTAGTACGAAGGATATCCGACATTTATTACAGAAGTTTGACGGTAGCGCTGTGCTGTCTGATTTATTGAACTATGAGTCTGTTCAGATATCTCACCTTTTTCGTGTTGTTGAAGGTGATAATACTCCAAAGGCTATTATTATTCTAAAACTCTTAAGATGTTACCTCCCCCAACTATGTTTGTAATACGTATATGATGAAGATGCTCGAAAGTAGTATAATATAAACGTGCCCCTTAAGAAAGTCAATAGCGTAGTCTGTACGTCCGCTTAATGCTATCAAATTTGGGACGTCAAAGGTCTCACTGATAAAGTGAATGTCCTGACCTGAATTTGTCTTATCGTCAGTAAAATACTTCAATCGAGACGTATGAAGTTAGCATAAAATCATCTACACCACTTATAATGAAGGTATATTAAGGTTGTACGCATCTATGCCATACCTAGAAAGACTTAAGAAACTTTATGATAAAACTCGATGCAGAAACACTTCCCGAATCAACTTAAACATCCCTGTCAAAGAAGCCTCATGAGTAGTAGAGTAAAACTCTTCTTCCTTATTTCCGTGACTTTGTTTTGGTAAAGTACAAATTAGAAATTTTTTTTCTTTCCAGTTATTCTGATTAAGCTTGTTACACTGACTTAAGAACGAAAAATTCTAGTGTAAACATTCTCGAGAAATCTTGATAAAAAAGTGTGGTGTGGCAACAAGATATAAATTTTATTATCTAATAACGAAAACTACAACAATACAATAATAAATCAAAATTGTTGCGATAAGTTTGGACTAAAGCGATCCATTGTTTGGGCGCATAAAAAATAGGCCTTTTATATGGGATAGAAAGATACAATTTATAATCGTTTATGACGAGGACAGATAAAAAATTGTATAATGCGGTATAGTGTAGTTAATAGTCGGCGCTGCCAGTAAGATGATGCCACATACAGATATGAGTGTTAGTTAACCAAAAACAATTGCAGTTTATTACAGACTTTTCGTTTCAATATAAATCGGCCATGAATATTGAGAAGATGAAAAAAGAAACAATAAAACTGAGAATCACTCTAACAGAAATTATTGCTTGCTTTTCTTTTGATACGTATTCCGCTTTTTTCTGAATATTATCCAATAATTTTTGCTTATTTCAATTTCATTTAATTTATATTTAAACGTTCCTTGTTTTTTTTCAATTTTCTCTTTTTTTTTTTCTATCTCTCTCTCTCTCTCTCTCTCTCTCGCTTTTTCCAGAGTTATATTACACGTAACATGGATCGTTCATTTGTAGAGCCACCGCCCTTCGATTTAAATGCATCATTTGGTGACAGCTCACCAAAAATACCATTAGTGTTCCTGTTATCGCCCGGCTCCGATCCCATGGCCAGTCTTTTCATGTACGCCAAACAGCGTAATATGTACGACAAGTAAGTCAATTAACCAGAACATCAGGGGGAAAACCCATCACAGGGAAATATATTAAAAAAAGCAGAAGAGAAAAAAAATAAGAAGAAACGTAAAATTATTTTAAAATTTATATAGATGCAGGTATATGTCTGTATGCATGTGTGTGTGTATATATATATATATATATATATATATATACGTAAGCGCGCTGATATGCAAACACAAATACACGTTTGCACAAAATACAACTAACGTACTGCAGTTAGCAGCATGTCTTCTCACAGCTGGACTGGCCACTGTAAGTGAGATGTTACTATTGCTGCTCTTATTGCTGGTGTAGCATGTCACTCAACAAATTAGGGGTCATGTTCGAAATTCAGCTTTTTCTTTTTTTTCGTTTCCACAAAGGCGATGCCATCATATGTACACACCGAGTGCATACATATTTGCTTGTATACGCAAGCACAAGTTTTCAGTTAATTCATTTCTTGCCATGCCATGGAATTAAATATGTCCAGTTATTCTGTGTGTGTTGTAGCCTTTGTAGCTGCAGATTTTTTGTTGTTTTTTTTGTTGTAGAATCTTCTCAGCATTTTATATAATTTTTACACAATTTTTATCATCATCTTGCATGTGCGACATTTAAGAACATCGATGTGGGCACATATTTATTCTTACAATTCTATAATAGATGTAATTGTACATGGGTTTGTGTTTGCGTGTGTATATATATATATATATATATATATATATATGTGTGTATGTATGTATGTATGTATGTATGTATGTGTTCAGACATTTTATATTCTTATTTATATAGCACACAAACAAACATGAAATGCATTTTTACGATAAAAATTTTTTTAATTGATGAGTACTTGACTGCTAAAAGAGAGAAGAATATCGAAAATGTAAATAAGCAAAAAAAAAAAAACAAAAAAAAAATTCGACTTAAAACGAAGTAAATGGATGCACTACTTCCAAACTTATCCATATATGCTTTGTGGGGAATTTAAAACTACCATTAACTTAGTTACCATTTTTTATTCAAAAACTAACAACAACAATAAATTTTGAAGAACATTGTGTTGAGCAAAAAAATATGCAGTTATTATTACAGCGCGTTGCTGTCTGAATTATTGAAGGAAAATTCTTTTATAGAAGTCGTCAGGTGAATTCACCATCGGTTACGCAATGCCAATTATTGTGATTTAATTGAAACGCTCTGGATTGTAATCGTGCTGCATTACTATCACACATCAAATATCGGTGTACGCGTTCCCACATTGTAAGCACAATGTTCTGTTTCTCGCAATCATCCTTATAAATAATAATCTAAAAATAGCTTACGACTTGTTTTCATTCTTCACGTCCTCGTAACATTTTAATTGATTTATTGCGTAGTTAAAAACGCAGGCTTCTAGTTTATTAATAAAAACTTTTCTTCTTCATTTGAAATATGAAAAAAGAAATTGAAATAATTATTGTGTGAAAGAAAAACAAAAAATATCATTCGTCTATTATGATACGTCTATAAAGTATATACATACACATGTCCGCTACAATATTAATTAGAATAACCCAAAATCAGGGGCTACGTCTCGCAATCCCGAAACGCATAACTAACTAACAGCAATATATCAATGAAATTTCAAGTTTCATATTTTTTTAAGAGGTTAAGTAAGTTTTACAAATTTCTACAGTGTCCCGGTAGTCTGCCACAATCCCTACATCCAGCTTGTGAATATTACTGAAATTCATATTTCTTTATATTAAGGAAACTGATAAATAATGAGTAAATAATAAAAGAGAAAACTTGCTGCTGTATGTGTTCATATGTGTTCACATTTTTTAAAAAGGATGAGTAAGCAAATTATATTCGGTCGTGATCGAATCTTTTATAACCATCGCCGTGACCCTAAAGAAAATGAAAAGAACTAAACTTTCATACTCTATAATATTTGTTGGGCGTGGCTGATTTTTTCTTCTCTCAAAATAAAATTTATATGGTATATGTGTTGTACGTTGTGCGTAACAAGCCAAAAAAAAAAAACATGGAAAGCAAAAGAGGAGTTTACAGTCGGGTGGGCGTGTTACGAGAATGTTCTTTGAAAATTTTGTCTTCCTTTCAAATTCGCTTACGAGAGTATTTTTATCACGGATACCACACGATTGCGAAGAAGGACAGATGGACAAATGAACGGACGGACGTACTTGTATGCAATCCGAATTTTAAACTGGCCAAAAATTTATATACCCTTGTGGGGCTTTTGCAGTCAACTATTGGGAAAAAAATTACATTTTGGTATACTATAATATTGAGTAGGCGTGACCGATTTTTTTGCATTTTCGTTCACGTAGTACAACGTTGCCCGTAGAGGATGCGTTCAAATTTTTGCTGATCTATCTGGCGTAATTTACGAAAAACAGATGTGTCCTCACCTTACGTAGCACTGTGGGCGCGCCCTTCGACTGATTTAGCCCCTGCCTACAAGAATTTTCAATCTTTTCGCAAATTCGATAACGGCCAGTGTAATATTTACAACAGACATCACACAGACAGACAGACATATATAGGGGGCCAGACGGATAGACTGCAGATGGGCACGCTTAAATCGATTTTCTGAAGCTAGCTTGTAGACGTTACAAACGTTTTAACAAAATCCATATACTCCTCATTCTTCGCTGACGAGTATAAAAAGGGGAATGTTTTAAGTCTCTCCTCGTCATCACAGGAGCAAGCAATACTTCATTTTTGCCTCTTACTGTATTTCATCATAATGAATTTAATTTTTTAATCTATTATTACATAATTGATTTCTTTTCTCGCAAATCGGAAAAAAACTTGAATAAATTCTTATCGTTGGGTTATGAATTAACGTTCACGGTTTAAGCTTCAGTCGTCAGATAATGGCTTTTATTATTTAGCGTTTCAAGTGTACACAATTCAGGTTGTTGTTAATAAACAAGCTAAAAGTGGGAAAAAGTAATGAGAAGTTGGCAGTCAACAGCTATCTCCCGCCAAATATGAAGGAGAATAGCTAAGGGGCAGATGAAAGGAATGTGGTAGCTCAAGAGCACAAACGAACGGTCGACCCAATATAAGCGGAAATATTGTTGGAGAGAAAGATAGCGAAACGCAATCGATGACTGAGTTTAGCATAAAGAAATTCTAAACAGAGTATTGGATAGGGTCGTGGTAATTCGCTTATGTGAATGGCTAACCGAATGTAAACAGACATAGGCAGTAAAGGCAGCGACTGCTCAGCGTTAAGATAGTAAGTCGTTAGATGATGATTACCCGCTAATTCCATCTGCAATTGAGATTAAAGCATTAAATACAATATTTTGAGGAACGCTAATCCATAACGAGAACAAAAACGGATAAAACATAACCAATTCGTAATGCAATAATGCTGAGTTGTGAGTTGATTATAAAGAAACATGAGCGCAAAACCAAGGGACGTGCACATGAATGCAGCCGAATTCAACTATTTATTTATTATGCGGGAATGTCGTTTACTGAATAACTGTTATAATGTGAAGCGCATTTTCACACAATCTAGCAAAAGTGATTGGCAAAAATTTATTACCTATAAAGGGGATCGAAGAGGCAAATACACAACCATTTCACTCAATTTTTTTCTTCACATGTGAAAAAAGTCCGCGATGAAAGACTTGCATTATATACGAAAGATGTTTGCACCTTACAAATATCTATCTATCGATCTATTTGACATGAAAGGATAGGAAACGTATTGATTTAATGACTCGGTACAAATCAAAAACATCCATCAGAGATCTAATGCGAGTATATATACTTCTTGTGCATATTATAGCAACATAAGTTACCGTTCTTTTTAATCGGTTGTGTGTGTAATTCGCCATTTTACCTATTTTTGAAATACGCAACTTACCTTTGGAAAGTTTCGGAAAATTTTTGGAAAAATTGCTAGAGAAACTTCCCGATACACGTACAACATCTACAGTTATTTCTTTGTTTTTTGTATGATTTCATTTGTATCTTTCACCTTTGCTTTTCTTTTCTTTCTCTCTTATTGGCCATCTATCAATTGAAATGTCGATTGAAAAGGACCAAAACTATATCATTGGGTCAAGGTCAAGGACCGCGCGCAGAAAAAATGATACTAGAAGCCAATCGTTACGGTCAATGGGTTGTTTTGCAAAATTGTCACGTAGCCGTTAGTTGGATGGGCGAACTGGAGCGCATTTGCAGTGATACGTCATTAGCGGAGATGGCACATGCCGATTACCGTTTATGGTGTACTTCATATCCGAGTTCAGTGTTTCCGGTGTCAGTATTGCAGAACTCAGTTAAAATGACAAATGAACCGCCAAAAGGTCTTAAAGCCAATATGCAAAGATCATTTAATTCGGATCCGTTGGTGCGCGATAAATTCTTTACCAATGCATTCATATTTATGGAATCGGCCAATAAATGCTGGTTGCGCGGTGTCTTTGCGTTAGTCTTCTTTCATGCGGTTGTGCAAGAGCGACGTGAATTCGGACCATTGGGTTGGAACATACCGTATGAATTTAGTGAAGCGGATTTAAAGTAAGCTCCCACCACCCCCCCCCCCCCCCCCCTCTCCGCCAAATCCTTATACACAAATATATTTTTATTTACATGCACGTACCCACCCATGCGCTTGAATAAAATATCCATACAAATATTTCGCTTCTCAATACTATTACACGTATAGCCAGCAGCTTTTAAATTTTTACTTTGAGGTAGTTCGTTAAAAGTTTTTTGCTCTTATACACGTTACCATATTTATAATTTTTAGTTTTTTCTTTTCGTTATTTTTTTTTTTTTTTTTGGATTTTTGGGGTTTTTTGTGGAGATTTTTATTTATATGTTGATTCAGTTTTTTTTTTTTTTTTCGTTTTTTTCCCATTTTTTTTCCCTCATATGTGTTCTTTATTTTTTTCTTCTTCATTCAACAGAATTTCATTGCTACAGTTGAAAATGTTTATAAGCCAAAGTCATACAATACCTTTTCGTGGTCATGTATATCTTACTGGCGAATGTAACTACGGTGGCCGCGTTACAGATGACAAAGATCGTCGCTTAATCTTATCGTTATTGAATATGCTCTACAACCCTAATACCATTGAGGTTGAGAAGTAAGTACATTATCACCAGAATCGTTATCATTACGCCAAATTACAACGGACACACATCCATATATTGATAGCTTCGCACAAAGATTTCCAAAAAAAAAAACAAAAAAAAAAAAAAATTATTTTACAAAGCTATAAATATGTGTCTCCTCGCATTAAACAACGTAAAGTACTTGCTTGTATTTCTTACGCGAAAAATATTTCCGCCTAGTGTCATCGGAACGCATACGAACCGAGAAATTAATTAATAATTTATAAGAAAACTGCTTTAAACATTCTTAAGTATTAATCTTTGGAAGTTGGCTCGTTTCTAGCTTTTCTTCACTTCGCTGCCTTGAATGTGTTGGAAGGTTGCCCAAAACGTGCACTAATCAACATTTCTCATTTGGTTTGTAAGAAATAAAAAAAAAAAAAAATCCCAATTACCGTAAGACTATGTACCGTGTTTGAAACGGCTGTCCATACGTCCGACCATTCACCATCCACTTCTAAAAATGTTTAAGACCGCAAAAAAGTGAGCTCAAACTTCGCAGTGCTTACAAGAGCAAATATCGAAAACCTCTGTATTAAGAGGTTATTTATTTATTTATTTTTTTTTTTTTTTTTTTTTTTTGATAAAACTAAAAAATTAAGCGTCACCTTAAAGCCTGAACGATACTACCGATATTTGTATGACAAAATGTGAAAAGATTTTGATACACATATTGTGTGGGTATTGTGTTACGTACATAATATCACATATCATTTAACTTGCACTTCTACTGTGCTTCGCAATCCATTAGTTATGCCTTATCGCAATCGGGCGAGTATAGAGTGCCACAGAACCCTACACGGACCAATGCTTTGGAATATATAGCCGAGTTTCCATTAAGTCCACATCCGGAAGTGTATGGCTTACATGAGAACGCTGACATCAATCGCAATAACAAAGAAACCAACAGCGTAAGCTTACCTCTAATGTTCTCTTTAGAATGCAAGTGCATTTTGTTAAGTATTTTACCCTTTTTTTTTTTTTCTTCTCATTGAATTATAGCTAATCCAAGGAGTTTTAAAAACGCAAACAGAGTTAATGGCTTCCGCCAAAGCTTCGGGTGCTGCCGAGGGAGTCAAAGTAGATCCAGTCTTTCAGATATGCAAGGATATTTTGGCTCGGATGCCGGAAGTTTTTGACTTGGCTGAAGTGTCGCAAAAGTATCCAGTTATATATACAAATTCAATGAACACGGTTTTAAGGCAGGAATTAATTAGGTGGAAATGAGTCCATTCGTGTTCTCATTACACTCATTAAAAATAATTTTTACAAAATTTTAGATTTAATCGGCTTCTGGATTATATACGCAAGAGTTTAGTTAACGTAATGAAGGCCATACAAGGTCAAATCGCCATGATTCCAGAATTAGAAAGAACGCACAAATCGATGGTTGTTGGCAAACTACCAGCCGATTGGCTAAAGAAAAGCTATCCATCTTTAAAACCTTTGGGAAGTTATGTGAACGATTTCCTCGCACGGTAAGATATCATCTTCACGGTTATAATCTTTTTACCATATATTTCAACGCGACTGAAACTTGATAATCCGCAGTCAGATATGTAAATCCGTTCTATGCAAACTACTATCTATCTGCATTTTCACGACAACGTTTTTATGTCACATAGAAAAGTGTATAAAAAATTTTATGTAAGTCTTAATTTTCCTCGCTGAATATATATATATATATATTATCCTTTTTTGATTACCTTCAATATAACCAAGAGATGCTGATAATGAAAAGTCTCAGAAAAATTAAAGAAACGAATTTATACGTTTTTATTGTTATTACGATTCCTGCCGAGCAATGTTTGGCGACGGTTTTATGTAACAATTGATAGATTTATTTGTTTTGTTAATCGCCATATAACTAAAAATCGAGAAGAGATTACGGAAAATCTAGTCCTAATCTAACCTTTTGCGCCGCAAGTTAATCTAATTAGAGTGAAACAGATCTCAGAACAAAAAAGTTATAGGAAAACGCTTAAGGCACGTTGTGGGTTAAAATTTGTAAAATTAATTTACGGAAAGACAATGCAAACAAAAATCGCAGATAATAAATTAATCCCTTATTATATTAAGCAGTTCTTGGAAAAAGGTGATTTTTGAGATTATTATTGGGACAAAGGCACTGTTTCGCACATTGAATTAGTGCCACGTTTCAGTTGATATTGCGTTTTAACTTTAATGCTTCAGAGAGAGAAAATTTATTGGCAAAATAGATACGACAACATGCCTAAAAGGATCTCTAAAGGCAATAACAACATTAATATACGTTCGCACCTCTCTGATGAATAAAAAGCAACACATATTCAGTATTTTAATTCGATTTTCTCCACTAAAAATATATCAAATAAATTAACGAGAGTTGCATATGCATATGTAAAGCATTTATGATAAAATTTATATCTATAAAATGGCATAAAAAAGAATTAAATTACATTAAAAACAAAATACGCTTAAATAAAATTCAGACCGTGTAAAATAATGTGCACATAACCTCAAAAGAAATAAAATGGGGAATAAAGCAAACAACTTGACACGTTTTAGTCGAGCAAGGCAGACTACTAAATATCCTACACAATTTCGCCTAATACAATTCTCCACCTAATCTCATTGTAAAAGATTAAAAGTTATACCTGACACCTGGTGTGTGGCTACGGCCTGAGAGAGAGAGAGAGCGAACAGATGCCTGAAGTTTTTTTTTTTAATTTGTAATAATCATAAAACGGTAGAAGATATCAACAAGATTTCTTTGGACATTCGTTATGAGTTTTCTTATTTATAAAATGATTGCCGGTAAATGCCCGTTTCTGGGCTTTTGTAAAAATTCAATTCTGAAACTCCAATTTGTAGTCACTTTTCCACATAGATATGCACTTATTTCGCCAACGTTGGTTCTGTGGCTTGACGCGCTGTTCAACTTTTAGGAAAATGAGGCGAGAAAATGGGGTCGGTATACAATACTGGCGCACTCAGACAGGTATGCGGATTCCGCACCATACCGACAGAGGCAACCTTGGCTTTTACCGATTCGATCCTGGCCGATGAGGTGAGACGCATCTGCGAAAGGAAGCACAGAGGTAAGACGCCAAGGATGCGAAAGAACCACGAACAACTTTCTGGCAAAGATAGTGCACGAATTGCGCCGGTTGGAGAAGTAATCGGTGCAGAGAAGATAAAGTGGAAGCCAGTGGTATGGTCCATCAATATTCCATCAAACGAAGACCATCGACTGCAACCAGCGCCCGCATAGCAATATTAAGCGGTCGAGATTTGTCGGAGTTGTATGTGCAGATAGTTTTAGTAGGGAGACCCCATTGGTTTTTGAATCGTGCATGTATTACTGTCTACTACTGGACCAGTAATATCTTTTGGAGCTATATACATGTACATAGAAATTTTTCTTAACAGTATTTCTTCCGAGATGAGAAGGAAGGATTCGTGTTATAGCAAATTAAAAATTCATTCATTATATTGGCGTTGATTAACTCAAATAAAACACCATACTTTTGCTTCGGTCCGTCAACTTATCCGCTTACTAAAATCACGATTGAAACTTTAATATTTTTAGCTAGAAGAAGAGACTTAGCGTCAAACTATTCCCTATAACACTCGCCAAGCTCAACATTTAATAAACATTTTCAACATTTAATAAAATTTGTCTGCTCACTAAGATTTTCGTGTCAAGTTGACAAAAAAAAAAAAAAAAAAAAAATTTCTACCCTCGTATATAAGACATAATATGTGTTCATATGGTCTTCAGTTTCTACGGTTCGGATTTCAAATTTATGTATTTACATAATGCAGTTTAGGATACGATATATCTTATGGATGCATCTTTTCTTTGCCTTGTTTTCACATATCGTTCGTTATAACTGCTTTCTTGCATTTGTCTTCTTCAGTTGACCTAAGCAATCATTCTTCTAAAGATTGGATACGTTTTTCTTTTTAAAGATTGGATTTCTTTCAAAATTGGATAAATAATGGCGAACCGAATGTTTATTGGATGTCTGGCTTCTACTTTACACAGTCATTTATGACGGGAGTGTTACAAAATTATTCGCGACGAAATCGCTTTCAAATCGATATGATTAAAATCGATTTTGAGATAACTAAATTCGAAGTGGAAACCGACCATCCAGCTAAGTTGGGCGCCTACATAAGAGTAAGTATTTATATCAAATATATTCAAATGAAACGAAATAATTTCGCTTATGTATTTTAAGTTCACAATATTTATAGTTCATTCCCATATATTTAATTGATTGTTTAAATTATGTCTCTCCACTAATTTATTTACCTGACTATATCTTGAAATTGAAATCTTAAAAGTCATAAACTTGCTTATATTAGTCATCAATTATTTTTTTTTTTTTTTTTTTAGTTTTTAAAGATAGGCTGGACACCTTCTCTTAAAGTATTATATAAATAATTAAATCTAAAAGGCTTAATACTTTTGAGACTAATTGCTTCTCTTCACCTTATGTAGTAAGCATAAGCGCAATACTTTTTAATTTCTTATATAAATAGGAAAAAATATAAATATATGCTTATCATATACATAACATGACATGACATTTTTATTTACCGCTGCTTAACTCGCTCTCAGACCAAACAACTAGAAAATGACGATATAAAAGCTTATCAAGTAAGTTACTTTAGCAAATGAATATCGTGAAAAATTGATCGATATGCATAACGAAATATTTTTGCCGTATTTTTGATGAAATTCAAAAAATTTTTATCATATTCGGTTTTTTTTTTTTTTTTGTTTTTTTGTTAAAAATTCTTTATTTGTAGGGTCTTTTTTTGGAAGGTTGCCGCTGGAATCGTAGTGTACAATGTATTGACGAATCATATCAGAAAATATTATTCGATACCATACCAGTTACTTTGCTAATACCAGCTTTAATAACATTGGATGGACCGAAAGTCTTGACTACCAAAGATGGTCGCAATATCTACGAGTGCCCCGTTTACAAAACAAGCGAGCGTCGCGGCATTCTCTCCACGACAGGACATTCAACCAATTTTGTCATGTACATGGACATACCTTGCACGAAAACTCAAATGCATTGGATTAATCGTGGCGCCGCTTCCCTATGCCAATTGGATGATTAATTTCGGTTTAGGCTTACATTTCGTTCTTCATCTCCTTGTCCAGAGACCGATTTACTTTTTCTAAATTGTACAAATTTTATATATATATATATATATATATATATTTTGGAATTTTTCAAATAACTTCGACAATATTTATTTTATATCCAACAATTTACTTTAAATTCATAAAAATATAAAAAAATAAACGTTTTTGCACAATTATTTAAATGAAAAATCAACATAATTAAAAGGTCTGCTTAATTAATATACGTATATTACCCAAATTAAACGTACAGTAATGAGTTTTTTACACACATCGCTCATCGCTGAAAGCGACGAGTATGATTATTTTATAATAACTTTTGCAAATATTATAGAAATTTGGCAAAAACTCTGCTTGCACGTAAGTGATTAGTGAGAGATACTGATGCAATTTAACCCCGTTTGTCTAATCACTTATCGTTTTGTGCGATTCCTTTTCAAATGGAAAAAGGTCATCAAAATTGTTAATATGATTTGGCGGCAAATTTGTCTCGATGCACCCCAAATCCCCCCCCCACCAAAAAAAAAAGAAAAAAAAAAAACGATAAAAGCAAAATATTTATTTATCATTAATTTTAAGTGAATTAATCTTAATCAATAGTTTTGTAATGCATCATTTTGATGTAGTGGAGCTCTGAGATTCGGCGTAAGATTTGCTCTCAAGTGTACACATTCGCGCTGCGGTAAATTGACCGATTTTATCTTATCTCTATGTGATACTACCTATGATAACAATGCTTTTTACCCTTTCATTTATTCACTTATTTTTTTTCTTCAAACATTTTTTTTTTTTTTACTCAATTCCACTTTAGTAGAATTACAACCTTAAACGTGTTCAGTAACAAAAAAAAAAAAAAAATTAAAATACAATTTACAAGTTTTTAACATTACACAATACAAACGAACCTTAAATATTTAAAATGTTTGCAGTGAAAAAAAATATCACATATTTTATGATATTCTTAAGTAAGTTGTTAAAAAAGAAATATGTATAGTCGTCTATATGCATGCATTGTACATATATTGTGCGATTGCAGCGTGCAAGTGACGATTTGCTTAAAAGTGCACAAGAGTGTGTATATGTTTCAACTGTTAAAACTAACTTAAAAAAACAAAAAAAAAACAAAAAAAAAACAAAACAAAAAAAGTACACATTGTAGGTTCATTTCTTTATAGTGTGGTCTCCCAACTATTCAACACAGTTCGTGATATGCCTTTTGACTACGTAGTTGTGTTTTCAATAAATGTTCTTTTATCTCTATCTCTCTCTCTCTCTCTCTCTCTCTCTCTCTCTCTCTCTCTCTCTCTTTCTCTTTCTCTCTCTCTCTGATAAGATATACTCACTATCTGTTCTGAATTGCATTCATAAGTAAGTGAATCATCATAATGAAGAATTTTACGTGGAAATAAATCGCACAACATTAGATAAGGATATGATAGATAGATAGAATATAAAACAAATGCTTGTCTGAGCAATTTTGTCAAACTTTAATTGCATTTGATCCTCCTATAAATAAGCTCACCGAATAGATGAAGAGCTATATAAGAAATATTGATTTAATAAAAGGCGGCACAATATTTCTTACGAGCCCTTGCATGCACACCAACATTTAACGTAACGTAACAGTTGGTTAATCAGCAGTTTTTTACATTTAACTTTAACTTTGAGGTTAAAGATTTTCTTTTTAGTATTTTGCCATAAGTTGCAAGTTACACTTTTTTACTTATTCTTTATGTATCACTTGTTATTATTATAGTTTTGGTTGAGATTGGAGAAGGGAGGACATCTAAGGAATCCATTCGTGTGTTGCAATGCTATGGCTAAGGTGTATTCTCATATATGTTTTGATTTTTATTGCGTCAATACTAGTTCGATATGACGAAAGAGATAGGAGAAGGTTCGCAGAAGAGTAATACTAATAATAGTATTGCGAATACGCTTTCATAATCTTGTCTTGCCGATGTGACCGTATATTGGAGTGGTATTCCTTAATTCTAGCTGCTAGTCAAGAGATTCTCTACAGCTTTTAACACAAACAGACTAACAGTGGGTGTATTTTTAAGAGCAAGGTTCGTAGCAAAGCAAGAGGGGTAGCGATGGCTTTCATTGCGAAGATTGTGCAATTAGTGCAGAAAGAGAGAAGATTTCGTACATTTTCAATGGATTTCAGGCTCCGTGCCATGATGTTTATGTAGATTCATCAAAAAGATCAATGCTTTTCAGGCCAGTGCCAAGCGCGCAATCTAAACCATTTAACTTGAAGTTCTTCTTATAAACAAATCAAATTTCAGTTACTTGAACATATAGCTGAGATTTCTTCTTCTTGCATTATTATTCCACAAGAGGGAATTTTATAAATATAAAGCAGATATTTTTGCAGTAGACTTCTGCTTAGATCACATGCGAATAGCGTAAAAATATACCAATTTTTGCAAAACATTTCTTGAACGAGCCTCGGCTCGATATGAAAGCATATATGCATGAACACGATTTATTTACGGACAATTCATAGTAAAACACTAAAATTTTTGGTTTATTTTTTGGAAAATATTAAAATGCGAAATATTTTTGTTTTATAAAAACCATTTTTATGCATGTACTTAAATATAAATATGTATGTATGTACCAGTTAAAGAGTAAACATGTGTTGTATACAATTGTATAAATGTATTCATGTTCGACATACAGCGCAGAGCACATAACGCAGAGCATATAATAAAAAAAAAAAAATTCATCAACATGTATGTCTCCGTACAATTTAATGCATAGCAAATATTATGAATTGCAAATATTACCATAAAAATGTTAATTAAGCAATATATATATATACATATATATAAGCAATATTTTTATACATGTAATCAACGAGCCAGTATTAGATTGGTGTACATGACATGCTTAAAATGCAGAATTGCAGACTGAGCTGTACAATCATTGCTTCTCCTATTATGGCCAGAAATAATTTAATAATTTCCTTTAACTTATTAACTAAATCCAGATCGGTTCAGTTGTATGCATCAGTGAGTTTATCCATTCAATATCGTACACACTAAGATCAAAGTTTCACAATTGTTTGTTGTTTGCTGATTAAATTCTGCAAACCGGATTCTCTTACATTTTACACAAATAGCTTAAGTTTATCATTTCAGCGGATTTCATTTTCAACAATTCAACATTTTCACCTCTTTTAATCAACAATCGAATTTCAGGTCAACTATACCCAATACTTAGAATTTCCAATTAGCACACGCCATAGCTGGTGGACAAAATTCAATTCTGACGAAAGACGAGTAATTAATCATTTCCGCATTTACGCGGATCTTAAACATATGACTCTAAGAAAAACTATTCATTACTCAAAAACAAAGTCTTTGACTGCTAAGTCTTCAAGTAGGACGTCTCTGTTTTTCGCGCTTATCAGGAGCAGCCATTTCCGGCACTGTATGGTCGATATAAATATGTCACAAGCTAAAGTCCAAGCAAACAACAAAGTCCTGTTTGTAGTTACATAAAATTTTAATCTTATATTCACCTAAACCGATGGGAATCAAGTATGCGGTTGAATGCGTACACAGTTCGGATTCTTGTTTTCTTTCGTATAACCATATCCGAAGAAGGGGAATTTATTAGAATTGTTGCACTATTCGCAATAGACAAACGTACTTATCAGAGAATCCGCGATATATATACATTCTTGGCCAACGTTAAATCGCTGTCGTCATGGCGCCAGGTCTATCGGTTCGATTGTCAATCTGGTTGTCACTTCTTGATGGCGTCGAAACGCCTCTACTCTCGATAGAGTCAACAAATACTTTCTATGACAATTTGCATTCGAGAAGTGAGAAACTTACCGTTATACGCTGACAAACTCGATTATAATTGGCAAAAGTTTGTAACGACGAACGTCTAAGGTATATTCACTCAAAGCCCGATACAAATATTTCCTATGGACATCTAAAAAGTCAATATAAAAACATTAGCTAATTGACACGCCCACAATTCATAAAGTATTTATCATTTGGACTTATAGATTAGAAGGGATAAAAAAAAATAAAAATTTGCTTTCAAAGCGATTAAGCGAAAGGCGAGCTAAGTACGAAAAAACCTGACCAAAATTGCTGAAAAGCCACGGTTATGTTGACAGCTTTCTTCGATTATCGTAATGTTGTGCACTATGAAATCCTGTGAACAAAGAATATTATTTAAATTTTATTCGCCGTCTACGTGAAGCTATCCGCAAAAGGAGGCCAGAATTGTGGACGACAAGACGACAATTCTTGGTTTTTGCATCATCCTAAAAACGCCACCTCAAACTGCATTAGTTCGTCGAGACCATCTCGTTAAAAGTTCAACCCATTCGGTCCACAATCTATCCAGTCCATCCATGTGACTTGTGGCTGTTTCCTAAATTCAAAAGACTACTCCGGGGACATGGTTTTGACTCGATTGAAGAAATGCAAGCTGAATCGAAGAAAGCTTTGAAGGCCATTTCGGAAGTCGACGATAGCAACTGTTCAGGGATGAAAACAACGTTGCCACGTTGGTGTATAATATCCATGAATGAGTAGATATAATGAGTAGAATTAAAAGAGATAAAATTTAATTGGTCGTACTTGTTGTACACAGTAGTAATTTAATTATCCCAACAAAATAAATTTCTTAGCTTGAAGTATGTGTTTTTGGTGAAATAAATACTAATTCATCTATAAATGTTTTTTTTTTTTTTGTTTTTTCTAAACGTAAATAAAATTTAATGAGTTTCCTCGACATTTTATAGCTTTGCTGGAATAACCAAAGGAAGCATTAGGAATTGTGTGAATTCAGAAAATTGAGTGAATAGATATCTCAAAAAAAAAAAAGAAAAATTAATTTTATTAAAAGAAAACGTTAATTAATTTTTTTAAAACATTCGGCGTAATAGAGTACGTGGATAATCATCACGCAATTGCCGCATTCACCGCTGAGACTGATATAAGTTTTTGGTTGTATTCAACACATAGCCGAGCGTAATTAACTATTTTGAAAATTGAATTCTATACTTTGGTCGGCATTCGAGACTTTTCGGGAAACTTGTTAGCGAATTTTAGCTGTAAAATGCTCATTGGCGGATAGACGACTCTCGACGAAAAACTCGAACAATTAACACAATTCAAAAATTAACGTTAAAATATTCTTTTGCCTGCTCTATGAGAAGAGGTGAAAATAAATAACTAAGAGAAACATAGAGCCATAGAGTCTTTACAATTGATTTAGAATTTTTCGCTTTTACTATGTTGAAAGTTGATTGACCTAAGGCCCTGCCGGTAAATATACTCATAACGTTCCCATATATTTCCATGTTGTTCGTTGGTTCTGCTTCCGCTGGAAAACACTGAGCATAAGTTTGAAAAGATGTGAAGCCAAACATTATGTAATAAAGCAAACCATCAACTTACGAAACAAATTCCCATGAGGCTTTATTATAACCATGAGTTGAAAACACATATTTAGCAATTCGTCAATGCTATGAAAAAAGATGACAAACTAAATTTGTCAATTCGTGCGTCGCATTTGAAAATACGTATGAGAAAATTTTTGAAATCATAGATAGATCGGTTTAACAAGCCAACAATTTGCTCAGCTTATCAACTAGCTTATGTATGATTGCTGTTAAACGAATGCATCGCAGGACTTAATGAAAGTGTTTAGAATTTGTATTATCGTATGAAGTAGGGTACAAAGTGAAAGGGAATTGACTGTCCAAGGTATTCTCTTCTGTTTTTTATCGCGTACTTTTTGCTCATTCTCCACTTGTTTTTCCGCTATACCTTGGTATTATTATTACTTGTTTTTTTTTTTTTTTTTTTTTTTTTTTTTTAATGGCTTATGCACACACATATGCCACTAATTAAGTTGTGATTAATTAAGGCTTTCAAGAACATACACGTGAGTACCTACATAAACGCACACAGGATCGTGTGTAAATATATTTTTTCGCTATTGTACAATTATTTCTATAGATACCAACGACCCCGCACATCCAGCTATAATAGAGCATAACTAGCCAACAATTATTTAAACATCATTAAGGAAAAACTTGTTGGTTCTCTTCTCCTTTTTTATTCTATCCTTTTATTTTAGAACATTTACTTTATTAAATTTTCCTGTGGTGCTGCTCTCTATACAATAATATGTACCTTTATACGTACATTTATACATATAAATTTATTTATTTATTTATTTATTATTATTATTATTATTATTTTTTTATTTTTTTTTTTTTCTCATTCTCTCATTTTCATAGTTGTATTTACCTGTTGCACTCAAGAAACGGAGGGTCTACGGCGCGTATTACGTGGCCGTCGCACACTAACACGCAGATACTTCAGTAAGTATTGTTTACACATCGTGCCTCAAATTCCGCAGAGATATGACCAAAGCTCCATTAAATGCAAATAATAATCGTTTAAGAAGAAGAGATGTTTCAAATAAGAATTTATTCTTTAAGTTAATGGAAATCAACTACACCGGCAACGTGTAGAGTTCTCATATTCAATACTTTGGAAATTATAAATTGTGTTATTTTCTCATTAACTGCAAATTTTTCAAGTGGATTGAAACATAGAAAAATCACATTTGTTTAGATCGCCGAATATGAGAACACGTAGAGTACATGTGATATATTGTTTTCTCAAGCAAGTTATGCTTGTGCGTGATTTCAGTTCACATAAACGATTTTAAAATTTCGTCTTGCTTTCGTCTAACTTAGTCTAAAACTTTTTCTTATCACTCTCACAAATCAAGCTTAACAAACAAAGAAAATTATGTACCACTATGACTGAATCTCATCACCGACCTCATACTCACCGTGTTTACCTTAAAAAGGACAAATGGAAAATGCAAAAAAAAAAAAAAACGAAAACTAAATATTTCCATAGTAATGGGCATTAGTGGCGCATTTTTCCCGCTTTCACAGAATATAAATCAAAATTTTTATCGCGTTTCTGTCGTAGCTTATGAATAGCGAGCGTAAACACACACACACACACACACACACAGGTTTCTCAGTTTGTGATGCATTCTAGGCATGTCCTTGAATCCTTTCGGCTCATTTTCGACACCGAATAATCGACAGACGAATAATCGGACAGACGAACATCGGACATTAGCCATTAGTGCTGATCAAGAACATATATGTACTTTATGGAATCTCCAAAGTTTCCTTCTGAATGTTGCAAATCTTTGGACAAAATGAACATGCCACTATTCTCTGGTGACGGGTACGAATATCAGCCAAAACGCACAAAACTACTAAAATAATTTCTAAAATAGATTGAAGTAAAAAAATATGAAATATGCTTAGGACAGTGTGAAATATATGCAATGCAATGCATGGACGATATGTCAATGGATTAAAAATGATCTTCGTTCCAGATAGCTGCACAAGAGAATAATAAAACAAGTGTTTTATTCAAAGTGTGATCCGTCGCTAGCTAGCCATTTTCCCCATCTTCCGGGTAATTTATGAATACAACCGCAACAAAAATCGCTGGCAAACCATGTTTCTCACAGCAAGTACGTAACGCATCGATGCAAACAAGCCGAATATGGTAAGCGAGCCGGATCTGGCTAGCAAGCACTTCCAAAAAGTGTGCTTCTATCGTTTCGCGTATCGAATTTGCTATATGTGAAATTGCATTTTCATGGAAAACAACGAACTTCCCGTGACTATTTTGAAACTCTGATCGTTTTTAAAAAGAGTTACGGATTTAGATCGACAAGTTGTTAGCGTTTGATAGTAGCCGTGCTACCAGACTTTAATAGCTCATACTAGATCGTATTCGTACCAAACACAAAGCATCATCATGCGATCGCTAAGGATAATGTGCCTTGCACCCATGTTTTTTTGCGGTTCGAAGTCTCAAAATTTATTCACTCTTCAGCATCACGCTATCCTCGAATGCTCCGTATTTCCCCCAAATTTTAACATACCGAACACAGTGAAACACTGCTATTCAAACATTATTTCAATTTGCCTTTTATGCACGGCTTGACACCCGTTGATTTGTTCCTTAAATAATCGAGCCGTGCTTGTATAGTTGTACATCCAATAAACATGCTACATAAGGATTCGGCCGTACCCACCTATAGTTTGTATCGGCAAACACTATATAAGAGTTTATTTTCTCCAGGGAAATGAAATTTCTTTCGTTTAGAAAATTAAATTGTAAAGAAACGAATTTACATCTAAGAGGATAAGGCAGCGAATTATCTCCGCTTCTGCATCGTAATTTCACGCTTATGAGTTAAAAAAAACGTACGGTTCGAGGATTGACCGCTTTCGACCTCTTCTAACTAAACGTTGAGTTCAAGTCGCCCAAATGGCTAAATAGTGCAACTTAAACAATTTTTTGAACTGCGACTAGCGTGCTAACTAACGACTGCATGTCGGATGAATGTCGCTTATGGTTTCTCTTATGTTTTAAATGCTTTATATATAATTGTATCATTGCGCTAAATTGCACGACGCCATTCGATATTGGACGATACAAGTGTAGTGCGGTGAATATAACACAACATCTCCTCATAATTGATATGAACTTAAATGTGAAAATAAAATGTTTATTTGTTCAATTTAACGATCAACATAATTGAGATTAATCTTTTTCTTTCTTAATTGCTTATGTATTAAATAAAAATGTAGTAAATGAAACTAATTAATGCTTAAACTGATGGATTTACACATGTTGTTTACGCAAAGTAATGGCAAAACAATTGGTATCGAATAATTAATAACTCTCTCAATTGCAGTCTTTATGCAATCGAGTATTCTTCAATTCAGAACACACCCAACATAAGGCCAATGTTCATGCTTCCAATTATGGATGCGATCCAATTACATCTAGATTACCATAATCCATCTAATAAGATGTGGGTGGAAACTCTTTTGTTCATGGAATCTCGGCATACAAAGATTCTCATGTTTTGCTGCAATATTCCCTTTAGTCTTTTCACATAGGGACATAATCAGGTCTATCTGTTACAGCTCTTATCAGCTGCAACATCAACAGAAATTTCCTATCTCAACCAGAGCCAAAACAAAATAATCCATCTCCAGTATTAAAAAGCAAAGCGTGTGTTTACCACATCATTACGTAATAGGTCATCATTGATTTTAAAAATTTTGCCTTCAACCTTAAACGTTGATGAGAAGAAGTCTTGGGTGTAAGAAGTAATTGCAAATGAAAATAATTCATGAAAACAAAATGTTTTTTTTTTTTTCGAACTAATGAAACGCTTAATAATCGATTGACCTCTCTTTTTATTTGCTCTTATTTTTTATTTCAATTCTGCTTCTGCTTCTGCTTCTGCTTCTGCGACTGCTACTGCTACTGCTTCTGCTTCCCTATGTAAGCTGGCCTTGCCATACCTGGTTGGTCGCTTGTCCTGCTGATTGGTATAAGTGAACTTTTACTCGGCGCTATCTTGTATGCGGTCATGTATAAAGTGATATTAACCAAGGAAGTCGAATCAAGGAATACATACGCACCGGCGCCAACGAATGATATTTAAACGGAAGACTATGGAATGCACAAAGTGGAAAAGAAGCACACATACACACTCGTACACATTCGTAAAAAAAAATAAGAATATGGAGAAAATGAGAAGGATAAGAAGGAAGAGTAAAATGAATTTCGTAAGATTTTAGCCGTAAGGGAATATTGTTCGCTTCTTTTTTTTTTTTTTCATATGCAAATTATTTAAATAATACTTTTATTTGATTGTATTCACCCAACTAAAAACTATATATAAACATTATCATGCCAGTAATTTGATGTAAACTAATTTTATGTTTTATGAACTTGTCAGTCCTGGTTACATTTGAATAAATGAATTAACTTTGATAACTGCTTTCTATTTGTTCACTTATTGAAATTGCATAAGGAAGATCTGTGATTTTATAAACGTAGACCCTAGATTAAATCCTTAAAGTGTATATCGCATTCATACATATATTAATTATCAATAGCGCAACACATGCACATACATATTATATATAGTACAATAGTATGCCGTTCATTTTTATTGCCTATGATCTAACATAAAATCTTAAAACTGCACTTGAGCATATTCGAAAGTAAGTAAGTAAGTAAGTAAGTAAGTAAGTACGTACGTACATAATGTAAATAACTTTAGAATTTCGTATGGCTTATAAACTCACAATATTCATAACATTATCTGAATGCTTTAATTACTTCTCCGATGTAGCTGTTACAGGTTCATTTAAACTAATAAGCTTAAGGCTTTAACATAAAATACTTTCCCTTTCTCCTCACTCTATATATATTTCTCTCTTTTGCCGCTGATAAACACCAATCTGGTCTAATTAATTAACAGAAGATTTCATCTATTATGTAAGAAGATCATATATTGACCTAAAACCAGTGAGAGACTTTTCCAAAAACTGCGTCCCTCAACTGTTTTGTTTACAATTAAAAATATATCCACAATTTTTACATCTGCATCTATATCTAAAATGATGGCCACCTAAAATGCACAGTTTTTTTTCCGGATGCCGAAGTTAATTTCCCCAAATTTTTTTTATTAACAGAAGAGACGCTTTGAACCTTCTACAATATAAGACAAAAAGATCATTAGCGCTCCCAAAAGCGTCCGTTGTCAGTTGAATCCCTGCCGGGAAATTTCAGCCCAATGATTTCTCGCTTCCCTAATGCAATGAAGATGAGCACGACTTGCAACCTTCCAGTATTTCTGCTAAGAAATTACATTTTTTCGGATAAAGTGCGTATTTACCTTTGGCAGGGGCACCCTTCTATGGTGGTGCTATATGCACCTTTTACCAAAAAGTTCTTATGGCACATGAATAAGGAAGAATTTTTGAACATCGAAGGGAGAGCTTTACCGAATTGCACAATGTGGAGAGAAAACTGTGAACAATTTGTTACAATCAAGAAACGTGTCCATAACATTTTTCAGTATCGGGAATGACTATAAAACACCATGCCCACACAAATGATAAGTTAATGTGGACAATTTTTGTTAATAATCGATTGCCTTTTTCACAACAAATTGCATTTTTTTCATCCAAAACATTCGATATTCAGGCAAACCGCTAATATTTTTACAAGTCGCACGTAATTATATAGTTTTGGATAAGTATTTTATTTTTTAATTTTTTTTTTTTTTGGTTTGTCCAAATGTGCATATAGAAAGCGTGGATAATAGATGGTGGCCTCCGGTTAAGGTTTTTTAACACCTTTTACTTCTTCTTTTTTTTTTTTATACTTAAACTTATGCTTAATCTCCGTGAATAGTATTCTTACCATCCATCTTAGAAAAATTGCCAATAAAAGAGTTTTTTTTTATTTTTAATCCACTACAGCGACTTCCCTCTTAATACACATACATCAGGCAAATGTGATATATAATATTGTTTTTTATTCAATGTTTCTCTAACTTTTTATTTTATAGTTAGTTAAATAAAATTGGAAATCCTTTTCTTCTTATCCTTTTCTTGAATTGATTCGTTCTTGCACTTTTCACGGCGTTGACGTTTAATTGCATTTGCACCACTGAAAATAATATGAAGAACTCTTGATCTAGATAAAAGCAATTACTTTTGTTGTTATTATCCTTATTTTCACTCAGTTTTAGTGTTTATTTTTTATAGGCGTTTATTGTTCGTTTCCATGGTTTTTTCTTCCTAACTTTAAATAAGAGTGTCCTTTTGCTTTCCTACACTTACCGCGATTGAAAACATTGATGTTTAGTAGTTTTTTTCATTTCGCTTATGTCGCTCCTATTAATGAGAACACAAGTGATTTAATTATGACCAACTATTCACTTTACTTTTCAAAGTTAATGACAATTATGACAGCAACTGATAACTTATTATTTATTTTCTTAATTTAAGTACAAATATGACATATAAATGCGTTCTCCAAATAGGCAATAATTCAAAAGCAATCTCAATCGCCCAATTAAATCAGCCGCTAGCGACTTAAGCTATACGATTTTTGCATACAGATGGCAGAGTAACAAAGATTCGCTTTCATTCATGTATATGTTTCCTATTAGTCCGCTTCCTTCATTTTTTTTTGTTTTTTTTTTTTTTTGTTTTTTAATTTAATCTCCGCTCTGTTAATGTTCAATTAACAATTTCATTTCTTTCATTTTTTTTTTTTTTCCTTTGTTCCGCGACTTTATGTTTTCTGAGAAACTCTTAGCATTAAAATAATAGTGTATGTAGTGCTTTTTGATTTTCCGTTAATTTTTCTTCTAAAATCTTTGAAAGATAGAAATAAAAGAAAAGTTCATATAAATGAAGGCAAGAAAGAAGGATGAAAACAATTTTTTTACTGTTGAAAGAAAGAAGTCAACTGTGTGAAGGGTTAATTACTTTCAAAACTTTTGAGATATAAAATTATTATACAATTTTTTTTTTTTTTTAACAGAGATTACAAACTAATAACGGTGTTCTAATGAGTACCATGGAAATACTAAGACTTGATCAAAGAAAGCACCCATCGTTTTTGCCCGGTAATCGCTGACTGGAAAAACAAAAAAAAAGAAAAATTTGTAAATTAATAAGAGTACGAAGTAAATTTGCATATCTCGCTTAATTTCGCGCATCAAGTGTTTTAATATATTTCGGTGTAACAGATTAAGATTTCTTCTTTTTTTTGCCTATATATTGACATAATACACCAAAGATTTAGTTGCCTATTTTTAGGCATAACGGACAATAAGTAATACTTCAAATTTGAACCCACTTATAATGGGATGGGGATTACTCTCTCTCGTTCTTGACCTAACAACCGTCTTTTGTTTTAAAGGGATAGGGGAAAGGGGACTTAAATCCAAGAAGTAATTTATTTACCCGTAGTAATAAGTCAAGTTTCTATGGATTAACACAATTTAAAATATGTTTATGAATCCTAAAGACTAAAACGCAGTAAGTACAGTATATCTGTTACCCATGCAAAAACAATTTTTTTTTTTTCTTTCGCCAAAATCGATAAAACGTTAAATAGTTTTATAAAACATTCCATTATGGTTATCCACATGTTATACAAGAAATACAGTTTTAAGTATATTGTTTTTTGATGGGAAAGTATTTTAAAATTAAATTTATTTTTATTGATTACATTTCAAATGGTGTACGTAATCCTTAAGAGTGTTAATGTACTGGAAATAAGGACAATAAGCGACGATTTTATAAATTGCTCACAAAATTGTTGTGATTGTCTTATTTACCTCTCTTTGATAATAAATTATTAAAAACGAAACTTTTCCTTTCTTCATTTTCCAACCGAATGTGCTTAACATTCAACGATAAATGTCAATTGAACATAAATTGTTGGCGTTGAAGCATAAGACAAATGAAATGTCAAATATTCAACAAAAGAAAAACAACGAAAACGAAAACAAAAATGTAGCCTTCAACTGCGAACAACCTACACTCGCGTACACAAATTAATAAGAAAATTAAAAAATCATTATTTTTTAACGTTGCCTCTGGAAATAGGTTGAGTGCTTGATGTGGATAGGTTGTCTAACCATTGCTATTAAGGTTTAAGAAAAGGCATCAGAAAATACACATTCATCTTAAAGGTAATTCTTGCATATTAATCATCTTGACTAACAATAAAAAGCTAAATAAAAAAAATTGTTCGCAAACGAAGCTTAGCCGTCTAGTGAAAGGACTGGTATAACTTGGTGAAATTTCATTCGCAATCGTGTCGTTAAGTCGATCTCCCAACCCTTTCAAACAAAAGCACCAGTTCAATATTTACCCATCAATGTCACCTTCTAAACTGAATAGTGTTGAAAATAAAAATTAGAAGAAATAGACAACGGAAGTTCATAGTGAAATAGTGAATATTAAATCGAAACCAATGGCCTGCAAGTAAAACTTGATAAAGGTTCCAGATCTAAGCGACCAACTACTAGCTTTTCTTTTCGTTAAACTTTGAGGTCTTTGCTCACACGTAGCGCAAGTTCACTCATTAAAAAAATCATACTAATCGCACTACTATTTATATTTGTTACTAATTTTTTCACTTAAGAAGAAAAAGATTTAGGATTTATGATGTATATACGTGCAAAAGTCGTTGCGGATTTGATATCGAGAACAATTATTTAAAGGCAATGGACAATTGTTACGAATTCTTGAGCAAAACAAATAAAAATATTATAGTCGGCCACGGCCGGACATTAAATCGCACGTCCTGTCGCTTAGTACATTTATTCGTAACGTCTTACAGTTTTTCATACAGTTACTCTTCAAAGTAAAGTATTATGTGAAAAGTGGTCAAAACCGTGGACCGATTCAAACCATTTTCAATAGTATTCTTCTTTGAAATAAAACACGCCCGTGTACCGGATTGCATCAAAATATCTCATAGATTGCGACTTGCAGATGAGCACAAAAATACATGGAAAGACAGCAGACGAAAGAACGTACAACCAGACAGACAAGGTTAGATCGACTCAGGAAATGATTCTGAAAATAATTCAGTTCAGAACACTTTTTCTACCGCTCCCCATATAAACCCCGAATAATAGTATTTCAGCATTTTAAATCGCTGTGAAAACCTTGGATCGGATGCAGAATTTTTTTAAACTTCCTTCCATGTAACCGTTCCACCAAAGTGAGCCTTTATATCGTAAAAAGGCCTTATTTTCAATTTTTCTTTGTGCAAATTGGCTCATTATAGTTAGTTGACACACAAGTTAAACTGAACGAATTTCGATACCGTAGGAAGGGCGAAGAAAAATAAACCTGTCTATAGCAGAAATGACTGATTTTTGAAATGTTATGAAGAAAGGTGGCTCGCAAGGGTTATTTGACATCAAGCAAATCAAACCAAATTTGGACCGAGCAAGTCTATTTTTTGTACAAGGATCGTCATGAAATATAAATCCCATATACATCAAGAAGACCTGATTATTAATATCTTACGATGAAAATTTGTCCACAATAGTATTTTCATATAAAAGTTAGCTGGAGTTTGCTATCAAACAGTGCATTATATCGTTCTACCAGGAAAAAAAAAAAAACAGTGAATTTACGTCTTAAGCTGGCTATGTGAGCACCTCACATATAGCGTCTGTGCCGATTTTCGTGGAAGAAAGTCGCACTATCTTATTTAGTTAGTACACCCTCCAACCCTTTGCAGGTTAGAGTGAGTCCATTTTTATTCAGGTCAATCCTTTCTCAACTTAAAATGGTGAAATAGCAAATTCCAAAGCGAGCCACAAGATTTCAGTTATGCCGAATACCGAATTAAAGCATGAGAATGAGTTTGATGCGCAAACATGCAGCAAACAAAAAAAGTAATAACTCAAAAGCTGAAAAATACAACAATCCCACTTATTAAGTGTTTCCTAAAGTTAACGTGTATTCAAAATTTGCTTCAAGATGCTTGCCTTTATTTGCGCTCATATCCTGCGCTTTTTTTTTTTTATGTATTTACAAGTCCTATGTTGCCTTTAAAGAAATCCCTCGACAGCTAATTTGATAATATATATATGTATATGTATATATATATATATGTATATACATCTATATATTCGTTATACCCACGTATAACGTTATATATATATATATATATATATATAAAGATTATTGTATCGTCTCTCAATTGTATCATCGTCATCAACATCGTGCCCTCAGAATCTTTCTAGCATGTGTATACAAAGATTTTATTGAACATATAGTATAGACAGCCAACGCCACATAAATAGTTCACACTTCACCGTTAAAATAAATGCAAAGATAAAGATATGCAAGTTTTTTGAACAAATTTCGAATATGATACACGTTTCTCTATCCATTCCACAAATCTTCAACGGGATTAAGATCAAGATGGCCATTTCAAATTTTTAGCGTTTACCTGCTTAAATCCATACAGAATGGTTGCCGAACGATTTGAATAGTTTGCGGTCCTAGAATCGGAAGTTCAATTGCACTTTTTCAAATATAGTTAATGTAAAACATTATTAATTTCTCAGGTCATACGTTATGCCGAAAGAAAGCATCTAAAATTATTATATTACCCCGATCATTTTCACCGATTTTCTGAACATACTGCTCATTGTGCGCTTGAACATTCGAGCGGTGCACAAATTTTCTACCATCTAATCATCATTTTTGCCACATCAATTCACTTCGATTTTTCCAGAAATGCAGGCCGTCTGAGATGTGGAATCCAACTTGCGAATATTCAAGTGAACTAGTGTCCACCCAATAGGCTATGCATCATTTAAACCAATGCTTACCAATCAATCCGACAAGTTCAGTGCAAATTCTTCGTAACTTTTTTCGTTACTTAGTTAAAGGATTTAAATGAGCCTTTCGTAGTCGCACTAGTAAACCTTGTTGTTAGTAATTGTAATAAATGAAACTCTTCTTCTCTGTCTGATGACATTATAAGCTTTTCTTTTTTTTTTTTAAAGCATTTTAAAGATATATAGCAAATGTAGCTGCTTTTTTCCCCTCTTCTGAACACACATAGAAACGTAAGGAGAAAAGACCGAGAAAAAACGATACGTTTCTGATTAAACACTATCTCTTTAGTAGATATATAGTGCTACGCTATATATATTATTATCAATAAAAAAAAAGTTCTTTAATTATATAACTAAAAGCTGTTTATTAAACGTTTAGTTTAAGTGTGTGTATTTATTTGTCTATGTCTGCACGTTAAATGCTAAGCTGCTTGCTGCCATTTTACTGTCAAACAATAGCGGAAAACTCTGATTCGGCACAAATCGTAATATAAACTCAAAGCAAATCTAAACGCTTTTGTGTACACATAAGGACATATACAGAGGGAATGCAGCAAACATGCACGCCCGCACATGCACGCATATAAATAAACCTCTATTACTCGATTTATTTAGTAGAGCGCCGTTTAAGCCGATTTAAAAATGACACAAAGCACTTAAAATCCTTCGTTTAGAGAAAAACTTCTAAATTTTATATGTAAAATTGTGCTTAAGGAAAGAGATGGACTGACAAGCAAATCTTTATAGCATTGTCATCGTCTGTATTTTTCTCAAAAAACATTTCTTTACTACTTACATATGTATATAATTGTGCACATATATTTGCACATGTTTCCGAGCGTACACATAAAAAAAGAAAAGGATTTCGAGAACCTCAATATAAATAAATAAATAAATAAATAAATAAGCAAAGAAGCAAGTAAACAAACTGAAACATATTGTCGAGATCCTCTAACTAAAGTGGCTGAATAATTCTGTTCGAGTCACTTCGATATGAAGTGCATATATATTTGTGTCCATATCCTTTGTATACATAATCGATATGATAAATTTGCTTTCTCGAAATTTCAACCACAAAATGTGCCTGAAAACTTTGGCATGTGAGACTATTTGCCAGTACACACAAAAGAGACATAATTGTATTGTATATATATATGATTGTGCACGCGTGGCTTTAAGACGGCATGCGTATGCGTGCATGATTCCGTCAGCCAGTAAATAAGAAAATGTACTTGTGCATTTCCATACATATAAATCTCAGCAATCATCGCAAATTTTCATGTTTGTGCTTATTACGTATAAAACCGAAAAATTGCTGAAATGCATGCAAAAAAGCAAAACCAAATGCCAGCATGGAATTTCGCTACAAATTTTGCTTTACAATATATACACATACATATATATATATATATATGTGTGTGTGTATATATGTGCATCTATTTTACATAGTTTATCTTAAAACATATGAACGGTGTTACTTTCAAGTATTTTCGATTTTAGTTCTTCTTCTTCTTCATGCCATGCATTTTCTCATCCTCTTTTTCTCTTTCTGTTGTGTTATTTTTAGTAAAAGTTATTCCTGGCACTTTATCCTTTTTGTTGACATTGTTGTCTAAACAGTCATCTGTACTCATCGGAGTACGTTAAGCAGCATAACAAGGCAATTTATTTAGCATTGTTTGCCAAAACTGTCTCAAACAAGTGAACGGTCTTCAGTACGTAATTTTTTATGCAACATTTACGGCTATAGGGGAAACACTTAAAGGATGATTACCGGAAATAAAGTTACATAAATAGTTTTCAAAATGCAATGAAAAAAAAAAAAAAAAAAAAAAACAAAAGAAAAATTTCTTTCCCATAGAGACAGTGCTTCTTATCTACGTTTCATACGCATATATATAATATATATACATAGAGTTAGCCTTACACAATATCCGCCAAAATATAATAGAATGAAGATTGAGTTAATATCGAAATTCTTCTTCTATATGCAGTAAAAAATTTATATCTGTTTTGTTAATACTCGCTGTAGAACTTAAGAGAATTAACTTTATCCTTATATTCTATCGAGTAGCTCAGGCACATTTACCAATGCTTACTGCATAAGCATTTTATTGAAAAAATATTGTGGCACTTGAAACAAAATATTGGATGCGAAAAAAAAAAGAATTGATACAAATTTGGTTTTTGGATTTCCTGACGTTTATCAATAATCGTAGCGTCCCTTATACACTTTCGTTAGAATAAGCAACACAGGAAACATATACAAGCTAACATTAGTATTTTATTAATAATGTGTGATTTTCAGCACCAAGAGAGTAGTCCAAGTAAATCAAGTGCAAGTTAGCAAAAAAATTGATTTAATGCTGAATCAATAAAATATATATTAATAGTATGCTGAATAAAATATTATATCATTATTATTGTTCTGAAATGCATGGGCAATCTGTATTGCGACCTAAAAGATCTAAGGGCTATAAAAAGCCTTCCAATTGCAGAATTCTTTTGAATCGCCCCACCACAGGTGACAGGTGACAGGTTCTGCAGGTAGCCTCACACTTCTCACTAGTTTTTTGGCAGAATCGCCATGAATCGGTATCGATAATACCCATGTTTTTCAGGTAATATCTGAAAGAATCGTGACCCGTGTAGAAGTTTGTCTGCTATGCCGGAAGATTTTGTCGTTATTCTGCACATTGTTTCCAGCGGCAAATCCGATTTTTTCTACGCCCATTGTAATGCCAACCTATTAACATGACTTTTTGATGCGCCACAATAAAGTTTCAGAAGCTATCATGATTCCTCGGGCCCTCCTTTTAGGTACACAGTCAGTTCTTTCGTTGCCCTCAATACCCATATTAGATGCACGCTATTGTGCTCGTCAAGCTCATTCAATGTTTGAAGGCACTTCAATGTGAGCCTAGACGTTATCGTTTGACCTTTCTGGATCTTTATTCTTAAGCATTCGGTAGCATATACGGAGATCGCCTAGACTTCTGCTGGAAATATGGAGGGAACATATTCCATTGGTGTGATCTCTTGAAAGCTCAAGCCGTGAACAATGGATGTATCATTTCCTTGTTTCCACCATGGGTTCATAAGCTTGCCGAGCTCAACCCGATCTCAGCGGTATAATCACTCTGAACCGATCCGCTAGTGTTTGCTTCGCAACAAAGATTTCTTACATGATGCTTTCCAGTACCTCCACATACCTAAGTATAGCGATATTCAACAATCTGAATGCGTTCAGATAAGCCTCTTTTTATGGCTATGGGAAGAGGTGTTATGCCCAGCAGTGCTTCTAGGGTATTCAAGGAGCAGGATCTCATCGCCATGGTCATGCCACTACAAACGAGACGCTTAGCTGTGTTTAGTGTTGTTGTCGCCATTTTTGGTTTACCGTAAGCCACTAGGCCAGAGCTACGTAGGTTAGCATAGGAAGAATTATGGAGGTGTAAGACAAGTAAACCATTTTAGCCCTTACAGCCCATGTTTTATCATACATTCGTTGAGAAACAAAACATGTTATGTCGAAATTTGCGACATGTAAACTGCATACAGCAATACATGAACACATGTGAAACAGACAAACGCGCAGGCATGCTTAAAGACTTTCGACAAAAGTTGTTTAATAAATCGACAAAATAAAAAAAGTTGAATTTACCTCAAGACTCACTGAGTGTTGCACGTTTGCGCACAAACTTTATATACTTAAGCCAGAAGCGATATCGAATAGGAAGAGTGCAAAAACTTTAGAAAAACATCAAAACTTTTTAAGAATACATACATACATACATACACACTACGCATAATCGTTTAAATTCAATAACATAATTTGAGTTTAACGTAAACCGTTTGCACCCAAAACGCTTTATATGACAACAACTAAACTTAATAGTACTAAAAATAATAAAAAAAAAAAAAAATTAAAAAAAATCTAAAAGATTTAAATAGTAAAGCATGCGAAAAAAAAAACAATATACGTAGTTATGCAATATTATTATCAATGTGACGACGATATACTATATATACTCAAACGCACATATCTCGGTATGTATTTACATAGATCACGATATAAGTACATAATACAATATACAAAGGCAAAATAACTTAACACAATTATACCTCTAAATAAATTGCTTATACAAATACATTACGTGTTTGGTGCTTAGTGCTGATTTCTCACTACAGATATTCATCATCATCACGAATCCAGAGAGAGAGAGCACTAATTTTGTTATGTTGTTGTTTAAGATCGTAAAGAAAACAAATTATTCAGACATGCCCGTTAGCTTGCTCGGTTTGCTTCTCAATGAAATTCTGGACACTTTAAAAATTTCAAGCAAAAAAATTCAATGCTTGTACAACAAACGTATTCCCCTTTGAAATAAAACAAAAAAAGAAAAAGAAATTTATGACCTGCAAAAAATACGAAATTTCACTTTCACCTTAACATATTACCTTTGAAGAGAACATTTATAGATTTAATTTGGCTGCGTATCTAAAATTCGTGTGCATTCATCCAATCATTTATTGATGCGACTTAAAATAGCGTTAGAGAGACGAGTAACGAAAAAAACCAAAAACTCTAATATACGTCGTTGGGTATCTACGATTCGAGGAGGAATGCTTAAATCTTTTTAATTCTTATTATTATCTTATTGAGTGTAATCAGTGAACTGCTATGATTATGGGGGAGACTAATATATATGGACAAGAAACGAGTAGTCGGTGAAGTCAAACGCTTGATGCAAAAAGCTAAAACAGCGAAAATTTCGAATAAGCACTTTACTAATAACAAGCGTTGGTCAGACGGATAACGGTATGTGCGTGCAAGCAGCGAAAGAAATAATTTATACACAATTGCTAACATAGGAATGTCGATTGAAACTATTACTTATACGCTATGTGGGTCTTGCAGCGATTAACTTAAAAACAAACGAGTTCGAGCGTCTGCTAAGAGCAGACCACACCATAAGCAGCACAAAGCAAAAAAAAAAAAAAAAAAACAAAAGGAAAGAAGAATATCAAATATTCTTCTTGCCAGGATATTGTCTGAAAAAAGTATATTAATAGATGCAATGCAAAAATGTGTAAAATTTTAGATTAACTTTTTTATTCGGTTCAAAAAACAAAATATAAAAAATAAAAGTTAAAATAGTAATAATGTGTCAGTGTTCATAAAATAAAATTTTGACTAAAATTTAATAAAATTCTGTGCTTGTTTTTGGTGATTAACAAAAAAAAAAAAAAAAAATTAGAAAGGAAAGGAAAAAAAAGGAGGGGAACAAATTTATATCGTTTCTGTTTTACTTGTTCTAATAATTAATTATACCTTTGCTTCTAGTTAAGTGCATCTGTTTTAATGGTTACATCAAAGTTTGAATTCAACGTATTTCTTGTTGATTTCATTTTAATTTCAAAACACGAACGGATTTATATTTAATTAATGTTTGCTTTTCAATAAGCAGACGAACTTACAATTGAACAGACTCAGCAACCAGTTGTAAGATTTCATAAAATTCCATCTTATTGTGTTATAATAACATTGTCACACCTTAACAAGTTTGAGGACGTGCCAGAATTAAGGGCAACAAAGTAACAAATATAAAAACTAAAATAGGAAGCGAAAGCAGAAGCAGCAACAGAAACACAGACAGTATCAGAGGAGTGAGAAGCATTTGTTTTTGTTATTTTTTTTTCTATTTTCTTTTCTTTTTTTGTTTTTTTTTTGTTTTTTTTTTTAATGGAAGAGAATTCAAATAAAGCAAAAATGCATTCACCCATAAGTGAACGTATGGGTTTTGTTGCCCTGATGATTTTGCAAATAATCTTATTTATGCTCTTTGCCGTGTTCGTGCGTTATGGCAAGGCAGCACTACCAGCTGAAGTCCCCGGATTATTTCAAGAACACGTTTCCAAATATCCTCGTAAGTATATATCTGCATGCGTACGCATACCTTTTATACAAATGTAAACCTTAGCAACACTACTTGACGCCAAGACACCTTATTTTCTGCATTGTTTATGCTTCGAATACTTTACACAATTCTTTTTAAAGATGCTTTTAAGTGCGATGCCGACGTCTTTTCTTTTCACTTTTCTCATTTTTATGTTCGGTCTTTTGTTTTGTTTTCTTTGCTAAAACATTTCAAAACCAGCACTTAAATGTCCATGCAAGATTGGCGTGATTGCTTCTGTTTATATAAATAACCGCCAAGATAAGCGAGAATAGTAAGTATACCGAGTTTACCGAGCATTTTCCTTTCACTTGTAAAAAAGGACATTGCCATATATTTTTGTAATGAATAATTTTACCGGCGTAACGGGGGCCCTTATCAATTGCCAAGCAAACATTAAACAATAAAACTTATGCTAACTAAATTTATTCCTCAATGATTTCAAACCTGCAAACTCAGCATAACAAACTGCCGAAGGTATAAAGCTTTCCATTCTTTCATATTTTCTAACTTTCAATTAAGGGGTAAAAATTTACAAATAAATTTTTTTAAATCATTAAATAATGATCTTCAGCTAATACATTTGGCTAGTAAATAAGGCAAATATGACCTTCGATCGCTTTAACCCATTTTCAATACCAATCTGATCGGAAGAATTTTCCATATATTTTTTGGGCAAATTTGAACTCGATATCTTCTATTTATCCATTTAGTATAGAAATATAAATCCATGGATGGACAGAGAGATATGCATAGATCGATTCCGATTTTCATGCTGTACGTTATACTGAAACTTTTTTCTGAAAACTACAAACCTTGTGAACAAATAACGTCTCGACATAGTGGATGTAAAAAAAAATCAGTTAGACCATTATGCTGTATAAGATATTTGCCTGTAAAATACCTTGAAAAACCAATTGCCATTCCATGTACCCTACATTGCTTTGTGTCTCGCAACACTACTAAATACTTTGTTGGTGAGTTTACAAAAGTCCATTCTCCGCTTCAGATGGTAACTAAAGGTGCATCTCCTTCCAAATTAGCTCATTTTTGTGCATCACAGAAACGCCCCAAGATTAAGCTTACATCGCAAGATTCAGCTTAAAGTGTTTTATTAGAAAAGTGAATAATCTTTTCGTCAACGTGAACTAAAAAGTGATATGATGTACAAACATAGCTCGGCGAAAGCGTAGCGTTCAATACAGATTCCCCGAGGCATGGCTTAGTGTATTTAAGTAGCTGAAGCACTCAATAAATGTCCTTTGAGGGCTATGAACGGCCGTTACTGACATTTATATCCCTATGTATGTGTTCGTAAATGTGCGTATAAATCGTACAGATCGTTAAAACGAGATTTGAATCACTCGTATTTCTTTACATGACTTCCATTCAGCAAAGCCGGTTCGCAATACGTTGGAAGCACTCAATCGAGACTCACATAACTTCAGTCCTTCCGATTACCACGTATTTGCGTCGACAGGACGTCGACGTTGTTAAGCAGTGCGCAGTTTCTGACGAAAATATAAGAAAATGATTGGGTGACAACTGGCTTGCTTTAAACACAAATGTATAGCCAACGATGGACAATACTTCGAATAAAACATTGTTTACTATTTGCATACAACCCTATAACCAGATACTCTCTATACAAAATTCCGCTTTCATATGTACGTATCTGGCCTTTTTACGAGAATATGTCCACTTCTACGTTACTTTTCCATATGAAGAAATGAATTTCTTTCCACATTTGAATACGATTTTTGTTCTTTTTTTTTTTTTGTTTTTACATATCTCGCCTTTAGAGCATATATATAGTCGGGCCACATTCAGAGTACTTTACAGTCATACTAAATTTTTAGATTTATAAGAAACAGTATACATAGCTTTCCACGATCCAATCGATGCAGAATCATTTCCTGAAAGCATTTACGTATCCTTGCCTGCCTATATGTCGGATGTAGCTCAAGTCCGGACAATGAATTTTATCGAATCACCTTTACGATCGGTTCCCATAGGCTATGAACTTACAATGAACAAGTAATCATATGAAAAACTTGTACAATTTTTAATACGTCTAGATAAAGATCAATGAAAAATAGCATTTTGTGTTGACATATCTAAGATATACTCAAAATTTTGGGGTGACACAATCTTATTCCAAGTAATTAATTATTCTTACAAAAGATAATTCTTTGCATAGCAACAAGACTTAATTTGTAATACCTTGTGATGAGAGTTGGTCCATAATTGAACCAAATCTGAATCACGTATGCCTGATTTGTGTCTAATATGTTTGAAAAGAAAATTCAATTTGGTAAATTTCGACCACAGCAGTTCAGTCTTTGGGCCTAGTTAGCCTGCGTTTTGCGCTGCCTTCCTGCTGGTAGGGACTATCACGAGAAGCTTGCCTATGCACGAAAGCAAGATATAAATTTTGTATTTTATCATTGACGCCAAGGAAGAATTATGCTAAGTGAAGTGGTGTATAAAAACTGATAATGGTTTTAATTGCTTTTATATTATGTTTATATGTGTATGTGTGTTATATATAATATTGTTTATATACTATATATGCAATCTTTAAGGTTTGTATAATCTTGTCGTAATCTAAACAATGTAGTTTTTGGGCTTTGAATAGCTAGACTTGGATTGGATAAAGTGGAAAAGAACAGTTATCTTTTCCACAATACTAATTACTCGTCTTGATAGGCGCCCACAAAACAAATAATATTCGGATTGAATATGGAATCTAATCGAGATAAGTATAACGCAAAACAACCGAACTGCAAATTTAATCTAAAAAGATGTTATGTAATGTTAAACTTTATAATGAGCTTTGATTTTGAATATTTGAATTTTTCGATTATCCGAATGCAGAATTTCTTATATAATAATAATTACCTATGGTTGCTATGGTATTTCAATATTGATTTTGAAGCGCGTACTTATGTTGTCCGCGCCAAAACATTTGAATATTATTCTTATGAATGCTAATTTATGAGAAACTTGTTGATTAGTGCAACCCTTTTGAATATTTCTAATTAATCAAACAATGCATACTCGAAGGCCGAGCGTACTTCAAGTCACATATGCTTGCATATATCTTCATTAAAGTCAAGCATCTTAATTTGTGATAATTGCCAGCAATTAAACCAAACACTATTGACCGTCGAAAAATGACCAATTATCACTTTTAAACACATACACAAACATATGCATATACATATACAGAGAAATATTCAATATATACAAATGTGCTTTGTGCGTATATATTTTATATCATCTTGTGCGCGCACATATTCTCAACGACGTATGAGTAATAAATAAATAAATACTTGTTAGTTATGTTATTATTATTATTATTATTATTATTATTATTGTCATTATTACATATCTTTTTTTGTTGTTTGATCGAAAATGTAATTCAAATGTGTTATTAATTAATTTATATTTATTTTGAATTGCAATACAATTATAAATGCATATAAATTATTGCCCGCCTCACATATAAAGCTAAGCATTTACAACGTCGTTTATGGGCGCACAGCACGCTTGCATACATGCATACATGCTTAAAAATATAGGTATTACAATTTTAATTGATAATAATAAATGCTCTATGAAACATGGCTTAAGTGTATATGTGTGCTAAGCTTCATGTGGATTAAACCAATTGCTGAGTGATCAGAGTTGTCACATTTTAATTAAGATTTACTCAGAATGCTTTCATTTATGTTTTATATTTATGTGTTATACATAAATAACCTACGCAGACAACTAAATATATATCTATATGCTGCAAATAGGATTTACTATTAATATAAAATAATGCAATATCGCATTGCCGGCATATTAAAGATATGCATCTTGTCTCTATTTTTGGTTATTTTGCTAATTTTTGAGCTCGAGCTACGCATAACTTGGTCAGGGCTCTCCAAAAAGTTCATGTAAATACTAATTTTAACTAATATTAACATTAATTCGAAATTACACGACTTTTAATACGCCATTAATAAATTACACGCTATCTAGAAATCGAGAATCGAACGGATTCACAACCTAATTACAAATTTATATTCTTCGAATGGCGTTTCCTATGGCTTCGTAGGCAACTTTGATTTAAGAGTGCAAGTGTGAAAATCCGATATCGGAAGTGATTGAAGGGTAATTACTTTTCTAAGTAGCATTTTATTGGAGTAATATTCAAAGCTTGACGACGGATTTCAAGTTTGTACGAATGACAGATTACCCGAACCCAAGCCGAATGGTAATGTTTCCATTGTTTCTATTTTATCGTTTTCATCTTTCTTGTTAATTAATTCATTCCGCACCGCTCGATAAGAGATTGAGACCAATAATGTTGATAATCGGCTTTCTCGCCGATTGTTACGAAGTACGTTGCGAAATGAATTTTCTTAGAAATCTTCATTGCCGTCGAAATTGTATGCATATCAAAGAGCGGGATGTTATGTTTTCCATCACAACTAGAGATACTCTTTTCCATAATATGCTAACGTTTCGTTAGAAATCAATGGCTGGAGCTTCATATTAATGTCGTATAGATTTCTTGGATGAAGAAAGTGTAGGAGCTCATACTTGACGCAAGCTATGTAATCTAGCGATAACAAGTACTAACACAGAATCCTTAAACTAAACGCAAAAAATGTTTTCTTAAACTCCTCTATATCGTTAAGTTGGCAATTTGTCAGTGGATATTCTTGCTGCACCAATCACTACCGTGGTTCTATTATATGCTAACGAAAACGCCACACATGACCGAGATGAAATATATTGTTTTCGCTTTGTACAATTACCTAAGAGCTCTTGTCAAATCATATAAAATAGAAATATGATATAAATTATGTAACAAATCGATGAAGAATTGTCGAGAGCGATACACAAATGTTGTCGTTAACAAGAAACCCATAATAATTTTGAAAAATGACAACTCTCGAACGACGTTTTATTTCGATCCTTTTTTCCAGGTTACACGAGTGTTTCTTTTTTCCACCTTTTCTACTACTGCTACTACTACTTTTTCCAGTAATAAAAGTATTTATATTTTTTGAAAGCAAGCGAAAAATCCGAATCTTATCTGTTTATCCAATCGCTTAGTAAATGTCCCCTATCCGTGTAACACGGTTGTGGCCAGAAGGAAATGAGGAAAGACACCGAGACAGGGAGGTGTGATTGCACGATTCGACAAGTGCTGAGTCATTAAGGAATGAGCATCCATTAAAACCCAATGATCAAAGAAAACTCTACTGCATTCGAGACATGAACCCGCGAACACTCAATTTGCACTCATAATTTTTACTTACTCAGCTTCCTACGGTAGTCTGTTGATTAAAGATTGCTTTTTTTGATAGGAAGAGTATCGTTCAGACCAAGCGATTTTTTTCCAATTGCGTACTGCTTTTACTCGGAGCGCAATGCATGCGCCATCTAACAAGTCTACGACTACAGTAGGAAAATTACATGAACTGACGTTCAATATATATAGATATATGGGCGTCAGAGAAATTTTATATCGATTTCTATTATATGTTATTATAAGCAAATATTGATAATGTGTGTGTGTGTGCGCGAATAAAAAATGTTTATAAAAATTTTCACGATATACCTTTGTCTTATTAACATATATAATTTTATAAACAATTAAAACTAATTAACCGCTTAAGTGTAAGATTTTTATTTTTCGTTTTAGCTGCAAACGATATCGCTAACCTTTAGCTATTACGTTATTATAAAATTTTTTTTTTTTAATAAATGTTTTGTTTGCTTTTTGTTCATATTTCTTTATCTTTAGATTTTCAAGACGTACATGTCATGATATTCGTTGGCTTTGGTTTTCTAATGACCTTTTTAAAAAAATACGGTTATAGTGCAACGGGTTACACGTTATTCATGTCGGCTCTTATAATACAATGGACTATACTAGTTAAAGGCTTCTTTCATATGTATGACGGTAAAATAGAGTAAGTATTTTGTTCTTATTATTGTTTTTGTTTTGACATAATAATAAAACCTTATATAATAAAAACAAGAGCTTAACATTTCAAGTTGTTGTGCGTTAATGTAAACGAACAAATGAAAACTGTATGACAGGAAGTTTAATGCGAATATTAGATGCTCCCTACTCGGAAACTTTATACTGTAATACAAAATAAAATCACATATATCACCCATATATATACATATACATACGCACACAACATACACCCGCGCGCACGCAAACACCCCTGTGTTATGATATGCAACATATCATTTAATAAAATCATAGGATCATAGGTCCTATATATATATATATGTATATATATATACATATGTATATATATATACATATGTATATATATATATATACATATATATATATATGTATATATATATATATGTATATATATATATATGTATATATATATATGTATATATACATATGTGTGGTAATAAAGTTTAACAAACTTCCCATTATGCTTAGCAGACCAATGCCGGCATGGGAGAGCAAAAGATTTTCATTAACTGCAGGTAATTAGTTACGCTTTTGTTGTTTTAAATTGAATTTACTTAAACTCTTTGATTGTGCACGCGTGTGTCTGTACGTTCTTATGTTTTCCATTTGACTCTATATTAAAGCATTTGTGCAGGTTACGAAAGTGTACGTATTTATGTGCATAAAATCTTTATAAAATCTTGGCAAAAATTTTTGTAAATGAAAAGAAATAAAACTAAAAGAAGAAATATCACAACGACAACATACAATACAGTTACAAAACAAATGGTAAGCCAACGAAGGTACGTACGCATACAGACGGACAATTTTGAGTAGCTAATACTACCACAAGTATATAAAATGCTTAATATACTTAAAGCTTGTGCTGTTGCTCCTCAAGATTTGTATTGTAAGTAAGCATTTGGTGCATTCAACCATATGTATATATATACATATATATATATATATATACATATATATAGAAGTAACAATAAGCATGAAAAAAAATCAAGAACTCATTTGGCAAAAGGAAAGTCAAAATGACTTTGTTCATAACATTCAGCAACAGCAAAATAGTTAAGTTGCTGTACTTGGCTTAGTAAGTTAACACAAACGGTGGAATGTATGTATATAAGTAATACTCAAGCAACCACATACTTGTATATATGTATGTATGTACATACAAATAGAGAGAAATACAAACTCATACTCGTACACATTACAATATAATGCTAAAAAGTTTTAAAACAAAAGTAAATTTGGCAAAAATATATCTACACGCACACAAGGATGCATACATCGCTGATAAGCAACAGGAGCACAATTTTCGCAACCGGCAACTAGAGTCTTACTGAATTTTATTTTGGTCGAAGACAATGCACAATAACACAATCTTATAGTGATACTCCTTAAGGGAAAAAACAAATTAAATACCTTGTATGTTATCTCGATTGAGTGAGTGTAAGTCAGTAAAGTTAAAAACGCAACACAGAGGCAACACAAAGACAACAAATCTATGATATACTTATGCATATATCTATCTACACATGCACACATTATACATATATTTATTTATATAAATATATGTACATTTGTGTGCATATATGTATCGATATATGAATGTATGTATGTATGTATGTATGATGTATATAAGATTCGTTTCGCTTTGCTCTCTGTTTCACTTCAAGTCAATGTTACCCCCTTTCACTTAAGCACACCTTATGCGCCATTGTTCAGAAGTGTTCTAATTGTAGGTAAATATATGTTTAAACAGAATGTTTAAGTTAAACAAAAGAGTGTGTACAGAAATTTTCTCGACATTTCCTTATCGTCATCAAAGGATTAATTTGTTTATGCCATGCATTTCATTTCTCCTATGCACCTCAATATACTATATATACTCTTATCGAATACACTCTTAAATAGAATAAAAACTCTTCAATGTTTGCTTAGTTTTAAGTAACTCATACGCCATATTAATAATATAATATATTTATTATAGTATGATAGGGAGATTCGCGCTTTTCGCGCATGTTTGCTTTCATACACAAATTTCGATTAACATTTTTTTGCATTTCATAATCGCAGAAGTTAGACAACTTTCATATATTTCTTTAGGGTCCATCAATGATAACGCATATCAATTAACCCTTTGGCCTACACATTATTTGCCGATTGCGCGAGCCATACTAAAGAATAAGACCAGTCGAGCGCCATGCTATTCACATGTTAGTCCGTTCACCCGAACTGGCGCAAAATCTATGCTTTTCATGGCATATACATTTCGGTGAACCAAGAGAAACTGTGAAATAATAAATCATATTTGGGAGCAAATAATAATATTAATACATTTAGGACGCTTACGACACAGTTTCTTTACCACGACTCGTCAGACTCGTGATTATATGCCAAAGGGTTAATAAGAATTGATGTCAGCGCAATGGGTAAATGGGTTCATAGTTACGATAATTATGGAATCGTGGATATACGGCTCGTAAATAAAATTTTTTTTATATTTTGCAAAGCAAACGCTTTTTACCTAAAGTAATTGAAAAACTTCCCTCAATCTAACACTATATAAACTCTCAAATCACTTATGCTAGCTTATAGGAAAATTCGCGTTCAGAGATTCAAATATTCGTTTAACTTAGAGTGATGTGTATTCTTATTATCTTATTAAAAATTGTTTCTCGTCTTTAGCAGAAGATTTTATAAGACTATCGCACTATTTGTTTAATAATTTTAGATAGAATAGCCTCAGTACCAAGCTGTTATATAACATATCTCTCAATATGTCTATGGCCCAACATGTATACGACAACACTCTTGATAGACTCATGTGATTTCTGAACAATATCAGTCTTCAAACAATACGCGTCAAAATTGCATAATATTCTAACAGTTAACTTGGAGGTTACAGCGATTTTAGTAAAGTTACTTTTGGTATTTTTGAAACACAATTGTCCTTGACTTAGAAGCTGTTATGCCGGCTCTTCATTGTCGAAGAAATAAATTTCCAAATGCTTTACTAATTTTAAACAAAGTCGTATGATCACCGGTTGTTGTGTTGATCGCTCTAATCGTCAAATGTAGGTATTTATGTAAAAAAAGACACAAAAATTGCAAAAAAACTTTTTGGAAGACACAAAAGTGAAGTTGCTTACGACAACTGCCACCCTAAAGATATGAAAATGCAGTCCATCGGCCATTTTGCGTAAATATTTATCCGTGAAAGATGCCTGTTCGAAGTGTGTGCTGCGCTTGCTCACTTTTGACCAACAATAGGATCGTGTTGGAGCCGTTGAGGCGAAATAAAAATGAGTTTTTCATAAGGTAGATGACAATGAATGAAACATGCAATCCAGATTAAATCAGCAGTCAGCCGAGTGGATAGTAACCAGCAAAACCCGCCGAAAGCAAACGATGAGATAAAAGTCAACGTAGCGTGCGTATTTTGGGATGCGCATTGTATAATACCTATCGACTATCCTGACAACAGCTAAAGCATTAATATTAAATATTATGTAGCATTGTAAGTGCGTTTGAATGACGAAATTGCAAAAAACTGGACAGTTAGGCTGGGGATATATTGAGCTTTATAAAGCATATTCGCTCAATACATTCGAGTTGCACAATATATTTTCAATTAAAGGCGGATTCGTGGCACGTTTGCCTATGAAGGCTACCAATTGCGTTTGCTTATGCAGACGCAACACAATCATTGGCAGTTACGTATAGTTTTAAATTACATAGTTTGAGTTGACAGTTTACGCATAGTTTTAAATTAGTTTAAGATAGTTATAATCTGCCTCTTTTTTGCTTACGTACACACACATATGCACACTTTAGCATTTTCTTTTAACATGCATGCCAGCATAACTTTCAGTTTTTTAACTAACAAACATTGTCGTTCTTCTTCTTTTTTTTTTCCTTTTTTTTTTGATAGCAAAAAAATTATTGCAAAAAAGCTTACACAATACACGACAAGACGTATCAGTTGCTAATTGTAAGAGTTTTTACACGACCGACTTAGGTAAGACAAGACGAAACACTTGGATAAGATCTCACGTCAATATTTCTTGTGGAATATAAATAAGGCCTTCTTTACTACTACTACTACTACTACTACTACTACGACTACTACTACTATGGCATCGATGTGCCACGTGCCATACCTCTAAAGTGTAGACCCAAGTAGCACACGAATCACGATCACTTTCAGACTCAATGTGTTATCATAGCAATTTTGTAATTTGATCTGAGAGCCTGTTTCAACAGTAGGTAGAGCTTCAGATAACCATAGGTCTAGTTAAGGGCTAGAACAACAACAAAAAACAATAATTTAACTCACTCAGTATTAACAGATTTCATTTTCGTCACTAGAATATTACAAATCGTATCGCGCATACACCATGCCGTACTATACTCTTTACAGTCATCCAAGAGTGAAGAGCGAAGAGCAAGAATGATTTTAGAAATGAAGATATTATTAAATATTGACTTTTTTTTTGTTTTCTTTTTCTTTTTCGCTTTCTCGTTCTTAAAGGCTTTCGCTGGAGCATATCATACATTCGGACATATCTGCTGCGGTACCATTAATTAGTATGGGCGTATTGTTGGGTCGTACAACGCCAATACAATTATTGTTTATGGCATTGTTCGAAATTATATTGTTTGCCGTTAATGAATACGTTGCTTTGGAAATCCTTAGTGTAAGTATCGTATGATGACTTTAGGCATATTGCCGTTACTTTCATTGTTCCTCTCTTTCCTTTGATGTGTTTTTGTTTCTTTGCTTGTGCATGTTTACGTCTGATTGTCTGATTATATATTTGTGTACACGAGAATATCGTGGTTTCCATTTCAATGCGATTAAATGCATTTGCAATGAAGCCAGAAAACAGATTGTGAACAGATGCACCCGTGTATGCCCGTCTACCCAGGCGCCCATGTGCCCATGTGCCCGATTGCGTACGTACATGTCAGTATGTCGGTCATGGTAATCAAATACATGGTTCATTAAGAAAGCCATCAGATATAGTAGTAAGTTTAAATAATTGCAAGAAACGAGTAAGTTGTCAATGTTTAACATCTACGTAATGCTATCCATTAAGGCTGAATAATTTTAATATCTTACGTGCCACTATAAGAAACTAATTAATGGTTTGATGATCTGATCGCTGGAGATTTTTTTTTAAAAATCATCCTTTAGTGCATAAATAAGTGTTTTTTTTTTTTTTTTTTTTTTTTTAGTTTTCTTTATTGTTATTCGGAACCGGAGATGCGCTTCAATTTACGTATTCAATTTTCACTTCCTTACGTCAATTAAATACATCGGGCTTCACTTATTAATTGGAGGGAAACTTATACAGTCATTATTCAAAACGAAAACAGCTTAAGGCATTCAAAAAATTCCTTACATATAAGCAGAGATGAATGTGTTTCAGTTGTTGTCTGATTATCACAAAAGTATCATTGACAAAATGGGAACTATTTTTATATATTAAATATCTGCTCAATTTTCAGGATATGTTAGATGCTCTTTATCGCAGAGGTTATGAGATCGCTAAGATTTGAAAGAAAATTTAATCATTTGTTGGTATAATTTATAGGTATAGTACTACTACCTTGTAATGCAAAGGCTATTAATGTTAAGTCAATGATTCCTGCTTAGCATATCCTGCACAAGTTCATTAAGAATTTATCGGTTAAAAATCAAATTTTGAAATGGAATATAAACAGACGGATAGTTATAGGACAGTAAAGACGGACAAATGGATGGCAAATGGATTAACAGGCGGGCAGATACATAATTGAAAGGACTTACATGTTCGTGTAAACGCATAATAGACGCATGGCGGTGTAAGCAAATACGAAACATACGCAAAGACAAACAAACGGGCACCAAGTGAGAGCGGAAAAGAATAAATTGACAAATGGACATCCGGATGAACGGACAGACGTACAGACAGATAGATATATAGGAGATTAACTGTTGAACACACGTGTAATAAAATAGAAAACCGAAATAGATGGACAGGAAAAAAGTGGACGAACAAGAGGATAGATTGTGATACACATAGAGAGTTGCTCGGACGGACGCAAAACTGAAAATAAATTATTGTTTCCTATATATAATTGAGTTTTCATTCTTATGCTGTATATATAAGCATTATCCAATCATATATTGTACGCAATTTCAAATTGTTACACAGATGTATGGTAAGAAGTTTAAATTTGTGTAAGTTTAGACGTAGAACTTATTTTTATTCCATTCCATTATTTTCAATGCAGTAACAGACAAAGACACAGTCCGAAGCGTACATGTTTATAGCAAGATATGTCTATTGCTTATTAAAAAATTTTTTTCTGCTTATCATTGTATTGCGCTTGCCATGAGCATTGCAAAACTGAGTAAATGAAATCGTTAAATGTTATGACATGTATGCAAACACTTATGAACGTAATGAGTGACCTGCTATTCGCACATATAGATACACACATACGTCTATACACAGTGGTAACATATAATTTGAATATATAATGCACATAAATAATATAATGTGTATCCATGACACAAAATCCAAACTAAAATCATAATATCCTGTTCATGCAATTACAAATGTTATAAATTCTCACATACAAGATATCTATCTGAAACACATTAAAGATATATATATATATATATATATATATATATATATATACGCTTGTATAAGCCGATAAACGTGCTTGCATAGATAGCCAGTCTAAATATAATAATGAAACAATAGAATTGTCGGTGCTAACACATGTGAAATCAACATAATTACATATTCATGTGTGACTCTACGTTATTAAACCGACTAACAAATGTCACCTGCCTTTGGCCCATACAATGTACATATATATATATATACCGTACCGTATAAATATATATATATATACCGTACCGTATATATACCGTATATATATATATATGTATATATATATATATATACCGTACATTAATGTAAACACTCATATTGTGTAAGGAGGAATATTTTGTAAGTGTATGACAAAAATCTATCAGAGTTTATTTATACACTTCGCATGTGTCACATGCACTTACAACAAAATTGTTATCAAATGTGAAAAACGCCTAAATGAATAAAAGAGAACTGGACACAACATACGAAACACTTGAAATCTTTTAAATAATTTGTGTGCATGTAGATGAGTTTACGTTACCATTGTGTTCATGTCAATTTATAATGCTTTCCATTTTATAATAGATTTGTGATGTCGGCGGCTCAATTACTGTACATGCGTTTGGTGCATATTTCGGTTTGGCCGTAAGTTTAATGCTACGCCCCAAAAAGGAAGAAAACGAGCCCGGACAGTACGAAGCACCTACTTACACATCAGACTTGTTTGCAATGATTGGCACTTTATTTTTGTGGATATACTGGCCAAGTTTCAATTCTGTATTGGCCGATGGCACTGCCCAGGAGCGTGCTATTCTAAACACGTATTTATCATTAGCAGGTGCAACAGGTAAGCACGTATTTCAATTTTAATGCAACTTTGCAATAAAAGATAGATACCTACCTATATATATATATGTATATATATATATATATATATGCATATATATGAAAATTGCTTCAAGTTATATAAGCAATTGTGTGAATATATCCGTCCGCCTATGCTGTCTCTTATATATGCATATCAAAGACCTTAATAATAAGTTGCATGCAAACGTTATTTTGTATAAATCATGCAACACTTAAGACCTGAAAGTGCCTATTGTTCCTAGGCAGGTATTGGAATCATTTCATGACATATGATGTTAATTGTGTTCAATATCTACAGATAGGTAATTTAATCGTTACTCATAAAGTAATGTTTTTTTGGCTTAATAAACATAAAGCCAAAAAATTTAAGGAATTCTTCGATACATTCTATGTCGTATACGTAACAAATAAGAAAACATTTCTGCGCGGAAGTCTAAAATTATGATTGAAAAATTCAACGATCAAGCTAACAATTACATATTGATATGTGAGTGTGTGTATTTAGGTATATATATTTTATGTATCCTACTTACAGGACAATACTGTATTACTATCAGATAACTTTAATATTTATCGATTGAAATCTCTTAACCTTTAAACACTTAACTGCTGAAGTGTACAATTGAAGGTTAAACTCTGTTCAACTATCACTAATGATCATGGTTTACGCTACATAGCTCGTTCATTTTCATAATGCTTTATAAAGATAAGAGAGGTTTAAGAATTTGAGATTTTTGAGCAAATGTAACCCTGGAGGATGTGTACGTAACGTGCGTAGGTAGGGTTTTCAAAATTGCTTCACTTTACACGAAAGCCCTCGAGCACTTCCTACGTAAGTATATCGGCGAGTAATTTAAGAGAAATATTTAAATGAATTATTTTTTGTGTTGGTGTTTATCAACAAAATGTCAGCTGTTTTGCTTACTATAGATATATCACATAGATCACATATTAGTGTTTAGATGATTGAGTTGCTTAACTTTACGAAATTTTTCGTCATTTTCTTTTCCAATAAATTGGCCGAGATCGCTGAAATTTAGTACAATTAATTTTTTTATGTTAAATTACTATTATGATATAATTTTCAGTATGAAGGAATGAAAATCGTACCTTTCTGTTGCATGAATTTCAGTATTCGTCATATGACGGGGGATTCAAAAATTGCCCCAGACTGTCCAAAGTTTTCATACCAATTTAGAACGGCAAAATGCTACTACTTAACCACTTTTGCAACGACTTTTCAGATTCGGGTGTTATAAGGGGAGTGGTCGAAAACCGATTAATAGGGTCAAAATAAATAACTGTACCGAATTTCATCCAAATATCTCAAAAATTGCGACCTGTAGCTTGAATACAAGTTTACATGACCAGAGACCAGACAGAGGGACGGGCAGACAAGCTTAGATTCGGTATAATAAAAGGTGGATTTATCTGAAGCCCTTCTGAGTGTTACATAAGACCGCGCTAACTTAATATACTTAATGTACTATAAGTGGTGTAGGATAAAAAGAGTAACCACCATATGTCAATAAGTCCCGGGCGCTGTAAATAAAGGCGTCTTAACATCTTTTGATCGCAATATTAAATAGAGCGATGCATTTAAATATGTCGTTTAATTAGTAAAATCATTTAAGAAATATGGTCAATTTGCACGTGAGTACGATACAATACGATATATGATATATATCTGATTAATGAGTCTTCACTCTATTTTGGATATCGTGGGCAAGCTTATATACATATGGTTGGAATTAAAAAACACGACCCAATTTGAGTACAAATCTTGCTTCTCATCTTTGAATTATGTTGAAATACTTCACTATGAAAAATATTTTGAAAAATTATTGAATAATCTTTGAAGCAAAATAAAAAAAAAAAAAAAAATTTATAGAAAACATTGTGACCGCAATTATTTATTTATTTATTTTCTTTTTTGATTTTGACTAATTTAAGAAACGGTTTCGTTTTATGGCATGAAACATATTTTCCCATAATAATTATTATTCCAATTTTTCTTAATATTTTAATTCGTTTAGCAAGTGTGAGAACGTACGTATACATATACATATACATATATGTCCCACATATATATTATATATTGTATGTATGTATAAGTCTCAGTATGAAAATGAATGTGTGCAGGTTGAAGGTGAAGAGAAGGTAATGCGAAATGTAGTGAGATTGATATTGCAATCTGTGTTCTCGATATCTACGTACATATATCTATCTATATTTTGTATTCTAGTCGCAAGCTAATTAAATGTCAAATAGTTGCGTTAACACATTTCATAAAATTTATTTTAAACACGTACACACTGACTGACTGATAGCAGCAGAAAGGGGCAACAGAGGAGAAGGCGAACAGATGAACTTACATACACGAAAACATACATGCGTATATATATATATATATATATATATATATATATATATATATATATATATAAATATACATATATATAAATATTGACACTTACACTCAGAATAACATTAGCACACATCCAGAGATACGCACATACGTACCTCAACGAAACGACACTTGTAAGTGAAAACTGAAAAACCAAATACCATTTAAAGCAAACAAACGGTGGACATATTGGTCGGACATGACCACTTTTGGCTTTATAAAGAGCTGGTTGGATGGTTGAGTAGGGTTTAACGTCCGACGGAAAAAAGAAACAAAATAACAATATCAGCTTATATATTGGTATATATGTACAAGTGTTGGTCTGTCTGTTCGGTAAACAACGTACACAAAAGCAAACAAGCAACAACTGTTAATGTAAATAACAACGAAAATACAAATTAAATGTATACAAGAAACCAGTTAGCTGTGTATAAATGTGTACATAAACTTATACACAGACAAGCAATTTCGCTCACTAAACACATAGACACACCTTCACACTCTAATACCAGTTTACAAATAATTCACACCAACTACGTGGCAAACTATAAACATATTTATATAAGTATGTGTGTGTGTGTGTGTGTGTGAATGCTTCTGTGTATTCATAAATACATGAATACTTTTATATGTATTTAGTAAAATTTTTGCCCATATTACTTGCACACCACCGTTACAAACTTTAGTCACTATAACTGCACTAGTAGTCATACCCTAAGCTGACCGAAAAAAAGCAAAAAAATAAACTAAAGAAATAAAACATCCATTACGTATACGTAGAGATGTCCGTATTAAATGCTTGCGTATCTGTAATGCACAGCAATAAGGATATTGGTTTAAAATGACAACAATATTATTATGAAAACATTGCATATAACTGAGATTGGGGAGTTATACATGCATATATATACATATATAATGCATATATATACATATATTAAGCAAATGCATATGCATGAGGACATGCTTGAAAAATTTTATTCAATAATAACACTTCAATAAATATCTACTAATCCAAGCGTATATTTGTGTGTGTTTTTAAAAAAAATTTGAAACTGCCGCGGATTTGTATGCACTGAGAAAAATTTTATGAAGATTTCCAATAATTTCCAAACGTTGGAATCGATCAAGGTCGACTTCTAATTATCCTACAACATTTCACCAAGTCCATCTATGCAGATGGGTTCTTCTATCAAAGATAATTGCTTGTTCTCATATACAAACGCCAAATTTAATATCACATGATTATATTTATCTTCGTAGATATTTAGTGCATACCTAAATACCATTTTTGCAAAAATAACATTTTTCATCAATTTTTCTCGTGAATTATTAAAAATCGCACCTTTGTTTCATACAGAAACTTTTCCGATAAAAAGGTGTTTTAGGGGTTGTGGCCGTAATATCAATTTTTATTTTTATTTTTAATAACGTTTTCGTTATGGGTGTCATTAAAATATCGGACAAACTGTAATCGGTTTACATCGATTCAGAAATTGATTTTCAAATTAATTGGTGGAATAAAAGGTGGACACAACTCAAGCTGTTTGGTTTGCATAAAGAAATTGAGCTCCGCCCAATTTGCCTCATCGTATTTGAATATTTCGCATCTTTTGACTGAAAAAGAAACGTGGTAAAGATTGACAGGACGCAGAAATGGTACAGTAGTCCGAATTATCGAGAATTGCAAGGATCTTGACTTTGTATTTTTCTCGAATTGGCAACTTCTTATTTGGGAGGAAAGGCTTAAAGCTTAACACTTGTAGTCCTCGTTCGCAGTCTCATATCACGTTTCAAAATATTATGAACTGCTAATAAATGTATTACAAATTAAACAAGGAAAGCCTAAGTGAAAAATTCGAAAATACGATAGATTCATAGCGTTGCACGTAAACACTTATTGGGATCACCGAGGAGTACAGTTTGCAAACTTAAAAAAGATGAGAAATAATTTAAAGGCAATTAATTAACAAAAATTATTATGATTTTTCGTTATTGGCTTGGGATGCTAAGTATACAAGAGTCTGTAACTGGCGAAAAGCTTAAAAGAGAAACTGAATGCGTCAGTGAGTCAACGACTTAAAATTCGATTGCATTTAGCAAGTGTGGTAGGTTCACATATGATTTAACCTGAATGAACGGAAATTTTTACGTAAGAAATACCATAAATATGTCCATGTATTTAGCTTTTGATTTTTTGAATTTTTCGTCTATTCTGTAACAGATCCTAATTGAAGGGCTTACTTGAAATTTATTTAAAGCTATGCATGGACAATTTCAAATTGAATTGATAGAGTTAGTCGACGAAGAGTTTTAAAGGTATCAATCTCAGTATGCGATTTTTAGCTAACACGGATTCAATTTCAGCGAATAAACATTATTTTTACATGAGTTTACATGAGGCTTATGACTGATGCAGTGGTTAGAGTCTTTCATCTTTTCCCATGCGCGCATGACTTAACAAATAGCCAGCAATGTTAGGCTGGTCAAGGCATTCGGAAGTCTGACGGTCCTCGCCAATGTTTGCTAATCAATCAAGAAATAACTTATAATATATAGAACTTTTCGAGACTGAAGCTTCGCAGGGATTAAAAAAAATTTTAAAGCGAATATTTTTCCAACAATTTTGATTTGTTATACAAAGACGCAAAAATGAAAAACGTTATCTCATCGAGGAAGACAAACAAATGTCATTATTATTTTCGCTTTGAACTATTTAATTTCTCTCAGTGCATTGAGCGGCTGTAATCGATGTCGTTTTCATCTTCCATTAGTTTGTAGTTTTGTACTTATTATCCAAACTTACCGATGTTAGGACATTAATGTAGTGCAATTTAGCTTAAGCTTGTTGTTGCTGTTAATTTAAGCATTACATTAAAACATGTCGCAACATTTTATACAAACATTTTCACCCTAAAAACAAAAAAGAAATTTTCTTGTTTTCCGTTTTCCATTTTTTATTTTTTTTTTTTTTTTTTTTTTTTTTTTTTTTTTTTTTTTTTTTTTTTATTGATACGAATTTTGCTTAGTTTCTGTGTTGTGTGGGCCGAGCCGACCATAGAAATGCAATAGACGGAAAGAGTTGCCGATATTTTGACCAACTGACTATTGCTTTCTCTAACACTACTAGAAATACTACAAATGTTAACATATAGGCAAACAAACAACACCTTTGGTGTTAATTTCAACTTCATGTACACATTAGTAGTAAATGAAATAGTAACAACAATAACAGCAACAGCAGCAACAGCAGCAACAGCAGCAACAACAATAACAACAAGCATCATTAAAAGTATTCAACCGCACTATACACACATTTGAGTTGAGCTTAAGTAGATGTACAACTACATTGCATACAACGTGCACATATATACAAACACATGCAATTGTTGTGTTTTGGATATGAATGCATACATGTTTACCTATACCGCACTACAAATTGAAGTGATCTCTTAGTTGTGGTATGAATGAATGTCTTTCTCTGTATATATATATATATATATATATATATATACATATATGCGTGTACGCTTACGTAGTCATGCAACGAAGTATAATTGTAATTTTTAGGCTATCAACCATCATACCCCGCAAGGAATACCAACAACATTACATTACAAACATGTATCGTCTGTCATTATATCTATAATTGAGTTGTCGGAAACTTTAAATGTTTAAATGAATTTTTCAAACATATTGTATCATTAAAAAAACTAAGACTACAAAGTCAATTGACGGCAAACAAAAGTTTTTTGCCATTAAACTTTTTTTTTTATACGTAATTGAAGAAAGTTACTACAAGTAGAGAATAACGGAGTAAATTTGGAAAAAAAAAGCAAACCTATATAAAGATTAATTAAATCGAACTTTAGATTTAATTTCACTTTTATCTTTTTTTTTTTTTTTTTTTTTTTTTTTTGTGAAAAAATGCTCAACTTTACGTATAATTGTGATCTTTTCCATAGTGACTGCCTTTGTACTCTCAACTATGATGAGTCACGAGAAAAAGCTCGATATGGTACACGTGCAAAATTCCACATTAGCCGGAGGTGTTGCCGTGGGTACAGTTTGCAATCTAATGATTGGAGGTCATGGCGCTATCTTAATTGGTATTTTAGCCGGTTCGTTATCTGTAATAGGATACCGTTACGTAACGGTAAGTTGTAAAACTAAAATAAAAGCATATAAGCAAACAATATATTCTTTTCATAATGAATCTTGAATAGCCAACATCCGCATTGATATGATTAGGGCTGATATAAATTGCTTAACTTAATCAATTTTTTTAATTCGACCTTAAAGCCTTTGTTGTTTAACAACAATACATAATAATAACATAAAATTATATATCGTGTAAACTTTTTAGCTATTAGGCAAAACTTACAATAGGAAAAAATTTTAAAATCCTCTTAGGTCCCAATCAGACTATAAGACAATGCCATAAGACACACAAACAAGCAAATTTGTCACATAAACTGACTGGATATTTCTATAAGCTATTGTTAAATTATGTGGTAAGCCTAACGTTATAATACCATAAAGCTAAGATAGAATTATTAAAACATTTTCTTTTTTATTTTTCATTTCTTTTACCTTTTAACACAATTACTAATTAATTCCATTAGTTTCTTAATTTTTTTGAACGCATTGAAAGTTCAGAAGCGAATGTAGTTTAATCTCTTCCGTTATATTAAATGCCTGATTTTTTGATGCGTATACCTTTCCGCTAAGGAATGTGCTAACAATTTGTTTAAAGTATCTTCTCTTCTTGTAGAGAGTATCAAAAGTTTTCTGTAAATTTTCCAAACATTTTATTACAAAAACACAATATTATTCAATAAAACCTTTTTTCTAGAAAAAAAAAAAAAGGAAAAAAAAAACGTTGCTTTTCACCGCCAGCGCAAGAGAACTTTCTGTTCGTTTTTTATGAAACACATTATCAGTGAATTATTATGAAATATTTTCTCTGAAATAGACCATGTTAAGCTAATTAGAAAAGTTCAACTAAAGTAGTAAAGCGAATAATAAAACATAATTTTCAAACTTTATCTCATTACGAGAGCCCGGGAGGAAACTTATGCCTGCATTTTTTCATTTTACTTTTATTTTGAAGAATTTCATGATTAACAATAATTTCGCATAATACAATTAATATAATGTAATGATTTTATAAAATACTGTTACTATTTTCAACTCATAATTAAACTTTCATTTAAAACTAAGCTACATCTAAACTAAACGTAACCTATAAAGGTTATCAGTTAAACATTTTACCTGCAAAGATCTGAACAAACGGAATGCACACCTACTCATAATAACTTCTTGCTTCTTGCTACGATTGGTCTCTACGCGCATATATCTAATTATAAAACGCGATTTAATTTATTTAAAATAAAATCAAATTTTAATGTCGACAATTTTTTTGTTGCCTTGCAGTTCCATTCACTAAATTCGTTTCCATCTAACACTATTGTTTTTGCAAGAAACTGTCAATAAAGCAGATTCACGATTACTGAAAGGGACGGTACATCCGTCACAACAAATGATATGACCTTTGAATGGCTTAAATTGCTTTATAATAGTAGGTTGACGGAAAAGTTCAGTCGTATTTTACCACTTGTGGCTAATTCTACTAACTTACAAGGTTTTCTTAATTAGCGTAGAATATGTAATACGATTATTTTTAACATCCGTCATCAGTTAGTTGCGAAGTGCAGAGCGAATAAGATGGCAGTGGATAAAAGACCATTTAAAACATTGCTTTTGACATGAGTTTCGGAAAGACAGCAACGCATTGTTTGGCTATGTGGAACGCTAGAACGCGAAGTTGTAAACGTTCGGACCCGCCAGATCTGGTTGGCAAGATTTCATTTCGAAAATGAGAAAGTAACCCACATCCAACCACTATGCAATTGTAAAAGACCCTGCCCACTACCATCCAACCGTTATAGAACATATCAAAGTTGCTCAAATTCAAATGTTTTATTTAAAATAAAATAGCGCTTTCCCTCCAACGTAATGATGTATTCGTCTTACACTCTTCGTAATCTCATAATTTTTACAAACTATGCCATTTTCATTTTATATAACCTTTTGCAGTTATCTTATCTCTTGTTAGCTTTTTTTTTTAACATGATGGAACTCGACGCAATACTTTGCCGATACGGGCAATGACTGAATTCGGTGGGCAGCCCAAAAAACGCGCAAAAAGACAGCACATACGTGTTTCCTTCGTCGTCGCTTTCACGGAAAGTTCGCATTGCCTAACTTGCTTCCCTTCATTCGAAATCAAAAAGCAGCTGACCTCCCACGAAGACGGAATATGGAACAGCTTAATACCTACGTAAATACATTTCGCGTCGGCTTTTGTATAACTAAAAATACATTCATTATAATAGATCGCTGCCTACTACCTTTCTCCCTTTTCCCCAGCAGCCATTATCTATTCTCCCTCTCACCACCTCTCTCTTCACTTCTATATAACTGTCACCGTGTTATAAAATAAAACATTCCCTGAATGATAGGGTGCATTAAAGAAAAATAATAATAACCAGGTAAACAAAGAAAATTTCTAATCCATATTGAGAAAATATCTCATCTCTTGGGACTATCCCCAAAAACGACCCAAATCTTTTAAAAGATCGAAACAACAACCGAGAAAACAAGTGGTCATCAATTGAAAATTGTGTTAATCGGCAGAAGTAATGTCTGTTACTAACAGCGTGGAGGTGAGGTCAGGACAGTGCAGGTTACGATTCCAAAAATTTACAGAGCGAGTTGTGCTCTATGAAGCTGAACTTCTTCATACTGAGACTTACAATATCATGTCTGTCGTTGCATGGATGCCACGAAATGTATGGAATGTTGCATCGTTTTGCTAAAACCACACATAGCCCAAGCCGAAATCATCTGTTGGTCGACACAGAAAACAGTTATCGTGCTTCTCCAACGATGCTAACTATTATGTCACGTACAAGTCTTTTAGAAATAAGAAGTGCTCTTCTTTTCACTGAAAAGTATCAAAATTCAAAATTCGATTAATAATCGTTATTACTATTTTAGTTGCAATACGTTTAAATACAAGTCTGTATTTAGTGTAATCACTGAACGATCTGGCAAGGTCGAAAAAAAAGAGCGGTAGATATTTAATTGAATTCTTGGTTTTCTTCTTTTTTTTTTGAGAAGTTTGCGGCGAAGGGACAAGACAGATTCGAAGATAACAGTCGATATTGAAAATATCTATTAGAAAATTGATTGAAAATGAAGCGACAAGGTGATGAGACAAAGAAATCTTACAATATGTTGAGAAATAAAAAAATATAATAACGAAGATCGCAGGGACTCAAGTTAAAGCCTTATACCTTGTATCTATTTCGCTTCGAGTTATAGGTATTGCTTTGAGGCAATCGTATGAAAAGAAGAAAAAGAGGAGAATACGTAAAGCATTGGTGAAATTGTGATTGAAATAGGGACTGAAATGGCACAAGCGGTTGAAAATTGGAAAAAACATACTTACCTACAATAAGTAAAGATTACCTATTTTTTTGAAAATACTTGCATAGGGAATTAAACAATAATTCATATGAAATATATTTGTTAGATTTATCAAAAAAAAATTCGGTAAACTTAGGGGGAAGAGAATTTCATGCGAGTATTATAATTGTTTGAAAATCGGATCAAATTCTAATATCGTTAAGAAATGGGAGAGTGTAGCAGAGTAATAAAGTCGAAAGGGTGTGAAGTTAAATATAACTAGCAAAGACACAAACTAACATTCTGTTATACGAAGTCTTGGAGGCATTTAACTCAACATACAAGAAAATTTCGAGAATTTTTTTGCAAATTATTATAAACAAACATTACTTTATTTAAATTAATTAATATTCGAAACCAAACCTTTTTTACACTATGTCATAAATGAGGTTAATAAGGCGAAATCTTGCGTATCTACTGTGTCCAAACCATGTCCTGTGAAAAAATTAAACTAGCACGGTATGAATCCTCTATTAATAGCCTTTCCAACGATGTGCAGGTTTATGAGACTTTGACGGCTGAAATATAAGCAAACCTTGAAAGGCCACTGTGACCAAACCATGTCCCTTGAAAAATTGAAACTGGCACGGAGTGAATCCTCTATTAATAGCTTATCCAACAGTGTGCAGGTTATATTAAGTTTTGCCCGGAGAATGTACCTGAATGCAGTGCGGCGCTTAACGACTGTGCTATGTGAAGTTACCAACGAAACCATGTGATGGCCTTAATATTTGCTTTGACCAAATAATTTATTAAGCAAAAGTTTTTCATAGCCCTAACAAATATTTCAAGGTATCGTTATTATCTATTGTGGACGGGTTACGACTATCCGCCTTATTCTGAGCGGCCTTCTGTTTGCTGCTTTTTTTGCAAGCCCATTTGTGATTTTCATAAACTAAGAAGCTTGTGTTAGTGCAAAATTGATAGCGCTGCACTTAGCTGAAAAACGCGTTTTTTGCTGCACTTAGCGATTATGCTGCACTTAGCTGAATGCAGCGCTGCACTTAGCCGAAAATCGCGCTTTTTGCTGAATGCAGCGCTGCACTTAGCTGAAAAACGCGTTTTTTGCTAAATGCAGCGCTGCACTTAGCGATTATGCTGCACTTAGCTGATTGCAGCGCTACACTTAGCCGAAAAACGCGCTTTTTGCTAAATGCAGCGCTGCACTTAGCGATTATGCTGCACTTAGCTGAATGCAGCGCTGCAATTAGCTGAAAAACGCGTTTTTTGTTAAATGCAGCGCTGCACTAAGCTGAAAAACGCGTTTTTTGGTGAATGCAGCGCTGCACTTAGCCGAAAATCGCGTTTTTTGCTGATTGCAGCGCTGCACTTAGCTGAAAAA
>NW_023998415.1:32912893-32928761 GCF_014805625.2 Glossina fuscipes
AGCTAAACGCAGCGCTGCACTTAACGATTATGCTGCACTTAGCTGAACGCAGCGCTGCACTTAGCGATTATGCTGCACTTAACTAAATGCAGCGCTGCACTTAGCCGAAAATCGCGCTTTTTGCTGAATGCAGCGCTGCACTTAACGATTATGCTGCACTTAGCTGAATGCAGCGCTGGACTTAGCAGAAAAACGCGTTTTTTGCTGAATGCAACGATTTCGGCTGGATGCATTTTTTAGCTGATTTACTATGAAGGAGCACTTACTTCTAACTTCTAATTTCCAAAATTACACTACTTAACACTGAATTAATTAATTATTTAGACATTTTTATTAATCAGCGGTTGTAAATTTAGAGTTTTCGTTTTGCTTTTCCAAGTCTGAGTCACTTGTTATCTAAGGCTATTAATAAAGTATTCAGTCTGTCCTAGTTTCATTTTTTCACAGGGCATAGTTTGCCCACAGTGACTTTTCAAAGTTTGCTTACATGTTAGCCTACATCAAGTTACTTTTCAAAGTCCCATGAAAAAATCCTCCGAGAAAAACTTAATATAACCTGCAGATTGTTGGAAAGGTTATTAATAGAGGATTCAGTCTGTCCTAGTTTCATTTTTTCACAAGACATGGTTTGCCCACAGTAGCTACACAAAATTTCGCCTTATCAACCTCATTCATGACAGTGCAAAATGTTCTCTCGAATATTAATTAGTTGGAAAACGTCATGTTTTGTTTATAATATTTTGCAAAAAAAATTTGCAAAGTTCTATTTTATGTGTATTTTGAGTTAAATCGCTCCGAGACTTCGTTTAACAGAATTCTGTTAACGGCTTTACAGAGCTCTCCGAAAAAAAAAAGGTTTGTGTCGTTTCTAGTTATATTTAAATATAACTTCACACCTCTTAAAATCGACCACAATAATTGTTTGATAATTAAGGAATCTCTTTTGACTGACCCATAGGAAGGGCGTACAGGACAATGCTGTAGTGTCTGAAGCCCACGAAATATTTTCAAACAGACCCCTCTCTCGTCGAATGGGGGGTTTATGCTGTCCGTGTCAAGACGACCTGATCGTTTATCGTGACTATCAAGGGAACTTTTACATTTTCCCTACTGGCAACATTGCTTGTTTACGAAGCCGTTTAAACAAATACTCGCTTCATTCCACATGTACGCAACGTAACCGTGCATTCCCTGTTTTCGTAATAAGTTTTAGCAATTGCTATACGGTGTATAACCTTTAATTTGTTATATTTTACGAATAACGGCAAAGTCTGGGCAACATATTGAAAAAAAAATTTAATGCAAATCTACAAAATGGATGACCTTATATAATAGATCATATTGAAAATTCTGGGCGATTTCTTTCGCGCATTTATCGGATAGTGACGGCACTCCCTCACCTTGTTATTGATGAACAAAAAGAGATATGATTTAACAAGAAACTGAAACTATTAGGTGAAATTCTTGTGAAACGAAAATTGAATATAAACATTGTAATAAATCAATGTTAAATATGTTCATAGTTTAGCTTTAAGAGGATTTAAGGTGAAAATTGAAAATATTATTGTTATTGAAATACTATTGGGCAAGTCAAAGGTTAGCACATTCAAGTTGTTAATAACTTTTAAAAAATTTCAAGTATTTATTTGAAACAAGTGCATATAGTGGGATATAAATGTACATGCACACACCCGCACGCATAGATACTATATATAATTTAATTTGTTTATCTCGTTGCTTAGCCTGCAATGACAGCAAAGTTACGTTTACACGACACCTGCGGTGTACATAATCTACATGGTATGCCTGGAATAATCGCCGGCTTGGGCTCTATCGTTTATGCATACTTGGCTACTAAAGAAGACTATAAATATGATTTGGGCGCTATCTTTCCAGCAATGGCAAGCCAACCAAAAAACTTAACTTCTAACCATATAATAGGTGTAAGTCCATGCAACACAATAACAATTTTATTTACAAAACACAAAATTGCCAGACAAAATTCTAACATAACTGAAACACATTTCATATACAATTATTTTATGAATTTTATTACATTTATTTTATGCAATAATAAAACAAACACACACATATTTACTTATTTGTAATGTATACCCCACAGGGCTATGAACGCTCAGCCAGAGCCCAAGCAGGTTTTCAACTATTCGGTTTGTTTATGACGATTATAATAGCAATAGTTGGTGGTCTTATAGTAGGTGAGTTGGATAAACTTTTCTAGTGTAAATACCACGAACAAAAAAAAGAAGATTTTATAAATAATTCAAAAAACTTTTTCATTTTGTTTTTTCGTTCTATTTCTTTTTCTCACAGGCTTAGTGCTCAGATGCACTTGCTTCCGTAAATTGCAAAAAGAAGAACAGCATCAAGATGAACTCTATTGGGAAGTGCCAGAGCTAAAGAGTGAATAGTAAAGTCAAGAGATAAACGCATTAATAATAAATAAAAAAAAACAAAACATTTTTTTTTTTTTTTGTACTAATAATATATACACGCACCAACTAGTATAACGTCACCATAACACCTATTAGTATCACTGCAAGGGAAACGGAACGTTTCATAGCACTTTAAATATTTTTGTATTATATTTTGCTAAGTGATTCCAAGCTTGGTTACCTTTATTTGTTGTTCAATTTATATATAATATATTTGGTTGGTTTTTATGTAAATATATATATATATATTTGACTTTTATCTGAAATTTGCAAAAACAAATCTAAAGCAAAGCTTTTACACAAATTGTACATATTTTGCATAAATTGGTGTATGTTGATCGACAATTGATTTCAAAACGTTTTTAAAAATCTTTGCAAACTTCTTGAATGGAATCGATTTTACATGCATGTTACAAGTTTTTGGTCATCCTGACAGCTATCTTCTGGTGCTTCTTATTCAATTATCAACAGTACAATGGTCAAAGAAAAATTCGACTCCTTAGTTGGAGCATGTTCCGGACGGCAACAGGTGCGGTAGCTGCTATTAAGGGTAAAGCTATCAGAAATATTTCAATTAGCGATGTCTCGATGAAACATGAATATCTGGTAGTAGATATAATGGACGACGTAATATTGAGGATAGATATTATGGCAAAGCATAGCTTCGTTCTGGATATGCTAAGGCAAGTGTTACAATACGCTACTGCGACCTTGCCATTGACTGTGGGATACGACAGCCAAGCCGAAGGGTTACAAATTGTAGTACAACGACAACAGAGGATACCTGGAAACTCCGAAGCAATAGTGCGAGCCACAGGTACCCGAGATCTAAAACTAAGCAAGACATGGGTTGTCGAACCGAATAAAGAATGTACAAAAGACAACCTCACTATTGGAAAAGCGGTTGTCTCACCGGTCAACTATTTAGAATAATACAAAAACGGATATTAAACCCAACCAGCGTTATAACAAATGTTCACAAAGGGGATATTAGAACGCAATGCCATAAAGCCGAATATGTGATAAATCATAAAGCCGAAGTACCAAAAACATGCTCAAACATATCCCAAGAGGCTGAAATTCTCGTAACAAGATGGAGTAGCAATCTAGATGAGCAGCAGAAGAAATACGCCAAAAAGTTTTTGCTGGAAAATTGGTCCATCGTTTCCGGCGTTACAAATTCGGATGACCGTATTAATGTTGCGAAGCATACAATCAACACTGCGGGAATTGATCCGATTCGACAACGGCCTAGAAGAATTCCACCAGCAAAAAGAGGAGAAATGGCGGACTTGATCAAAGATATGCAAGAGCGAAAAGTTATCGAACCATCGAATAGCCCATGGTGTTCGCCAGTAGTTCTTGTTAAAAAAAAAGGATGGGTCTACCGGATTTTCCGTGGATTACAGAAAGTTGAACGAAATGACCAAGAAGAATAGCTACCCTTTATCTAGAATCGATGACATCTTAGATACATTGTCAGGTTCGCAAGGGTTTTCAACCTTAGATTTCAAGTGTGGGCACTGGCAGGTGGACGTCGCCGAGCATGACAACGAAAAGACCGCGTTTTCCGCTGGCAATGCCTTACATCAGTTTACCGTACTGCCGTTTGGATTATGCAATGCGCCTGCCACATTGGAGCGCCTAATGGACTGCGTGCTGAAAGGGCTGCGCTGGAATTTTGCAGATGTTTCTCACCGATTACCAGCAGCGGATTAAAATTGAGTATCGAAAAATGTATGTTCTTTGGAAAGAAGTGACATGTTTTGAGCACAAGGTTTCAACGGCTGGGGTTCACATGGATGAAAATAAAATCAGAGCTGTAAACTAATGGTCGCGACAAAAAATTTTGCATGAATTTCGAATTTTCTTAGGACTTTGTACATACTACCGCAGATTCGTCCCCAGGTTTGCTACGGTTGCCAGTGGGCTGCATGACCTGACGAAAAAAAATCGATCCTTCATATGGGGGGAGTCTCAAGAGCACGCGTTCACGCAGTTGCAAGAGCTGTTATGTGCGGCACCCACTTTAGCTTATCCAGTGCCAGGAGAAAAATTTATACTGGATACCGATGCAAGCTCAGAAGGCTTGTTATCAAAAAGGTAATAGCTTACTACAGTAAACGGTTATCCAAATCTGAGGGGAACTATTGCGTTACGCGATGAGACCTACTGACAAAATTCCATACTGACAAAAACTTCCACAAGTAGCTGTATGGGCAACAGTTCCACTTAAGGACATAACATACTGCTCTGCCATGGTTACCCAACTTCAAAGCACCGGAAGGACAATTGGCCAGGTGGACTGAAAAACTGTAAACTTACCAATTCTCGATTTCTCACAGGAACGTCAAATCTCATGGCAACACAGACGCTATCCATGCTGACGTCCATACGACCCACACTGCGTAAGGAACGAGAATAAAGGATGTGCCACCTCCCGCCGGACTACTATGGAGTCCAATGGAAAGCGGATTGTTCAGTTTGACGACAAAAATTTAAACGTGACATGAAAGGCCATAGAAAAGAAAAAGCGTCCCACCTGGGAACAGATTGCAAAGGAAAGTCCGATTACGAAGGCGTATTGGACTTAGTGACAAAGCCCCATCGTGGAAGTTGGATGCTTGTGGCTCATCTGGTATAGTGAGGATACTTCGTAGACTAAGAAATTACTGGTAACCCTACAAGCGAGAACGGACAAAGCGGAGAGCATCTTGGCATCACAAAAACCATTGAAAAGATCAAGCCAAATTTTTTATTGGGTAGGCATCGAGTAATTCGCAGTTGCGATCAGTGCAGCAAATCGAAAGGCCCGAAAAATAAGCCGCGAGCAACAGTACAACGCGGGTACACCTTTTGACAGAGTCGCAATGGATATTGCTGGACCATTTCCAGCCAGCAATACCGTAAATAAATATGCACTGGTAGTCACTGACCAATTCAGTATATGGTCGGAGGTGTACTTCATAGCTAACCAAGAGGCAAACACCATAGCCAAAGTATTCGTCAACAATTGGGTTACGCGGTTTGTGGCAATGCAGAAACTTCGAATCTTTAATCTTTCAAGAGCTTTGCCAAATGTTTGGTATTAATAAAACTAGAACGACTCCGTTGCATTCTCAGTCTAACGGAATGGTCGAAAGGTTTAATCGAACGCTCCAAGAACATCTGGAAAAAGTGTTCGACGATAATCAACAGGACTGGGATGAACGTACACCAATCTTTTTAATGGCATATAGGTCAGCAGTGAACAACACCACTGCTCTATTCCCGACAAATATTTTGTTCGCGTCTAACCTATGCTGATGCTACTTGCAGACTTGACCGAGACCGAATATGTTGCTAGAACGACGGTGATTTTGGACAACTTATCCCGATAGGTTCGAAGTAGAACGCAAATCGTAAGTGACAGGATGAAAGCAAGATACTATCTAAGGGTTACCGCTCAAGTATTTAAGGAAGGAGAATCCGTATTATTATACATCCCCTTACGCAAAAGAAGTATGGCACCAAAACTGCGATATAACTGGGAAGGGTCGTACAAAATCATTACAAAGATAAATGATGTAATCTGTCGAATACAAAAACATTCCGGGTGCAGAAGAAGACTCAAAATAGTTCACCTGGACTGACTGACCGCGTATTGAAACGACCTGGTTCTGGACGAACAAGATTACATGGAGGGCAGTGTTACGGAAATTCCAAATCCAGTTCATTGCAAATAATTGATTTTCCCAGGAAATAAATTCATTAGAGAGGGAAAACCGCGTCAACTGCAAGACGTTTCCTTAGTCTATATAAGAGCGTTGTAACACTAATGAATTACTTTTTCGTGATTTTAAATGTTTTGCCAATTTCATTAAAGCAACTGGTTCACTTGATATTACTGCGCTTGCTACTTGGATGTGTGGCTACGACTACATCAAATTATTTCATAATGTATTGAGATATTCGCAAAACTGAAGAGTAGTGTACCAATATCGAATTTAGTGAAGGAAGATTTCATTAAGATATCAGCGTATATGGGAAACGTATTGCTACTATATTAGATCGTATATATTGAACTAAGATTGTCTTAAGACATTAACTACAAGAGATTAAGAAAATAAAGAGTTTGGATTGCTTTGGGACAACTGCCACGCTTTCATAGTTTCTTTGGAAAAACCAGCAAACAATTTTGTTATCTTCTTCGTTTTACGCAAGGGATGACACTTCCTAAGTCTCAAGTGAAAATCGGTAGCCACAAAGCTAGATTGATTTCCTCTCGCTGACAATTCCCAAACGCAATACTGTTAGTATAGGTGATTTGAAACAACAATTTGTTCACCTTCTACGTTACCATATACTGATGGTGTATACTTTTGTAAACAAAAATCCAACATCGATGGCATATGAATGTATATATACTTTATAAATATGTAATTATATTCTTAAGGTGATTTGATGTCATTGCTAATGATGGGTATTAAAAAATTCGCCCCAAGTCGGAAATAATTTCACTTCCGTTACTTTTCTATTTCTTAACTGAATTCTAGTGCTTATCGCTGCCACTGAGGTATTGCATAATTTATCCGCATTAATGCATTACTTGAAAATGTGAATGCCAATGGAAATAAAAAATGAAAAAAATGTATAAAAAAATAAATAAAAAGAAAAATTGTAATTCTTTTTCTAAAAACATATATTTTTCTGCATTTTCTTTGTCATCCCAATATAGCAACAACAAATCAGAAAGGAATACTTTAAAAGTTATTTATCCATTAAATGCACGTAAAACAGTATCATTGAATGCGCGGCACCCTGTAGCCACCTTACGAAAAGCTAACCTCGCTGTACAACCAATGAATTCAACTTTATCGAAATTATACGATTGAATGAATGCATAAAAGACAATAATATTTTTGCATGGATATGTGTTAACCTCGGCATGAGAATGGAAAATTAAAATAATCTTATAAAACTAATTAGTTTAATGGTAAAATGAGCGATTATTACATGGATAGCTAAAAGAAAAAAACAAAAAAAAAAGAAGAGAAAAATTAAAAACTAATAAAAATCAACAGGAAATAGTTTGAAATTTTATTATTTAATGCATAAAATCCAACGATAATGACAATGATAATTCTGATGTTGAGGAGGATAATGCTGCGGTCGATGATGGCATTAATATACAAATATATGAAAATGTAGTTTAAGTACAGCTTTTTAATTAAATTTTAAAACATTTTTATGTTTTCAGCATATACATATATATGTACGGACATGGATAGATACGTTACTGCATTAATGCTTTTTATCACATCCTCATATCACGCTATAGACCACACATTCAATTAATGTCACATATTATGTTATTAAAAATGCCTAAAAGTGCCTGAAAGTGCATACGAATGTGCATGATTTTTAATAAACTGCATAAACGGCTTAAACGTGTGTGTGTGTGTGTGTGTGTGTGTGTGTGTGTTTGTGTTTGTGTGTGTGTGTGTGTGTGTATGTGTGTGCAAGCATATGTACAAGTATACCAAAATACAAATTTTTTTTTTTTGGTTTTTTTTTTTTTTTAATTTATATATCTTTACACCAACAACCATCAGCCAATTGATAATCTACTAATTTTGTCAATGCGTTTGTGCGATCCAAAAATATTCTTCAAAAACTCGCTACATATTCTTTCGTTTGCTGTTTGCTCTTATGTATTGTGAAAACCAAGCAAACGTAAATACCTTAAGCTTGTTTTATGTGGCAACCACATAATTTAAATATATATTTTTTAAAAGGCTACGAATCTGATTTCACGAATATTGTTTTAAAATTTAGCCTGAATACGTATTAGAGAATGAACATAGTCCCGATTCGCTTGTTAATGCCAATTAATCCACAATTAACGAGACAAAAAACGAAGTAGGCAAGTTAGTCATTTAAAAAAAAAAAAAATTGGTCCGAAGGCAGACATAATTTTCTCATCTTCTCATTTTTCTTTTTTTTTGCAATAAAAATATATATTCCAGAAGAGCTACATAATTGCCCATACTTAAATACCCTAACAGGCATAGGCATTAAGATGGAAAGAGTTAAAAAGTAAAAGCGGCAACTATTCATAAGCACGTCGAAACATTTGATATGGCAAACACAACAAAGATGTAGAAATTTTTATCTATATAGTAATTTACCCTGTTAGGAGCGCATAGCTTGAACAGAATTAATGCGAGTATATTTTACTTATTGCTTAGTCGCAATTGAATTGAATGATGGAAAACTTATTGTTCAGTTTATATCCACCATATATAATATCACGTAAGAAATCATTCTATTAAGCCGTCCATCCGCTTATGTCTTTTTTTAAATTGTAACGATAAAACTTGAACTTGTAAACCGGGCACGTATGGTCAAAATTTAAAAATTTGCATATTTACCATCTACGAGGATGATGCTAGAAGCCAAAAACTTTCTAAAAGCCAATGAAATCTCTAATATTATATATATATATATATATATATATATATATATATATTGAGGAAATCGAGCCTGAAGTCGAACAAAAGTATTTATTAAAGTTTTGCATTTTTTTTGAACGTGAAAATTGATGGATATCCAAGATTCGCATCGAATTGATCAACGAAATGAAAAGCTAACAAAGTGAAAATGAAAATAACAATATGTTTTCTTTCTTTACGTTAGTGCATTACATTATTAAATGTATACAACATATAAATTCAATAAATATGCTCTACTTGTGTTGTTGATTTTAAGATATAAATAATTAAATTCTCATTATAGGAGGGAAAAAAAGCCCGATTTCGTGATTTTTTACTTGGAAAGTAAAAACACATACACACACAAACGCATAACGTTTTAAAAAGGTAAACACGTTTACGCAATTAATTTGCTGTTATTTTATTTTCTATTTTGCCTTTTTCCTCATTTCTCTGCTGCCATAACCGCTTCGTATGTCAACAAAATATGTGTTAAGTAGTTTTTAACGTTCGCGTGCGATGAAACTACTACTACTGCTGTTGCTTATACCTTTTTTCGCCGCCTGTATGCATATTGTCGCAGTTGTGCAAAACTGCTAATAGATAGACTAAAGAAGATGTTAGGTGACCCTCTTCTGTATTTCTGCTCTAGGAACTTGAATCATGAATCTTTCTCGGTCAGCTTGTAAAGTGATATTTTCACTTAAAAGCAAAAATGAAAATATAATAATACCCACTGCTAAATTTTTTACGAAATCCCATTGCATAGATACGACAGAGACTCGATTACATATGTCGCGTATATATGGTTCAACAGGTTTTTATTAAAAAATTTGGTAACACTTTTCGGATAATTGCACAATGCTTTTCTTCGAACATAAAGATTAGTTGTTTGCTGCATCGCTTTTTTCTGTGTATGGGAGAAGCCGAACTCAAAACTTTTTGATTATAAGTTAGACAATTTCATTAAACAAATTTTACGTAGTAGCAGAGCTCGGTGTTAAGAGGTTAAATGCGACGTCTTGTTCGTGTCACGTATTAGCGTACGATGGAGTAACGTTGTGTGTTATCAGCCACAATAAGTCTGTCTGTTGGCAATGTTCTTCTTGTGTTGTATATCTTCAGGATGAAATATTCTCGCTGCATTCCCAGAATCGTATACGATCCTTCGTATGGTTGTTGTAATACGTGTTTAATTATTTCATAGAAAGAAAACACGTTTACACGTTTTTAAATCTTTAAATGTATATAATCCAAAATCAGGATGCTTATGATGTTGGAGCTTTTCGAAACGTAACTTAATGCGACTTAAAAAATCATGACAATGCGATGTCGATCCTTGTACGGGAAATTTCTGGTTGGTAAACGATTGTTCTCTGCATAGACAATCTCCCCCGCTGTTGCTTCCTTTTTATCCTTTTTGTAGTCTGATCGGAGACTATAAGTGGGAAGCTTGTAGAACCATTTGGCATTATCTTTGGCTTATATGGACTCTTAAACTTATCTATGAAATTTCTCTACCTCTCTCATTCATTTCCGGGTGGTAATTATTGTAAATTTGCGGCTTCCAGCAAATTTTGAAAGTCCGTTGAGGAATTTTAATTCGAATTGCATGTCCTTCTCAGTAGTGAGTAGGATAGGGGAACACCAAAATTTGTGACGGAATTAGTAATAAATTTGTTGAATCAGACCAGTGTGTGAGATGGTCTATGCTGGTCAGAATGTACCTGTGCCCATTACTTGGACGAAATGGTCCTTATGTATACAATCAAATATTCCTTGCGGATCGATCTTAGTCACTGGGGACCGGGATATGATAAATTGTGCAATTTAGGGAAAGTGATATTACGTAAATTTATAGGGACATACGGTCGTAGATTACGATCTGTCACTTCATACAAAATTCAACTTTTGATTTTTTTTTTTTAATCAAATCGTCTAAATTTGAACAGTTCAGTTGTTCCTTTTAAAGGCTTTTCAAATTTATGTCTGACACGGTGACTGATTCGATCTGTGGTACATATATATGATCACTAGGCAAAAATGCCTATTATTAAAATTATCTAACCAGAGCATATAATATTTTATCTTATTTCGATTATTTATCTACGAGTTACAGTAGATTTAGTGGCGCTGGTTTTCCTATTTTCAAAATAATGGATAATCCGAATTAGATATTCTAATTAAACATTGCTTTATGATGAAATAAAATACTGCTCAAACTGGATATCGGCTTGAGAAGTGTCTGGCTTTCTTCGGCGAAAATAACAATTTGTCGGTGCTTTGATGATTTTAAAAGAAGTCGCGTGAACACCAGCAATGCTGAACACTGTAGACATCGAATGGGAATGCTGAGGCGAGGAAGCATAAAACAAATGCTGAAAAGTATTCCCGATAATCGAAAAGTTGATTCGGAAGAAAGAGCTGACACGGAAAGGCAATATCTTTACAGACAGTGTAGCTTTATGTGTTTGGGAAAGTTAGTTTGGAACACGCCAATGGAACAGCTGCATTCACAAAATTGCATGAGTTAAAATTTGAATTGCTGCCACACCAAGCGTACTCTTCTGATCCAACTCCCGGTGGCTGTTATCTGTTTACATATCTCAAAAAAATGTCCACGCGATATGTTTAAGAAAAAATAAAGTTGTTGTACGGAAAGTGTTAAGTGCCCTCTCGTTTTTTAAAGAAGGCATCGAAACATTACAGCAGCATTAAAGTGATTGTATTATTCGTGTTGACGGATAAAGTCGAGTTTTCCTAAACAACAAATTTTTGTTTTACTTAATACTGAGAATTATTAACAGAATTTGTAAACACGTAATACATACAAACATTATCTTACCTGAGTTCATCGTTTTTCCAAGGGTGTGTGTAATCAAATTTTATTTTATTTTCTTTTTTTTAGATTCTGGTTCAGATAAGAGAGAGAGAGAGAGAGAGAGGGAGTAAGTGACAATAACATAACATTAGGCTATTCGATATGTTTATGTCAGCTGAGAACGCGACTAATTGGGACCGTTTTGCTATTGAATAACTACGCAGGTAATACACCCACGTCGTATAATCACACCTCATTGTCTACTTGACGAAAACCAAGCAAAATACTAAACTTTGATTTATTGAGAACACATGAACAAGCACACACATACAAGCCGAAAAGCAGAACAGCCCCCAAGTAATGGTCGGTAAACAACAATCGTTTCGTATACTCTACTACAGTATGAGTTCAAGCCGTCACAATATTCATTTAAACCTACAAATTAATTAATCTGAAAATTATTATATATAATAAGTAAAAAATGAATCAATTCGTCGCAATGCAATCGGTCCACTTGTGATTGAAAAATGCGAACAATTCAAAAAAAAAAATGAATAAATAAAGTAAAATAAATGAAGAAAAGCTAAAGGATTAAGATGGAAAAATTGAAAATATTCGAAAAAACTTTAACACCTTCCAATCAAAAATTGACAATGAATTGTTTTCATTGCAGCTGCAATGCAATACTCTTGAAGCGATTCTTCTTCACTTTAGCTCTTCGAACTCTTAAAGCGAGAGGAATGAAGGAAAAGAAAAACTGAATACTACATATATATAAAGTTATACATATTTTTTTTTATTTAGTTCATTCTATAATTCTTTCACACATCGGAATGGAAATAATTTTAACATATTTTTGCCATTGATTTACAAAATACAACGAACAACAATTTAAAATTTGTTTCAAAAATTTACCACATCTTCATAACGACTATCTACAGATTTATTCAAGTACTATTTAAGGAAAAAAAAAAGGTTTCTTGAGGTTTTTTTTTTTTTTTGGATGTAAGCAAAGACGATGTGCTAAGCCTATTAAGCATATATAGAAGTGTTAAGAAATATATATGTATATAAAAAATGGCAACGCTGCAGACATTTTCCCCTAGACCTAGAGGCTATGCAGAAAAACTTGAATGTTACAAAACCAAAAAAAAAAAAAAAAAACCATCAGTTCATTCACAGACCTCTATCGCGGGCGGATATTTCCTTGAAAAACTGCAATTTCACGCCCAAGACAACGTTGTCTTAAAGATGTTGTCAACAAAGTCTTATGAAAAAAGTGAACATTTTTGCAATTAAGCTGAGTTGCGAAATATATTATGGACAAGGTTTTTTTTGATTATTTTTCCATTCTTCTTCTTCAAAGACTTGTATAGCGAGAAGACATGTTCTACACTTTCCAAGAATGGCAAGCAAAATTTATAAACAAAGAGATGGCATTCAAACCAACATCAAAAACTTCAACTTAAATGTTTAATCTCTTGGTAGAAGCATCAAAAATCTTCAAATTTCTATCAGTCTCATATGGAGCCATTGGTCGCTTGCATAGTCGTAGTAAGCACTTGAGCATTTTCTAAAGACACTCTTTACAGTATTACAGAGAGCTAGGAAACAATAAGTAAGACATCAGGCTGGAGCTTTCCAGCAAGATTGCATTTCATGCAGTTACTTTGCGGAAAATCTCGAAACTTCAAGAAAACAATTTCCCATTGTCTGAAGGAAAATTTACACTCGCATTACCTCTTCACGTAAATAACATTCGAAATTGCTGCGAATATCTCGTATTTAACCAGTGTTCTTTATAGGCGGATTAGAACCATTTGTTTACGTTTAAGGTTTTGACAAGTATTATCTATTTTGATACGTTCATTGATTTCACTAAAATATACTTGAAAAGTCAAATGGGTTTTATTCTCATTATCATTGAACCCCTTCTTTCATTACACGCATAACTTGGACGAGAAAAGTTTGTATCGATTCAGGTTGCGAGTATAAATCAAGCACGGAAGGGAGAGCCACGAAAAGAGAGTAAAAGAGAGAAAAAGAAAAAAGAAATTATTTGACTAAATGAATGAATGATTTTACCAAGGAAGTGCTTAATAATATACATACATACATAAATCATGTAAACATTTAATGTGTGTGGACTGTGTGCATATAAAATAATATGTAGTTTCGTTTAGAGTGGAGTGACTTTATTAAGAATAATGCAAACATTGTTGTTACGATTTTTAGAATGAAACACTTTACGTAGGAATCGCGTTGAAAAGCTATTGAAATTGATCATACATCACTCAAACACAACGAAATGAAAAACCAAAAACAAAAATATACAAACATATAAATGACAAACAATAAAAGAGTAGAGAACATACAGACAGAATGTAAGCTGAATGGTAATGCATTTCGGTTTTGTTTTCCACTACGGCTAGTTCTCGCATTATTATTATACTAGCGGGCAGAGTGTGTGAAACTAAAATTTTTGTTTTATGTACAACGTTTGCGTCATTATTTAATAAAGAAAAAAATATCAAATTAAAAAAGCTAAAATTGACCGACCGACCGCACAGTTTGTGTACACGTTAATTAGACTTTCCCTAATAAAATATTTGAATCCATTCAATCGTGATAAAGTTCGGTAATGTTCAAACATGCATACGATTCGAGACAATTTCGTAAACTAATCAATTGATTAAGTGACTACACCGTACTCTCTCTCCCTTATAGTTAACGGTTTCAAGTAAATGCTTATTATATACAAAAAAAAAAAAAGAAGAAAACTTTAGAATAGACAGACAGGTGTACTTGTGTATACAAAATCACACGTGAATGTTATAATTATTATCTTAATCAGTTCGAAAATAAAAACTGCGAATATATGTATCAGTGAATGTAATAAGCAATTTATGCGCTCGTCGGTCATTTACTTGAACGTATATCGATTGTTTCAAAAGCAATAGAGACAAAAATAAACAAAACAAAAGTGAAAGAAGAAGAAGAAGAAATAATAGTAGAGAACATAACGCTGAACATATTTAAACAACGCACGAATATTCGTATCCATGCAAATGTGTTAACCGCAATTACCGCGAATGTTTAGAGATTTTGGTTTGGCGTTTTTTTTTTTTTTTTTTCTTTTTGTTTTTCTCTTTTTGTTGCGTCTATTTTAAATTTTGTTAGAAAAATTTGTTTTTCAATTATGCAACAACAGGAAACAGTAAACAACAAGCGCAAATGCTTAAATGTGTGAAATTTATAATAAAATTGTTTTTCATTCGAATTTGATGATTTTTGTTTTTCCTTTTTTGCGGATAAAACATTTATTTCCACTAAAACAACCGAAATCGTACAAATTTGCAGCATTTTTAATGTTTTCATATATGCACGGGGAAAATACATAAACATATAAACCCGAGTTTATATACATATGAAAAATATCTATCTATCTATAAGCGTAGCATTTCATTGTACAAAATTGCAGTCACAATAATAATAATACACAGGAGGACTTGTGTGTTAATAAAGAGTGTGTTTTGCATTGTGTGTGCGTTTATGCGTTTTTATTTATATGTATATGCGTACCAGTTTATTTTTACATAAATATATGAAAACATCATAAAAATATATCCGGTAATATGACACCAGATATATCAGCAGCAATAACAGTAAAAGCAACAAATGCTGCAATGCCGTTAACAATGCCAGTAACAACAGAAGCAGCATCAGCATCAGCATCAGCATCAACACCAACAACAACAGCAACAGTATCAGTATCAACAACAAGAAGAGCAACACAAGTTCCAACATCACATTTATTGTACGATAACAATACCACCGCAACTACCGCAAGAACATCATCATCGTTATCATCATCATCATCATCATCATCATCATCGTCATTATCGTCACCGTCATCGCCGTCTTCATTACAATTAAAATCACAATCCACGACAGCGGTAGCAGCAGCAGCCTTGGCCATTAAACAAACAACAACAATTATGCAACGGCATCTGTTAACAATCGAAAATTTACGCGACCGTGTACGTCAAATATTAAAATGTGTAATTAATTTACACATTGATATTTTGGTAAATATTTCATTTGAAAATGTTTTTATCATC
>NW_023998415.1:32928861-33017296 GCF_014805625.2 Glossina fuscipes
TTTTTTTTTTTTTGGTTACAATTTTACTTATTTGCTTATCCTGCTTTGTGTAAAATGCATAAATTTACACGACAATTTATTCCTACATATAGATAGTAACAGTAGAGGGGCCGCCTCAATTTACTATATATTATACGTACATATATGTAGTTGCATCGACAAGAAAAGTTGCCTGTGTTGAAAATGGAACTATTTCCTTTCAAAAATAGTTGTACAAGAGTTAAATAATTTGAGAGTATTTTCTTAAACAATTATGAGCCGCACGTTTAAAATCTGTAGATTTATTTTCACGCAATTCTATTGGTCTTACCAATCTTTTCGATCGCTATTGCTGAATAATCAAAATTTTCCAAAAATTCTTTTAACACATAAAGCCTTTTTACAAGAAGTGCGCATTCTATTTTTCTTTTATCTATTTGAGGTGAGGACTTGGAATCACCTAACATTTCCTAAAATGTCATTGAAGTGCCATTGAGATGCTCCGAATCACAAAAATTGCATTAATTGGAAATGCGTTTCAATTATTAATTAATTAAATCCACCCAGAAGGGATGCCGGTCTATGTTTGTCTTGGCTTGAATATATTTACAATTCTTTTTTTTTTTTTATGTAGAAAAAAGACCTGCTTGGCCAACTTATGATCTTACGCAAACCAAATATATTCATTTAACCAATCAGACTTCCCGACATGCTACTGACTTTTATGAAGAAAGTGGCATGCGAAGTGTGCTTCCGCATCTCCCAGCGAATATATGCACCTGAGCATAATGCATCTTACCACCGAATCTACTTAAAAATATAGGTTGTCTAAGAATTTCAGTCAGAAAGTACTCCACCTAGGTTGGCCTCGTATTAAAATTAAATGCTTTATAAGAAAATAAGGAAAAACACTACAGTGGCCAGGGCCCACTATTAAATGTCATACACTACTTCGCTAAAGACAACCATTCATATAAAATAAGTTATTATATGAGCAATGATCCGATCGGTGCCGTTTGCAGTAGCGTTCGCCCTCACGCGAAGACACGCCGGTATTCCAAATGTCACCAAAGTATTTCAAAAATTGCAAATCATAGGTTGAACACAAGAGTAAATGGATCGATATCAGGCAAGCAAACGAAAAGGCAGATAGACAAGCTTAGATCGCCATAGTGAAACGTGGGTCTGTCTCAAATAGACTACTACCTAGTCCATACATCCGAACAAGCTGCACCACGAGTGGTACGGAGTGTAAGAATAAAGTTTAGTTTGTGCAATCCTTTATGTAAGCCGTTAATCCTATTAGCGGACGAGGCCGAGATCTCAAGTAAGTAGTAATGTAATAATCGCTGAACATTTTACATATTACCGGAAACGGATTGAACAACTCATAAGTAGTTTGGCATTGTGATAGCTTCAACAGTAGAAGATGTCTTGAGACCTTACTCGAGATATAAATTCGGGGAATAAAATTACTTATTAGCTTAAATACAAACGTTATACCAAACACTTTCAAGCTTTTTTTCAAGGGACGGTAAATCAACGAGTTTCAGTCAATCAACATCATATAATTGAGGAGATAGGGCAGGATCCCATTTCAAACCACGAAAGGCAAGTTACAGAAGTTCGATTAGAAGTCGAAGCACAGACGAATACTTAGGTGTTGATCTAACTAAGGATGTATGTACACAAGTACTCGGTAACATGTGGGTCGCGTTGAATTCTTTAGACCATCTTTTCATAAGCCCCACAAAGCATCGATCTACTTTTTTTTTAAACTGAAACGTCAATACGAGCATCAAACTTGCATTTTTGCAATTAGAGACAGTTTTCAGGATACGATTATCAATGCGGTAGTAAGAGGACAACGCATTAATCCACGGAAAAGACATTTTACATTTTTGTGAATTAAACACCATACCATTGGTTACAATACACCTTGCGTATAGGTTCACAAGATCAGAGTGAAGAACTTTAATGCCTAAGAATGTTTCCAAGGAGAGTGAAAGTTTAACGTCATCTAGCAATCATTAAAACGCGATAATATTGAATGCACTGAGAAAAACTATTTTCAGATAATTTGAATAAAAATTATTCAAAATGAGTGCCGTGAGAAATACCAGAAGTAGGAAAAATTTTTTCCTACTCTTCTTTTCTTGAGGCCAAACGAAAGCAAAAATACTTGATTTCATCGGTAACCTTGTCAGACTAAGTCAGACAAGTCGCCTAAAGAATTCAAGATCAATATTGATGCTAAGAGCGAACACTATCCCCTATTCATAAAATATTGTAATGAACTTGACGTCAAGTAATATTATCTCCAAGCGTTCTTCACACTTCATAACTATGACGTTACAATAAGTTACACTGCAAGTTGATACGTTTGATTATGATTTAACCTCTTATTTCTGATAAACAATTATTAATTATGTAGATGTTAATCCAAAGTTTTAAAATCACATTAAGAGTTATAAAGTTACTTGTAACCCTTAACATTGAGAATCATTTCATTCGTACACAACACTTCAGATAACAAGCGAAAACGTATTTGTAACGTTTTAATGTGCAAATCATTACAATTTTTACATAAAATCTTCATATGAATAATAATAATGACTGTTGCTGTTCGATAGCGTTTTTGTCACAAGGGACGCGAACAGTGTTCGATGGCTACGGTTATTACGGCATTAAATGCGAAAATTAATTAAGATTTTACCCGTTAACATCAGTTTGTTTTGTTCATCGAAACTCTTTGAAACGTAGATAGTGACTATAGCGAGGGCTGTAGCTTGTAGTGATTTCATTATCCTGCAGATATAATCATTGAAGAACAATCGAAATATATGCACGGGGAATGCCCCTCAGTTCAAGGCCGAAGAAGTAAAAGCGTCCTATCGGCTTATTTCATCAAATAAGTCGCAGCACTAAGAAATTGTTTTTTGTTTGTAGCCGATTGTTGTTTTGGGCAAGTCATTTTTTCTATATCTGTCAGGATTTTACGCGGCAATCATAAAAACGAAACCCTGCACTTCTATTAAAAAATACTACGGCCTTAATTTCGAGTATAAGATTAATAATGAAGGTAAAATTTGGTCGCGTGACATATGGTTTTTGACAAGTGACGTAGGGTGTAAAAATGAAATGAATCTAACTTTACACACATGGCCCTATTTCTTGGCTATATTCTTGTAGGAAATTCTCGGGAAAACGCTTAATTTTTAATAATTTATGATGAAAATTAATTCTTAGTAGCGTTTAAGCTAAAAAATTAACGGTAGAGAATTTGGCTCACATAGATCAATTTTTTTTTTGGTTTATCCTAACCTAAATATAGACCCGATCACACACACACACAAACTCCTATATGGAGAGAAAGTCTAGCGTGCTAACATGCGGGCTTTCATGAAAATTATGTCTTTGCAAGCAAAATAGTGTGTACTGTTTCGTCTCTTATTACCACAACGAGTTAATAGCTACACTAAGCGAAGTAGTGTAGGATATATAACGATCGGCGTTACCCAACTATAATGCTCTTTCACTTGTTTTATTTAATCGCTATCATGAACAAATTTTCGTCACAATAAAAATTAACAATTAGGCCTTTTTGGCGTGTAGGGGTTCACGTTTCATGGGAATCCTTTTAGGCGATTGCATTCATAAAGTAGACCTATGTGGTCCAAATTTTCTATTTTGAGCCAATTTTCATCATGAAATATTAGAAATTTGACTTTTTTTGCGATATAAAGTGTCAATTTCCGTAGGAACGGTTATATGAGAGGGGATTCAAAAAATGACCACAGCCGGTCCAAAATTTTCACACCAATTTAAAATGACGAAATGCTACTATCTAACCACTTTTGCCGAGATATTTTGAAAATTTCAGCTTTTTTCCATATAACGACTTTTCAGAATAGGGCATTATATAGGGTGTGGTCGAAAAAGTGGGCCGATCCGAACCATTTTCAACAGCATTCGTCCTCAAAACACATCACCGTGCCACATTTCATAAAAATATTCCAAGAATTGCGACCTGTAGCTTGAACCCAAATATACATGGGCAGGCAGTAGACGGGCAAACAAATAGAAAATGATTCTGAATCGATGGCTACAATAAAAGATGAGTCTTTCTAAAGCCCTTCTGCTTGTTACGTACATCCACGCAATTGTAATATACCCGGTACCAAAAGTGATGTGGGGTATAAATATTACCCCGTAGAGACACGGATTGTTGAAGATCAATAAATCATTATTCGTCGTTAACGTAACACGTCAGTGCGTGCATCTTTTTATTACTGTTTATACATAACGCACTAGGGATATGCAATAACTTATGTAGAATGCTACGCTTATACAGTTATGTTCTCATTTTGTATGCAACGCCCAAAAGGTAGCTTCGAAGACCCCATAAACTAAGATGTTGTAGGGAAAAAATGTCCTTTGGCGACTTTCACGTACATACTCGATTTCTTTTGTGATGCAGTTCCTGCCATTGAACTGTGGTATTTACGTTAACGTAGATTCGACTTACAATTCTTCCAAAGATCTGTTTGCAAATTATTTACAAGGACTTGTACTTACAATACTTTAAGTCTCGTTCGGCTCTTTTCCGTTCGAATATTGCAATTCAACTTTGTTGACTCGACTGACCTGGCCTCCAGCAAATATTCTGCTTATATATCTTTTTTCAAGGGGCTTACCACTGCCTAATCTCATAATTGTGAGATTTTTGCGCTAAATGTTCTACTAATAATTGTTAATCCGTTCGACAATCGCTAGCTGCATGACGCAGGTAAAGTATCGTAAATGTGTATTTGGTTTTACCATTTTTTTTCTTGATCAAAGAAAAATTCTGAATCGATTTAGCGATTTTTATCTGTGGTGCACGTTGTTCGCTCTTGCATGCAGCTTGGTATTGAAAGCGAATCGAATCTGTCGAAGAATATTCCCGTAGTGAAGCAAAAAGTGAAAGCATCTTTATGTCACCCATAAATTTATAAGATACCGAAGGTTGAAATTTTCGAAATTTACTTCTCGAGGACACACCCGTTATAGTGTTAGTTATAAGTAATCAAATTTTAATTCTTTTTTTTTTTTTGAGGTTTGTTGCTTATTGCTCGTAAGGCTCGTACAAGTAAGAGGGCTGAAAAATAAGGATGCAAGACTCTGTCTAAGCCGAACCACTTGGACTTCCTACTTGTTACTATTGTTATTATAAAATTTCTTTTATTATTTAATCTTTTGTGCAGGTACTTGAGTCCAGTGTCAATCAAATCTTAGATGACGTGAAAGATTTCAAAGCTGATCTGAACGAATGTCAACGTTTGGATAATATTATACAGACCTTAAGAGATTATGATGGACCTACCATTTATCACGAATGGCCATTTCCTGTAGTATTTCAAGGAGCAGTGGAGGAGGCTGATTTAGCACAAAATCTTAATAAGACAAAGAATGCAATTATGTCAAATAGCAAGAACGTAACATAAAATGCTCTGTATATTGCCATCTGATCTGTTGCATAATTCAAATTAATTTTATAAAAGCTGAGCGAGATTTTAATGTGAAAGAATATTTTATTAAATTAAAGATGAATGAAATTTAAAGAAAAACAAAACTTGGAAAAATTAATTTAAACCTACTTTGTGGCAATTGGAAAATGCAACAACCGCATAAGCCAGGTGATCGTGGTTTGATTTCTTTTTTTTCCTTTTTTTTTTTTTGTAAATTTTAAATATGATATAGTTATTATACATATATATATATATATGCATATATGCATTTATGTAATAGTTGGTGTTTTCTAAATAAAATACATGGGAAATTAATAATTTCTGTAAATTTTGTCATTGTATTATGAAAAATGAAAGTAAAAACATACAACAATGTATGTAATGTTATTCGTAATGAACTCACAAGAAAATATATGTAATTTCAATTTCACTCTCAGCATAACCGAAATGGTTTCTGCTCCATCTGCTAATACATTCGTGTCATTCGTATCTGTAGGTATTACAAATAAATTAATTTATATATTTTAATTTAATGGGCCTACAGGAGATGTTAATGTGATCAGGATTCGTTGCCTGTCAACAGGCAACACTTAAGATTTTATGAAATATTTTATATATATGTAGGTATAAGTTTTACCTGTTAAACACCCTAATTGACAAATGTTAATGCATTCGAATGATATAAATAAATTGAGACACTTAAATACGTAAAATGACAACTGCATTGCATCGAAAATTGTATAGAAATATAATTTGGAATGGTATACAATCATCAATGGTTGTAATATTATTAATGTTATCCTGTAATCGAGTGTCATGTGCTGTGCTTGCTAGTGGCGGGTATTAGAAAATTTGACCCGATTTTACTTTCTTTCTTATATTCGAATTCAAAGTATATAATGCTATATACATCTTGATTGCTATACATATATATGTATGCATGATGGTTGCACCAAAAAAAACAAGCAAAGCACTAAACTAACTTAATATTTTGTTGATAATATTATTAAGTTTAAGCTGACATTAAGTTGTCATTTTTAAAAGCATTAAATTTCCATACAATCATGCATATGTTTAAGCTTAATCATCAATCAATATTAATCTTATTAAATATTTTCAGAAAGCAACAAAAAAAAATAAAAATAAATAAATCAAAACCACAATGAGCAACAGAGCAACGAGAGAAACAAATACCAAAAAATGAAATTTCCAGGAAATTCTGTTGATTAATTAAAAATGTTGCATTGTTGCATATATATGGGGCGAAAAACAAAAAAAAAATTGCTGGACAAATGAGTCATGCCTTAAAGATATAGATAATAATAACCATTCATTTCACAATTTGGATATGAAAGTAAACAACAACAAAATATATGTATATGTAGCATTCACACAAATGTATAAAATTAACCGCAAAGCGTACCACACATTCACCCTGAAAGCATATCAGCAGCGACAAACAATGTGACAAACAAGAAGTAATATGTCCAATACTTGAATTATTAATTATACATGTAATGGGTTATCAGTGCTGTTAATATATTAAAAACGGCCACTGAACCTTTCAATAACACTATTACAAGTTTTTTTTTTCCTTCATTTGTTTTATTATTTATTTCTTTATTTTATTTATTTTTTTATTTTTTTTTTTTTTGATTTATATTATTATTATTATTTTTATTATTATCATCAAAATGAGAATATGTGTCTGTCAGGCTATTGGACTATACGCACATATGCTATCAACAGGCCGTAAAAGATCTAGCTGGATGATGGATGGTATGATGCCACTGATGCATACCCATTCAATTCATATTTATGTAGATTGAGCAGCTTTTACATGCAATTAATCTTATATTATATATATATATATATATATAAATAATGTGTGTTTGTGTGCACATGATGAAAACATAAAAATACAGCCATGAACAAAAAAATTCCAAAAGTTTACTTCTACTTTGAATTGAGTTCTACACGCTTGTTACGAAAATATATTTCAAAATATTGGACTCATAAAAAGTCATGAAAATTCCGCGGTCATATGCGAAAAGCACAAAATCCTATATTTAATATATATTATATAGAGGATGTAAATTAAACGTTTTACTTCCGTCTTCTCTAACTCAAAATTTGGTATCGAATTGCAGGCCCCTCCAAACTTAATCATTATTTTTGTATACCTACTGTCCGCGCCTTTACTCGAGATAGCAAAAAAAAAAAAAAAAAAACACGAAAAAGAAATAAAAAAAAATGGGACAAAGATAAATTTGCTGGTAGAATATCTTCCATATTATACTGTTAAACAAGATCGTTGACTAGAGAATGAAATTCTTCAACTATTCTGTTAAAATATTTTATTAAAAATTTGGATTACAGTTTTATTGCCGTGTACCTGGCTCTACATGAATATGGAGCCATGTATATATGCATTTATATATGTGTATGTTTCTATATACAAACATATTTGAAGTTATTCGTGATGTACCGAATCAATTTACATACATACATAAGCATAAATGTGTGTGTATCTGTGTACTTATTAATGTGCGCGTACATTTTGTATTTAAATGTAAATTAAGTAAATATCTGTCTGTTGCATGCAACAGCGACAAGGGCCGCAACAATGATTATAAGATCAGAAATTTTCGTCACACACCGAAGCTATGATACGCAACAACACAAACTGTTTGTAATACGATGACCGTTGACTTTCACTTTCTTCAAAATGGATCATTATAATGTTTGTTCTTTCAGATCGCTTCTAGTATTATGTTTGTAATCTGTAAATCTCATGTTTTCGATCGAACATGTCAGATCATCATTTGCTTTCAGACTAGGAAAGCAGATTAAAGTAAACTTATTTTCCTTCAAAAAACTCATTCCGCCAGCAGAAGCGTTTTGGATACGTACATAATCATCAGATACATAGATATATATGTAGATATTTATATGCATAAATGCTATATATATTTCCACTTTGATGCTAGCAATAATGATCAATTGAAAAATTGAATGTGTACCGTCGTGAATGCTCTGACATTCATTATATCAGATTATGACTATAGTTGTTAAATATTTTTGATCAGTAATCGGATATAACAACTAATTTTAAAATGAACTAATTCTCAATTTTTGGACGCCAATGAATTTTTTTCTGTCCGTAAACATGTTAAAAAAATAATTGATATTATTCATCCGCAAACTTTGCTACGGTATCTAACAGTTTGAAAAAAGTAAAAAAACAAAAAAAAATGTTTCAAAATAGCCAGCTACAGCAGATATCAATCGAATTAATATTCATCAAAAACGTTCACCAATCCCCAGTTTATGGTTCTCGATGTCGAGTAAACTGGATCGTATTTTCATCATATACGTTGCTCCGCCATGATTTACCGATCAAAAAACTTTTCATTTGGCAACAAGAACAGTACATAGGTGTAAACTTTCTGCTCGCTACAGCACGTCTATAGTACATAGTATAGAACCCAGATGCCTAAATGTTGTGTGATTCGAGAATGGTGGCAAACGCCTTTACGATTGGTAAAACACTAATCATCTTATTATGATTCAATTTACAGCAAAAGCATCATACTCTAGTTTTTTGAGCGCAATAGATGTGTGTACGCCAGCGGATTCTCCTCTCAAGTCATCTCAGTTCTATTGTTTCTTTTTTTTCTCTTGTATTAAAAATATTCGAAAAACTTTGAAATTTTAAAAATAAACAGATGGACGAACATAAAACCAAACTTAAGGGAAGTTTCCATTAATCAAATATATATACAGGTATGGAAAATATATACATATTTACATATATGTGATGTAAGAGCATATAGTTAATGTAGAAGTATTTTATGAAACATTCAAACAGTGTTACGAATGCAATAATAAAGTTATTAGATCTCTGAATTCTTCGCTGGTTGGTAAAAAAAAAAAAAAAAAAAAAAAAAATTTTATTAATAATGATACCATATATACAAATAGGTGCACAGGGAAAGGTACGCATACATATGCATGCGCAAGCAAAATTCATCCGTTAATGTTGTACATCACAACAATAACCGCAACATGATAAAAAATGAAATAAAAAGTGAATGAAAGAAATTTATGCCGACCTATGGACATTGGATTGCCAACAATATGTGCATATGTGTACATACATATGTAAACAATTCTTGAACATTACTAAAAGACATATTTATGAAATTTATATGTACACCTAATTCTCTTTTTACACGGATTTTATTAACGCGAATTAAAAAACAGAAATAATTCTCGTTTTGTTTTGTTCTAACACGATTTTCAATATTCTATGAATTCTTTTTTTTTTTGATGTTTGTACAAATCTTTTCATTCTTACTGCTCACAGGTATGCATTGAAAATTCGCGTTATGTTTTTCACAATACGGTTAGATCGAGTCGATTATATGCGTATATAGGCGCGATACCCCGAATTATGAGCAGAGTAAGGACGTAATGTATTTGTTAAGTAACTTAGCTTGGCATGTCAAAGTATAATTTATTTTTTGTAATATATTTCATGAATTAAAACGCCTAAACACGAAACAAATTGTAAGCAGTTGTTCGCATTTAGTCAATATCTATTTTTATACAAGTTTTTTTCGCACGAAGTTTCTGGGAACGTATCTTTCGTGTAAAAAGAGAATTAAGTGTATATAAATTTATTATTGTTGTATAAACTTCAATCTGTGTAAATGTCCCATTTATAGCTTTTCTCGTTCGCTCTCTTTCTTTCCATCTCTCTCTCTTTTTATCCAACCAACATTTCGTTTCGTTTTAACAAGCAAAACATTCTCTCTCTCTCTCTCTCTCTCTCTCTCTCTCTCTCTCTCTCTCTCTCGCTCTCTCTCGCTCTCCATCTATCTATTTACCTATCTTTCTTTCTTCACCTTTCTTTGTATCGTTACTTTTACTTATTAAACAGGAGCTCCTTACTCGAAACGAGTACGAAGTAACAACGATAATATCGGGAAAATGTTAATTTCTTTGTCAAACATTGAAGAAATAATTTTTATATCTTTAAATATCATTTATCAAAAATTAAAAATGATGGATTATATTAGTTTCTACATATCATTCGTCGCATCTACAGAATATGCCGAAAACCCTTTAAAGAACGCGTAGTTGCATTCTTCCTCCTTTCGCTTTGTATAAGATTCGAATGAAGCCAAGTTTAGCCCGCCTACCATATATCGAAAGTAGCTGAAGTATAGAAATTTCCATTTCGGCGTCGAAACCATCTTATGTCGTTTTCTACATTCGCACTTACAAATTGCAAGTACCGTCCAATTTATGTTGAATGTAATCACAAAAACGTAACATTAGTTAGTTTCAACTGCCAATACACAAAAGTAAAAAAAAAATGTATAAATAAATTTTGAGCTCATTATCGCAAACAATATGTATAGTACACGGAGAATGCAACGCCCAATATTATTTAAATATGTTTGTTAGCATTATTTCGCAAGTCGAGTCATTCGGGTCATTGTAAAAAGCAAATTGTCCAATTGGAATATATTAGATGGTTGCGTTAGTTTTGATAGGCGACTTCTACAGATAAAAACGATAAAGAAATGAAAAATACTTGTGTACATAACGATTAAATTGGATTATTTTGACCTTTCTCCATAATATAAAATAAAAATTTTTCATTTAATATTGTTGATTTGGTCAGCGTACGCCGGCGCCAATCATCGAGCGCTCAAAATTGCTTTATCGACCTTCACTACTTTTTTCGGTTAATTTGAAGAAATCTGCTGCCGAAGCCCACTAAACACACTCAGAAGTTTTTAGCGATGCTATTGCATCATATCCCAATTGTCGATTTTGATTTCAACGCTGATTTTGATCGCAATGCCAACGAACAGACTGGCCAGGTCAAATTCTCGAAGAACATTCGACGAGCTTAACAGTTGATGTTTCAATTGTTGTTAAGGATACACGGTTGCAGCTCGAATGGGAAGCTCTGCCACACCCGCCGTACGCAGTAGACATGACGTCTCCCAATTACAAATTGTCCGAATCAATTAAACATGGCTTGGCTGACATGTGGTGCCAAAAAGTTGAAGGAGTGCGAAAATGGGTCGACATTTGAATCGCTGCCAAATTCAATATCGTTTCAGAAAGATGGAAAAAAGTTATAGAAAATGGTGGAAAATATTTCGATTAATATACATTGTACCAATTTTTCTCAATAAATGCCTTTTTCGAGTGAAAAACAATCAAAATTAACGAAACCACCTAATATTATTATATATACATATTGCAATACATATATTTTTTCCTTCCGCATTCCTTTAACTTAACTTACTTATGCATTTATATATGCAGCATTGGTAATATGCAGCAATGGTTTTTATTTCCTTTTAATTCTTGTTTTTTCGCCTTTAAGAACATATGTAAACTTTCATTTTAATAAAGAAATTAAGCAACGTTATTGCCGCAAGCTACTTTCTCATATTGTTTCAATCAAAAACTTGCTAGGACATGGGCAGTTGAGTTTGCAGCTTCTAGGATCTGCCCTTTACTAAGCGCGAGAAGCAATTTTTTCGGTTCATTTTCCGCTTGAACTCTGCATACATTCTCAATCATCATCAGAATCTAATTTCGTTTACACAAATTTTGCATAAAAATTTAAACTGGACTTGATGACACAAACAACAGACGTATAAATACACAAACATGTCAGAGTGAACCACCGAATCTTTCAGCTTAAACGGTTTTAATCCATCGATCGATCAGTCGCAATTATTAAAAAGGTTTGATGATCGTATTGCATTTGTATTAGAGATTAGTTGTTTTAAATTCTAAATCGATTCAAGCATATCCGGGTCGCGGTCGCCAATATTAACATATGATCTTCAAAGTTGACAAAAGTTTCAGAAGCATATATATACGTAGGTTGATAATAAAAATGAGCGAAATCGATTAAAACGGCACGCCCCTATCAGCGCACCGTATACTGAAAACTTTTCTGCTTTCGAAAGCGAAGGAAGGTTTTTACTCATTAGGTGTATACTACAGCAAATACATGTCCTGTGAATGATCCGGGCTACTTCTGCACAAACATCGCAATCTCATTTTTTTCACTTGTGCTGGACATTTTTTTCGCCAATAGTCGAATACAATTTTTTCAACTGTAAGCCATCATGACACTTCATTTGCGAAATCGCCTTTCAAAACTTTAACGTCAAACTAGTGCGCTAACTGAATTGGCTATGCAGGCACTCATGCGTAACTCCATATGATCGACTTTTAGTGCATAGTGGGCGTGCAATGTTTGTCAAAAGTGTGCAATACTTATAAATAAGCTACGAAGAAACTGCAACCTCGGTCGGTCTGACGCAATTATGTGTGCCTCTCGTATTCCTGAAAGCTTATGTGCATGTTTTTTCACGTTTTGCCTTTTGTATAGTATGTAAGGAAGCCCTCTACGAAAGCAAAAGGAATGGTTGACCAAATTTAAATATAAAATCGTCTTGTTATCTTCACTCGAAATTGTAATGCAACGCTGCATGATCTCGTTTTGCAGCTTTAACTCATCAGTATTAATATAGCTTTACATAAGTTACTCTTTTAAATAAGCATTAGCATGTAAATGGTAGAGTAAGTAAATACATCTCGTGGTGTAAACGGTACGTATCAACATGTTGGTGTGGCAGCCAACAGCTATAAGAGCAGCGCGCAAACAATGATCATTTTTATCAGATGTTCAGCAGCAGCCAAGCTAACAGGTAAATCACGAACTCTCCAAGCGGTCTTACTTTATCGTCCCGTCCGTTCGGAACGAGATCCATAAGATAACAGTGTGTTCTTGCATCATTATCTTATAGATTCTCGGCCCGAAAGGAGATCCTATGCCTACCGCCAGCTAGTGGCTAGGGGTTCGATATTGTCCGACCAGAACGGGGTCCATAGGCTAACAATGCGTTTCACACCATTACCCTATAAGCTCTTGGTCGGGAAGGATACCCTAGGTCTGTAGTTAACCGGTGATTAGCAGTTAGGCATTTTCCGTCCCGCACTGGATCCTTCAAATAACAACGTGACCTTGCATCATTGTTTTATAGACTCTTGATCCGAAAGGATACCCCAGCCTTATAGAGCCTAGTATTCCGTTACTTTATCTATCCGGAACGGGCTTCGTAAGGAACCAGGCATGCTCTTGCATTCCGGCCCGAAAGCACACCATAGAAACCTCACACCTATAGGGACCTGATAGACTGCCTGCTGAATTGCTAAAATAATAATTTACGGATCATACGTAACGAATTTCATTTTCGTAATGCGGTTACGGGCAGGCCATATTTTTACGGTTAAAAACGAGGCTTCCCGGTAAATACGTATTCGTTTTTCTTTCACTACGAAGTGATATCGCAAATGACGCCATTCTGTATTCTTCTCAAATTCCGCCAATATATATTTAATTTTGCACAAAAACACGAAGGTTCCTTTAATTTGTTGAATAAATTTCTTGGAACGAACCCCTGGACAGCCCTGAGGGAAACCCCAGCTGTAGATCCCAATCAAAAAAGCATCACATAGCGTATTACTTCAGCGTATCATTTCACCCATTTTCAAATCAGTACAACTTTTTACACGAACAAAAAATATGGAAAGTACGTTCACAATAAATGTAAGGTAAAATGTCACCTTTTAAGGGCATGTTCGTTTAAGACAATTAAATGGGTGTTGCCCGATATATGGACATTAAAACCCTCCCGCGGAAACAAGTGCAAAGACTTTTTATATGACCTAATATATAAAAAAAATGTCGGAAAGAAAAGTTAAAATGAAAAACAACTTTTCAAAAGAAATTTATAGAATTTCTCGCGTCAGTTTTTTGTCGATCAACGGTCATAAAGCGTCACTTAACAATGAAAAAAACGTACTGCACATGATGCAGTAAAAAGCAGAAAAGCCTACTGCAAAGGTCTTCCAATATGGAGAAAACAATAGTTGGCACGGTGATGGCGGTAGAGAAGTGAGGAAAGAGAAGGAGACATGAAGATGTTGGCAAAATTGTAAATGCTATGCCTTTACGGACTGAACATTCACTATAGCTACGACCAAAGGAAAATCCCTGAGAAAAGTACTCAGATTTGTTCTTGATAGTCGCAATCGTTCCCTACACGGCTACTCATGTAGTATGTGAAAAGATTTTTACATTAAAAAAAACAATGTATTTTACATAGATTTTCGCTGGAAAGGAAAACAAAGAGATTCGAGAATGAGCTCCAGAATTCTTTCAATCAAACTTTCATTCGTCAATTGCTTACGTTAAATAAAATTAAATATTTATTACATATAAATCTGCTTAACGGGCGTTTACATACTTTTATTAAATACTATAACCAAGTGGTCACTACTAAGAAATGGAAATATAATAGATTTGTCCATCTAATTGTAGCACTCATAAGCACACTGCACAGCTATTGGTTTACAGTTATTACACAGTTTTCTCTACTCAGTACTTACGACCGTTTGTGTTCCAACAATATACTAGTGGCAAAAGGATGAACGGTCAGAGAAGCAGAACTTAATCGACTTGCAATTTTAACTACTAAACATTTTAGATATAAGTATCTATGTCGTCATATCGCTCGCATTAACAATCTTTTCATTACATTATATTTAGTTATCCCTTCGTTCATTGCGTACCGCTCAGTATAAGTGTGTGCTCGTTATTTAGCAATTTATATATTATATAATAACATGATGCATACGGAAGTATGTTTAGGTTGCCATTAAATAAAAAGAACGCCTAAGTCTTACATAGCACGTTACGTTTATGTTTTCTTTCACTTATTACAAGATACGTTTCATCGCTTTGAAGTGTTTTGATACAGAAAAAAAAAAAACAAAAAGAAAAAAAAAAAGAAAAGAAAAGGAAAGGAAAGTAGAAACAAGTTAATAGTTAATAGAAGTTTCGCTTCCTAAATTATCATCTTCTATCACTTTTTCGTGATTTGCTGGAATCTCTTCATCGAATTTCAAATATTGCTGTTTTAATGAATTTTTATATAAAAACCATAAAATTTAATGAAACTCACGTAATGTGATTTTGGAGAACCGCATAATAGAATATTCTTGCACTAAATACTTAAGCATATATGTGTGTTAGTTTTCTTGAAAATAGTAGTAGTAGTAGTAGTAGTGGTAGTAGTAGTAGTACTAGAAAAGCACAAGACAATAAAAGGTATCGCATCTGTGACAACTATCCAAAGCTTCTCGGTAAAATAGAAAAATCGGATCCATGTGTACATACGTGAAAAGATTTATGCTTCGTCTGCATTATATGCGTATGTGTGCAAGTAAGTACTTTTGAGTGAAAGGATAACACAAATATACTACAATGCTGTTTAATAAACAAACAGTAAATATAAACGGGTAGTAAAAGGAAAATAGAAAAAAAGACAGCCGAACGTACTCTATAGAAGCAAACAGCAAATATAACAGTCCAAATACGTACATGCACATGCATATATACACACACGCATATATCACATAAACTGAAAGCAAATGTGATATATGAAGAAAAAAAGAAAAAAAAGAAAAAAAAAAAAACATGAGAGAAAAGAAAAAACTAAATACAGAACAACAAACTTACTTTTGAAAATGAAAAAGGATTTCATTGACTCAAAGCAAATGCATGCACAACTACAAAGCGGTTGCCATGCCAAGCGGTCTACATATGAGTGTGTGTGTGTGTGTGTGTGTGTGTGTGTGTGTGTGTAACCCGAATAAACAAACTAATAAAACCTGATGAAAATTTGTTTAAAAAAAAAAAAAAAAACTAGAAATAATAATAATAAGTATACGTAAATGGAAAACATTTTAACAAACACACTCCTACGCTGCATAAGTTAGATATCCGAAATGGTAGTTTTTCAACTGAAGGTATTGTTGTCAGGTGAAGACTTAAGTAAAAAGTGTTCTGGATTTTATTTTAGTGTTCCTAAAAGCTGATTACAGCAAAGCAAATTATACATATATTTATATGGACGAACAGTTCATTCATTTTTCCTATCTTCGTTTTTTTTTTTTTTTTTTTTTTTTTTTTTAATAAACTCACAATGAAAGTAATGAACAATTGAATGAATTTTGGAGATTAATAAACCAATAATGAACTTATGACTGACAGCGGTAATAATAACGTTCTTATAGGAAATGGGAAAAGAGACTTGTTAGCACCATGTCGATAACAAAGTTAAGAGTGAAGTCTGCCATTAGGCATAATGACAAGGGATCTTCCCGTAATTCTCCAATGTGCACTGTAGACAAAAATAAACCAAGAAACCGTTCAGCAGAATCTACAAAAAAACAGATCAATTTGCAATCAACCGGTGTCACAGCCGTTGCCGCGTCATCTAATGGCACACATATAGACTCACGAATGTTACATACTAATATGCCTCAAACAACGCTGTTGAAAATTGAACAGTTTGTTCCTAGCCGTTCACGAAAGCCGTTGGCCCGTTCTTACAGCACTCTTAGTTCAAGTTCCTACATGAAACGCCAAAACGTAGTCAGAAACGTGGGAAAACACGCTAAAAAGGATACTGCTTTAGAATGCGGTGGCTCCGCTTTGCCCAATGTAATAAAGGGACCTCTTTTAGCAGCCGGAACTTTACATCGCCGTCCCACTTTACGCGCAGTGACGCGTCAACGTTCGAAATCCACATCCTCATCAAACTCAGCCTCCAATCGTCCTAGCATAGCAGCTAATCTCAAGCGTCCTTACGATTCACCGCAACGGAACTCGGTGAATGGTGCAACGGTGACGCAACAACCCAATGGCATTTGTCGTATCGCACGTCATTCGAGGGAAATAGAGAAATTACCTGACCGTATAAACTATGATAAACGTGGTCTAACCACCATACCCATATTCGAGAATGAACCAAACTTACGCCTCTTATCGTTGCAGCACAATCTGATTAGTACATTTCACATACCAAAAGAGGAAAATGTTCCCGGCAAGAATGATGCTTCAAGCGAACTATCTGTAGGTCAAAGTAGTATCAGCATCAATAACTATACACTTAGAACAGATACAAACCCCCAACGCCTGCCAAATAATAGACAAGAAATGTTTTTGCCTTTAGGAAATGCACAGAATGCACAGGAAAAATCTCCTTCTTCGCCATCTCCGCTTAATATGTTAACTGCACAAACGTTAAAAAGTGGTTGCACGAATCATACGTCACAGCCGCAGCAACAGCAGCAGCAACAACAACAACAGCAACAACAACAACGTCACAAATTATTACAGAGAAATCTGCATTTTCATCCAGATAAAGATAGCCGGCATGTGTTGCCTTCATCCTCGCAGATGCGTTTTGGTTTACGAAAATCCAAAAGTTTTGCAAACAACTTTGCCGGTCAATTGAGTACCAACAGTAATTGCAATAAAAATGTTAAACGCGGAGTTGTTCCCCAGCCACGTCAAAGGCCATACCTTATAAGGACAGGGACAAGCACCACGCATCTAAAGAGTTTTGATTTCACCACCAATTGCAGCATTGTAACCGCTACATCGGATGCCGTCTCCTCGCCGGTTTCGATTAACACAGAAAATGAAGAAAATGAATTTTCCACTTCTCACTCACTCGACTTACACATCAAAAACAAACAACTACAGTATACTTATGGCGCGATTTTCCGTCAGTTGGTCTTCCTCGATTTGTATGACAATCAAATCGAACGCATTAACAATTTGGATGGGCTGCCGTCTTTATCAGTGCTATTGTTGGGTAAAAATCGCATCACAGACATCAGTGGTTTGGCTTCGCTGAAAACCACGTTGCATGTCCTGGATTTGCATGGCAATAAAATCACTAGCGTAAGCAGCAATAGAATCAACTGCCTGCATGAATTGAGATCTTTGAACTTGGCTGGCAATCAAATAAGACAAATCAATCAGAACGACTTCAATGGATTGCAACAACTTAAAGAGCTGAACTTGAAACGTAACAAACTGAAACGTATCAACGGATTTCAACATCTCGTTGCATTGGAACGGCTGTGGCTGTGTCATAACGACTTACACAAAGTCGAAGATATGGCATCGATTGCAAAGGCTGTGAGTCTAGTAGAAGTGACTATAGAAAATAACCCCGTTTCCTTAGCCGGCGATTGCGTTTCATTTCTAGTCAGTTATTTGCCGAAATTACAGAGTCTCAGCCAAATGCCCATAACTGAGCAAGTACGCAAAGCAGCCATGGCTTGGCGTAACAACAAAGAACTAGCCGCAAACAAACATCAACATTTCACTACAGAAATTTTCAATTCTATAAGACGCGAGGAGATTATATCAAATGCTCGTACCAATTGGGAACTCCTGAGGTCACAACAATTATCACAATCCGGTTATGCAACTAAGCAGCGCACACTAAAATATCCCAATGATTTAGATAAAATACAAGAAGATACCAACGAGAATGTCTATGAAGAATTCATCAGGCTGCCACCTATAGGCCAGGTCGTCAAGGATGTCGAAAAATCCAAAGACACGGAAGATGCGACTGAAATACGTCACTCACAATCTTCGTCATCTAGTTTAGGGCCAAATGTGAACTCTTCGTCCAGTTGCTACAGTTCAGAAGGTGAAACGGATGACGTACCTCCGAAAATTGCAACAGTCAACCAACCATCAAATCAGCCAACCAGTGACTTTGATGAAACCTCTGCAACATCATCAGTTGGTAAAGAGTTTTCCATGAAAACCACAGAAAGCGTAGATATCGTACAAATAAAGAATGACCAAAACAACACAAGTCGCACTAAAAGCGTAAAGAATGACAAATGCATCATGTCTCCAAGAGGACAAGTCAATCAAACCAGCAATATAAGCAAATGTAATAACGCAGTCGTTCTTGCTACTACAAGTATAGAATTCAACGCAAATACTAACAATGCAACAACACTTGCAACGACGAACCAGTTATCTAACCAGACAACATCAACAACAGTAACATTATCAACGACGACGACATCTGTACTGACATCGTCAACGTTAAGCAAACGTTACATGACGAGCAGCTTAATGAGATCTCAGACTGCTTTAGGCAATAGCAGTCCAGGTGTTATAGCAACAATAAACGGAAATGCTAGCAAACTGCAGACCGCAATAAATAACACACGTTATCAAAGTAAGCCGCACCATAATTTGACCGCACAAACATCTGCAAACGCTAACCAAAGCAACAATGAATGTATCAGTCACAGCAGCGCTACCAGCATCAGTTATTCGGCCAACAATACTGTAATAACCTGTATGGCCGGTGGGTATACAACAATCGTCAATGCCAGCAAGTCGTCCGTATCCACTTGCCACAACCAACTATTGACTGTCTCAACCACCATCGCCACTACCCCTACTCCAATCATCACAAATACTGCCGCGACTAGTATCAAACTAACACCGAACGAAAGAGAGCGGGAACAGGGCGGCGACTATTTGATCGAGATTTGCGGTCGTTATTTGAACGTTTATGGTCACGGTGCTTTGCGTTTCATCGACAAACAATGGAATCCTGTAAAAGCGAACGACGTTCATACGCTCAATTTTAGCTACATCAACTTTAATAGCATCAGCACACTTCTAACTCGCATCAAAGTGCGTTTCCCTCATGCGGAAAATTTCGTTTTTCGCGAAACAAACATTGCGTATCTGGGCCAGTTAAATGCATTGGCGGAATTACAAGGCATTTCCTCGCTGTTTATCGATCCAGAGGGCAATAGTATTACAACAAAGGATTTGTGGCGTCAATATGCCATTTATCGTCTCTCCCACTGGGGCCTGAAATTGTTAAATGCACGTGAGGTAACAGCGGAAGAAGTGGACGAAGCCAATAGCATTTATGCCGGCCTCTCTGAATTAATATTGTGGTCAATGCCGGATGCTATGCTGCAGCCATTGCTCGCACGCTTACGTTTAGAAGAATCTTGCACGGCTAGCAAAATGTCCCCGAAACAATGGCTTTTAAAGCCAGACAATCAATCGCTGAGATTGGTGGTGGGCAAGGAGGCGCTGCAATGGAAGAAAGCTAACAGCAACAATCAGGAAAATCATAATCTGCGTACGCCACAACAGGTGCGTCTATTGCAATTACAATATGCATATGATGGTAATGCGGTGCCCATCAGTAACTCAATTGCTTCATCAACGGCAACCGTAACAACAACAGCAACAACAATAACAACAACAAATTTAACATTCTCCACAACATTATCAAGTTCTTCATCTATAGTCCCAGCCACAACAATAACAACAACAGCAATAACACCAATGACAACCACTTCCCTTAGTATACGCGAACGCGGTAAAATTCATATTACACTAATGATGGAAAATACATGTAATGCGGTTGAGAAATTGCATAAATTAGAAACGTTATGGCCTAGTATGCTTCTGGAAATCGTACGCAACACATTGATCGACTATTCACAACTGGATGTGTATGTACGTAACCTAATGACCGAACTAATGAAGTGAAATTTAACTTTAGCTACGCCGCCTCCACACTTCTCGATAGCCTATACATACATAATGAATGCCCACAAATACGTGGACAAACGCATATGTGTGTAGTGCACCGACGTTAGTTTTGATGTCTTCAAATAGGTCGCAGCTGCTTTTGAAGAGAAAGAGAAACACTTCCAAAAATTTATATTTTAAAGTTGATTAATGTAACGCACATGTACGCACATACATTAACAGGTGTCCTTCGTTTAACGCGACACTTGCAAAGCCCGGTTTCGATATAATACGATTTCAAAAAATCGAATCGTTGCACTTCTTTTCAATTGATTTCTCATTTTATGGTTTATAAGTGAAATTTGAACCGACATTGAGAACATAAGCAAATAACTAAATTAATTTAATGAACATTAAAGTTTAATTAATTTTTTCATCTAATTTAAAAGACTTGAAACGAAATTTAAGAAAATTTAAAAATTTTACAATTTAAGATTTGAATTCAATACAACGCGATACGCATTTTTTTGATTTATTTGATTCGTTTTATAGCTAAACTTAAATTATGTTATTCTATATGGCATTTTAGTTTTTAGAAGAAAAAGAAAAAAAAAAATTTCGTATAAAACGATTACGATACAGTACGGTACGCCTTCAGCGAGGAACGCCTGTATGTGTTTCATATGTGTGCAAACACACAAGCAATAAATGACCAAATAATTAGTATATATATTTAGCACAATTTTATATATAGCCTACATACATAGAATACACTTACAAGCATATACAGTAAATGTATTCAATTAATAAAAGGTATTAAAAACCAAAAGCTAATTAGATATTTTGAATATGTTCCTTGTGACGTAACGAACGTAAAGACATAGTATATAGGTTGAAATTACAGATCTCTAAATATTTAAAGTTTAAAGTAAATCATTTTTAAATATCTGAAATTGTTAGCAAAGGCCTGCACCTGTACCTGTAGAACAAATTAACAGAATAACTCTCCATTTAAACTCCTGCTAATCTCCATATTTTTCGATTTTTCCTTCTTTTTTTTTTACACCCTACTCCATTTGTGCTACGGGGTATATTAAGTTAGAGCGGACGTATGCAACATCTAGAACGACTTAAGAAAGACCTACATTTTATTATACCGATTGATTCCGAATCATTTTCGTAACCGATCTAAGGTTGCCGATCCATCTATCCGTCTGATGTCTGCCCATGTATTCTTGTGTTCAACCGACAGGCGGCAAATTGCGATTAATTTTAACTAACGTGCTTTCACCCAAGGACGAACGCTATTGAAAATGATTTGGATCGGTCCACGTTTCCGACCAGTTCATATATAACGCCCTATTCTAAAAAGTCCTTACATGAAAAAAATGGAAATTTTTAAAATTTCTTAGCATAAGTGGCTAAGTAGTAGCATTTTGGCATTCTAAATCGGTATAAAAACTTTGGACCGGCGGGAGAAATTTTTTGAATACCTTCTCATATAACTATTTCTACAGAAACTGAAAATTTATATGGTAAAAATTTCAAATTTTCAATATTTTATGATGAAAATTTGCGCATGCCAGCAAGTTGATACAGGAATCTACCTTCCTGAATTTGGACCACGTGGGTTTATTTGTTGGATACCGCCGCATATAAGATCGCAATTTTTGAAATATTTTAATGAAATTTATTACAAAAACGAATACTATTGAATACGGTTTGGATCGACCCACTTTGTCGACTTTGTAGAACGTGAAAATCCAAGTTTTAATATGTGGTGAGGAAAATTAACCCATAACAGTAATTTCATATGAAAATGAATTCTACAAGATTTGTACTATCTACGCGTATTTTTGGATCCTGCCCTATGTAAGGATTAAACTTGTGCTACATTATGCTGCTTTTTGGACTCGCTTCCCCATAAATACGCACATGAAAAATATCCATTTATATAAAAACATATATATATATATATATATATATATATATAACTTTTGTGTTCTATAATAAATATAAGAGTTGTGCTAGAGAATGTGATGTAGGATATTTAATGGTCGGTCTTATCTGACTATAATATTCTTAATTGTTTTTACTTTGTGGTTTTTTTTTTAGGAAATATGAATTAAACCTGTTGACGATAAGATTAATATATTCATTGTTCGCGATTGATCAATCTTGGATTAGTGACGATGTGTGACAGGATCGATAACAAAGGTCTCCTTTTATTAGGAAGTACAGTAATAATGGCGGCCAGGTATGTTCGGTCCATTCTGAAATTATTTTCAGTCCTACGTTATGACACAGATTTCTTCCTGCATTTCGGTAAGGACGCGTTCGAATTATAAGGTAAGGGCAAATAAAATGTTAAAAGTTTAAATTCAAGCGTTTCGTTATAGTTAAAAAAAAAAAATGAGTATGAAGTCTTTGCCTCGATGAATGGGCTTGCCTACTCGCACACACATCAATATATCTAATAATTACGCTTTTGTTAGTTTCTCTGAAGAATCAATATGCTACCTTTGACGCTAGTATTTGCAACATATGTTAGATCGGTAATTATTGGCGTCACAACCGGCTTAGTCATAATACGATACACCCGCAAAAACAAATATATATTCTTGATCACTAGCAGAACAGTAACAATCGTCACAAGACGCTATGTCGCACTTACTCTATTCTTAGTTGAGCTGAGCGCCTTGATCTGCGTTTTAAAACTCGGTGAAGCAATTCTGAAAAATTTATTTAATATTTTTATATTGGTTTGCGATACGTATCAATAGTTAGAGGGAATATACTCTTCCCAACTGTTTAACTTAACCAAACAATGCTAAAAGGAAAGATTGTAACAAGAAAATGCACAAGTAAGAAAGTTATATTCGACTGGGCATGAATATCGCATACCCACCGCCATTACAATTTTTGATGAATGGGATAAATGGGAAAATTTCAGCCTATCTTTCTAACTTTTATATAATCTGCGAATAATGAGCAAAAACCAATAAATTTTTGTTAAGAAATAACCGGTTGCGTTCAATCTATGCTCCAGTGCGGCTTTGTACTCTGACCAATTTCGCCCATTTTCAATGCCAACCTGCATACAAGAACTTCCAATGCTTCTGGCGAATATGAAGTGGACAGTTTAATTTTTGCGGCCATTTGCGGAATATTTAAAAGAGCCATCTAACAGACGGACGGACATATACAATTTAGAATTTCATGCTGATCAAGAATATATATATAAATTGTAGGGTTTCATTCCAAATGTTGCAAACATTATGACACATCAGTACGCCTAGTTCTTCATAATAAACATCATGTTTGCAAAAGCCCTGCCTTGGCCATGCTCTAATATTTCAATAGCTTATATACGATGACAAACGTATTAAGATTTAAGTTTTTTTTTTTTTTAATGTTGAGATTAAGTAGACTAAGTCAATGAGAAATGTGATTTACATGTCCAGATTATAGCATATGATTGTTTGCAACATATATATATATATTGTTAAACGTTTTCCTAACTTAAAAAGACAAATTCGATTTTCTAATAAAGCCAGCTAGTTATCCATGATAAGCATCATTTTTTGCTCTGAATAGATTAAAGAGGACAACGTGTCAACTGAGAAGGTTGAAAGGACTTCTAATATTATCAAAATTACAACAAATGAGGATGAGATGTTCTATTACGTAGTACAACAAGCTTTACAAATATCGTCCGGTACGGCACTAATCCGTCTCATATACACTCTTTTACTAGTTTGGGCCGTCGTGGGTCTGTGAAGTGCTTTGATCTCCCAGCAATCTAAAGCCGGTTCCTAATAGAGGTCTAACGTTCAAAGTAGTACTTTGTTTCTTCGCAATTTGTCAATTCCATCACTTAATTTCTGAAAGCTAGGTTTTCGAAATACCTCTGTCGCTTCATTACGCGTAGACTTGTTAGACAAAGATGTATCCATCAAATTGCGCTCTTTCTGGATGAAAATCGACAATGTTATTTAAAAAAAAAAAAAAGCCATAATGACTTGGTACCCATATAAAGGGACACGCCACTACTTAAGACTCATACGTCGTCATCTTATGTATTTCGAGCTCATATTGATTATTTACAGCAAAGCTGATTTGTTGTCTGAAAAAGTAAACTTTCCCTATGAGAAAAAGATGGCGAAGAGTTCATCCAACACTCTGAGTGTTTATTGAAAAACGAACCAAACGTTAGGTATTACAAAACATTCGATAGAAATCGGATATTATTACAGTCGCCTCTTTCAAATCGCAGAAATTGAACACGTAATCGCGAGTTTTGTAAACAAATATAGAAAAAAAAAAAGTTATATAAAAAGTTAGGAGTCAAATCGCTGTAAAAAAAAAAACACTCTTAACATTTATATTTTGCCTTCGCGTCATCTGCCGATTTGTTAAATGTACATAGATATTATTTAATAAACACTTTTGTATCCAAATTAAATAAATTTGTATTTCAAACTATAGCACCGCCTTCTTTAGAACCTGTTGTTGCCCTGGAATTTGACTTCTCTTGTTTCACTTTATCGACATAAATATTAAGAACAGCTTCAATTCCCGGATAGAGAGCAAAGTTTGTTGTACGTATTTTTTTATCTATCAAATACGAAGTCACTGAATCAGTATTAAATGCTAAATCTAGGGCATCATTGTGCGTAACATTATCAATGTGGCTGCGGGCTATTTTTATAATACAATTTTCGAAACCATTCACTTTAACGGTCAAATCGACTTTGTACTGTTGATCGATTTCTGGCCATCTTTGAGCGAGCACATCTGTTTCCCAATTGAAATCAGTAGGCGAAGTATTTAAACGATTGGGCGCAGAAACAAACTTCGACCACAATTCAGATGTAAAATGAGGAGCCATTGGTGCCAGCATTATTAATTGGGCTGCCAGAGATCGTTCGTATTCTTTGCTAAAGACCTGGGTGGATTTCGAAGCTCGCTATACTTCAATAGAAAAGAAATATATAATGAATACGACAGTTAGCCTTAGGAGATTCTTATTCTTACCTTTAAAGAATTGGTCAGACCTTGCATTTTGGATATGGCCACGCTTAATTGATAGGCATGACGATAATTAAATGTGACCCCCTTAATATAGAAATTGCGAGCATCAAATAACTTGTCCTCTTCCGCTTTGAACTCAATACTGTTTATGTCAATCTTGCAGCTTTCTGGAGAGGACCGCAAATCACAGAACTCGTTAACCATTCGCCATAAACGCTTTTGCCAATTCAGAATTCCCGGAAACGCTGAAACGTAAAAACGTTCATATATTTTTCAACTTGAACGTTTTTAGGCCGAGTGCTGAACTTACTCGCATTTGACCAGTTACGATGGGAGGTTGGCGCTACATCGGCTAATATTATTAATCTTGTTGTGTCAGTGCCGTATTCTCTGAACATGTCTGTCGGATCCACGCCATTCATTTTTGACTTGGACATTTTCTCCCACGATATCACCACTGGCTCTTTTGTCTCCTTCATGATTGCCTGATTTCGTTTGGCATTTACAATTTCAACTTCGTGCTCCTGGACGTAACGACCGCTCCCTTTAACACGGTAGGAACGACCCATAACCATACCCTGAACTAAAAGACGCGAAAAAGGCTCCTGTGTTGGTACTAAGCCCTGACTGTGCAAAAAATGATTTATAAAACGCGCATAATATAAATGTAGGACGGCATGCTCTTTACCACCAATGTACAAATCCACCGGCATACATTGATGTGCTAAACGTTTGTCAAACATTTCATGTTTATTATTTGCATCTAAATAACGTAAATAGTACCAAGAACTGTCAAAAAACGTATCCATTGTATCCGTCTCGGGGCGCGCGGCAGTATTGCCGCATTTGGGACAAGAGCATTCCAAAATATCCTTAACTGCGCTTTTGAAGGCAGACTTTTCAGGTAATCTCACCGGCAATTGGGAATCCGGTACCGGTACAGCGCCACATTTATCACAATGTATTATAGGTATAGGAGTACCCCAGTACCTTTGTCGCGATATTAGCCAATCTTGCAGTTTTGAGGATACACTATATCCACCAAGTTTAAGGCGCCCAGCGGTTTCTAAAACATCGTTTCGTAAATCAACCACTTTTAGGCTTTCAAAGTTTAATTCGTTATCAGCAAAGAAACTAAGACTAAGCGATCTCTGCAATTCTTTATCCTCTTCACGAAAATTGGGAGCAGCTAAGTAAACATCGCATTTTTCAGGAAAAGCTGGCTCATTACTAAATATTAATGGCATTATAGTGCCTGTAAAAGGATTTTCAACGGTCATATGTACTTCGTCTTGTGCCACTTTACCCAGGTAATGTTCAGTTTTGAGCACGACGAAAGCGTTAGGATCCTTAAAATGCTCGGGTTGAGCAGTCCAGACGCGTAAATAATTTGACCCAGATGTAAGCAACTGAAAACTGTAACCATTGCATTCTCCTATCCAATGGCGTTGTAAGTTAATAATATCTCTCCAATCCTTAAGTGTGCAATCATCTAGACCTTCTAATAATTGTTTGGCATAGGCAGTGCTTTTGATAAACCATTGTTTCAATAAGCGTTTCTCTACTTTTGCACCTGAACGCCAAGAGCAACCATTATCATCGACTTGCTCGTCAGCCAGTACTGTTTTATCTACCGGATCCCAATTCACTAAAGCCTCATTCTGATAAGCCATCCCTTCGTTATAGAGCATAAGGAAAAGTTTTTGCGTCCATTTATAATATTCTAAGCTGCAAGTGTTCAACTCGTGCGACCAATCAAACGAACATCCCAAATCTGTTACTTGCTGTTTCATTTGTGCAATATTTCGTTCTGTCCAAACTTTGGGTTCTATACCTCGTTGTATAGCTGCATTTTCAGCTGGCAATCCAAAAGCATCCCACCCCATTGGATGGAATACATTTTTACCGCACATTCTTTGGAAGCGAGCTATTGCATCACTAATCGTATACACACGTACATGACCCATATGTAAATTTCCGGAAGGATATGGAAACATGGATAACACATAAAATTTGTTACCTAGTGCTGTATCATTAAATTGTTTTTGATTTAAATATTTACACCAATGCTTCTCAATACAGTGTTTCAATTCTTTCGTCAATTCCACATCCTAAAATAATAGCAAACAAAATTTTATGATCTTATAACTCCATAAAAATAATTCTTGTACTCAATGACACGTAAAGAGAATTTACATTTTTTTAAAAATAATTATTACAGAGCAAAACCATTTCATTTATATTTGGAACGATCCAATCAGATCTGAAATGGACACTTCAAGAGAAAATTTGTTGCATCATTTAGTGATTGGACGTTTTGCAATACCTTTACATCTGTACAACTTCGTGACACCCAACGCCTTTTATATAAATCAGTAAAACGTTTTAAAGACTTAAGTTGCGATAGTATCTGCATTTCTTTCTTTTAAGTTCAATTTATTAATTCAAAGAAAAACGACAAAGTCTTATTAGATGCTCTTACTCCAAGAGTCTATCGAGTTATATACCGCTTTTTCATTCATTTACAACAGCTGACTAACCAAACATCAATTCATAGCAGCTGTTGTAACGATTTCAAAACAAAAATAATCGCTAAAATTGATGACTACTTACGTTAAGTAATGTCAATATAAAAAAAAAAGTATTAAAAAAACGGGATAGCGATAATGGAACTATTTCGAGGGAGTAAGTGTATGTGAAGCTGGTCTTTCCAAATACCAAAAAACGTATTAAGTTATACAACTAATTGCAAAGGATATCAAACAATTAAATAAATCGTAAATAATTTCAAGCTTCATAAATATTTTCATTGCAGTTATTTTTACTTTTGCATTGCATCATCTGCATCTTTGTCCGGGGCAAACAAACAACGAAGCTTCGCTTACATTCCCACAAATTACGTAATTACACAATACAGAATAAAAGCTGGATTTGCAAGCCTTACCATATTATTGTATAAGAAAAACTAAACAAATCTGTGTTCATGTAACAACTAATATATAGAAGCATGCACAATGCGGCGCCGTTTTCGTTTTTGGTCAAAAACTCGCAATGGACGGCCGCGCTATCATGTTGTTTTAAGAGAAAATGTAAACATAAACAAGAAATTCATGAAAAACAATAGTAATGGAATTAGTATAAAAATAAACAAGCTTGTTCATTGCTTAGTGATAAAGAAGATTGACTAGATATACGTAGACATATATAAGAGATATAGATTTGTGTATTAGATGATCGATAATTTGAAAATTATTATATAACGTTGCCTAATCAAACAATATGATGAACATATTTCAACCTTAAAATACATGGTCTTTAGCGCTTGTTTTTCATTTCTTACATATAATGCAGAGTATAAACCGCAATTGCAAATCAAATAATATAAAGAAAGTGTACACTGGTATAAGATAAACATAAATTAGATAAATATTTTTTAAATTATAATAAATCGCCTTTGTTTCTTCTTACGCATTTTTATTTTCTTTTTTTCTTCATTTAATTGCGTCAATGAAGTCCCTCTTTTCCTTACCCTTTTTTTTAAACTCAATTTTTTTATTTTTTATTTCAATAATCAATCAAAAATTTAATTTGTATCGTTGTTTTCCATATATGTTTGACATAAATAGCTTTAACTAATTTTTCTTATCAAATAATGTTGTAACGCAGCTTTCCATTATTCTTACCACTTGAGACTGTATAAATTGGAAAACGCAATTACGTATCATAATAATAGCTCCCATAATGTACGGGCACAAGTGTAAATTAACTATGATTAAGGTTCAATAAGAAAAATGATTGCATTTAGAATGGAAAGACGATTTTTTAAGTAAGCTTCGTTATTTATAAATGAATTACTTCTAAAGTTGTGATACGATGCGTGTTATGTGGCTTTCCCTTTATGCCAAATCGCGGTACCAACTGCTTAAAGCAAAAAAACTTTTCTTTCTAGGTTGGCTGCCCTATTTTTTTGCACACAAAGTCGATAATACTTCTTAGCAAGTGTAAATTTTTTGACTGACTTTTAACTAGTTGGAATACATAAAAATTTTTTTTCTTAAAGAATTAGAATCAAAAAAATCCAAGTGAAGTGTGTTAAAATGACTGATTCTTTGGATAATGCTGATACGTCAGTAGAAACAGTTCCAAATATTACAATAGTTGATTATGGAGCTTTTGCTAATTACATCCGCAAAGCTGTTACTATTTTATTGCCAGAGGAAGATGTGGTGCCACCGGCTTTAAATTTAGCATTAGAAGATCCAGATAACCAAGAAAGGATTAAAAAATTTCTTGCGGACTCTCAGGTCCAAGCCTTGTATATTCAAAGGAATTGCCTGAAAGGTTAGAAAATAAAACTTGCAATAAAAACAAGGCTGACGCCCTCTAACAAAATAGTGACTGGAATGACTGGAATGTAGATCTTTTAATTAAAATGTGAAAATTATTGAAAAAATTTATACAAATTTATCACTCATTATAGGTTTTTATTTCAAAATTGAACGCATATCTCTCGATGGGTAAAAATCAATAATTTTACTAATGACAGTGAAATCTCGTTTTTCGGCATAAATGAGTCATAGATATTTTTTTTTTGTTTCTTTTTTTTTTTTTATTTGTATACTTGTCGGAGTATTATGAACCGGCGCAAATACGAGCAGCTGTAAATTTTAAAATCTAGTCTTTTGTCTACAGCTCTATTTTATTGTATTTGAATATATGCAAAAACTGCTTTCCGTAATTTCGTCGCCATTTGGAAGATAATTATGTACAAATACGTGCTCCATTTTTCACATTTCCTGAATCGCAGATTACATTAAGTAGTATATTATCTGGACATATAAGCCACAAATCTATTGGCTTAGTCCATCTCTGTTCAACATACCAAAAAAAAAAAAAAATAAGTTAGGAGTTCTTCCTATCATTGCGGTAGTTTTAAATACTGTCAGAGCCGATAGCCTGTGTTGCTAGTGCTCAATGTCTCTTTTTTTAGTCTAAGAATTCAATTCATTAGTCTAAAATTAAAATAATAATAATAATAAATACTGTCAGAAAAAATACACTAAGCATAAATCTTAACAAACTTTGCGAGAGATTCACTTTGCACATAACAATGCGAAATCTAACCACAGGAATGCAATAACATTTTCAGTCTTAGTTCTGGGTGACATAGAAATAATCCATTTGAAAATCTTTATTGCTACTGACGTATCAAAATAAAGTAGCCTAAGTCGTCAACATATATGTTGATGGATTATTTCAATAAAACAAAATATTCTTAGTTAGAAATTCTGAGCGAGCTATTTTCGACCTTTTCGTTAAAGTATTAACATCCTCTTTGCACTTTAATAAAAAAGAAAAAAAAAAATATCGCTCTCATCGGACGTTGATATAAATGATCGAGAATTACTTTAGCGACTTATTTTAAACATTCAAACCTAACTTTCATTCCGATATATGTAAAATATTGATAAAAATGTGTTAGCATTTCTTTGCTTTTGGCATTTAGTCCCATTTATTTTTTTCTAGATTTCTAGTCCCTAGTGGTTTTATCGTTCCTTTTAATGTTTCTTTTAAAGATTTTTGTGTCGTAAGTATTCAAGCAGAGGGATGGTTCAGTCCATTCGGAAGTTTCACACTGTGTTAAAGTAAATATCTTTTATAAGAACGCATAGTACATATATAACATGAAGTAGATATTGTTTGCATGTGAATCATAGGAATTCTCTAAAACACATGAATTAATTGATCGAAGGGAGAATACATATTCATTAGTGCGTCCATTTGGATTTAGATTTGCAATTTTCGTCTAATGGAATATACTTGAGATGCAAATTTTTCTTGTTAGTTCCAAAGTCGAAACATGGATACACAATTACCGAACAATTATGTCTAAATGAGGCGGAATATCTAAATAGGATTTCAACCACATACGACGCGAGAGCTCAAATTTTCATTCCATTTCACAACCAATGGTACATATTAAATATATATATAGATCGGATCTCACACATTGGAAAACGGATGTATAATTGATTTTCCTTTCATTTGCAACGCCCAAAAATAAGCATCAGAGATGTTGCACAGAACATTCCGAGTGTACTGCTACGTTCAAAAAATAAAGCCGAAATTTTTTTTCTTTATATTATTCGATTTCTTTAGCTTATAAATTGTGAAATTTACTGCTCAAATCTCTGCTTTGTTATCACACGTCCATACTCCCATCTTTTATGGACAAAAGTGAAAACAAAGAAAAAAATCAAGCTCTTTAAAGTCAATAAATTAAAAAAGGGAACCAAAATGATCGGAAATTGTGTAATGTATATAAAGAAGAAGAACACGCCCAAGTTAACAATAATAAGTCAATAAGTTAACAGAAAGAGCCAAATGCTAGGGAATAACTTAAATTAAATCGCTGACTACCTTTAAAGGAGAAGAAATTTTAGAAAGATTAGAAAAGTGTTTTGTTACTTTCCTTGAATTTTCTCAAAGAATTTTCAAAGTAAATAAAATTATTGCACAAAGAATTTATATTAAATTCTCTTTATAGTAACAAAAATCTTAAAAATCCAAATCACTTAAAAAAAAACAATTTGCCCTTACCGTCCGTTTGTCTTCTCGGCTATGTGAATGAGTGTAAATTCTTTTGAAAGCAGGATTGTGTTGAAGTCTCTCAATTGATGAGTAATGAAGGTCTCAAATACATACGATTATGATCCGACAACTGTCGATAATCAAGCGAATATCATGTTAAGGCTTAATCTCTATCGAAGAAATCACGTCAAAGAAAATTACTAATTCTTCTTCGTCCTTTGATTTTCGTTACGCTATTGATAAGTAATTCATTTCAAAATGTTGAAACAATTAATGCGAAACCTAAAATATTATTTAGGCCGTCAGCGCCGTTTTTATTATTATAATGATCCGCCTGAGGGGCCGAGTAGGCAAGAGTCTCGACTAGCAACTCAATTATCATGGGTTCAAATCACAAGTGCAGTAGAGTTTTTAATAAAGCCGAAAGCCTTAGATGCTAGTGCTTTAAGTGCTTTAGTCTTAGAATTTATTCTCTGGCTAAATTTATAATAGTAACAATAATATTACTATAGTGAACATTTGAATACATTAGTAGTTATTTGTCAATTTTGCAACAGACACCATTTCTTTCTGATGTAGACCCCAATGACCGTTTTCTCTTCTCACGAGTCAAGAGACTCCGAGAGATAGTTTCCTTGTTGCCTTGAAGTCTATGTTGCAATAGACCACCCTCTGAGTGGTGATCTTCTGCGGCTGTTAATGACAGTAACTGCCTACAAAAAGAAGGCCACGTTTTTGTTACTATTCTCTCGCATAAACTAAGGTGCACGTCTCTATTTTGTAAAGATTGGTGATTTTGAGTTTGCACAATTACCTCTGCGAGGTGCTGTCGAGCTGTATAAAAATGTATAATAATTCATAGAAGACAGCGTAACTCGTATCTTTCAAATAAAGCCCATATTAACAAGGGACGGTTACTATGATATTGTGATTCAAGTCCAATATAGCTTTTCTTCTTATTTCTATATTTTGTTACCTCTATTAATACTAAGATACTTTACAACTTTTTTCTAAGTAACAGAATGTTGTTGCATATGGGGCGCAAACATGCTACTCATTACAATAAATGTACACTACTATTTACATAAGATTAAGAGTAAGTTTACCGCGTTTAATGACATCATACATTTTGATAATAATATATATAATGGAATATCTAAACGTAAATATGACCTTGATGATTAATTTATATACATGAAGACGCAAAAGTCTTGATATACGTTATGTTCGATATAAAGTATGTAAACAAATCTTTTAAGAGTTGCACGATGAGTCCAAAAACAAATATTTCTGTAGGGATGACCATGTCCCATCAAAAAAAAAATAAATAATAATAATTCAAAGTGTATAAAAGGCTAAATAGAATGATGGCGATATAAGATAGTGAATATAGGAGCAGGTAAAAGACAAAAACAACGAACCCCTTAACTCAAAATGCTTTATTTCGTTAACAGATTTTTCTTCATTAAAGGCCTACTGGAGAGTTTCTTCTTGAACCTTAAGTTGAGAAAACGTGTTAAGACTTTTGCAATCATCTGTATGCATAGCAGATATAGTTTATTTATCTCTCTATATGTAATTTTCTCAATCATGAAGGCCAAAGTGTATGAGGCCGTGAAAGTGACATTGAATTGAAGGCTGCGTGCTTGTTTAATATTATCAATGCCATGCCATTGATATCAAGGTTCCGAGAGCAATGTTCTAAAAGCACCTTCAAACTCAAGGTAAAAACTTAAACGTTAGCGCAGTATATATTATGAAGGCAAATTTTGTGTTACTTGATGATGGTATATATATATTTTTTTTTTTTCTTTTTTTTTTTTCTGCAATTTGAATTATAAGAAAGTTGTATGGTCCTGCCTTTTTAAGCTTAAGTGGGAGGGGTAGAATTCGTTAATCTTATTATGGAAAAAAAAATAATGATGATTTTTTCTCCCAACAGAGGATGAAAACGAACAGCCAGCCGAGGGAGAAGAAGAAAAGGAATTTGTTAACTATCAAATCAGCAATGACGTACACTTCACCAATAGCCGCATGGCATCGCTGGCCTGCATTAAACGGGGCACTGTAATAGAGGCCGACAAATCGATTCATTCTCAATTACGGTTAATTAACTTTTCGGATGGTTCACCTTATGAGACCTTGCATGCTTTCATTAGCAAATCTTTGGCGCCATATTTCAAATCTTATGTTAAGGAATCGGGCAGAGCGGACCGTGATGGCGATAAAATGGCTCCTTCGGTCGAGAAGAAATTAGCTGAATTGGAAATGGGTTTATTGCATTTGCAACAAAACATCGACATTCCAGAAATCACTTTAACTGCTCATCCTATCGTTAATGCGGTTATACGTAAGTGTGTCGACGAGAATCGCAAAGCTAAGGTGGCCGACTTCGGCGATAAAGTGGAAGATTCGTCTTTCTTGAATCAATTGCAAAATGGTGTAAATCGTTGGATTAAAGAAATTAAAAAAGTTACGAAACTGGATCGTGATCCTTCCTCGGGTACTGCTCTGCAAGTGCGTTTCAGTCCCTATTCCCTGCTTTTTTTCGTATATTTTGTTTAATGTTATGTTTTAAAATTCGAATTTTAGGAAATATCTTTTTGGCTGAACAAGGAGCGTGCTTTATATCGCATACAGGAGAAACGAGAGTCACCTGAGGTAGCTCTGACTTTGGATATCTTGAAACATGGCAAACGTTTTCATGCCACTGTTTCTTTTGATACCGATACTGGTCTTAAGCAAGCTTTAGCCATTGTTGCGGATTATAATCCCCTTATGAAAGATTTTCCAATTAACGATTTATTATCAGCTACGGAATTGGAAAAGATACGCCCAGCCGTTATACAAATTTTCTCTCATTTGCGCAAAGTGCGTAATACTAAATACCCCATACAACGCTGTCTTAAACTTATCGAAGCTATCTCACGTGATTTATCACAACAACTGCTTAAAGTGTTGGGTACCCGACGCCTTATGCATATACCATTCGATGAATTTGAACGTGTTATGAATCAATGCTTTGAGATTTTCAGCTCTTGGGATGACGAATACGACAAATTGCAGGGTTTGCTACGTGACATTGTCAAGAAGAAACGCGATGAGCATATGAAAATGGTGTGGCGCGTTTCGCCAGCCCACAAAAAATTGCAAACTCGCATGGAGCATATGCGCAAATTTCGTCGCCAGCATGAACAGCTACGTACAGTTATATTGCGTGTATTGCGTCCTACTAAAAATCAGCAACAAACTGGCGAAAACAATGCCGGTGAGAATAAGCAGCCATACAGTTTAGAAGCGGCTGATGCCAACGCCATCGAAGAAGTTAACTTGGCTTACGAAAATGTCAAAGAGGTAGACTGCTTAGATATATCCAAAGAAGGTTCTGAAGCGTGGGAGGCGGCCGTTAAACGTTACGAAGAACGTATTGATCGTGTAGAGACACGTATAACGGCGCATTTACGTGACCAATTGGGCACGGCTAAAAATGCTAATGAAATGTTTCGCATATTTTCACGTTTCAATGCATTATTCGTGCGGCCGCATATACGAGGGGCTATACGAGAATATCAGACTCAATTGATTCAACGAGTCAAAGACGATATTGAGGCATTGCATGAGAAATTTAAGGTAGTACATCAAATAAAGGAGAGGATGAAAAATTTAATTGTTTTTTAATATATTTTTATGCGTTCAGGTGCAATATCCACAATCCAAAAGCTGTCGTCTGTCTACGGTACGCGATTTGCCACCAGTGGCTGGCTCGATTATCTGGGCTCGCCAAATCGATAATCAGTTGACGATGTACTTGAAACGCGTCGAAGATGTTTTGGGCAAAGGATGGGAAACTCATATTGAGGGACAAAAACTCAAGGCCGACGGCGATAGTTTTCGCAATAAATTGAATATACAGGAGGTATTTCAGGAGTGGGCTCGTAAAGTCCAAGAACGTAACTTCGGCAGCTCTGGACGCATTTTTACAATCGACCCTGTACGCTCACGTCATGGCCGCGGGAACGTCTTAAAATTGCGCGTCAACTTTTTACCCGAAATTATTACTCTTTCTAAGGAAGTGCGCAACATCAAGAACTTGGGATTCAGGTAAGCGACATGAAATTTGTTAAAAAAGTTTGTCCGTTGTGCGTCCTCTACGCAACAATATTTCAATTTCAATTTCAATTTTTCGTCGATTTGTATTGACGGTATTATAATATAAATGTACTGATCAGGATGAGATTTTCAGTCGGTTGTTGTGGTCAATTGAGTCGGAAGACCAATAAAATAAAATGAGATAAAGAACTAAAAAATTTTGAACTTTTTAAATTCTTGGATCAGTATTATCAATCGGGACGGGGCGGAACCTGTTCTGACACATGGCCTATTGTGTTTACATTTTTATGACAGTTTCACCGAAAAGTTTCTTTTGTTCTTATATTCCTTATTAACTTTACTGTTACTATTATTGTTGTCATTATTATATTATTTTCATTTTTCTGTAGAGTGCCTCTGACGATTGTGAATAAAGCTCATCAGGCTAATCAAATTTATCCTTATGCGATTTCTTTGATCGAAAGTGTACGTACCTACGAGCGGACTTTGGAAAAGGTATACATATATGTGATCAATATTTCTTTAAATAGATCTTTCAATGCAATAACTGGAAGCGAACACAAAACACACGTATTATAAATTATTTCACACATTTGTTTTGCAAAATTTTTTTCACTTATTTATTATAAGTACTTATTTGAAAGAAAAAAAAAAAAAAAAAAAAAAAAAAATTCACACGCACACATATTCACTTCAGTGCAGTTTTTACTTCGTTTATCGTTTATTTGAGCATATTTTTATTAATTGTAATACACCGCCCCTCTACACATTGATAAGACAACATTCTAAACGTACTTCTTCTTTTGTATCCCTATCATTATCCATCGAATATGACGTTTTACTTACATGCAGCTAAATAATAGGAGTTTAGCACAAAACTCTGTCTTCAAGGTAGCGTTTTTGTAAAAGCAAATTTGAAGTTTTCTTAAAATCAAATAATTATTTATAAGCAAACAAAGCATGCATTCTATAAAGCACTTAATCAATAGTAGTCGGTCATGAGTTTGTTTTTAGCTTTGCTTATTGCTTCCTAATCCTATTATTACGTTAATGTCAATAAATAAATTTTTTGATTTAGATTGAAGATCGGGCCAGTATTGTTCCTCTAGTCGCCGGTTTGCGAAAGGAAGTTCTAAATTTGGTATCCGAAGGTATCGGTCTAGTATGGGAATCCTATAAACTAGATCAATATGTGCTGCGTCTATCTGAGTGCGTTACTCAATTTCAAGAAAAGGTAAGTTCAAGTAAAAATACTAAGCTAACGTATAAGTTTCTAAGCTTTAAATACTCACCATTCAAATTGTAACATATAGGAAAGAAATAGTATATTCACAAACGTACACACATATTTACATATACATATATATATATATTTACAAATGTATGTATGTATGAGTTTAGGGGTGTAAGTCTCGCTTTTACTAGAGACACGTCCATGCAGGTCTCTATCCGGCACTCGACACGATTAATTACCATCGGAGCGAGAAATTCGCGCTTCCCCGTCGGACACTCTGGTGTTAAGCCTTCACGGAAGGAACTCATATTAAATTTTCGCTATTCTGGCTTTTTGGGAATTGATGGGTGTGAAAGCAAAAAGGTGTGAAAAAGAGTAGGTTCATAAATTGACTGTAAACGCTTATATGTATTGATGACATGATTTAAAAAAAGAAAAGATCGCGACGTAAGTTGTTGAATTGCAAGAACACAAAATGTGAAGAATGCTGTGGTCACGAAGACCACATATACTTAATTGGCGTAGTGTGGAATGGCGAATAGAAGTGGTAACTTTCGGGCAGGCAAAGACGATACGATCAAGAGATTGTAGGACACCACACGTGCATAAAGGGTTGTTTACTATGTTAATTTCGAGTAGATGATCATTGCACCTCGTGTGATTGAACATCAGTTTGTTAATAAGACAAATAATGTCACGTCTGTAGCGACGCGATTGATAAACTAAAGGGCTTTATTTGTGAAAATAAAGAGTATAAATGACGACCATAAAGTGAATTATTCCATCGCTAATGCCAAGAAAGAACTGAATGTTTTTGTCGATTGTCCTCAGACGTGCAGGAACCAGAACACGATCATTAAAATGAGATGGTCGGGAAGATTCAATTTTATCCGCAGTGTTGTTGTAGGAATGCGACGGGACACCCAGAAAAAGTAAAAACAAAATGTGTCAGACTTAAGGCTATAAAGTAAGGATCTGAATTCTAACACGTAGGGGTAAGTTTTACCTGAGGGAAATGATTGTAAAGCGAATAAAACAGATTTTCTGTCTGACACTACAAGGAACTTCTTTTGAGGTTGAGTACTCGCTAAGCGGACAGCATTTAAGATCACATGGCATTCAGCCGAAAATATAGTGATTTATAGGTGATTTGAGAAGTAATGTGCAAAGCGAACAAAATATTTTAAAAATTGTAAAAATTGTACATTTCAATGCAGTTCGAAGTTTCCGTCTTCATATGCTAACAAAACTGAAATTTGAATTCTATCTATCAATTTATTCGTACTAAGAAATGTTTATGACCACTTTTCCTGTGATTAAAGTCTTTGTAAAAGAATGTTTAAAAGCACAAATAATAATTCATAGTGACATACATAGGGAGATTTGTAAGTTCGCGTTTCTTCTAGAAACAATTAATGGTCCGATAACGAGTGACAATAAATGTAGCATTACGTGGCCAACAAAAGCAATTAGTAAATCTATTTTAGTGAAATCGCAGGTGCCATAGGCTTTCACATCGTAGACAAGGATTTCTGCTTGATGATCATTTATCTTTCCAATGAAAATCTTAAATGTTTGAGTATTTTACCCATTTTATATAGTTTTAAAACCTAAACCTCCTTGCATTTTTAAGGTTGAAGATCTTCTCGTAGTCGAAGAGCAACTCGATGTAGATGTGCGCTCTTTGGAAACTTGTCCATATAGTGCTGCCACGTTTGTTGAGATCCTTTCAAAAATTCAACATGCTGTCGATGACTTGTCGTTGCGTCAGTATTCGAATTTAAGCGTTTGGGTTTCCCGTCTCGATGAAGAAGTCGAGAAGAAATTGGCTTCACGTTTGCAAGCAGGCATACAAGCATGGACCGAAGCTTTGACTGGTGATAAAAAGGAAGTTGATCTTTCTATGGATACCGATGCTCCGGCTCAACCTACCCATAAACTTGGCGGCGAACCGCAAATACAAAATGCCGTGCATGAAATACGAATTACTAATCAACAAATGTACTTATATCCTTCCATCGAGGAAGCACGTTTTCAAATTATGCAACAGTTGTTCGCATGGCAAGCCATCGTTACATCGCAAGTACGTTTACAAAGTTCCCGTTATCAGGTGGGCTTAGATAAACCAGTATCACAAACGTATCGGAATTTATTGACCAAACTGCCGGATGGTAAAGTGTTGGAAAATGCCTACGAGGCTATCGAAAGTAAAATAAGTGAGGTACGTAACTATGTCGATGAATGGTTGCGTTATCAAAGCTTATGGGACTTGCAAGCTGATACTTTGTACGGTCGCCTAGGCGAAGATGTTAATTTGTGGATTAAATGCTTAAATGATATCAAAAAATCTCGTACTACATTTGACACTTCGGATACCCGTCGTGCTTACGGGCCAATCGTCATTGATTACGCGAAAGTGCAGGCTAAAGTTACTTTGAAATATGACTCTTGGCATAAAGAAGCTTTGGGCAAATTTGGCACTTTACTTGGCAACGAGATGACTACCTTCCACGCTAAGGTCTCCAAATCAAGAACTGATTTAGAAATGCAAAGCATTGGTAAATTTATATTTATTTGTTCAGAGAGTAAAATTATTATCATATAAGTATTCCATAAACAGAGGCGGCCAGCACTACTGACGCTGTTAGCTTTATTACTTACGTTCAGTCATTGAAGAAAGAAATGCTGCTTTGGGATAAACAGGTGGAAGTGTTCCGTGAAGCCCAACGTATTTTGGAGCGACAACGCTTCCAGTTCCCCAACAATTGGTTACATGTTGATAACATCGAAGGAGAATGGTCTGCCTTTAACGAGATCATTAAGCGTAAGGACACCGCTATACAAACGCAAGTGGCAAGTTTGCAGGCGAAAATTGTTGCTGAAGATAAAGCTGTGGAGACAAGGACCATCGATTTCTTAAATGATTGGGAGAAAAATAAGCCTACTGGTGGCAAAATACGACCGGATGACGCTTTACAACAATTACAAATCTTTGAAAGTAAATACACACGTCTCAAAGAGGAACGTGATAACGTGGCTAAGGCCAAAGAAGCGTTGGAATTGCAAGAGTCAGCTATTGCTAACAATAGTTCGGAGCGTATGAATGTGGCTTTAGAAGAGTTACAAGACTTGCGAGGAGTCTGGAGTGAATTATCCAAAGTTTGGTCACAAATCGATGAAACTCGGTAAGTACTCCATATCTGCTCATTTATCGGATTATTCTTTTTATTAATCATTTGCATGGTAGAGAAAAACCTTGGCTTTCGGTACAGCCGCGAAAACTACGCCAACAATTGGAAGCTATGATGTCTCAACTTAAAGAATTACCTGCACGCTTACGTATGTACGAATCGTACGACTATGTAAAGAGATTAATACAAAGTTACATCAAGGTAAACATGTTAATTGTGGAATTGAAGTCGGATGCATTGAAAGAGCGTCACTGGAAACAATTAACAAAACAATTGCGTGTCAAATGGGTAATTTCTGACCTAAGTTTGGGTCAAGTTTGGGACGTAAATCTTCAGAAAAATGAAAACATAGTGAAAGATATCATATTAGTGGCACAAGGTGAGATGGCCTTGGAGGAATTCCTTAAACAAGTGCGCGAATCTTGGCAAAGTTACGAATTAGATTTGATTAATTATCAAAATAAATGTCGTATTATACGTGGATGGGATGATCTGTTCAATAAAGTCAAAGAGCATATTAATTCAGTGGCAGCGATGAAACTATCACCTTATTACAAAGTATTCGAAGAAGAAGCTTTGACTTGGGAGGAAAAATTGAATCGTATCAATGCGTTATTCGACGTTTGGATTGATGTACAACGTCGTTGGGTCTATTTAGAAGGCATATTTTCGGGAAGTGCTGATATTAAAACTTTGCTACCACAAGAGACTTCACGATTTCAGAGTATCAGCTCAGAGTTTTTAGGGTTGATGAAAAAGGTAGCCAAATCGCCCAAAGTAATGGACGTTTTAAATATACCGGCCGTGCAGCGTTCCTTAGAACGCTTGGCTGACCTGCTAGGCAAAATTCAGAAAGCTCTAGGCGAATATCTTGAACGTGAACGTACATCTTTTCCACGATTCTATTTTGTGGGGGACGAAGATCTTTTGGAAATCATTGGCAATAGCAAAAATATTGCTCGCTTACAAAAGCATTTCAAGAAGATGTTCGCTGGAATTGCTGCGATATTATTAAATGAGGAGAATAATGTTATTTTGGGTATATCGTCCAGAGAAGGCGAAGAAGTGAAATTTATAAATCCTGTTTCCACGGTCGAACATCCAAAAATTAATGAATGGTTGTCTTTGGTGGAGAAACAAATGCGTTTCACTTTGGCTTCTTTGTTGACCCAAGCCGTCCAGGATATCAAACAGTTCCGAGATGGCCAGATAGATCCACAAAAATATATGGAATGGTGCGATAAATATCAAGCCCAGATAGTTGTTTTAGCTGCACAAATTTTATGGTCCGAAGATGTAGAAAGCGCTTTGCAACAGGCATCAGAAAGTCACACTACAAAGCCTCTACAACGTGTTTTAGCTACTGTTGAGTCCACTTTAAATGTTTTAGCAGATTCAGTGTTGCAAGAACAACCGCCATTGCGTAGAAAAAAATTGGAACATCTGGTAAATTTTAATGAATTTAAAAAATTTTCTGAAATTTTGACTACAACTTTTAATTACAGATTAACGAATTCGTGCATAAACGTACTGTCACTAGGCGCTTGATATCGAACGGCGTTACGCATCCCAAATCTTTTCAATGGCTTTGCGAAATGCGATTTTACTTTGATCCACGTCAAACCGAGGTGTTACAACAATTGACCATACATATGGCTAATGCCCGTTTCTTTTACGGTTTCGAATATCTAGGTGTACAAGATCGCCTTGTGCAAACTCCTCTGACTGATCGTTGTTATTTAACCATGACCCAGGCCCTGGAATCACGTTTAGGTGGTTCACCATTTGGTCCTGCTGGTACCGGTAAAACTGAATCAGTTAAAGCTCTTGGCAATCAATTGGGTCGTTTCGTATTGGTCTTCAATTGTGATGAGACCTTCGATTTTCAAGCGATGGGTCGTATATTTGTAGGTCTCTGTCAAGTTGGAGCTTGGGGTTGTTTTGATGAATTCAATCGGCTTGAGGAACGCATGCTTTCCGCTTGTTCGCAGCAAATACAGACCATCCAAGAAGCTTTGAAGTATGAAATGGACAGCAATAAAGAGAGCATCACGGTGGAATTAGTGGGCAAGCAGGTGCGAGTCTCGCCGGATATGGCGATATTCATAACCATGAATCCCGGTTATGCCGGCCGTTCAAATCTGCCCGATAACTTAAAAAAACTTTTCCGTTCTCTTGCTATGACAAAACCAGACCGTCAGTTGATCGCGGAAGTTATGCTTTTCTCGCAAGGCTTCCGTTCTGCTGAAAAGTTGGCCTGCAAAATTGTACCATTCTTCAAATTGTGCGATGAACAATTGTCTAATCAAAGTCATTACGATTTTGGCTTACGTGCCCTTAAGTCTGTTTTAATTTCCGCAGGCAACGTTAAACGCGATCGCATACAAAAAATCAAAGAAACACTACGTCAACGTGGTGAAGAAAACATTGACGAGGCTTCGGTGGCTGAAAATCTACCTGAGCAAGAAATACTTATACAATCAGTTTGCGAGACCATGGTACCGAAACTGGTGGCCGAAGATATCCCCTTGTTATTCTCTTTGCTAAGCGATGTCTTCCCCAACGTGGGTTACACACGGGCTGAAATGAAAGGTTTGAAGGAAGAAATACGCAAAGTATGTGAAGAAGATTATTTAGTGTGCGGCGAGGGTGATGAGCAGGGTGCTGCCTGGATGGAAAAGGTAATAATCTTAAATCCGTAGGATGTTGTAGCCATTAATATTCCCCGTTTCTTAACATTTGATTTAAATTTACTCCCACAAACACATATATGCTTAAACCATAAAATCTCGCATTCCGTAAACAAATATATATTTAATAACAGGGATTCGGTGAAACATGGGTCGAAAAAGTAAGAAATTATTTAGAAAGTATTACAGTCAATATTTTAAAAATAACAAGTTCGAATGTTCAATAAGGCAAAATGAAGTGAAGCAATTTGTATCTACGAAATATCATATCTCAGTTTTTATAATTTTTTTCATTAGTCCAGAATTACGTTCATCTTTTTTCTTTTCTTTGCGCAGTTTCGTGTCATTCGATTTTCCCGAAATTGTAATTGTGTAGTTTGATTGAATCGTGCATTCGCAGCATTTTTTCTTTGCTCCTCCCAAAGCAGTTCGAACTTGTTCTCCTTCCATTTTCAATTGGAGGATTTTTTCAATAATTGTGTTTGCTTATGTTCAATTTGTTTTTCGGAAAGGTCTTGCAACTGTATCAAATCTCTAAACTTAATCACGGCTTAATGATGGTGGGACCTTCGGGATCTGGTAAATCGACTGCATGGCGTACCCTCTTGAAAGCTTTAGAGCGTTTTGAGGGCATTGAAGGTGTAGCTCATGTTATCGATCCGAAAGCCATTTCCAAAGAAGCTTTGTATGGTGTTTTGGATCCGAATACACGTGAATGGACTGACGGCTTATTTACACACGTCTTGCGTAAAATCATTGATAACGTACGCGGGGAAATTAATAAGCGGCAGTGGATTATATTCGACGGTGATGTTGATCCTGAATGGGTCGAGAATTTGAATTCTGTTTTGGATGATAATAAACTGCTAACTTTACCGAATGGTGAACGTTTATCGTTGCCGCCCAATGTGCGTATCATGTTTGAAGTGCAGGATTTGAAGTTCGCGACTTTGGCTACTGTGTCTCGCTGCGGCATGGTTTGGTTCTCTGAGGATGTTCTCTCTACCGAGATGATATTTGAGAATTATTTATCACGTTTGCGTTCAATACCCTTGGAAGATGGAGATGACGACTTCTCCACCATTGCAGTTAAGTCCGTTAAAGATAAAGAAGATGAGATATCGCCTTCACTACAAGTTCAAAGAGATATTGCTTTATATCTGCAACCATTCTTTTCGGCTGATGGTATAGTGGTACGCAGTTTGGAGTACGCCATGGAACAGGAACATATTATGGACTTTACCCGCTTAAGAGCTTTAAGCTCCTTATTCTCCATGATAAATCAGGCTGCCAGGTAAGTCAGTGAAAAGCGATTCATTCGATTTGTAGTAAAAACTTTCGGTTTATAGAAATATCTTAAATTATAATGCTCAACATCCCGATTTTCCTTGTTCGCCCGATCAATTGGAACAATATATACCTAAAGCTTTGATTTATTCCGTTTTATGGTCTTTTGCGGGTGATGCTAAGCTTAAAGTACGTATTGATTTGGGAGATTTTGTTCGCAGTGTCACCACCATTCCTCTACCTGGATCTGTGGGTGTCGCTATCATTGATTATGAGGTTAGCATGAATGGTGAATGGGTACCATGGTCAAATAAAGTACCAGTTATTGAGGTAGAAACCCATAAAGTAGCTTCCCCCGATATAGTGGTACCCACTTTGGACACAGTGCGTCATGAATCTCTGCTTTACACTTGGTTGGCTGAACACAAACCTTTAGGTAAAATTAGGAGTTCAACCGAATTTCGTTCACTTTGATAATTTTTCCTTTTCAGTACTTTGCGGCCCTCCTGGGTCTGGCAAAACTATGACATTGTTTTCGGCTTTACGCGCGTTGCCCGATATGGAAGTGGTCGGCTTAAATTTCTCATCCGCCACTACTCCGGAGCTCTTGTTGAAAACATTCGATCATTATTGCGAATATCGCAAGACACCTAATGGTGTCGTCCTATCGCCCGTGCAGATTGGTAAATGGTTAGTTTTATTCTGTGATGAAATCAACTTGCCTGACATGGATTCCTACGGTACGCAACGTGTCATTTCTTTCTTACGACAACTTGTCGAGCACAAGGGCTTCTATCGGGCCAGTGATCAGGCGTGGGTTTCTTTAGAACGCATACAATTTGTGGGCGCTTGCAATCCGCCTACCGATCCTGGTCGTAAGCCATTGTCGCATCGTTTCTTACGACACGTTCCTATTATCTATGTTGACTACCCCGGCGAGACTTCACTCAAACAGATTTACGGCACTTTCTCCCGTGCTATGTTGCGTTTAATGCCTTCATTGCGCGGCTATGCTGAACCTTTGACTAATGCTATGGTAGAATTTTATCTAGCCTCGCAAGATCGTTTCACGCAAGATATGCAACCTCATTACGTCTACTCGCCTCGCGAGATGACCCGTTGGGTGCGTGGTATTTGCGAAGCTATACGTCCTTTAGATTCCTTGCTCGTTGAAGGATTAGTGCGCATTTGGGCCCATGAGGCGTTACGTTTATTTCAAGACCGTTTGGTTGACGAAACTGAACGTCGCTGGACCAACGAAAATATCAATACAGTGGCGTTAAAACATTTCCCAGGTGTTAATCCAGACGAGGCTCTTGCACGTCCAATACTTTATAGCAATTGGTTATCCAAAGATTATATGCCGGTAAATCGTGAAGAATTACGAGACTATGTCCGGGCACGCCTAAAGGTCTTTTACGAAGAAGAGCTGGACGTTCCTTTAGTGTTATTCGATGAAGTGTTAGAACACGTTTTGCGTATTGATCGTATATTCCGCCAACCCCAGGGACATCTATTACTTATCGGAGTATCGGGTGCAGGGAAAACCACCTTGTCGCGCTTTGTCGCTTGGATGAATGGTTTATCGATATTTCAAATTAAAGTACACAATAAATACACAAGTGAAGATTTCGATGAGGATTTACGTTGCGTTCTGCGACGGTCGGGTTGTAAAGATGAAAAGATTGCTTTTATTCTGGATGAATCAAATGTTTTGGACTCTGGATTTTTAGAACGCATGAATACACTTTTGGCTAATGGTGAGGTGCCCGGGCTCTTTGAAGGTGATGAATACACGACGCTAATGACTCAATGCAAAGAAGGTGCTCAACGTGAAGGCCTAATGTTAGATTCAAGCGATGAGTTATATAAATGGTAAATAATTACGAATTAACGAAAAATATTAGTAAACTTGTTCATGTTATTCATGATTTCTTCAAGGTTTACACAACAAGTTATGCGTAATTTGCATGTAGTCTTTACAATGAATCCTTCAACTGACGGCTTGAAAGATCGGGCTGCCACTTCGCCAGCCCTTTTCAACCGTTGTGTGCTGAATTGGTTCGGTGATTGGTCCGACTCGGCGCTCTTCCAAGTAGGCAAAGAATTTACAGCACGCGTTGACTTGGAGAAACCGTCTTGGTCGTCGCCAGATTTCTTCCCTTCGGTTTGCCCGCTAGTACCATCGCAGCCTAATCATCGAGATGCAGTAATCAATAGCTGTGTGTACGTCCATCAAACCTTGCATCAAGCCAATGCCCGCTTAGCTAAACGCGGTAGTCGCACAATGGCTGTAACACCGCGCCACTATCTCGATTTTATTCATCATTTTGTGAAATTATTCAATGAGAAGCGTAGCGACTTGGAAGAACAACAATTACACTTAAATGTGGGTCTAAACAAAATAGCTGAAACCGTTGAACAAGTGGAGGAAATGCAGAAATCGCTCGCTGTTAAAAAGCAAGAGCTGCAGGCTAAAAATGAGGCAGCCAATGCCAAGCTGAAACAAATGTTCAAAGATCAACAAGAGGCAGAGATCAAGAAAATTCAATCACAAGAAATACAAATTAAATTAGCCGATCAAACGGTAAAGATTGAGGAGAAACGTAAATATGTTATGGCCGATTTAGCGCAGGTTGAACCGGCAGTCATTGAAGCACAACTGGGTAAGTTTTATCCGTCTTATCCTATTATTTGTCTTATATTTATTAGAGTTGTTTTGAAATCGAAAATAGCTGTAGAATTAAAATAAAATGAAAGATAATATTTAAGTTAAACTTTTAAGTTTTTTCCATTTTCCTTAATAAAAATCTTGTCTAGCTGTTAGCTCGATTAAAAAGAAACAATTGGCTGAAATACGTACTATGACAAATCCACCACCAGCCGTTAAATTAGCTTTGGAATCGGTATGTGAGTTGTTAAATGAAAGCGCACCCGACTGGAAGACCATGCGTGGCATCATCGTTAGGGATACTTTTATATCATCTATAGTTAATTTTCAAACTGAAAATATCACGTATGGCCCGTTCAACCTTATATACATATAGTATAAAAACTATATTGTGACTTTTTCTTTTAACTACTTTTTATTTAACTTTTGTCCTCTAATCACTAAATTAAATTAAATTAAATTAAATTAAACATGCAACCATACTCACTTATAAAAGAAAAAGAAAAACGTTTAATCACAGATTTTAATTCTGTTTTTCTAACTTCATTTTGAAATTCATTTGCGCAATAATTGCCTAAGAAAGCCAAAAAAAAAATAAAAAAAATAAAATAAAAATAATATAATAATAATATATATATTTAAAAAAAAGAAAAAAAATTAATATATTATGTTTATGCAGAAGTTCGTAGCGAAAATCGAATATTCTTCAGACACGTAGACAATTGTTAAAGCTGCGTCCGCTCTCTTTAGTCTTTAGTAGATTTGCTCGACATCAATGTTGAGTGACTAAGTAGAGCGGGAAGCAGCGTCATGAAAATGAATAGTTGTGCAATGAGCTTTCTTCAATCGGGCATGATCCCCACGGGCATGATCACATACAGCATAATTTTCATGCTTTTTTCACTTATGTTCTCGCTAACTTTGCACAAAACAGTGAAACGGTTCGAAAATATTAATTTGCATTTCATTCTAACGATGCAATGAATGCGTCAGGGATCTTAAAAAGTTGGCTAAAATGTCGTCCTACAATCTTGTATCCGTGATTCGTGAGTTTGATACTTTATCAAGCGAATAGTCAATTCCAATCTACATATCTCTTAGCTTCTTTGAGGAATCATGTATAGACGTAATATATAAATTTTTTTTTTTGGTTTTTTTTTGGGTTTTTCAAATTTTTTTTTGTTTTTTTTATTTTGTTTTAAAAATTTTTTGTTTTTCTAATTCGTCTGACCACTAAACGATTAATCAATTAATTGACCATGTGATTATTAATGAGAGGAGACTTGTACATATATATATATATATCTTAAATACATATAAATATAAAATATATGCAAATAATTATAGCCTGATAGTTATCATATATCTTTAATAAGCTACCACATTTATGCAAATGCCGCGCACACAACTTTTAATATTTTCCAAATTATTTTACTCTGTTCAATTTTTAAGTAATTTATCTTTTATACTTATTATATACTTACACGCTATATGCAGATCAATTAGGCAGGATATTTGTTCGATTGGCTAACTGATTGATTGCAAACGTATAACGTTAACATTTCGTTAAAAACCGCTCAATAGCTGATAAAAGATATCCTTTCGAATACTCGAATTATTATTCAGATTCACTACAAAAGCAAAATTCGATAATAATCAACTGTTGAAACTCTAATTCTGGGCGAATGGAAAGAGATCGATAATACTAATAGTTAATAGCGGTCGATAAAAAGTGAAAGGACGTGAAAATCGTAAGATGGCTATAGACCAATTTCTAATAGTTACGAGTTCATTTTAAGCGCATTCCTAATTGCATTACATCATCTTCATAATGTCAAACCTGATCTATCTATCTACCTTGCGCTATATAGTATGAAGTAGAGTATACAAACTTAGCTTTATCTATCTTTCTATATAACTGATATGAAAAATCCATATGATTGGAGATCAAATTATACCTTGCTGCTAGAACTAGTTCAATATATTTCGAATCATAGAGCGAGAAATATCATTTTCTTTTGCTAAGTAACATGCAGTAGCATGAAGCAAATTGGAATGTGAAAGAACAATACAAAGTGGGGTAATTCGAATTCAAAAAAACTTTTAAGTAAAGTATATAACGATATAGATAAATCTTTCCTTCACTCAGTTTAATTATTCAAATTTCAATTACCGATAGTAATTAGTATTCGTCATATCTGTCTCTGTATGTCTACTGTTTAGTTTGCCAAAGCAAAGATTTTCTAAGATCCTCTCTAGCCGATCGATACTGAGATCTCCTCTTACCCTAATATGTAAAAACAAAAACACTAAGTACAGTAACTGACATTGGGGAGAAATGTTAATCAGGATCATGTAAAAATGATTTCAATTAAGTTAACCATTCAGAAAAGATCGCCGTTCTAGTTTTTATTGGACACAAATTTTTTTTCAAACATTTTGCAAAAAAAAAAAAATAATAATTCAAGGGAAAATTCACAATTTTCTGAAAAATTAGACTTTTTTCCTTATAGTGAATGTCTGTTTAATAAGCCATATCTCTCTCCTGAATTCGTTTAAAGATCCGCTAATATGGACTACGATTAGGAAAGGTTATAAGTAAGGTATTTATTTTGTTTAGTTCAGTTTAAGGTTGGTTTGTCTTGTTTTATAAACATTTTCATTTGCTGGTGTGTGTTCCTGTGATGATTGATTCTTCGATTCGGCGATGAGATAAAAAGGAAAAAGAAAGAAAAGATTTCTGTAAGACCTCAACAGGGCAATTTAGAGGCAAAGAATACGTTCAAAATTTTCGTTTGTATATTATAAATTTATAAATCGGTATATTCACTTAATTATTTGATATTAGTTAAATAACCCTACTTACTTAAATAATTAGTAAATAACTGTTAAAAAATCTAAAAAAATTAAAAAAAAAAAAATAAATTAATATTGTATAAAGAAAAACAAAGAAATCAAAGAAAAATAACAATTCTTAAAAATTTACTACTCTTTTACTTACTCTTTTTCACATACTCTCCTCACTCTCTATACCGTGAACCACTATACACCAAATACAATTATCACTACCATCACCACCAACTACCCATATCATACCAAAAACTATGATATAAAATCCAAACAAACAAATATAGCTGTAAAGTCAATACGCAAACAACAACTAGTTGAGGTGAGAACAATGGCTAACCCACCATCGGTAGTGAAATTGGCACTTGAATCGATCTGTTTACTGCTGGGTGAGAATGCGACCGATTGGAAATCGATTCGTGCCGTTATAATGCGTGAAAACTTTATTAATTCAATTGTATCTAACTTCAGTACCGAAATGATAACGTAAGCATGTGTTTTACAAACAAAAACAAACTTAAAAAAAAAAAAAAAAGAAAAAAATTCCTCTGAAAACAATTTTCTTTCCTTTAAATTTTGTGTTCTTTTTGAGTTTTACTGTTATTGTTGTAGCCTTGCTTGAGAGCACCTATTTTTGGGGCTCGCCCTTAAATTTTATTCAGTTTGTTATTTGTTTCGTTTGTAGTTTTTTTTTTTTTTTTTTTTTTTTCTTTTCTTTTCTTTTAACTTAACATTTGGGTGCCTGTTTGTAATTATTCGATTATTAATTAACCCTAAGTTATATGAATTATTATTAATAAAATCAAAATTTTGTATAGTATTTGTTTTTCGGTTTGAATTTCTCATAATTGGTTTTCTGTGGCTTTGGTTATGATACGCTTATGCTTTGATAACAATTCTCATTCTAATAGAAATTTGTTGCTTATCATCTACTAATAATTATTATTATTTGTCCAAATTAAAGATTTTAATATACATACATAATATATATATATTTTTTTATACGTTACACAAAAAATACTGCAGCGATGATGTTCGTGAAAAGATGAAAAACAAATACATAAGTAATCCGGATTATAATTTTGAAAAAGTCAATCGAGCTTCATTGGCTTGCGGTCCTATGGTTAAATGGGCCATTGCTCAGGCAAGAATGAAAAGGAAAAAGTTGAAAAGTTCTTAAGTTCTCAAATTTATTATTTTATTTCTACGCATAGATTGAATATGCGGACATGTTGAAACGTGTGGAACCGTTACGAGAGGAGTTACGATCTCTTGAGGAACAGGCCGAAGTAAATAAGAAAAATGCCCAGGAAACGAAAGCTTTAGTGGAGCAATTAGAACAAAGTATTGCCGCTTATAAGGAGGAATATGCTCAGTTGATTTCTCAAGCTCAAGCAATTAAAACTGACCTTGAGAATGTTCAAGCTAAAGTTGATCGATCAATTGCTTTACTCAAGAGCTTGAATATTGAACGCGAACGTTGGGAATGCACTAGTGAAACTTTCAAATCGCAAATGTCAACAATTATTGGTGATGTTTTGTTGTCGGCCGCTTTCATCGCTTATGGCGGCTACTTTGATCAACATTATCGCACTAACTTATTTACGACTTGGTGTCAACATTTACAAGCGGCCAATATACAGTATCGCCCTGATATCGCTCGGACGGAATACCTTTCTAATCCAGACGAACGTTTACGTTGGCAGGCGAATGCTTTACCAACTGATGATTTATGTACCGAGAATGCCATAATGTTGAAACGTTTTAACCGATATCCATTGATTATAGACCCATCTGGCCAAGCGACCACATTTTTATTGAACGAGTATGCTGGTAAAAAGATTACTAAAACCAGTTTCTTGGATGATTCATTCCGTAAAAACCTGGAATCTGCTTTACGTTTCGGTAATCCGCTTCTAGTACAGGATGTTGAAAATTATGATCCAATTTTGAATCCAGTTCTGAATCGAGAACTTCGACGGTTGGATCACGTGTAGACAAAAATATGACAAAAGATGGTGACAAGTCAATATCCTGGTCACCTAAGGTGATTAAAACACGTCCTCCTGTACGTCGAATTTCCTCCAGATATATGTTCCAGAGTAACATTTGTAAACTTTACAGTAACGCGTAGTTCATTACAGTCGCAGTGCTTGAACCAAGTCCTGAAAGCTGAACGGCCTGATATTGATGAGAAACGTTCCGATTTGTTAAAATTACAGGGCGAGTTTCGTTTACGGTTGCGGCAATTGGAGAAAAGTCTATTGCAGGCACTCAACGATGCTAAGGGTAAAATTTTGGACGATGATTCGGTTATAGCGACTCTGGAAACGCTTAAAAAGGAAGCTTTCGACATTAATCAAAAAGTGGATGAGACCGATAAAGTTATAGCTGAAATAGAAACTGTCTCTCAACAATATTTACCCCTCTCTGTGGCTTGTAGTAATATCTACTTTACTATGGATAGCCTAAATCAGGTGCACTTCTTGTATCAATATTCACTTAAGATGTTTTTGGATATATTTTCTACCGTCTTGTATAATAATCCAAAATTAGTGGGTCGTAGCGGCTATGCCGAAAGATTGGTTCTTATAACACGTGATCTGTTCCGTGTATGTTATGAGCGTGTGGCACGAGGCATGTTGCATGCCGATCGTTTAACATTTGCTTTACTTATGTGCAAAATCCACTTAAAGGGCACGTCAGAGCCTAATCTTGATGCAGAATTTCATTTCTTCTTGCGTAGTCGTGAAGGTTTATTGGCTAATCTTGAACCCGTGGAAGGTTTGAGTCCTGAACAAATTGAAGGCGTTAATCGTTTAGCATCGCGCTTGCCCATATTCCGTAAATTAATAGATAAGTTGCGTTCGATGCCTGAGTTAGTGCCATGGTTGCAGCAAAGCTCTCCTGAGCAATGCGTTCCCCAATTATGGGATGAAAACAGAGCTCTATCGCCCGTAGCTAGTTCGGTTCATCAGCTACTATTGATTCAAGCGTTTCGTCCGGATCGAGCTATAGCTGCGGCTCACAACGTGGTTAATGCCGTTTTAGGTGAGGATTACATGCAAACTGCAGAGGATGAATTGGACTTTACGGCTGTAGTGGAGAAGCAATTGAACTGCAACACACCTGCTTTGCTTTGTTCGGTCCCAGGATTTGATGCTTCTGGACGAGTTGATGACTTAGCTGCAGAGCTTAACAAGCAAATCTCTAGCATTGCTATTGGATCTGCGGAAGGTTTCAATCAAGCTGAGAGTGCTATAAATCTGGCTTGCAAGAGTGGTCGTTGGGTGCTGCTCAAGAATGTGCATTTGGCCCCACAGTGGCTAGTGCAGTTAGAAAAGAAACTTCATTCATTGCAGCCGCATTCTGGTTTCCGTCTCTTCCTAACAATGGAAATTAATCCTAAAGTTCCTGTGAATTTATTGAGAGCCGGTCGTATATTCGTTTTTGAGCCACCGCCAGGCATTCGTGCGAATTTATTGCGCACGTTCTCGACAGTTCCGGCTGCTCGTATGATGAAAACTCCTAGCGAACGTGCACGATTATATTTCTTGTTGGCGTGGTTCCATGCTATTGTTCAAGAACGCTTGCGATATGTACCGCTAGGATGGGCTAAGAAATATGAATTTAACGAAAGTGATTTGCGTGTAGCTTGCGATACACTGGACACTTGGATTGATACCACTGCTATGGGACGCACTAATCTACCACCAGAGAAAGTTCCGTGGGATGCTTTGGTCACTTTACTCTCCCAATCAATTTACGGGGGCAAGATTGATAACGATTTCGATCAACGTCTTCTTACTTCCTTCCTAAAGAAACTCTTCACTCCACGTAGTTTTGAAGGTGATTTTGCTTTAGTAGCTAATGTTGACGGAGTCTCAGGAGGTCAGCGGCACATTACCATGCCTGATGGCACCAGACGCGATCATTTCCTGAAATGGATAGAAAACCTGACAGACCGTCAGACACCCTCGTGGCTCGGTTTGCCCAATAACGCTGAAAAGGTTTTACTTACCACTAGGGGTACCGACCTTGTAAGCAAATTGCTTAAAATGCAACAATTAGAAGATGATGATGAATTGGCCTACAGTGTAGAAGAATGTAATGAGCAGGCTGCCTCTCAACGTCAAGAAGATGGCCGTCCTTCTTGGATGAAAACTCTCCACAATTCGGCTACTGCTTGGCTGGAATTGTTGCCTAAAAATCTGGCAATTTTGAAACGTACTGTCGAAAATATTAAAGATCCATTGTATCGCTACTTTGAACGCGAGGTTACCTCTGGTGCTAAACTCTTGCAGACGGTTATATCCGATTTGCAAGATGTTGTACTCATTTGTCAAGGTGAGAAGAAACAAACTAATCATCATCGTTCTATGCTTTCGGAATTAGTACGCGGTATCATACCAAAAGGATGGAAACGTTACACTGTGCCAGCTGGCTGTACTGTCATCCAGTGGATAACTGATTTCAGTAATCGCGTGCAACAATTACAAAAAGTTTCTCAATTGGTTTCACAGGCAGGAGCTAAAGAATTGCAAGGTTTCCCCGTATGGTTAGGTGGTCTTTTGAATCCCGAAGCCTACATAACTGCCACCCGTCAGTGTGTAGCTCAAGCCAATAGCTGGTCTTTGGAAGAGCTGGCGCTAGAAGTCATTATAACCGAATCGAGTATTAACAATGAGACTAAGGATAGCAGTTTCGGTGTCACAGGCCTCAAATTGCAAGGCGCGCAATGCAAAAATAATGAACTGCTGTTGGCATCGACTATCATGATGGATTTGCCATTAACTGTATTGAAATGGATTAAGTAAGTCTCTTGAAAACTTTTTAAACGTTATATATGTAATGGTATATATGTATATATGTGAACTGATTCAAATCTTTTCAGACTCTCTTCTGAGCCACGCGTTAGCAAACTAACTTTGCCGGTTTATTTGAATTCCACGCGCACTGAATTGTTGTTCACCGTGGATTTAGCTGTCGCGGTCGGTCAAGATCCTTACAGTTTCTATGAACGCGGTGTGGCCGTTCTAACGTCAACCGCTTTAAATTAAGAAAAAATATGATAAATCAATAACTAAAAAATTGAAAAATATGTAACCAATAAAATTCAATTGTTCTATTACTAGTCCAGGGCTTAAATTATCTAAAAATATATATACTTTGCTTCGTCTTTACTTAAAATACAATGTTCAATAAAAAAAAAAAGCTCGGGTGAATTAATGTTGAAAGAAACAGGGAACACTTTAGCTTTAAAATTCTTTGGAAGACCTTTATGAAATACATCGAGACTGGGAGGGTCGGTTTTCAGTTCGCGGTTTATCGAGCAAACTCGATATCGTACTTGCATTTCGGGTTGGCTGTACTTCATAGCGTATGAGTGTTTACTCAATATCGAGTGCAAATTGCCATATTTTAGCGCGAAGACGAAGATGCAGTGCACTTCAGCAACCATTCCCACGAATAGCAATATCGCTAATAACATTATAGGCATTATCTTTCATAATGCCTATACGCTACAAAACAAAGTCCGTGCTCACATCAATAATATTCACACACACACACACAATAAAAATCTTTCAAGCAATAGGGAAATTCTAGACCTGGTTCATCCAAGTTGAAGCGCAATTTACGACACGACAAAGTACGAATGCATCCTAATTGCTTTTCCTTAAGAAATCATTGCGTATGTTATCGATTTTAATCGAGATCCTTCGGCCATAAACGAATATCAGGAGTTCAAAAGAATTATAATTGAATGGAGTTCGTTGGGCGAGTGTTCAACCCTAGACCTGATTTTGTCATAGGTGATCGCAAATTAATGGTGTTCTATCGGAGTCTGGTTGTTCTTGGTGGAACTAATTTCACCATTGGCTTTGGTTAAAGGAGTTGCCTAAAAGTTTAAGCGTGGCGCTTGCAAGTTCGAATGTCAAAGACGTTGAAGATCAGATTAAGCAGATTAAGCGAAATTTAGGAAGTGTATAATTTTCGCGAAATTAATGCTGTTGCGTCAACCTCGCGAAACACCAGGGACATAACAACTCAAAATTTACTAAAATCTCAAGCGTTGTTGTGTGATAGCTTAAACATATTAACGCTTTGAGATGGTGGCTTGAAAGCTCAATTGAATCAACGTGATTCTACACCAGCTCGGTTTTCAGCTCGAAGCTTATAGGAAGACTGATTACAAAAATGCGTTTCATCAAGAAGAAGATTTAACAAAAAAAATATAAATAAACAAGAGAAAAACTTACCCTATTTAAAAAAAATATTTTTAACAAAGTATAAAATTTAATAAATTTAACATCCTACACTCATTTTCGAGGCTTTTACTTACTGGTACCATGAAATATGGAAAGGGGTAGACGAATATGAAACTAAGAAAGAATTTTGGAGAATGACCAAAAGTGGAAATGTGGGATTACTAGAAGAAAAAGTATTGTGGAAACGTGATATTTAAGGGACCTAAATCTCTCACAAATATAATAGAAGGAAGTATCGTAGATCCCATTGTGTGTATATATATATATATATATTTGATTATTATCAAATTCTAGACCAATTTGGGCATTTTCGTTTGCTTGTCTGTGTAATGTTTGTGGTAGACCTTCTCCTGGTCGCAAAAAAGAAGCTGTGGGCTTCAAATTTGGCAGAAATATTGAAAGTTTTTGTACGTAGGGTGATACTCAAATTGGGCCATACACTGCCGCAGCTCAACATAACGTGACAAATCTGTTTGCTAACAAAAACAAAAAGGTTTATTGTTCCTGGCTTAAACGATAAAAATTCATACGCATATTTTATTGGTGACCAAAAAAAGGGAAACCCTGGCGACGTCTTAGCAATATTATAATATATCAAAGTTTTTCTTCTTTTGCTAAAATGTTTGCAACATCCTGAAAGGACTTTCGGAGTCCTTCCATTTACATATTATTGAACAATATCAAATTCTGAATCGTTTTAGGCGTGTTTGTCAGTCTGCCTGTCCGTCTGCCTCTTAACTACTGTCATAAACGTACTTCTGACCGGAAAAATGGAAGAAAAAGTGAGAAATTTTGCAAACACGTTGAAAGTCGTTACATGTAGGTTGATATTGAAAATATATCAAATCGGTAAAATGACACGCCCACGAAACGATATGGATTGAGAATACCCTGGCTTTCTGGGTTTGTTGCCCATTATGCGTAAAATACAAAAGACACTCGATAACCATTTGCAAACATGGCAACACTCAGTCACGCGCACTTAATATTACTGAGTATGGAACTTTGGCTTTTTCGATCTTTTCTCTAGTCTTTTTAAAGCCGGTGGTAGTAGACATAAAAGAATTGTTCTCCTAAAATTCGCAGAAAGGCTTCTAAATAAACAAAACCTGTGGAAATCCGACGGGGTCTGAGGATATATTGTGAATATTAAAAAAAAAAAAAACAATAATTAAGTTATAGAAATAGTATTGCGAAGTCTACTGAAGAGAAATTCTCTATATATGTATATATATGTAGTTATCCATTTCGGGGCAATCCTGTTTTAGTAATACATGTAAAACCAAGGAGTAATCACGTATGAGAAATTATTCTTCCTCTTTTGTTGGCTGAATACCGAAGCGAAAGTAAAATTTCATGTACGTGATTACTCGCCAGAATTGTAATTCAAACCAAGATATGTCTTGTGCAACGTTTGCCATTTTACACTATGGATCGTTTAACAATCGCTTAACGTGTTAGCAAAATTCCCACAAAATGCTAGGGGCACTCACACTTCGTCTAGTTGATAAAAACTTGATAAACGCTTTAGTTGCCCATGATTCATGTTAAATGAAGAAGTGGAGGAAAGTAGCAAGTTTTTCTTTACATATACTTGTGCCTGTTAAAGCCCAAAAAGTAACGCCTGATTTACTCTTTTGGGTGAAGTAAACAAACCACAAAAAAAGAAAGGTAGAATAATACGCAATAGACAATTGCGTAAACGCTTCACATTTGTGATGTAACGATCGTTGATTTATAAGTTTAGTAGAGATCTAAACAAAATTAAAATTGCAATTTATCAAAAATGTGCCAAAGTAGTAACCAAGGCAACTATGAAAGCTGCATTCAAATTGGCACTAAGCACCATTATATTAAAAATTCGAAAACATTAGGCAAAATATGTTATGTACGAAGGTATTACAAAAAAAAAAAAAAAAACAAGTGCTCGAAGTCGAAAGAGTTTATTCACTGTCATCAAAGTGAAGAGTCTTTCTTGCGTCTATCATAAGCCAGCTAGGTAGGCGAACAACTATGTAAGTACTTTTTAATTTATTTTTGTATATTCTTGTTAATATTCAATGGTTGCGGTTGCAGGTTAGCTTCTAAGGAAAAAGTACGTGAGCTGTCCATTTGTTGACCATCTGGAAATGGCGCATTTCTATAAGACGGAACACTCAGGGGGTGGCCGCTATTCATCTTATACAGTGACTGTTGGAATGAAGGGAGGAAAGGACTATAACTTTACCGGCTGAGCACGGACAATAACTGCGAAAAGCAAACTCTACCGCATTTGAGATTTGAATCAGCGGCTACTCACGTGGATAGTAAATAACTTGTGGAATGAGCTGAGTTACCTGAAGCATCCCAGCATGACAGCATCCCAGGCGCACCTGGCAAAATCAAGACCAAAAAAATCAAGGCGCTGTTTGGCATACGCGTTTAAAGATATCTTCAGCAGGATCTCCTACAATTAATAACGGTACACACCTAATTGCTGTGTTGTGTAAGGCAAAAAGTCGAGGAAGACAAGTCGTTTAACTCTGTAGTACTAGGACACAAGAGGGAAAATAGGTTTCCTTTTTGGCCAGAATCCACGTGATTTCGAAGATAATGACAAAGGATTGAGTTAAAACCTTTATGCTTCTACTCTAATTTAGTTTAGAAGGAGATTAAATTGATTTCAAACTAATTTTTTCATTTCCTTACGTTGACAAATTTTCAACTTTGAATCTCATATATTTATTTCTATTATGAAATGCATTAATAAAATGATCTGAGAAATAAAAATGTAAATTGAAGACTTTGAAGCTGTTTCCAGCTGACGTAGATAGATTGGAAGCATGCAGACCTTCTCCGTCTTACAACGATTCTCTTTCGCGTTTTTCTTTTTATTTTTCCACCAAAGCTTTTCCTTACTACAAATACAACTCTGAATTATCAAACTAACACAAAACGTAAGTTATTTAGTTTTCATTTAATTTGATAGATAGAAGAGAGTGTATTTAACATTTCACAGCTGATGTGCGCATGTGAAGCAAAAAAAAGATAAAAGTCGTAAAGCCATGCTGAATGTTGTCCCATACTTTATCCATTAGATGGCACGCATAGGACTTGGGTCGATCTTACGACACATTATGACGCCTTTGGATTTGCATCTCAGCATTTACAAAATTTAACTAGCACAAGAACTGAAACCGATTGACCATGCAATGCGTAGAAGATACGTTGATTGGGTGGGAAGATTTTTCGCATCGAATTTACTTCAGCTGTGGAATTAATTTTTCGCTTGATGGATATGTCAGCAAAAAACTCAAAAAAAATCGTTGCCTTCTCAAAAAGTCACTGCTCAGGGAGGCATTTGGTCTTTAGGAATAATAGCTCAGTACATTTTTGAAAATGACGAGGCTGTGACACAAACCGTCAATTCTCATAGCTACTTTAATATTATTATACACTTCTTTTTTAAATTGAACATACATGGTTTCAACAGGACTGTGCCACAAGCCACACAACATGCTCCGTTTGGCACAGAAATTCTCCAGACGTGTAGTTTCATGTTTTTGTGATGTGATTTAACCATCAAGACTGTGCGATTTCTTACGGCTTCATTATTTTTTGGGGTTACGCGAACGACTTAATTTATGCGAACAATACGTGGTGTTTTGACGCTTTGAAAACGAACATCTGTCCGGAATTTATGACAAAGCAATTGTGCGTTACGCGTAGACAAGTCATTTAACATTAGAGCAAAGGGATCCAGTCCAGTAAGATGTCCCGTGGGGGACATTTGAATGATGTGGCGCCCCAAAATTGATGGCAAGGTCCAAACAATATTTATTTATTTATTTATTTATTTATTTTATTCCACTTATACTAGAAACTCAACTAAACAAGTAACAGTCGAGTTCAATAAACTAATATTAATAACCAATAAAATTGAGTATAAGCATAATAAAACAAATAAGAAGAGAAAAAAAAAAAGAAAAAGAAAAAAGAAAAAAAAAGCATGTACACTATCAGCATAGGAGCACACTTACAACCGGTACAGGACCAAATTGCAAATGAACCCCTAAGCCATCGCAAACATGCATAAGCCTGGCAACCGATAATAAATTAACAATAATTCACTTTCGAAACGTAACGACTTTTTAAGGATGAAAGCTAGTTTAAATACGACATAGGTAAATCGCGCGTATTAAGCAATGTTGCTTTAATGGACTTTAAATATTGAAAACAAATTTAATTAGTATCTCAATTAGAAATGCGTTTTATTTACGTCTACTTTCTGAACCAGAGAATGGATAACGCTGTATTTAATCAGCGTAAATGTCTAAATCTAAATGAATTTCATCGGGTCCTTTTTTTTTATATTGTTGGGAAGTTTGCGGTTGCAAAAAATTAAATGAAAATATAATTGATGATCACAGATAATGCTTAGAACTATCATAAAAGAAAACAAGTAAGAATGATATATTTGGGCAAGGCCGTCGTTAGATCCTCGACACCACTTTGCTTAGTACAGTCATTCAGCTTTTTTCCTAATAAGGCATCAAAAATTGTACAATATTTTTACGTAAATGCATATTTTCTTACGGTCGGGTGTTCTGACCCGACACATTTTCACAACCGTTGGTCCTTGAGCCAAAATATGTTCCTCTACTAATTTTCATCAAAATACTTCGTATATTGCGACCCGTAGGGTGGGAAAGAAAACATGGATAGACATAAAGCGGACGGGCGGGCAGAGAAGTGATCGGTGTACTAAAAGCTGCGTCTATCTCAAATCTTCTGGGTGGTATAAATGTCCGTACAGGGTATACTAAGAGGGAATTTAACCACGAAAGTTTATAAGGTGTGATCAAGAAAAAGGAAACTATCGAAGTTAATTTTACATTTACTATTATCTATTTACTTTCATTATTAACTTACAATTAAAGTTGTAATCTCAAAAAGTCCACACTTGACTTTTGAGCCTTTTACCAATTGAGTGCATAAGTACAAGAGATTTATCATTTCAAAAAATTTAAATGGATTTTAAACTTTAGCTTGTTTAGAAGTAAAAAGTTCAACATATTGGAGATAGAGAAAAATTTCTTGCACTCAAGGGGTCCTTAAGCTGATGAAAAGAAGGAGGGGGAAAATATTTTTCCCATTATAATGTTGATGAGTGATTTTGATATGTTCTTAACTGAATATAATTAATTTGGAAGTGTGTCGTTCTCTAACTGTGTTTTGTATTAGTTTTCCAATAAAACATTGTGTTTTTTTTTTATATTTTTTGGATAGTGGCTTCTAGAGGCAATTTCTAAAAAAAAAAGCTTTTATATTTGTTCTCACTCTATTCAAGTATAAAACCGCATATAGAGCGCGCACCAGCAAGGGGTTCTATGGTGTAATGGTTAGCACTCTGGACTTTGAATCCAGCGATCCGAGTTCAAATCTCGGTAGAACCTTCGGTTGTTAATTGGCGCCGCGTATTTTTTTGTAGATCTGATTTACAACCTCTTTTAAAAGATAATAAAGGGATATTATAGCAAGATAAAAAAAAATAAAGAAGCTTTTTGTCCGCCTATGGAAACAAGATAATGTACGCATGACGTTTAAATAAGTAAAAAGACTTAGAAACTGGATTAGAATAATTTAAGGAACAAAAATAAATTATTTTATATACGATGTCTTTTCGCTATTCTTATCTAATTGAATTTTCTGTAGAAGAGATTTGCGTGGTTAGTCATTTTGACAAGAGGTTTTGCAGAAATGCTTTGAATTCGATTTTTAGCAAATGGAAAATCCAGGTTCTCGTGGATAATTTTATTGCTAACGAACCATAGGACATAATGAATAAGACGGAGAGATATTTTTGAAATATTTCAATTTTAGAGTTGCTGGCCGATTCTTCCAATTTTATGCTGTAGGACTAAATAGGTTAAAGGATACTCTTTGGAAAACGCATTTATTTTTTGCACTAAGATGGACGGATAAGTCTATTGGCTTATTCTAGCTTATCTTTTTTAAAGGAAAAATGAAAGTATGTTTTGTTCTAGCGACATTTAGGAGATGCTAATGATGTCTAACATCCAACCACTAGGGGTCATTTGTAAGCATAAACACATGAATGGTTCATTTTGATTACGTAGAATATATCACATATTTTGGTTTTATTAATAAATAATGGTCTTTCGTGTGTAGTTATTGTTTACTCTAAGGAAGTAATATAGAAATAATTCTCTTAATTAAGAGCAAAGAGCGTGTGTGAATTTTCACATGCGCAGTGATAGAACAAAATGTTTAAGTACCAAAGAAATGATAAGTAGTGATAGAGGTTCCATGGTGTAATGGTTAGCACTCTGGACTCTGAATCCAGCGATCCGAGTTCAAATCTCGGTGGAACCTTTTTGTGAGTGCTGTCGAGAGCTATTTTTTACGCATTTACAAGTCTGATGAGAATCTTCTCAATCCTTATACATAGTCTGCGACAGGTATGTATAGAATGAAGTCCGACTAGTGTTATTGCATATGGTTGCGTTAAATTTTTCTTTCGCTTTGAATTTTATATAATTTTGGTTTTCTTGATTGTTTTGCTTTGGTTGCTTGCTTTGTTGTTATTGTTCTTTATTTATTTATTTTGATTATGTTTGTAACATTGCACAAAATGTAATTTTTTATTTAATTTTTTAACATAAGAGAAGAAGCACTATCGTCATTGGCTCATATAAGAATTTATGTATTGTATGTATTGTGTTGGCCGCACTCGAACGCTGCAAATTTTATTAAAAAAAATCCTGTTTTGCCTAACAGGTATTTTAAACATTTTAGGAAGTATGTGAAAATATTTTTTCTTCAAATTTGGTGTTTCTTCCGAAAGAGAGCATCCACGTATTATCAGTATCTGCTAGGAATGTAGAGCCGAATACTTTCCCTGTTAACTATATGATATTGTAGCTTCATCAAGACGACCTTGCAGGTGAAATGACGTCTAACAATTAGTGGTTTCTTTTACTTTAAACTCCTAACACATTTTTACAATCTCGTCATCAGAATTGTGGCTGTCGGTGTACTCGCTTTATAGGAGGTTTTGTGTTTTAGTAATTTGTAAAGGACCAGAATATCCGACAACCTACTTTTGGTTTGGCCTTAGGGCCTTGACATAATAAGGTGTTTTTCGCCTTTCAGGTAAATAAGTTTCAACTATTACGAGAAGCCATGCTACAAGCACATGGTTTAAGAACCGAAAATAAAGCGCCAATACAATGATTGCGTCGCGCACCAGTTATCAAATTATAATTGATTGTATGTATTTATGTGTAGTTGAACATATAACATACGTAGTGATAACGCACAAAGTTAACACATAATTTTCATCATTTCTCCGTATGTGGCTTTTGGCAAACAAAACAGTGATTTGGTATTTGCATGAAACCTCAGAAAATCATATCGCTCATGCTTCAAGTGGATTACAATTTTAAAGTAGTCATTAACATTTTTATGAAAAAAAAAAAGAAGAATTAAATTAGAGTAAACTATATTGCTATCTATTTCTATAAGGGAACAGTTTATCTCACTTTACTAACTTCATGCTGTTAGAAAAAAAAGAAAAAACTCGTTTCAATGAAATTTTTCCTTTTATCAACTTTGCACTTCGTTAACGTTTATGTCAACAAACGCTAACCATATGTTTTTGCTCGAATAACACACGCAAGCTTTGTGCCAAACTAATTTTATGTTTTCCTAGCATTGTGTTCACCGCTTAAATGAAATAGGTAATCAGTCGATATCTGGAAGTCAGCATGTAACAATAATTACCGGCACAATTGTTTGGACAAAAAACATTTCTTGCTTCGGGCCAGGTTGCCAGCAATCAAAAACACAACAAAAAAATATATACATATAAGATTATTATCACTTGAAAAAAGTCGACAAGAAATCGTTTATAAAGTCGAAACATGGAATCGCCGGACGGTAAAGGCCTTTCCGAATTTTCGAGAAAAGATATTAGAAGTGTTCATGATCGTGTATTTATAAAGATAACAGCCAAGCATGTTTGATTACGTCTGTATGAGAAAGCGTCCATATATACAGCTGCCAAGTTCTGAGTAATTTTATGGCAGACACCAGCAATTTTTTTACTGGCCAAAACGTCAAATCTAGCCCATATACGACTTTAACATTTATCAAGAAGTTTAGTGATATTTTTGATGATTTTGGCAGAAAGAATTGCCAGAGCAAAAACATTCGCAAACGTGAAAAAATTGATAGGATTTTCAATTATTTCGGTTCCTTGGCCGAAATCAGTAAGAAACTTTAAGCAAACCATTAGATGGAGTGTTTGTTTGGCTGATGATCTTTAGTCTGCCCTACCTACCTGCCAAAAATGTTGAAGAACCTTAACGAACATTTATGCAGGATTTGGCAGTTTGGCTTGGATACCTTGAACTGTTACATAATAATTTTCTTCCAGGTTGTTTTGCTAACGAAATATTGCGATATATTGAACAATTAAGAAAATTATTTAGGTTCGTGACCAAATCTTTTATACCCATCAAAACAATACCCTAAACAAAAGGAAAACAACTACATTTTCATACCCTATAATATTGGTTGGGTACGATTGATTTTTTATATTTTTGGAATGAAAGGGGAAATTTGTATGATGTATTTGTTGCACTTTATGAGTGAAAACGAGCAAAGAAACGCACAGAAAACAAGGGTGTTCACAGTTTTTATTATACAGACATAGGGACGTTTTAGGCATGTTCTTTGAAAACTTTCGGTCATTTTCAAATTCTTTTACAGATTTGTAAGCGACATCTTCAGTTGTGCGAATGGCAGATTGTTTACCACATATACTATACAGCTGCGCAAACGAATAGATGGGCAGATTGACGGACAGACAGGCTTACTTGCGTTCCGAATTTGAAGGTGGCCAAGTATTTATATACTTTAGCGGGTTTTCGAAACTTGCTTTTGCGTCTTATAAATGTATTGAAAAAGAAATGAAATTATGACACACTATAAAATTGAGTAGGCGTGGTTAGCTTTTTCCATGATATACGATCAAATTTTTATTAATTTATTTGCTGTAGTTTTTGAGTTATGAAAAAAGAAAAATTTTTTATTCATTTTGAGAAACAGAGATGTTCTCAATTTAACTGTCCTGTAGGCGTGTCCTTCGATCGATTTGGCCCGTTTTCAATATCAACCTGCGTGCAAGAACTTTCACTGTTTCTGCTAGGTTTGAAGTCGATAGCTTCATTTTTTTACAACAGAGATTACAGAGACGGACAGAGGGACATGATTAAATGGATTTAGAATTTGATGCTGATCAAGAATATATATACTTTGTGTGGTCTCTGGAGCTTTCTTTCGGGCGTTGCACACGTTTTGATAAAACGAATACACACCCCGTCCTGCCGTGATGAGTATAAAAAGAGGAAGTTGAAACGGAAGTCTGCGGCTGCGCAGTAGATCAAGTTTTACCTGCAAATAGTCTCACAATTGGAGAACGGTTATCGAATATTCCACCTAAGACGAACTCGTTACTTATTTACTTACGTTTTTACTTAAACACAATTTTGTTTTGTTTATTTTTTTTCAAATTTTTTTTTTTTTTTTTTTTAATTCTTAACCTTTATTCTTTTATTTAATTTAATTTAATTTATTTATTGATTTGTTTTCATTTTAATATTTATATTTCTTATAAGTTTTGGTTTTGCTTTTTCATACAATGGCTTCACATTGGTTTCATTATTAGATTAAATTTTTTGAGCAAATTTATTTATTTTATATAATTTTTTTGTTTTTTTTTTATTCGGTCTGTGTATAATATTTTTCTGTTTTCTTTTTTATTGCTAATTTTAGATGTAACTTAAAAATGTTATTTTTAGTTTTTGTTTATATGGTTTTACTTTACTAATCAACATAATTTTTTTTTTTTAATTTATTGTATATTTTGTTTTGTGTTCGGTTTTTTTTTTTTTTTTTTTTTTTTTTTTTTTAATATTATTATTGCATTTTCTCTATTATTTATCAGTTTTTATTTATTATTTTTTTTCTTTGACTAAGACATGTTTGCGTGAGTTTAAAAAATGTGAATAAAAATTTTTTAAAATTATTTACAAAATAAGTGAAACAATAAAAAAAAAAGAATGATTAATAGACATGAGAATCTGTTTAAGGTGGAGCACTTTATTCGCCTTATTTATTTTCGTCTTTTATTTATTTTTAATTTTTTTTATTTTTCATAAAATCGAAAAAGTGGCGGAAAGTGGTAAAAATGATATAATCCTTGGCAGTTGGATTACCTTGAGTTTTTGAAGATATAGGTAAAAAAAAAAAAAAAATTGATTGCATGATGTGCATCTTCTTATACAAAGGAACTCTCCCCATAGCTGCGGGTATGTGTGCGTGTGTGTCCGAGTTTAACATTAGATTGGCAGCATATTGATCCTTCAAAGGCCAATTTGAGGGTTGTTTGTGAAAACTCATACAATTTGATATCCGGCCGAAATACAGACGAAATTATACGAAATGATTTTAGGATCGTTTAAAAAAGTCTTTAATTAGCTAGCCTTTCGCTGGCCAAGTTAAGAAGTGGTTTCTTATTATTGAATTCTGATAATGACAGTATTGATATACCAGTTTTTAAAAGTGTGTGCAATTGTTTCTTTTTTTCTTTCAGATTACATAACCTGCACCAATTATAGTCGCGAATGCATGATAACTTATTAAGAAATTGAAAATCTTAATACGGACGGTAAGATTTCATTTCATTCTCAGAATTGATTGAGCCGAAAAATCTCTGCATAGTTTAGCCATAATCTATGCGATTATATAAAAGGTTAAAGGTCATAACTCTAATGTTTTTATTTCAGTTTAAATGTTAACTACGTTTTCTTAGTTTAACCATTACTGTATCTTTTATGGGCCTTAAGTACTTTAACGTAACCTATAGCTTGATGTATTTTTGCAAATATTTCTTAAGCTATGTAAGCCTGTTCCGCTAAGCAGAAATATCATGTTGCGACCCGATTTAGATTATTTCGAAGGCTTCCAGTCGTGGATGTGATAAAGGCTTATATAGATGTCAATTCGATTTTTTTTTTTTTTTTTTTAATTTTTATATCCATCACTGAACGGATGAGGGGTATATTCGTTTTGTCAAAAGGTTTGCAAAGCCCAGAGGGAACCTTCACAGGCCGTACAAAGTTCTTGATCAGCATATCAAATTCTGCATTGATTTAAGCATGCCCGTCTGTCCGTCTGTCGAATATCTGTTGTAAACGTTCGTCTGGTTCGAATATGGAGCTATCGACTTCAAATTAGACAGAAATATTCCTTCATACAGATCGGTATTGAAAATGGGCCAAATCAGTGGAAGGACACGCCTACAGTATTACGCAATGGAAAGACACCTCTATTCTTCGAAATGAATGAAAAGTTGGTTTTTCGCTCATTACTCATAAACTGTAGTAGACAAATCTACAAACATTTGAACGAAATTTGAAATTCAAATATTTTATGAGCAATGCTGTAGTACCTCTACAAAAATGGGAAAAATTGACCCCGCCTATTCCATTTATTTCATAATTTCATTTTTTTTTTTTCTAAACGTAACCATGTTTGTCCGTCAATCTGTCCATCTATTCGTCTGCGTAGCTGTATAGTATCTATGGTAAACAATCTGTCATACGCACAAATGAAGAGATTGCTTACAACCTTGCAACCTCGTGGGCTTGCTCTTCTTTTTGAATGTCACCCATATATCAAGCTATCAAAAATTGCCGTAAGATGCTCTTGCCGAGCGTAGTCCCCTCGCTTGTGATAAATTATCTAACGGATCTAACGAATGCTCTCTGATTTATTTAACTAACCATCATACAGCAATAAAAATTATCGATGGATTCTTCGTGTTGCGTTAAAGACAACTGAATGCTTTTTTTTTTTTTAAGATAAAAAAATTCGATAATTTTTCATTCAATTGTGTATTTTTCTACATCCCATTTGGTGGACGTTCATTTCACGCTATCTGTCCAATATGATTAAAATGCTTGTTAGCGCAACTTTCTCCGCCCTTCAATTTAATATTAGGCAAATAACGCATTAACGTATTCGGCCCAAGCTTATATTATTCTATCACGGTAATCGTAAGAAATATTCACATCATTCGGATTTGTAAATATTATGCGTGTGCGTGGAATATGATTAACGCACTGATCAGCAGTACTGCGAAGCAAATAATGATAATAAAGTTCGTCTAAGTTCGTCTCTCTTTCTTTCTTTAATCAGTGACTTTCGAAACAATTGCAAATTACCAGAAACCAGCGAATACTGGGAATTTCGAACAGCTGGAGAGATGCAAGGTTAATAACATCGCAATAGCAAGTGCTATTTGAATTTATTAGTATTTAAATTTTAGTTAGGCGGAAATTTGTAATTATAGTACAGGGGGCCTTAAAACCTTTTATATGAACTATCTGTTCCAATTTTTATCTTTCTCAACGATTTGCAATAATAATGATGGGGGAAGGATGAAAAAATTAAATCATAGAATTTTTCTATGTTATTTGTTGTTGTTGTTGTTGTTGTTTTTTTTTTCTGTTTTGCTTTCCGTGCATGGCTTAGTTTTCTATATTTTCGTACAGTTGCTTTTGTTTTTCGTTCATAATTTATTATTATTAATAATTTTATATGTATTTGGTATGAATGTATGTATGTGTCTTTTTTCTTTTTGTTATTTTTTTTATAACTATTTTAGAATTTTCGTCTCGCTTATAATTCTAATAAATTTTTTGGTTTTTTCTCGCATTAATTCACTAAAATTATTTACTAATTATTTCTATGTATTTATATTTGTTTTACTTTCACATTTTTCGCAATTTTATATTCAGAAAAAAAAAAAAAAAAAAAAAACTCATGTTAATTTTTTTCTCTAAGAATTTCACATATGTTGTTGTTGTTTTTATTATTATCATTATTATTATTATTATTTTTATTACAATTTGTTATTATATCGTTTCTATTATTATAATTATTATTGTTATTATTGTTATGTAATATTATTATATATATTTACAGTTTAGTAGAAATTTTTATAAAGCATATCTGTTTGTGTGTGTATATATACACAATATCAAGCTAGTTTAGGCTTTACTGATATGCGCCTGAGTTACTTAGTAAGAAGTGTCAATGAATTATAAAGGAAAGTCAAAAGAAGCGAATGGGGCAAGCGATTAAGGGTTTTACATACATTTGGATGGAAAATAGAAACCGAGTAGCTCAGGTGTCTATCAATTAAAACTCACAACCAGTCAACATCGTTTTAGAATTTTCTTTTCTCGTATAATATATATATGTATATATATTAATACATATAATTTCATATATATGTATATCTATATGTATATATATATATATATATATATATATATATATATATATATAATTGATTATTAATTTTATGTTAACACTTGTATGTATTTTTGATTATTATTATTTTTTTTTTTGATACCCACCACCCATGGTTAAATAGTTAATGCTTCTTTTGTGGTGAAAATAAAAACCCGTAAATTCTCGCTGTCATGCGTGGATTTGTAGCAATGAAGATCGTAACTATTTCAAATGTAAGAAAATTTCAAACAGTAGTGGACGGTGCAATGTTTCTAAGGTCATTTAATTCAGTTTAATAACTTTGATTATTATGCAAGCATTATGGGGCTTGAATTAATCGACAGTAAACCTTCCGAAATAGGAATGAGTTAGGAGTTCAAAGTCTCCGAAATCAATTTTACGCTTACAGTTTCGCTTGCATCATATTCATACTGGTAATAAAAAAAATAACAAAAAAATAAATAAATAAATAAGAAAAGAAAAGAAAAAAAAAGTTTGGCTTACCTATAGCACTCCTTTAAATGTATGTGTAACGTGAACATTTTCTTGTTTTACATTTTGAAATTATATTAAAAAAATTTTAATCTTTTATAATAAGTTCATCTGCTCATTGCAATCGGCACGCCTAATATTTGTCGAAAAACGGTGCGAACATGTTGTACTCATTCTAGGCAAGAAGTAGAAGAAAGGTTTTCTTACGAACAATATGTACGGATGTATGCAGAATTCTGTTGCAAAAGCCGTAGATTATTTCAAAACCAAAAAGTCTCGAAACAGTTGTAGGCTCAATATTAGGGTTAAACCTAATCATTATAGCCGTCAAGGAGCAGGCTGTGCCAATTGACGCCAGCCAATGGGAAGCATTTGTTAGTTTGTAGTGTTTATTTGCTTTTATACCCATCACTGTAGGATGAGGGGTATATCCATTTTATCAAAATATTTGTAACGTGCACAAGGAAGCTTCAGAGACCGCACAAAGTATTGATCAGTACATTATTCTGAATCGATTTAAACATATTCATCTGTCGGTCTGCCTGTCTGTCTGTCGTAAATATGTTCTCCGCAGCAAAAATATAGCTATTGACTTGAAATTTGGCAGAAACATTATATGTTTTTGCGCGTAGGTTGGCATTGAAAATGGATCAAATCGGCCGAGGGGTACGTCTACAGTATTACGTAAAGTCAGAATACCTTTGTATTTTAGCAGGAATATAAAATTGGTTTCCTGATCATTCCTCATAAACTGCAGCAGATAAATGTGAAAAATGTTGACCATATGTTCTATGAACGATGGTCTAGTTCCTCTGCAAAAATCGGAAAAATCGGCCATCACCCGCTTAATTTCGATAGTGTGCCATAATTTCATTTCTTTTTCAAAACTTTTATAACGCATAGCAGCAAGGTTCAAAAACCATCTAAATAATATAAATTTTTGATCAGTTTCAAATTCGGAATTCAGCTCACCATGTCCATCCATCCATCTGGCCATCTGACCATCTGCGCAGCTGCGTAATATCTGTGGTAAGCATTCTACCGTTCGCAAAAAGGAAGATATCGTCTACACTTTTGCAGAAGAATTTGAAAGTGATCCAAACTTTTTAAAGAACACGCCTACAACACACATACGTCTATGTAATAAAAACATTGGAAACCATTGCTTTCCGTGTAGTTCGGTCATTATGAGTAAACTACAGCAGAAACACGATTTGAATTTTCACAAAATTGTTTTACAAAGATAGAAAAAATCAGTCACGCCCGCTCAATATTATAGGGCATGAAAATTTAGTTCTTTTGATTTTTCTTTTACGTCTTTTAGGATCACGATGATGTGTGTAAAAGATTCGGTCAGGACGGAATGCAAGTTTCTTACTTGTTTTTTTTCGTTTTTCTTTTTTCTAACACGAATTTTTTCTTCTGATAATGCTTGACATGTCTCCGAATTTCAGCAAATACTTTTTCAAAATGGCGGTACAAATATCAGAATATCACTCTGACCGGACATTTTTGAATACTTTTCTCTCTCTCTTTTTCTCCCTGTCGGTGTGTGTGTGTGTGTGTGTAAGATGAGAAATTTCAAATTGTTTTTTTTCTTTTTTTCCTCAATCTATCGTTAGACTGATGCAAAAATTGTCGTTACTCGCTCCAAATACATTTGAAAAAGCTTAAAAAACTTGTCTTACGTTCAATGAATGTCTTATAGGAGATACTGTATTGAAAATTACTGTCGAAGACCCTGAGGTTGACAGCCAAATGACATATTCACAATATGATTAACGCTATTGCGATTTCCTTATATATTTACTTTAGCTGATGGACGAATGTTAGTTAGCCTTAATGTCCGTCCAACTTCGAGGGAAACGGGGGATCTATTTTAATTTACGAACCTTTATGGTTATGTGCAAATTCAGATTGAGATATCGCATCCGGTGTAGGCTGAATGATAAGAAGCAATGGTTTTGGAATTGTTCGCACACGAATGCCTACAATGAGGCAAAAGAGAAAAAGAGAAGAGAAACTGCAATTTGAACGTTGTAGTAGGTATTCATTTAAGCTTTTCTATGAATATTTTTATTGACCGTCTAATACTTTCTACGGCCCGTTTGATACGTCCACAATTAATCATATAGTTTGCAATTTTTACGTCCATATTGGTGTCTTCTCGTGGTGGGTATCGAAGATTCGTGCTTAAACGAATATAATTCACCTACTGGTTTTTTCTCTTAACTTAAAAAAAAAAAAAAAAAAAATATATATATATATATAGATGTATATATATACATATATATATTTAACATATTTGTTAAAAAATATTATTTCACTACTTTCTTTCAATTTATTAATAATTTATTTAATTTTTCGTTTTTTTTTTTGCTCTGTAGTTTTAAATATCTTTATTAATTCTCCTCTATATATATACAAAAATTTTCAGTTAATTTTTAGTTTATTTTCATTTTTTTTGTTTTTTATACCCTTCGTCTAAAAAGTAGATTTACATTATTTCCTTTTTTTTTAAATTTCATTTTTCCATTTTTTGTTGTTGTTGTTTTGTTGTCTATTAAAAACCTTTTTGGCAGTGCATTGAAAAATATTTATATATATTGTATTTTTTTATGTTTTGTTTTTTATTTTATTTTTTTTTTTATTTTAATTATTTAACGTTTTCTTTTTTTATTTTTTTTGCTTGAGAAAAAAAACTCCACTTAAACCAGGATTAAAAAACATAGAAAAAATAATACAATGAGTATGAATAAAAATGGAAGACAAGAGTTTATTTACTTACTTTTTTGTTTTGCTTTCGTCAAAAAACAGGATAGAAAGGAAAAAAAATTATATTAAATATAAGAGGAGAAACAAAACAACATTTTAGGAACCATTTCTATACCCATCACATCAGGTGGTGTAGGGTCTACCTTAACTTTGTATAAATACTATAAGATTATTAAGTGAAGAGCTGCAAGAACAAATACTCGTATGAGATTTCTTTTTGGTTTTGAAACCGGGCCCGCCTTTGTCTATCTGCTCCGCCACTCTGTCCGTACATTCGGCACTGTTCCGTTTGAACGGTACCTTATATTTATAGTTTGTTATATAAAGTGATTCTGTGTTGGCGGTTTTTATATCCACCACTGGGTATATAATAAATAATTTTTTTTGATTATCCTTTTAAGAGCTAGTAATATATAACCAATTCGATTCACTTTATGTATGTTCTGCATTAATATACTCCGCTCGATTCGTCCATTTATGCATAAAATTTCAGAAAAATTCGATAACAAATAAGTATTGCGCTTTTTATACCCTACACAATCTATGATAGAGAGTATATTAAGTTTGTGCGGACGTACATAGCACACGCACCGGCTTAAGAGAGACCCATCTATGGTTACACTGATCGATTCAGAAATGGTTCTAAAGTTTGTCCGTCCCTCTGCCCGTGGATTTTTGTGCTCAACCTACGGTTCGCAAATTTTGAGATATATTAATGAAACTCGTTACGCTAACGAGCTTTGATCCAAGGACGTACGCTATTGCAAATGATTCAGAGCTGTTCATCTCTTCGACCACTTCCTAAAAGTCATTATGTAAAAAGGAATTGGCAATTTTCAAAATTTCTCACCCAAATTCGCTGGTTGACAGCATATCGACATTCTAAATTTGGGACGAAAAATTTGTTTCGACTTGTGCAATTTTTTGAATCCCTCTTATATAACCATTTCTACGGAAACTGAATCTTTTTATGTTAAAAAGGTATAATCTTCTATATTTCATAGTGAAAATTGATTCATATTAGTAAGTTGACATAGAAATTAACCTTACCAAATTTGGAACCTACAGGTCTATTTATTCGATATCACCGCACATAAGGATATGTAAACCCAAATAGGGCTAATTGCTAGTGCTTTGCGATGACAGTTTGTTTATTTTATTAATTGGATATAAAAGTAAAGCGACACTTGAACCACGTGCGTCTATTTCTGGGACCCCACATGATATAAGATTTCTCACGAATAGTAATCCCTTTAGAAAAAGATTAAATATTTAATATTTTATAGTGAAAAAGGCCTCATAGTAGCAATTCAGTAAGAAAATTAACGGCTAGGGAACTTGGGTCACATAAGTCTATCTAATAGAACCTAACATATAAAGAGGTGATCATGAAAAGCAAGACCCAATACGGAGAGAAAGTCAAACTTTTAGTTCTTTTTTATGATGGGATCTAAAATATAACAAAATTATTGGAAAATAAATAAAGCGCGCTAAATTCGGATCACGCCTTTGTGATGTTTAGAACATCCGCATAAGTACGCTCTTAGATGAAAATAATGTGTAATTTTTGCTCTTATTACCAAAAGAATTGAAAATCTGTTCTACTACGAAGTGGTATAGGGTATCCTATTGTCGATCTTGTCCGACTATATATAGTGTTCTTAGATGTTTTTTATAGATTTTCCTCAGATTAGATGTATATATAAAGGAACCACCTTAAGACGAATGTATTTCGATTAAACACACGACACTATCGAAGCATGAAGACTTACTAAACGCCTTGTTTGGATTGTTCGGTACGGCTTCTAAGTCGATTAAGGTCTTTTCTTATCCCCCTATCTCGTCTTTATTATTCATACTGTTAAGAAAATTCCACATTTGATTGGAAGGAGCTTGCATGAAAACTAATCGGTTTCTGGTGGTCGCTGGCGAATAGTTCAATGACAAGTCGTAAAACATTTCACAGGTAAAAAAGCAATTAAGCAAAGTATTTGCATTTGCATAAAAACGTAAAATTATAAGAGACATTTTATGTTACTCTGGCGTTTTCGAAACATGGGTATATATATGTATGGACGAAAGCGAACGATCGCGATTTCGTGCGGATCGTGTGTCATGCGCCTACTATAGGCAAAAAATGCTATAAGCCCGCAGTCTGTGAGAAATGTTAAATTACAAGGAAAATGTTTTGTGCCGATAATTAATCAAAGATTTTACAAAGATTTTTCTACATTGGCTTGAAGGAGACGATTTTAAGTATTTGCGCACTTCTAAATATTATAACTTTTGTGCTTGTTTTATTTTCAACATTGAAGAAGGTGAGAACACTTTTAATATTCGATAATCGATATCAGAGATCCAATGGTATATCGATTCTTGTATAAATTTGATCAGTAAATCACCTAACAAGTCAACTTTCCAGCTTTTCGTTCGTTTATCTCCTTACTCACCGCCTGGTCAGTATTGAAAATTAGTTAATCCTAATCGGGCCGGGATGTGTCTTTGCCTCACATTTGAATTTCAAATTTAAATTTTGTGATTATTTCATATCGTATATGGCCTTTATATGATAGAAACACATAATAAAAAATTTTAATTATTCCCACACTTCTCATAAGTGACCGACAGTTACATCGTGATATGATTCGTTAGGGTTCAAAGAAGTTTTAACTCAAGTCATATAGGGGTTTTGATAATGTTTCCAAAAATCTCCAATATATAGTTCAATCGGAAAAAGTTGCTTTAGAGCTTGTTTATTGCCAAAGTAATTTCGATCGTTCGAGTAGTGCGTCCTATGATTAATAAAAAATGTAACGATTTTTATGTATTTTGGGGTCTAAATTGAATGAATTTTGTAGACATTAGGTTTGTCTCTTTCCTTGCAGCATTCAGAATCACTTAGCTAACAGATGGTAATAGACAGTCAATCAAACAATTAATTAATTACTTGGAATAGTTTCTATTCGTCACGAAATAAAATCCAAATATCCTGGAGTTGTCTCATGATTTGTGACACTGAAAATTGTTCATCAGGGCGATGTTCGTTGTCTGCTGTCGGATATTGTGTGTGGTTATGCTTTGTGGTTAAAAAAAATTCGTATAGAAAGTTGAAATCTGGCACGCAAGAGTGATTAACTTAAGTGCGCACAGATAAAGCCTTGCAACTATGCTCTCCTCAGATGGAGGATATAAAATATTTGTCGTAAGGCGGAAAGGTAAACTTTCTCTTTCCGTTATAAATATTCATTCGAGGTGATGGATATAAAATATTCGCTCGAAAGCGAACATAATTTTATAGTTATTATAGTTAAAAAAAAAAAAACCAAAAAAAAAAAAAATTATAGTTATAAAAATATATATAATAGGCGTAGAAATAAGTTCGATCAATTCTATGGTCATATTGAAAGTGTACTTGTTACGAAACCGTGCCATCATTAACTATGATCTTTTGTTTCATAATAAAAACTTTTATGATTTCAAGGCGAAATAGTTATCGATCCATTTTCACCCATTTTCACATTTGTAGAATCGCTGATATAATATTAAATGCGATTGTATCGATCTGGATCAATGTTAATCTAGCGCAAAGGAAGACAGACGATTTGGAAAGTATGCCGCAATCGGAATATGGTCCCAGGCCAGAGTTTAAAGATCATTGCCTGGATCGCTATAACCGAAGACGGACCGACATATGTGAATTTTTGCATTTTCTAACTCAGAAAAAAAAAAAAAAAAAACATTTATATAACTTGCATCCGTCCGTTTACACTTCGATATACACTGAACGTCGACGGCTGATAAATATTTGTTAGTTATCCCGTGCAAACATTTATGATCATGTTATATGCGTCTTATGAAGCAATCAATTTCATTGCAGAGAACTTATTTCCACACTTAATACATAATATATATATTGTATGTAAAATTAAAAATTTAATTAAAAAAATTTGAAAAAATTAAGATTTTCGAGAAGGACTTTTGATAAGTTTTTGATTTAATTATAATACGATTATTACAAAAAATTATATGTGATGGGTAACGATGAAGTCTTCTTCTAATGCGTTTACAATTTTGAATATTCAATATGAGTGTAAAGTTAGAAAAACACAATCTTTGGCATATCTTAAATATGAACTTGAACTATTTCAAGCAATGTGGTAATAATTTAAAGAAATTTTTTTAATATATTTATATACTGTACTCACTCGTTAAGGACAGACTCTTGCGATGTTAAATATAATCTCAGTGGTTTTTTCGAAAATTTAAACATAAGACGTAAGAGATGCATAGACTTTGAATTGCTTTAATAATCTGCCATTTAAATACAACAAGAATTCTCATATATAAAAAGTATTTGCACGAAGTGTATAGCAAACAGTTAAGCAATAAATCATGATATTTCTAATACACTCGTATATGTATATAAATTTTTAACTTAATCTCTTAGCATTTTTTTTTTTTTTTCTTTTATAGTTATGCATCTTTTCATAAACATATATCGCAAACTACCAATTTCTTATGAAAAAAAAAAATTGTTAATACAATTCATAGTTTTTAATATAAAAATAAACAATATATAATGTATAATATAATTATATAATGGATAATGTCCAACTCTTCTATCACGAAAAACGCAAAATGCCTGATAATGTCAACATATATTGGGGGCATGAAAAAATTAAAAAAAAAAAAATCGAAAATCGATTTTAACGGTCACCTTACATATCTCGTTTATCCGAAAGCATTTCCATAAAATATATATAAAATTTTTAATTTGTTGACCAAATTTTGAAGTAAACTTTTTGTTGCTTTTTTCTACTCTTAATGCTTTTGGCGGACAAAGCATCTGCCGAGGATATTACTAAAAATCGATCCAATTAAATTGAAGTAAATTTTTCTTTCTCTCTCATATATGGTAACTAAATAGAGAACACTGTTCTCTTTTTGAATTTGAATTTTTCTTTGAATGTCAGATATTTACTTAAATAAGAATTTATTTACAATTTGCTTAGAAGAATTTAGATCGTTTTAAAGGATGTGCATTTTTTGCAAAAAAATTAAGTATACAAACTTCTTGTAGAATGTTAGCGTGTTTTATGTGTTCAAATGTGTTAAAAAATATTTAAAAAAATTGTGTGAAAATTTCCTTTTAAAAAAACACATCCCTTACGAAATGAATTTGTTTTCTAATACTGTCCGCAAAAAATAAAGACTCATATTAATGTTAAATCGTGGGAGTATATCGAATATCTGAAATATTTTCTGACACGAAAATAGCTGATCAATCGAGCGAATATCGTGCGGAAGATGAAATAAGAGCGAAAAAAGAGCGCGACAAAGGCGCTCAGAAATCAAAGTGATGTTAACAGTTTCCTTCGATTATCGTGGTGTTGTGCCTAATCAATTCCTTCCGCCCGGACAAACTGTTAACTCTTAGGAATATTTTTTATGGTATTACCCGTCGTTTCGGTGAAGCTATTCGCAAAAAGCGGTCGGAATGGATTTAAAAAAAAACAAAAAAAATTAAATTGATCATAGTTGTTGTACACAGTACGAGAGTTGCAAAAAAATGGCTCGATGAGTGTCGGTATTACAAAGAATAAGTAACTATTAGTGTCAGTTCAATGTCGTCTGAATATATCGTTCCTATCCTAGTAGTATACGGCTATCATTTAGAATAAATGTACAAAATAAATGCTTGCTATCCATCTATCGAAATGGAAAGAGATGCTGTAGCAATCTAGTAATGGCGTCAAACAGTTTGGCTTTTAAACACAATGATGTTTTGGTTTAGCCATTTCCGATTGGTAAAGGCAATGAGAAGACGTAATCATTCATTAATGAAATAAAGAATGAAGATAAGTGGTTTTAAAAGAAGATACATAGAGAACCATATGATATCCAAATTCCCTTAAAGTCTCGTAAAAAGTCGGCAAAGTTGCAGCTTTCATCTCGAAAGTAGAAACAACACATCATTGTATTGAAGCGCTTTGTCGTTCCAATTCGACCATTGTAAGATGTTCATTGTAAGGTCAGTACATTTATTTGGTATGTGAAAGTTTGAATCGATGAAACCTTAGAGCGCATTAATCGATCCCCAAGGAAATCGAAATCGGTATACTAACTTAATTATTTAGTTTGTTGCCTTGAAAACCCCCAATAACCAGCGTAATAAGCGCCCCGCTTAGAGGTAAAATTTGCCTCGCTCAGTACTCGTCTAGTGTACTGCAACATATGTATATGGGAAGAATTAATTTCAAAATGAATGCCAAAATTATATGACAAAACTGATAATACGAATAGGATAATGATTATTGACGCAATAAAAATCGTTCAAATTTGCATACAATAAAGCTTTAAGAATATCATATATTGGCTTTTTAGGAAATGCATATATATTTCAGTGCATTTGAGTGGATTCAATTTATTTTTGTTTATTGAGTTCATGCACATATGTGCAATAAATAATAGCGAGACGAATTTGTTCGTAGATGTATTCTACGAGTTTCTTTAACACCCTACATCAGGGTATATCGACTTTGTGCGAATATATGAAACACTCACTTTTTATTATATCAATGTCGAGTCAGAAAATAAATTCTGACATGAACATATTCATCCGTCTGTCTATTCAACTGTCTGTCTTTTCGGTTTTCGTCTTTTCGCATATTTTCATTTACAGGTGACCACTGTTCAAAATGGATTAGATCGGATCGTTTTGACGATCACTCCTCATACACCAAGTTATTTGCCGAAAGTCTTTGTACGTAAAAAAAATATGTGAAATTTTTCGTATTTGCCTTAACAAAAATAAGTGGAACTAGCATTTTAGAATACAATATGAGACTACAAAGTATACATACATATAAATATATATATATGTTTGATCACAAGATCCAAGTTTTACTATTTTATGATGAGAGCCGGTGCAAACTAATGATCTGACAAGTAAATTAATACATGATACATTTAGATTACGAAGACATATTCTTCGAATGTCTCTGCCTAATAAAAGTTTTCATAAAATGTAAGCCTTTACATGACAGCAAAGTCGAATTTTTAATATTTTGACATTAGGTTGTTCAGAAAATCATTTCGTTCTTTTTTTTTTACCAAATTAAAAGACGATTTTTTTCTAGTGGATAAATATAGTAATTTGAACGCTCGAATTTGATAACTGCAATCTCTCAGTGATCTTACGGATTGTTATCCGTCAGTTTGCATCAGCAAATCGCTTTGTTTTGTCCTCATCCGCTTCAACTAGCCTTCTCGAACGTCATACACCTTCGATATTAAAATTGTCGGAATGAAATTGTGTAAAACAGTCTTGGCATTCACATCTTCTCCATATCCATTGGATAATTTTTTTGATAGCGTGAACAATATTGTTACTTTCTCAATAGTGGAAAGATAAAATATGCCGAGAATGCTCGTACTCCAAACACTATTTTGTTGAATCAATGAATCTTTCTCACAAGCCAGCCTTCCTGTATCGGCCGTTAAAATATATATTATGAAAATATTGCTTAAGCCTCATCTTAGCTGTGAAAATATGCAATTAAATCTTCTTTTGGAAAAAAAAAAAACAAACGAAGTAACTTTCCGAATAACCTAATAGTATGATGAAGATAGGTGAAGAATTTTATTAGGCATTAAATGATCGGCTTCCTCTGACTGTAAAGTTTTATTTTTTATTATTGTAGTACTCGTCTTTAATATGTAATCATAAAAGGAGTAATTAAAAGCATTGTAACAATACATATATATATATATATATATATATATATAACCTTTCATAATTGGCTTAAAAAGAAAAGAAAAAAAAAATGTTATGATTAAAGACTGTTTCCCTTATACTTTTTCGGAATATGTTTAGAATTTCTTAAAATTAATTAACTTAATTAAATCTTCTGATCATTTTAACAATTATGATATAATTTTCTTTATAAGCCACAGAATATGATTCACTTGCAGTGGGCAGAACTTTGAGTTAATACGGAATTACTTTGAGATCTCTTTACATGACAAAATAAAATCGAGTTCATACTCGAACAAAATGATTGCGTTTTTAATTGAGTGGCGAAGGAAAAAGCGCATGTAGTTGTTTTATGTTGAAATTGCTTTCCTCTATGCGCAACAAGACAGGGCAGTATGTTGGGCAGCAAATAGCTGTTTATAGTGGATGCACATATTATTGAGCAGGATAAAAGATGAGCTGTGATCATTTATGAAGTATGGATGAATGTCAGAGTTATGTTTTTATATATCTGTTACTTAGCACTGGATACGGATACGGTCTGAAATCTTGGTTACCATGAAATAACCTATTGTACGGATATGCTAGTTATGCGTTAGATTGGGTAAAAATTCAACATTTACTTAAATCGTATGTGTGTGTAAATCTAAATATATTAAGAAAATCGAATCAGAAATCTTTACAAAATCTTTACAAAAAAATTTATTAAATTTATGGCAGTTGTAGTGTTCCTAGCCTCTCTATAAAATAGCAAGTGAGAATTTTATGTTTTGTTCAAGTTGCGAGTTAAATAGTTAAATTAAAAAGCCTTACATTCATTGCCTTTTTAAATATATTTTTTACCACTGGTTAGTAGTTAAATATGAGTATACTTTTAAAAATTTATTTCAGCCTTTGTAAGAAGTTTTCATTTTCTTCAAATATGTTGACTATGCTAAGAGAGTACTCGTATATTATTATAATTATTATTATTTTTTTGTGTTTTTGTGTTTTTTTTTTTTTTTTTTGTATGTGATGATAGGCGACAAAAACTAGGCGTTATTGAAATTATGACAGGTGTGTGTAATGAAATTCGTTCTAATTAAAGATTTCATGGCAATATCTCGCGATTGTTTTATTTAGCATTGGGGGACTTATAGTGCTTAAGAGAAATCGATTTTGTTACATATATAATTTCGAGAATATGCTCATATGCTTCACATGATTTCATAACTAATTCATCTAAATGTTGCGTAAAAATTGGAATTTTTTTTTCTTTATTCATTTTTCTCTTTATTAATTTTGTTTTTTTTTTTTTTTTTCTTCAACTATTTAACTAGAATTTTTTTTTTGTTTGTTTTTTCCGGTTGGGAGCTTATGGGTTTTCTTATTATACTTCTACATATAATGGTGTACTTATATGGGTGTACTTGTGTACTTTGAATGTGTTTCGATTTTGGGATATATATGTATGGATGTGTGTGCATATGTATTCGTCTTTATACTTTATGTGTTTTTGTATTCCAAGCGCCTGTATTTGTTCTAAATGGGTGTCTCTGGTTTAACTGAGTGCCTGTGAATATGTCGGTTTTGTTATTTAATTGTTTCAAAAAATCGTTGTGTATTTATGGAAAGTATGTATTATTACAAAAGAAGTTTCCGAAACACATTCGATTATATTTTCAGTTAGGTTCGAATCATTGGTTCAGCGTAGAGTCTACAATGTCGTTTATTTAAATTTTTCTTCTTCTTCTTCTTCTTCTTCTTCTTCTTTTCGTTTCATTTTGAATTGGGGATAGTAATGATCAAGGTGTATGTGTAAACGCAAAAACATCATTTGTTAAGATTTTGGCAGTGTTTTAACCAAAAATGTTCTTAGGTTTTGTTAATTATTTATTTCGTTTTTATACTCGTTCTGTCTTTCTTTGTGTTTATTCATATAATAAGTACACATAATGTTATTAAATTATTTATTTTTCTTAAGTTTTATTGCTTTCCATTTTTTCTTGTTGTGTTGAGCTTTGTATAAATAGGTTTCTCTATTAATATAAATTTATTATTAATAATATTATATTTTGTTTCTAACAATTGATTGCTTATATATATAGAAAACTACATTTTGTTTTGTTTCTTCATTTATTATATATATATACATATATATATATACATATATTTATGTAATAAATATATATATATATATATATATATATATATATTACATATATATATACACATATATATATATTCTAAAGTGCAGTCCCAACTTAAAGTATCCGTACAGTTTTCTTAGATGTTGAAAATTTCAACTAAAAAAACAAAATAAATAAATAAATAAAAATAATGGAAGAAATAAGGAAAAAAAGGAATAAATGTACAAAAATCCTAATTAAAAGAAAACACTATGGCAACGCTATTGCAGAGAGTTCGGTTTTTTTTCTCTTTCGCTATGATATAAAGAAATTTGCTCTTCATTTTCATATACATTGTATTTACATTACTAAACAAATTACTGCTGATCCATACTTTTGCTTTGCTTTTTAAGAGCCACCACCATGTATTTACGTCCAAAATACGAAGAATCTGTTATGATTTTTTTAAGAAAGAGAAAAGAAAAAGATACAGCAAGAAAAAAACAAAAAACGAAAAGAAAGCATAAATAAAATGATTTAATTTTCATTTACTCTCTTCTTTATATCATGTCAGTGATCGTTACAGATGGGTAAAGAAACAAGAAATGGAAACGTCAAGAGAATGGAAAATAGAGACACGGATATAAGCTATGAAAAAAGAGATAGGCGGAGTACGAGAGACGGAAAAAATAAAAAGGAAGCAATAGATAGATAGAGAGAGAGAGAGAGAGAGAGAGAGAAAGTCGATAGAAAATTGCTAAGAGTGCAAAATTTGATTTATTTTTTGCGTAAGAAATCCGTGTATTTGCGTGCTCGCTTGCGTACTTTCTTAAAAGCGTTGCTCAGTTTAAAGCTTTCAGTGTTATGTTGCTGATAACGATGATGATGATGATGATGATGATGATGATGAGCTTGATAGATCGATTGTGAGCATTGCTCTTGTTGCTGTTGTTGCTGTTGTTGTTGCTGCTGCTGCTGATCATACGATATACATTGTCTAGTACCCGTGGGATAATCATAGTGAACATGCTGTGCCACCGACGGATGGGAATAGGAAGTGGCTGCTGGATTAACTGCTGCCGAGTAAGTGCTTGAGTTTGCTATTGAATCGGGTGAGCGTGGTGTCCTTGGTGTCGACGAATATTGGCAGCTGCCCTGCCGTGATAGCAAATTATGCTCAGATGCTGCATCAAATGATTCAAATGATACGCGATTCGGTTCGGGTGATTGTAGCGATGATGAATGTTGACTTGATGACGTATTACCGGTTGTTTCAGTTGCACTATTAAATTCTTTAGGCAATTCATCAATTCCTAACGGTTTATCAAATATAGAGCTCGCCGACATATTTGTATAGTCATAAGCCGGATAGGCAAACGGTAAGTAATTGCCGCCATGATGAGTATCTCTAAGGCCGTTTTCTCTTTCCCGGACCTCTCCCACCGCTGTGTTTATAAATTTAACTTCATTGGCATTGCGTTCCATGCAAGAGCTAAATACAATATTAATATTGTTCGTACTTGAGGATAAATTTATGTTAGTAGGTGATAGAGGTGTACCACTACTGCATGATGAAACCGCACAAGCTCCTACACATGTTTCCGTAGTTGTAACGTTTTGATTTAGATTGGTCTCCTTACTAGAATTGCGCCGGAAGCGACTATCGTAGCTGCGTAGGCTCTCGGCCCCTTCCATGGAGGATAGAGTGTTCGATGCCGCGTTATTGTTGTTATTCGCAAAATTATTTTTGTATTGAAATTCCAAGGCATTACTCGGCTGAAAAGGATACGTTTTGGCATTGTTTAAGACACTTCCAGCCTCTTGATTACCTTTCGATAGATATTGGTGTATGTCTTCGCTTGTTATTTGTAAGTCTTGATCCAAATACGTATTGCATTGTATGTAGTTGTTACAACAGTTATTATAAGATTCGCCTTCTTGATGGAATTGTACGGTGGTGGATGTCTCATATGGTTTCGGGCTTTCACAACACTTTCGAGATGTAGAAGGGTTTTCATCTCCCCTAACACAACTTTGGGTTCTTTGAGTCCGGTGATATCGGCCACTAGCAGATTTCTCATGATGCTCTGCATTAACGTGCTCTTTTTCTTTGGTCTTTTGCGCGCCGGTGGAAGTCGATGTATTTGTCGTAGTTTTTCCTTCTAAAGTGTCGGTAGGTGATTTACTATCAGCTAAGAAACTCCAACGAATGGGCGATGGCGAGCAAGCATATTCTGGTAATTCGTTATTTAAAGCGTCCTTAGATGTTTGATGTTCAGACTTCGATCTATCACCATTTGTGATATAGTTATCGTCTTCATATATTCTAGATCGATCGAATACTGATGTCAATGAACCTATTTGGCTGTTAGGTCGGGAAGTGTTTATGGCACGTAATGAACTATAACTTGGTTGACGTTTATTCAGTTTCTTTTGACGGAAGGTTACATTCGCCGATTTAATGGAATTGTTACGGCTTAGTGACGAACGTGACCCATATAAACTAGTCGAATCGGTCTGATAGCAATAGTCAGAGGATGTGCAACAAGATGAAGGTCGCCGAGAAGTGGTACCGTAAAGATCTTCAGCAAAATATTGAGCTAATTCCGTGCGTGATGAACAACAACCAGAGATTTTACTGGCAAAGTGTTCATGAAATTCACGTTCACTTCCGCATGAAGGGTCATTGCAGGTATTAAGCGAACTATTGCAGACGTCATTGACTGAGCGATGATGTCGTTGTTGCTGCTGGTGCTGCTGTTGTTGTTGCTGTTGTTGTTGTTGTTGCGAGCAGGTCTCATTATGGGCACCAAATGAAGGCAAATGAGAATTCAGATGATCAACAGTTGAATGTTGATGTTGATGGTGTTGACTCTGTATCCTTTTGCGATTGCGATAATGATGGGAATGATGATGCGAATGGGTATGAGATGATGTGCTGCGTACGGATGAGCGTAAGGGTAAATTACGTGTTAATGTTTCGGCTATAGGTAGCTGCTGATCGTGTACAATATGATGATGATGTGAGTGACCACTACCGCGATGTGGAGAGGTACGACGACTGTGCGGTGAAGTATGCCGGCTGTGTGGTGACGTATGCCGGCTGTAAGGAGAGGCATGCCGACTGTGCGGTGAATTGTGCCGACTGTGATTTGAAGTATGCTTGCTATGAGGTGATGTATGACGACTGTGCGGTGAAGTGTGTCTACTAGGATGTGGACTATGGCTATGGCTGTGCTTGCGCTGCATTTGCTGGTGACGTTGTGTAGTGGCAACAGTTTGTTGCTGCTGGTGAAATGGCAGTGAATATTCAGTAGTGCAGTGTACATGTTCGTGTTCATCGTGTTTAAGCTTGGAAGGTGTTTGCTGTTGTTGCTGCTGTTGTTGATGTTGCTGTTGTTGTTGTGGCTGTTGCGGATGATGCATGTGCTGCAGGTGCATTTGATTATCATCACACATAATATCTTTTTCATAGCTACAATGTACGTGATGATAATGATGTTGTTGTTGTTGTTGTTGTTGTTGTTGTTGTTGTTGTTGTTGTTCGTTTTGCTGTTGTTCTTGTTGATTTTGCAAATCCTGTGTAATTTTTGGTTGCTGTTCTTGCTGGGATTTTTGTTCAGCGCTCATTGAATGTACAGTGGCAGTTTCAGGATGTGAGGCGTTCCTCAGTCAAGGCCCGCTGTTCTGGTAAGCATGTGCTTGCTGACGAAGGTGACGGCGCACAGAGACAGCGTTCAGGCCCTGGAGTGTACTTCGGTCTCCTCCTGAACAAACCTCGAATGCAGCTACATGAAATTTGTATACATAAAATACGTTTTTTACAAGAATTTTTCGAAAAACATTTTACCGCCTAAACTATACTAACTAACTCTCTATAAATAAAAAATGAAGCTATAGAGATTTAGGAAAAGGAGAGGGATGCGAAGAAGATCTATGAGAATTAATTTCAAAAGCAAAATCCACAAGTGCTTAAGTTTTCAGGGCAGATCAAATATATATATATATATAAATATAAAGTAAGTAATTCATGCACACATGCTTAAAATGTAAAAAGCTTGAAAGACAGCAAATGAATGATTTTAGTATGCATTGCAAATTGAATGATGTAGGAAAACTATGATCCTTTTTTTAAACTCACAAATAAACAAAAAACTAAATGAATAAATAAATAAATAAATAAATAAAAATAGAAATCAGACGTTTCTAAAATAATTAATAAGAAATATAAAATTTATTTTTGGCGTAACAGTGTTTCTTAAACTTTTTTCGGTGTTTTTGTAGACATTATTGGCATTTGCGGTGATGTTAGGAAAAAAAGAGAACAATAACTATTACCTTATAGTTCTGAAATGGTTTGCGGTGCTTGTTTAGTGTAGGTGATGTAAACTTAAGGCTGTGATCTTAGCTGTTAACCAAATTGAATATATAAGGTTTAAAAAGATACATACACACACGCATACACATGTATATTGCTTCAGAGTAGGTTTAATAGTTGACTTAATAATAAGAATTTTTTGCTATCTCCACTAGTTTGCTGTTAGAGACAATCTCACAATAATAAAATTAAAAATTAAAAAAAAATGATTTTCTATCTAATGTTTTGAGGTAAAAAGTCATAAATTCTCTATCGCTTGCTCGTCCGACGTAACGAAAGCTTAAATGATTAATAACACTTGCATCAGCTTTTTCTAATATAAAGAAGTATTATCGGTTTTCTCCCGTTCTCTTGAAAGCTTAAAAAAAATAAAATAAAATTTTTTTTCCATTTTTCAAAAACTTTTAACAACAAAGTGGTGCAGGTGATTAACAAACAACAACAGCAACAATTATATTTTTTAGATGTTTAAACTTTTCTTCTGGGTGTTTGATAATTAGTAAATGCCTCTGATTGTATTGCATAAGTTTGCACATGAAACAGACATATTATATATATTCAAGTATTTACGCATATACATACATATGTACGCATATATACGCATATATATATATACAAATACATATATATATATATATATATA
>NW_023998415.1:33017306-33054806 GCF_014805625.2 Glossina fuscipes
AGAGAGAGAGAGAGAGAGAGAGAGAGAGAGAGACAGAGAGAGAAAGAGATAGAAAGAGATAGAAATAGAGAGAAAGAGAGAGAAAGAGAGAGAAAGAGGAAAAAGAGCGAGAGTGACAGGGAGAGAGAGACAGAGAGAGAGAGAGAGAGAGACAGAGAGAGAGAGAGAGAGAGAGAGAGAGAGAGAAACAAATCTGTACAATATATCTGAACGTAATAAATGGTGTAATAATAACGCTGGTGGTGTTGCTTAGTTTGCTGGTGATGTCAAACAATCAATTAATGTTTGTACCTGATGTCGTTGTTGTTGTTGTTGTTGTTGCTGTTGTATTCATACGTCCGTGTGCCGAATGACGACGAAAATTGTCCCGATTGTATGTGTAATCATAGTAACATTTGCGTATAGGAACTGGTGTGTGAATATTTGTACCATAGTTGGTGTAACAAGTAGAGCTGCCCGCTAAACTTGTCGTTGGACCCAAAAGATTAGTGCTATCATTTAACGGATATGGACCCATGCCTTCAACCGTTAATGAAAACGAAGTTGTACCAAAGACTTTAGTAGTTGTAGGTTTGTTTTTTTTTTTTTTTATTTGTTTTATTTTTTTTATTTTTGAATAAGTTTAAACATAATTTTGATGTAAAGGCCAAATCAATGTTTTTTTTTTTTTTTTTTTTGTTTTGTTTTCGGATTAATTATTGTGTATATGGATTATTTATAGTTTGTTCATTTAATCATTTATTTTATTTTTTATGTGTAACCGCAAATGATTTTTATGCCAAAAAGTAAAAAAAAAAAAAAATGGTCGTAAATGTGAAATAAAATTCAAAAGAAATTGTTAAAAATATTTTTTTATATTTTCATTGTTTTTTTTATTTATTTTTTTTTAAACTAATTAAAAAACTAAATTGTACATACAGACATATATAGGTATAATAAATTAATTGCCCACGGATAACACTGAGTTCACTACTAAAACAAGAACAAAAAATATTAAAGTTAAATATCTATTTTGACAGACAGTAAACGTAAATTGAAATGAAACAAAAAGACGAAACGAATATTCGAAACGAAGCGAATCTCGGATGCATTGCCATCGCATACCGCAAATATATATGAAATTCCTTCGACGCAAATAAATCAAAGGTCCCTAAATAAGTTTCATAATCCTTATGATCGTCGCATGACAATCGGATTTAAGTTATTTATTCCTCTTTTCCTTTTTTCGATTTAAAGAAAAGAAAAGTTTTCGCAAAAAAGAAAAAGTTCGTCAGATATGAAAGGGTACTTCAGATTCATATTTTTCCCATATTTTATGCGAATTTCATGTGCCCTTTGCATTGGTAACTTTTTGCAATTTTCTTACTGAAAACCACTATGTCATTATTCGGGATTTTGGAATTTTTGGATGAAAATCTGAAATCAGTAAAAGTCGTATGCAGAGAGCGAAGCAAATGGTAATCGAATGGAACAAGTTCCAGGCTATACGATACACTGTCAATCTGTATCAAATCGTTTACGATGTGTGTTATCTGGCATCGAGGTGTTGTTAGTCAACGCTTTTCTTATTGATCAAGTTTGAACGCAACTACGCTCTTTAATCATTGTTGCCGGTAAAGAATGAAAGCATTCGCTTGATTAAAGCGGATCATCTAAATAGGCGCGATTTCCATTCAATCCAATCTAAATAAATTTCAAAGTGTTACCTTACGCGATTTGGTCCTGTTCGCGATGTTTTATTCATTTCGGAGCAGCACCTTTTTCTCACCTTAGTCCCATATGCCGGGCATTTTCCAACGCCCATTATTAATCTTCACGAAATGAATCCGATTTAGTTTCGTTTTTGTAACAATCCGTAGATCAAAATTTGATCGCTGATAATTTAATTCATATCCTTCCTACCTTTTTGGGATAAATAACTTTACCTGATACGAACGAATCAATCGAGGCGGTGTTATGAGACGAAACGTGCCAGGGCATTTTAAAGGATTCTATCGAGTTTTTCAACGATTACTCGACCAATGCGGAGTCCACATTTAACATGGAGATTTGTAGAGTGAAAATGCGTAAACCAATTCTTTGCTTCTGATTTCAACTAAGCGTCTGAATCACGAGGAAAGTGATTTTGTAAGGCGAAATAAGGGAATTTTTTCAGAATTTCACCTCACTTTAAAAGCATAATTAATTCTCACTGACTTATTAAAGTCAACAAACTTTTCTTCTTTCAATATATCAGAGACTGTTACTTCCCCTACTCGTTGTAGCATCGGTTGGTAAATACGCCAAAGAAATTTATATTTTACATAATCTAAATAAATTTCATGTATATCTCTCTACACCTAAAGAAATGTCCGGACAAGTTTTAAATTTAAATTAACATTACACTTAATGTATTTCTCACTAAAGTGTAAGGCATCATTACCATTTCGATGTGGTATATGTTGTATATTGACGGAAATGATTGCGATTTTAGATTCATCTGAAGATGAAAACGATAGTAACGTACAAGTGTTAATTCACTAAAGTGCTTTTGGCAATGGAATCGGTTAATTTTTTTTAATTTGAAATGAGTGCGAATTGTTCAGCACTCTGTACTGGAGTCAGCTCTTCATTGCCGTTTATTTGGTTCTTTGGAGTATCAATTATTTTTATAGCATTATACTGGAAATTGTTAGCCAATTTTGAGATCTTCCTGGACGCCCACGCTTTCTCACTAATACATACCTTAGATCTCATGAATGTGAGTCCAAACGAATAGGTGACATTGAAGATTTAATAATTTTCCAGTTCTTCGTTTTAAGTGTTTTAAGGGAATTTAGAATGCTTCGGCACGAGTTGGGCTGCATGCTTAAAGACTAATATAAAGAAATTTTCTAACAGTCGAACATGTCTTAGAACATGTTAGAATTATGCGCAATTTGTTAGAATAATGTTTGCTTACCTCCGCATCATTGCGATAAACGTTGGCCTATGATATTCGACCAATTAAGGTGAAAAATAAGAAAATCTACCCATCAAATATGGATCACATTGTTCGCTATCTATACAAGTTTTTGGTTCTTATTGTGAATAGACTGGATTTGTGTCAATTTTATTACAATTTTTTTGTAGGAATTCCTTAAAAAGACCGGCAGATAGATCAAAGCGCCTCAGAACGTGACGAAAGGCCATGGTATGACAAGTGGAATTAAAAAATTCATTATTTTTACAAAACAATTAAAACGAATTATTTTATTATTCCGAAGCTTAGGGGGCCCTACAAAGTCAATGTATGCTCTTGAGCAGCATCAAGTTCTGAATCGATTTAAGCATGTCCGTTTATCCATCTGTCCGTCTGTGTAGTGCCTGTTTTAATATTCTTCTGATCGCAAAAATGAAGCTATCAACATGAAATTTAGCAAAAATGTTGCAAGTTCTTGCACGCAGGTGGCTGTTGAAACCGAGACAAATCGGTTCAAGACCATGCCTACAGTGGCACGTCAACTAAGAACATTTATGTCACGTCATTACTCTGAAACTGTAGTAGAAAAATGTACAAATAATAAGAAAAAATGGACCACGCCTATTATAGTGCAGACGCAAGCTCCAATAAAGTACATAAATTCTTCGCCAGTTTCAAACTCGGAACGTACATAACCATGTCCGTCTGCCCGACAGTGTGGTAGCTGTACTATGCATTCTCTTGCTCGCAAAAAAGAAGATACCGCAAAAGAGTTTGGAAACGTCCCAAAACAGCTCGAAAACCTCGCCCATAGCGTTCACACGTATCTACAACTAAAACAGATTTACTCTCCGTGTATTTCGGTCGTAGTTTACAAATTTCAACAGATGCACGATATAAATTTCCACGTAATTATTTTACAAAAATAGAAAAAATTAGCCACGCCCACCCAATGTTATGGAATATGCGAATTTACATTTTTCCCTTTTTTCAACGGACACCGCTGATGGACTATAAAAGATCCGGTCATGATTGAACATAATTTTCTTACTCAGGGGACGGATGGACAGACTGATTGTTTATTCGATCCGACTGTTCATGTTAATTGAAAATATACTTTAAGGCGTTTTCGCTTTTCGTTTTAACAAGCATTTTGCAAATTCGCTATGCTCGTTGCAGGGACTAAAATAAGATAACAATTATCTTAATGAAGTGAAATTTTTTTTTCCTTTTTCACATTTTTCACATTTTTTGATTGATTGTAATTGATTTAAATTATCTTTTTTTGGACTAATATCGTCGGACGTTTACGTGAAAGTTCAAATTTCATGCGATATTTTAAAATAATATTTATTGCAATCCGCGAGGTAGGTAATCGGAATTTTAATCACATTTTATCGATTTTTCATGAGCACGTTGGAAGCTTATAAAGAAATGTATATGGTTTAAGGAGTAAATCCGTTAAGCAAATATTTGTGTCACAAGTTGTGTTGTGAAAGTTTTTGTTATGAAGTTTTCATCTCTAAGAGATGCTAACCAAATGAAAGGTTTAGTTTAAATTGACTGATTTTGAATAGCTACATAGGTTCGATTAATCAATTGATTTATTGTACCTTACACTTGTGGTACAAGGGTATATTAAATTTATGCGGATGCACGCATTACCCGGAAGGATTTGCAATAGATTCATCTTTTATTATACCGATCGATTCGCAAAGTGATTCTCAGTTTCTAAGTTTTCTGTCCGTCTGTCCGTTTTTTTTTTTTTTTTTTCATATGATCAACCCACTGGTCATAATTTTTCAGATATTTTAAAGTAATTTTTGACACTGACGTGCTTTCGCTCAAGGACGAATGCTATTGGAAATGTCTGGGTTTGGACTAACTTTTCGACCATTTCTCACCTAACACTTTAACTTGAGAAGCCGTTCTATGAATAAAGTGCATAAGATGATATAGGATATTTACTGGTCGGCGGTGGCCCACTACGATGTTTTTCCTTACCAATCAAACCAATTAAAGGTCATTTATCGAACTTTGGGATGCTAATCATTCGTCATATTTATTACGATTTTCCTACAGACAGCAAAACATTAGAATGTTTACGATTTTTTGCTTCAGCTTCTTTGCGTACTTTTCATGGGAACGGGTGTTTCCATTTGCCATCAGTATAAGAATCAAGAGTTGTCCAAGGGAAAGAAAAATCCTCACAAGAATGAAATCAAAACTGAATAACAATCGTAGTGAATGTCGCCTTTAGTTACTTAGCTCAGCAATTTTTTGTATTATTTAGGAAAGCAAAATTCCATTAATTCGCTTCTTCTTTTAAATATAAAATCTATATATATATAACTATATATATACATATAATATAATTTGGAGTAGAATGAAAAAAAGAAAAATAATAATAATAATAATAATATAAATAAATAAATAAATAAATTTAAATAAAGAACATTTAATTTTAAAATTACTGTTCAAAATTACACAAACGTAAAAACTTTAATATAGAATATGCTATGAATGAAAATTAGAAAGATTTGAGTCTACATAGAGAATAGTTAAGAAAGACACATGTTTTAGATTAAGATGTTAATCACTGGTCGAAGAGTACTTTCTTTTGTTAATTTTTTTTTTCTTTTTTTTTTTTTTTGTGTGTTTGTGTTAATAATTTGTATTCTAATATAAATATCAAGTGTATTGTGTGTTTGACAAGTAAACGATAAAAGAAAACAAAAAACAGAAAACAAAAAAACAAAAAAAGGAAAAACAGTTAACTAAATATTCTTACGTGAGTCATTCTTTTCCTCAGATACCATCAGGGCGGCACGTTCTATGCCAGAATTCATACTCTGTGGCTCCAAACTATTTGTGTAGTTTAGCATACTCCTGAAATTCGCACACTCTACGATTATGTTTTAAAGTGTATGGTAGAAAATTGCTTGATTTTTTTTTTTTTTCTTGTGTGTATGTGTTTGATCAATTTTACGTTTTTCAAATTAAAAAAAAAAAAAAAAGAAACAAAAAAGAAAAAAAAACAACATTTGACTCAATAAAAGGAAAAAAAAAAACGTTTCAAATCACAAGAAACTGAATAAGTGGTATAAGTTATTGATTGACTCTTTCTTCTATTCGTTATAATTTGCTAGAAATGTGAAGATTACGCGGACTTTTTTTATGTCAATCTTCTCCCGTTCAACGAACAATCAATTATTTCAAGAATTGCAGACAGAAGGAAGAAAAGACTTTCAATTGAAATTTTGCATAAATTGTGATCACCTTAAAATTATTAATTTTACTTTACGAGTTCTTTTCTAATTTCGTTGATGAAATTTCGATCAAAGAAGAAAAGAAAGAATAATTCTATACATAGGATTATCGTTCGTGGTTTACGGATAAGCAGTTCCCCTCTCTAAGTATTACACTGCTCAAGGTATTGTTACTACCATCGTTCAATATTATATCGCATAAGAGATAAAGTTTGAAAAAAATCTCCATCTTTCTGCGGGAAAATAAGTATTCGCGTTGATAAGGTTGTTTGCAACATACACGAAATGCTAAAATTTAAAACAAGACCTCCTGTCTATAAAAAGTTTATATTGCATTAGGAATTATTATCTTCTCTCAGTGATTTTCTTAATTTTCTTTGTTCTTCGTGCTACCCAATCCATGAATGAATGAATGTCTCTTCCATTCTCTGACTTATATCTCTATATATATCTCTACTTTACCCATTACTATCTGTTTTTATTTTTCTTCTTTTCTTACTCTTACTCATTGCGATTTTATTCCATTCTCCTCTCTCTTCTTCTCTTCATCAATCTTTTAAATTTACTTTAATTCACCTCATTATACTGCGTTTCGTATTATTTCGTATTATATCGTTTCATTTCAAATTATCTTTTCCCCGTTTACTCCGTCTACGACATTTTACCTAAATCAATCTTATCTAATTTCTCTCTCTCTCTCTCTCTCTCTCTCTCTCTCTCTCTCTACCTATTCTATCTCGAGCAGGCCAGTATCGCTTACACAGAGCATGTTACAACGACAATTGAAAACACTTAAGAGTATATATGTCTTTAAGACCGACATATTTCAGTGAAAATTTTAAGAAATTTCCTCCAATGTTTGTATATAGGTTTCCGTAATTTTTATACTCTACACCATTTGTGGAAGAACGGTGTATTAAGTGTGCGCCGACGTATGCCGCAGCCAGACAGACTTGAGATAGATCCAACTTTTACTACACCGATTTATTACGAATGATTTTCTGAAACGATTTAAGCCTGCCTGTCTATTTTGTTTTCTTCTGTTAATCTTATAGGTCACAATATTTGAGATATTTTCATAAAATTTTGTATGCCGACGTGTTTTGGCCTAAGATCGGTTCGGATTGGATCAAGTTTTCATCCACCTCTCAGATAAGACCTTATTTTGAAAGTTGTTATAGGACAAGCTCAGATATAAAAGAAGCTATCTGTCGAAACTGGCTTTAATTGGACGAATGGACGGACCGAAGAGGATGTGTCGATTATAGTGTCAATGGTAGCAGACCTTAGTTCAGAGCTGCTTGATTTCAGGGGAAGAAAGGCTCGAGCATGTCACCGTGTACCTTCCGAGGTCAGATCGTACGCCTCATTTCAAAAAATCGTTATATGAATAAGTGTTAGTATTAAGTGAAGTGATCTAGGTTATTTAATGGCGGGCTGTAGACTGCTATAATATTTTTACTTACTGTGAATGAATAAACCTAAATTGATTTTAAGCATAACTCCCAAATTGAAAATCTTGACTCTATAGGAGAAAGCTAAATCGCAGTACTTAGGCACAAAGGAGCCTGACTACGGGCGCCGCTTTATAGCAGTTTTTATTTTTGAAATATTTTATTTTATATACTATTATCACTGGTAAATGATATGATGATTGTACGGAAAAGATGAATCACATACTTCTAGTCTTGATATTCCATGATATTTACGTTTAGAAGGAAGTTTAAATTCAATGAAGATTATTAGGCGAAGAAATGTTTCTCATCAAACGAGACCAAGTGAAATCTGATCATACTTTGAGTAAGTGGTTATATTATTTGTAATCAAATTTATTTTATATGTCATCTTATAAAAACCAAATTAAAAAAACCAAATATATATATATATATATATATACATACTTGTAATAATTTGTAAACATATATTTTGATAAAAATTAAAATCATTAACTTTACCTTGGAAGTTATTTTAGAGTTTGTTATTATTTCATTTATATAAAAAATTATATTTTAATTTTATTAAAGATATTGAAAATGTTTTATTTATATATATATATTAAAAAAAAAAAAAAAAAAAAATGCTTAAATTCGAAGAAAAAATAAATTTCTATTATTGTAGGAGATAAAAAGGAAAAATATAATTAAATATTGTGCTGTTATATAAAAGAGATATGGGCATCGGAAAAAGTGTGCCTGCGTGTATGTGTACAAGTGTTCATATATATATATTACTATAGCAAAATTATTTATATATAGGTCTGTCGGTCATAGAATTATAAGATGGCGGTAGTATTTCAATGTCTTCGTTAAGAGTAGGAGCGGAGACACTGTTGACGCTAAATAAAAAATTAAAATAAGTAAAGGAAAAAAAAATATAAACAAATTAAATATATAAATAAAGCAAAAAATAAAATAAATAAATAAATAATGTAATAAAAATTAGAAAAATAATAAAAAATTTTCAAATATAAAAAGTAATTGAGAATTACAAAAAAAGAAAAAGAAAGAAGAATAAAGGCAACAAACAAATAAAAGATGAAAGCTTTCGCTGAATGTAGGAGATGATGAGATAGAGCTAAATGCAGTTAAGGCATGAAGAACAAACGCATGATATGGTTTTGTAGAAATATATATATAAAAGTAAAATTTTTTTTTTTTTTTTTTTTTTTTTTTTTTTTTTGAAAATGATTTATTAACGTTATTTAAAAACAATTTAAAAAAAGTTATATTCGTCTTTAGACGAATCTCCAGTACCCACCACCACCACCTGCACCTCCACCTCAAGCGTACATTTAAAGAATTGTTCAACTTTTTCTTAGTTGCAACGATCGGATTTACTTTCCAAACGAATGTCTGAACGACTCGCAAAAATTATAGGACCAAATTTGAATTACATAATCTGCTAGGGGAACTATAATTATTTTCAAATATTTTTATTTTTTTTTAAATTTTTTTTAACACTAGATTTAGTACACTCGGCAATTTATCGTTAACCGTGGATGTGTTAGCAAACCGTTTGGATTTTTAGACATCCGGATTATAGGATCGAAAGCTATAAATGAAAATACATGAAATTTTTAGACATCCGGATTATAGGACGAAAGCTATACATGAAAATATGAAAAAATTAACGGCATTGCCCAAAGTTGTTTTACTTTTTTTTTGCATTGTAAACGAATATGTGAATAGATCACGCCCATTTTTTTTTCTTGTGACAATGAAGATTTAAAAAAAATTTACCCGTCAAATTAACGAGTCTCCTTAAATCTAATGTTAATACATTTGGTAATTTTGCAGGTGTATTCTTGAACTGATTATCCGTTCAATTTTTTAAGCTCACAACTTTTTAAGCACATCTCTATATTTTGATTGTTGTTGGGACAGCGGTAACAATAAAGACAGAATGGGGAAAAGACGAGACATTGGAATGGCTAGCGTGGTGTACTTAGTCCGGCTACTTAATATCACTCCGTTTAATCCGTTAGCCTAACATATAGAGGGCGACTAGTCTCAGTCTATTTAAGCTGGACTAGCCAGCTTTTAATGCATATTGCTGCTTATCATAAACGGAATAACAAACACTATACCCTTATCCTTAGGTGATGGGTTTCATCAGAAAAAAAAAAAAAGACGAGAAGATTGATCAACAAAAATGCTGCATATTACTGCAAAAACTATTTAATAAGGAAATATTTGCATACAAAGCATTCAATAGTTTGGAAACGATTATTATTTATGGTAACTGTTTTTTTCATTTTTCATTTTTTTTTTTTTTTTTTGTTTTTTTTTTTTGGCCAAATAAATTTCGTAGCAAATTGTTGTTGTTTTGTTTTCAGTAAACATTTACATACGATCAATAAAATTATATGTACGTAAACACTACGGTATTGATGATGATATAAAATTGATTATTAATTTACTACATTGATTTGAACGAAAAGTACAGTTAAATAGAACTTGGCTTCGAGTAAATTGTAAAAAAAAAGGATTTCTAAGTAGAGCAAAGGATTGGCTTTCAGAAATTTTATTCTTTTCTTTCTTTTTTTTTTATTTTTAGTTTGTGTTTTTTTTTTCAAATTTTTTTGTTCATCATGCAACTTACCCGTACAGTCTACTATCTCGAAATGTCCTTCTGTGTTTTAAGTACAGGGTTTTGTTATATATTGTAGATACATATATATATATATGTATATTATTATATATAGATATATATCCATATATATATATATATATATAAATATATATCCATATGCATGGATTTTAAAATGTTATTTGAAAAGTTAATATTAAATAAATGTAACATATTTAAAAAAAATTAAAGCAAGAATACAAATTAAGGACAATACATACATATACATATGTATACATGTTTATAATTAAATACAAACATATATATATATTCATGTATTATATATAAGCAAATAAATTGGTATGTGTGTAAGAAATGGTGCTTGAGTTGAGAAAAACAAAAAAAAAAAAAAAAAAAAAAACAAAATTTTAAAAACGTTGTTTGTTTATATTTGATTGACGCCTTCATTCATAAAGTGAAGGATCGGAATACAATTAGTTATTGCATACGTGCAGTGATGTAAATTTAATGAATATTATTTCAATAAATACTTTAACGATTTTTTTCTTTCTCTCTGTTATAACTCTGCCGTTAGTATCATTATTAATATTATTATAAATAATTTGAACACACGACCATTGAGTTGTTAGTCGAGATCGTTTGCTTACTCGGCTACTTAGGCCGTAAGCTTATCGAAGTCTAAGCAGACAAGGTTTGGAGTAAATTTTTAGTCTCGATTACTTGAGTTAAACAAAAAGATGCATAAATAGGAGAAGCTTTAAGCTATGGAAGCATTGTCTGAAGGTTATGATCAGCCCTTGAAAATCACAATTCAGTGATATAAATCTTTTCTCCGTCTGCCTGGGTGACCGTTAGACTCGATTGAAAACTTTGCTTCTTTTGTGGGTTAAGTAACAATACTCATGTCTTTTTAGCCGCGATATGGACGTAACCGCAGCTATTACCTAATTGATAACAAATTTTGAAATTGATCACCAAGTTTGAAAATCTAAACTGTACCGGGTAATCTGCTGGTATATGGCGATATCTTTTGTTTTCTGTGAGATGCTTGAAGTGAACTGAGTGATCACTTTCCTTGTTTAGTGGGAAGAGGGCTTTCCTTGATTCTGCTAAGAAGCGATGGCTTCAGCGTATAATGCTTCAGTCTAGTAGGCTTGGAATAACACGCATTCATATATCTTCTTAAAGCTGATCTGAGAACAAAAATGCTTCATGTCCCTGTTTCTTTGCTTACCACACTGGAAAAACGCATCCTGACCGGTTGTCTAGGATTAGGACTGACATTAGATACATTGAAAAAATTTATCCAAGAAGCGCTACGGACGAGCGATATTAATGTCACTAAAGTGCCGAAATTTCTTAATTTTGCTCAATACATCTTAAATATAATTTCTGAAAATTTACGTCTACTCGCTTGTTATTGACAGATAACGTATACAAAATATAGTATTAATGACTCTAGCTATTGCAAGATGGAGGGGGAATGACAAAGCATAGCTTAGCAATGTTTTTCTTTTATGGCATCAAAAACGATAAGTTAGAATAAAATTGAAAGTTTCATCCGAATACATTTACGTATCATGCAGGAAGATAGCGTTAGCAAAAGGTGAAAAATTTTAACACAACATACGTAGTTCAAATTAATTTTCGAACTCTGAAGTAATATTGTTGCTTTCATTCGTATGCAATAACCGTTTGTTGATTTTACACATATATATTTCTATATGTATATATATATTTATTTTTATTTATTTTTCTTTTATTTATTTTTTATTTTTTTGTTAGTTTTTTGAAATCTCATATTCATAACTCTGATAAATTAACTTCCAAGTTTTTTCGTATGAAAACTTTTTTATAAAAAAAAATGAATAAAAATGATAAAATAAATGAAAAGAAATTATTTTGTTTTATCTTCAATACTTTTTTTTTTTTTTTTTTTTTTTTTTTTCTTTTTTTATATAAAAATGGAAAACTAAATAGATATGAGTAGTAGTGGTAGTAATAGCAATAGTGTGTGAATGTCAAAGAATATACCTTCCATTGTTGTGACGGAAGAGTGCCAAGATCTCCTCGAATGTTTTGTTTTTGGTCTCAGGAACCTTCTTATATGTGAATATCCAAAATATTGCTAAAAATACGCTAAAAGGTAAGAATGTGTAATTGTCCAAGCAAGTCTGAAAGCGATGCAAATAAGAACGGAAAGCGAAAAAAAAGAAAAGAGAAAAAGTCAAGGAAGCATAAGTACATTTTTTGTTCATTCCTGTAAATTAAAATTCATTAAATATATGATTCATGGAGTTCTTTATTATAGCCATCGTGGAATTTACAACAACTATGTCGAGAAGTATAGGCGTATCATAAAATATATATATTGAGCTTTGATGGAAATCGCCATATAGCGAATCTCTCATATCTATTAACTCGAACCGTCTAAAGTAATGTTAAATGGTTTTTTTTTTTTTTGTTGTTAAAATTTAGGCGAACGCCATCTGGCAGATGGGGAAGATGTTTTTGCAGTCATTTTTCATACATGCACTCTTTTCTTCCTATCTTTTTGTTGTGTTACTTAAGAAATTCAAATCGTTTGAATCGAGCATTTACACTGACTTTTCAATTAATGTATTCTACATGTATGATTATGTATACGACAGACAGAGGGACAAGATTAATTCGACTTTAAGACAAAGAGAAGGAAAGTTTTTTTTACATTCGTTTAATAGGATTCGAATAATTGGAATAAATAAATGTTTATATATGGCGTACCTTCATACTGGGGAAACCGATGCCAACTACGAAATTTGCCATCCAATTGACCAGCACCGCAATGGCCATGGCACTGGGACGGGGTCCTTGTGAAAATAATTCCGCTGTTATCATCCAGGGTATGGAGCCCGGTCCAACGGCAAAGAACACCACAAATCCGAGAGTGGATACCACCGAGAGATATGACATCCAATCGATCATTTCCTGTACATAACCAAAAAACTCCTATACAAAACGTGAAGTAACCAAATTCTCGATGCTTTTGTAGGCTTTTTCATGTTTCTTTCTTCATTTTAAGCCACACAAATTACAAACATCAAATTATGAAAATTAACAAAATAAAAATCAATCAAAAAAAAAAAATAAATAAATAAATAAATAAAAAAAATAAAAATAAAAAACACAAAACAATTTATCTAAAATTTTCTTTATGCATGAGTTGAGTGTTTTCTCTCTTTACTCTAAAATCTATTTTCATATAGAATTGCTGTTACTGTTTTTTTTTTTTTTTTTTTTTTTTTTTTTTGTTTTTTTTTGGTTCCATTTCTGGCGTTCGACAGATTTCTCATATTTACGTATCATAGTAAACTGCTCTTCAAGTTGTTGTTTTTAATGGAACTGAATATTGAAGTACATTTTCATTAGCATTTAATTTACTGTATAAAATATAATAGAAAATTTCTTTAAAGTAAGAAAAAATTAGGCGTGGCGTAGGTGAGATATGGTGAAGAGGTGTTATTTTAAGTATATTTTCGGCTTTTTGTTTTTTTTCTTTTCGTTCTTTGACTTTATTGCTTTGTTTTTTTTTTTGTATATAAAACACAGTGAGTTCTATTTTACAGAATTGAAATAATTTTCAATTTAAAAGTGGTTTATATAACAATTTCTTGTGTCGTTTGTGGGCTGGTTGTGCAAAATAGTTCGATAGCTCATCGAAATGATTTTGTAATAATTGAAGCTTGGTTTGCCTTAACTTGCTTGAACTGAGATGAAGTTGAAGTGTTCTGTGTATACTGGACTGGGTTTAATTTAATGGGAAATTATAAAAAAATATATATATATATATTTTTTTTTTGTTTTTTGTTTCTTGTGTTTTGTTTTAGCTTTTCTTTCGTAATTAAAAACAAAAAATTAATAAATACAAACTGAAGATGTTGTATATATTTTTTCGTTCTTTTTTCTTTTCTTTTTTTATCAAATCAAATGTGACTCGCAGAGTTGTTCGCAGAGGTCAAAAGCCTGCCAAATCGAGAATTTCTTTCGTTTTGAAAGGGAACGGGACAATTGAATAAATGAGTTTTTTTTTTTATCATCACGAATCATCATCGGAAAGTCCTGCGTTAATAGACAGGCACTACTACTAAAAAAGTGATTGTCTTTCATTGATGTTTCATTGGATTGTGTTCTATTACATTTCAGATTGTGGAACGTTCTAAATTGGTGGTTTTTTAATCATGGAGAATATCGAATAAATGCCCGGAATATAATCGAATAACAATCGCAGTCATTACTGCTATCGATCAGGTCTTTAATCAACTCGGAAATCGCGTTTATTTTAATTCGATCTATGACAGTCACTGCTCATAGATTTAAGATGCAGTTTTCTACTTACTACCAACTTTTCTTGCTCATCATTGTATTGAAATGTTTACGATCTCTTAGTCATAAGCTTTTTAAGCTTTTTTTCGCTTGCTAAAGTGTTTCGATACATGTTCGATGGGACATAATTGTCAGCTTGTAGACGGATAATTTTAATTAAATATTTATGATTAATTATTGCATTTTGTATGAAACTCATTTATTCAATAACTTAATCTAATTATTTATACACAAACAAATGGCATGCATTCGCAGGCAAAAGAAAATTAGCTAAAAGAAAACGAAAACAGAAAACTATTATTACTTTTACTTTCTTTTGAAAAAAAAAAAAAATTTAAACAATTATTTTACATATTAATGGTTGTAATGGTATTGCAACTTATATTCAAAAATTTAAATGCACTAACATGGCTATAGAAATACTATCTATATTCTAAGTCGAACTATTTAAAATGGCCGGCGTAATTACCACCTGTTAGTTCAGGCTCTGACTAATTGCTTTTGTTTGTAACTTTTATGCGTTAATGGACTTGAGGAATCAGTTATTTTCGTTATTTAACGTCAGTGTGTGTACCGTTATGTATAACAATTTGTACTTCAAAGCCCCCAGCCAATTGCAGTCTTGTAAATTAGGAGGTCATGGCGGTGTGTCGCGAACGCTTCAGCCGTATCTTATTATAACATTATACGTTAAGGACAAAGTTCGTGGCATTTTTCCTGATAAATCATCTTAGATTTATATAATCTCGATGACATTTACTCGCGTGTGGACAGGGGAAAATATTATGAAAATCATTAGTTCAGTCAAAGGTAATTGTTGTATGATATTGAACCGAAATTCGGAAAAAAATTCACTTATTTTACAAAATCAATTCTTCTATAATGCAGATGCTTGCTTGAAACCGGGAACTAACAAAAAGGTTTACACCGTTACCAGGGATCGCGCATTAGTCAATAAATAAAATTGATAAAATCGATAGCGTCCTTCAAAAAAATTTAAACATTACTCGGGCACGTTACGTCTTAGGACATCACCGTGCTTGATTCCCTTGCATAAGGCTCAATATCCAAAAAAGAGGGAAGGATGTGAATTAACCGCGAACAAATTTTGATTTGATTTTTTTGAATCGTTGAGAAGGTTAATAATAAGCTGCGTTAAAAAGTGTCACATGAGCACATGAGGATACGGCCAGTAAATTGTGTTCAATGAGTGATTGATTTTATTCTTTACTTCGTTAACTACGATTAATGCGTCTAAACTTCATTGATAGGAAAAGCGTCGTCTAGCAGTCTCATCATATCTGAAATTACTCTGGCAAAATTGATAGAGTTTAGCTAGAATTTTCATGCATGGATTATATAGCCTGGTCTCCTTGTCTCATTCAGATAGCATTGATATCGCTACCTGTTCTGAACTCTTTTGACAATGCAAAGCTGACGCCGAGATGGACCTTTGAAAACCATTTGGTTAAGTGTTTCGTCCAAAATAAAACGCAGGCGCGTTCTACAGAAAAATGCAAATGCTTTTCGATCCAAGATCCATATATATTTAATTTACTATAGTTCATTCAAAATATGAATAAAAACGAATATAATTTAATTATTTTTTTTGAAAAATTTCAGAAACATTTTCCTTAGCCTAACATACGTATATATTTTTTTAGTATACACTTTTTTTTTCGGATATTTTTAAAGATACCTGATCTTTAAGGACTCGATACTATTATGCTGATCTAACTGCCTAAACTATGAAGCTATTATATTCAATAGATATCTGAGCGGCTTAAAGTTAAATGAAATTTTGGAATGTGTAACAAAAAGCAATGCCTATATATATATATATATATATATATATAGTTGAGGTGTAGGAAACGTGCAAAAAACGTGCAGACTTTACGTTAATTAATACTGAATACATTTGATATATAAATAAGAAAATGATTCTATTTACGTAATTATAAAATAGGTTTTTTTTTTTTTTTTTTTTAAATAGTAATGGGATTTTTTAAAACATCATTTTGTCGGCGTATTTTTTCTCAAAAACTCAACACAACTTCATGCATAAAATTAAGATTAAAAAATAAAAAAAAAAAATTAAAAAAGGTAAATAAAAGAAGAGAACATTCTTTTAAACTAAATACTTCCAACCATTCTTTTTTTTTTTTTAAATATATGTATGTATATATAAATTATACTTAGCCTTTGTTTTTCGTAGTAGATTATGCTTATGGTGAGAATGGGTTTACTTGCCTTAATTAAAAATGAAATTGTTATAAATATTGAGAATATAAACATGCCACCTAAACCGTATAGGTGAAGTGTGCGACGACCGGTACGGTCCATAAGAGGTATTGACACTAAAGTCATAACAACCTATATAAACATATATATATATATATATATATATATATATATACATATACATATATATGTAAAAAATTGAAACTGTTTATTATTCTTTCAGGATAAGCGATAAGAAATTTACCATAATTGCACCTATGCCTATTGTGGCAAATTTAGCGCTTTCATCGGAAAGACCCGAACTAACGAACAGTGAAGTGGAATAATAGAATACCGCATTTATACCGCTAAACTGTTGACTTAACTGCATGACTATACCAATTATCAGTGGCGGTCTTAAAGTAGGCGAACATATCAGTTCCATAGTTGATATATGGCTTTCAGCTTGTTGAGCTCTTTCTTCGGCACGCATTTCTTCAATATCCTCTTCCACAGAACTCGAGGCACGTAAACGTCTTAAAGCTTAACGAATAATAATAATAATAATAATAATAAATAATTAATAAACATAATTTGAGAATTTTTTTAAAATTTTCTTCAAAACTGCGACGTACCTTTTCTGGCTTCTTCTTCCCACTGTTTGGTAATAAGTAGATAACGTGGTGATTCCGGACATACGGGCAGTAATATTAATTGTAATATTGCTGGACAAATGGCTAAGCCCAATAATATGGGCCAGCCTTCATTAGTTCCTAATATTTGTTCGATACCCAATACTTGGGATAATAGTAAACCTACAGTCACAGCCAATTGATTTACAGTACCTAAGCCGCCTCGTAAATTTAAAGGCGCTATTTCAGAAATGTACATTGGCACTAATGATGTATTGAGACCTGTACAAAAAGTCAAGAAAAATAGCAAAACAATTAAGAAAATTATATACACATTTGGGGTAGAATCGTTTTCATATCACATCATCCTCTCTTCTCAACCGGTATTAAAGAATTGCAGACGTGTTAATGTTAAAGTTTATATTTTATTTTGAAAAATTGCTTCGGATCGTATATCTATCTATCTATCTATCTATCTATCTATCTATCTATCAAGTCTTAAAATTTTTCTTTTCATTTTAAATATTTATCATATTTTTGGTCCGCAAACATAGTCACTTTTATAGGCATATACTTGCTGACAGCAGGCGGACAAATGTCATGAATACATGTTAATCGAATCTTTGTATTAAATTTTCTTGTGACCTTATGCATCAACAATAGATAACGAGACAGGACTGAATTTTGTTCATGAGTAATAAATCATTGTTTGGGTATGGGTGCGGGTGCGATAACCGATGTTGGGCTATTAAAAATTTCGGTTCATTACTTAATTGTACTTACCGCAATTAACACCAATTATAAAACGGCCAAGGAATAACATTTCATAGGAATGACTAACTTTGGTAAAACCCATTAAACAGGCTCCTGATATGCCCAACACATTGTTTAATAGTAAACCACCCTTTCTGCGTAATGATAAATGAAATATTTATATGATAATTTTTTTTTTTTTTTTAATTTTCATTATCTTTTCTTATTTATTTATTTATTTGTTTGCTTGTTTTTTTTTTTTTTTTTTTTGTCTTATTTTTTCATTTGTTACCTTCCAAAACGATTGGCCATCCAACCGCCGCTGAAACCTCCTAACATACCCCCAATGGCGAATATCGAAACCGCCACCGAATACAGTTGCTGTATAAACTCTTCGCTAATATCCTCGCCATAGCGATCTTTATAAACGTCTTTCATGAAATTTTCAATATTCTTTTCGGGCGCATTTATCACACCGGTATTATAACCGAATTGCAACATACCCAACACCGCCGAGAATATCGAGTACGTCAGAAAGAAGGTTAAACCCTGTATGAATGAATAGATAAAATGTAAGAAGAACACAATACGATTTGCTTTGAATATCTTAAATTCATTTGATGTCTGTCTGGAGTTTATTAATTTTTAGGGAAATTTAAAAATTTTTTAAATTTTCATTATTTTTTTTTTTTGTTTTATTATATTATTATTTCATTTTTTAAAAAATTTTTTTTTTTTTAATTTTTAAAATTTTTTTTTTAAGGAAATAGCGGAGAAAGGTGTGGAGAAATGGCGACTAAAAATATATATAAATTGAATGCTTTGAATATATGGTCGAATATGCCAAGTGATTATAAACCAATTTTCTGTGATAAGATAATAAAAAATAACAATTAAAAAAAAAAAAAAACAACAAAACTATTTAAAATAATATACAGTAATATAATATACAAAAACATAATATAACATAAAAAAAAAAAAAAAATTTTTTAAATCAAAAGAGAATAAATAAATTAATATGAAATATTTCACTATAGTGAGTCTGAAGAAATGCAGAGCCGCTTCTTAATAATGAGAAACGTTTATATTGAAAATTCTAAAGATTTTATTTTTCGTCAGATTATTTGTAATCAATCATAAAATAAATTTTAGTTTTTTGTTAAAGGTACATATAATGATACCCGAAACTTCCTAAAATGCAAATATGTCGGGGGCTTGCTGTGTGCACATCGAGGCGCTTGTATGTGTCTATGGATTGAAGTGTGGCGCAATGCCAAGAGTGATGACGAATGAACAAAGCAAAGAGAGACAGATAGAGAGAGAGAGAGACAGTTGGTCATGATTGACCAACTTGAACTTCTTCTTCTTGTTCTCCTGATGCTCTCACAGGTAACGAAGCATTCCCAATTCTGTAAAAGAAATTGGTTGCCATGTGTTAACTTCAGTAACCTTAAGAGGATCAAACAGTGTAACAGCCAACATTCCCGTAGAATAATAATGTTGGAGGAGGTTAATAAGCGTACCTTGAAATTTTAGAAAAAAATGGTTACGGACTTTGTGATACGGAGCATAATTGAACAAAAAAAAAAAAACAAATATTCCATCTGCATCCTTATATCTAGAGTAATGCGTAGGGATTTTCAGAAATATTCGTTTTGGTGCAAAACTTAAAGATTTTGAGTGAAACACAATTAGTAATAAAAAGTGTTTGAAGTAAATTATCGAAAACTCTCATATATATTTTTTTAGAGAAGGTTGTTTTGAAAACTGCTGAGTTACGATACGTGCGGTTTTGAAAAATTGTGTTCCGAGAAAGACGCGTTTTGAAGTTGAAGGATGTGTGAGAGACATATTTTCTTATTGTGATAAATTTTTTGTTATATATTTCTTTCAAGTTCAAATATTCCCCCTCTTTGGCTTTCGTACCGAAGCGACTGCTTTGCCCCGTCTACTAAAGAAAGAGAGTTTGTTTGAGATAGAGATAGAGAGATAGAGAGATAGAGAGAGAGAGAGAGAGAGAGAGATCTTTCGCTTTACATGTTTCGAAATAACGGACACGTTAGCAAGAAAATGTACAATTAAATAACATTCCAAATTTTTAATGTCTTGTCAAAACATTTCAAGCTCTCAAATCGCCCTCGTCCGTGTATTCATCCAAGGGACGCCTCCATGAATCTACAAAACCATCTGTTAGATTGGACATGGATTGAAATGAACATAAATACCTTCTGAAGAGATCTCTTAGTGTGTTAGAGAAGTTAGATATCAATAGGTAAAACATTAGGCTCTAAGTTCCAGCAGCTGTCGTCTTGAGGAAGAAGGACAAAATTTCAAAGAAAAAATTCCATGCGAGTAATGCATTGTTTTTTTACATGTTCTAGAAAGTCCAAAGCATGTATTAAGCAAACAAGAAACACTTGAAAACATTATAGTCACTCTAAACCCACTACTAAATATCCTACACCCCATTGTCTAACACAATTCTGAGTTTTGCGATAGAACACAAAAATTATATCTTGTTTTTATATGAACTTACTCATATGGAAGTGTACATTAAAAATTAGACCACTTTGCAAGTAAAGACTAAGTTCCTGAATTCCTTCGTGCTTGATATATGATCAAAAATTTAGGGCACCAAGAGACACTTAAGCCCATTCTTATGTCTAACGGACTTGTAGCTTTTACGCGCTATAATTTTCTTTCTTTCAATTTTCCCTCTGCCGGCAATATTAAGTTCGTGTGGATATATGATAAGTTCTTGCACGCAAGTTGGTATTGAAAATGATCCAAGTCGGTTGAAGGACACGCCTACAGTACCACAGCGGCACAGCGAAATAATGTTCGAAAACCCCCTAAAGTAAATAAATTCTTCGCCGATTGCGTATTTGGAATGCATCTAAGCCTGTCCGTCTGCTCGACTGTCTAGCTATTCATCTGTCCAACTGTGTAGTGCTGAGGTACACATTGACCCGTTACCGAAAATGAAGATATTGCTTACAATTTGCAGTTAGAAGTCACCTAATCCCTTCAAGCACACGAATGTTACGTCCGCATGCTTTAAAAACGGGACGGCGCCTAGTCCTGACCCCCGAGTCCGGAGAGCTACGTTTAAAATTTCAAATAATTCAATTTGCTCGCATACAACAATTTTACAAACGGATTATATCCGCCTTCACTACCGGCTCAGCTGTGTGGCTATTAAATATGAAATGTGTTTAAGTGTTTTTTGATCCTTACGCCATAAAAGAAGAATAATTGATGCAGAATGCGAAATTTTCAATAATTGTTGAACATCGTTCCGGCTCCCCCTATTATGTGGGAATTAAAATTTTTGCCTGTCTAAGAGTGAAAATAAAAAGTTTGAAAATCTTAAATTGATAACTAAATTGACAGTTAGAAATAATCTCTAGATTGAAAAGCGAAAGTCGTACCTTCAACAGAAACTATCGAACAAATTAAACACCGGTTCAATAATTTCAGTAATATTTCTTCTTTCTTTATTTTGACTGGAAAAGATTACATTAGAAAACAGTAAGTGAAATGGAAAATTTAGCAGGGGGGGATTGTCATGACTCTTGATTTGTGTACTACGTTGTAATTATGCGCTCAAGTCACCAATCCTCTCAAATATTAGAATCCACAATATGGACGACAATGTTAATTAAAAATTAATGTTAAGCAAACCGCACACTTAAGGATGTCTCGCTTTCCTTAATAGCTTCATTTTGTACAGACTCTGGTCAGCTTTGTTTCGTTTAAGCATAGGCAGCGAAATTCTTGCACCTTGATTACTATATAATAAACCAGTCACTAGACCCTCAGCCTATACAAGATTATTCAATTAGATCTGACGCGGAAAGCGATTGAAAAGTGATCAGCTTTCCCGCCTACAAATTAAAAGTGGGCGGTTGTATATGAACTCGTTCATTGGATTGTACATATTTTTCTCTGTCATTTCGTAAAGTGTAGAGTGAGATCCCGGCTTCGATGTGCGCAACAAAGGGAATCTTTCGAGCTTAAATTCTTTGAGGCAAAAGAGTCTGAAGGAAGGACGTTTGCGTTGTTTACTATTTTCAATGGTGCGGGTCAAAGTACATCAGTGATGCAAATTTCATCAGAATATGTCAATAATTGCGGGTATAAAAATTGACTTTTTTTAAAAACTTATAGTGGTTCACCCCCTTCAACTATTAGAATGCATTGAAACTTTGAATGGGACGCAATCATAATTTTAAAATTTCATTTAATAAGTCTTCTAGCGCGGAATCCATTTCCGCGAAATAATTATGCAATATTCAATTCAATGCAAGCAGATTGAATTAATGAAAACTTCTATTATAATACGTTTCATTGAAGGGTATCATGTTAAGATAAGTTAACATAGTTTTGGGAGCATTTTAATTACTTTGAAGTCAAAATTTTGAAAAGAAATTATTGAGTACTTCGAAACTGTTAAGAACAAAAAAATAAATATGTATAAATATATAAAAACTAAAATAAAATAAATTAAAACAAACTAATATATTTTTGGTATTTTTTGGAATTTTGTTTATTACTTTTGTGTTACAAGAAAATTATATAAAAAAGAATGAAAAAAAATGTTTTTTTTTTTTTTTCATATAAAAAAATAAAATTCGTAAAAAGCAGTCTGTAGAAAATATTATTAAGCCATGTTAGAAAAATATTTATTACGCTTATTGCTATTTTTCTTAATCAATATTTAATTGCACAAGTTTGTCGGTAAACGGCATTTTCGGCTTTTTATTGTCGGCTTTTTTAAATAATTGTAAGGCCTAATAATATTTATAAAAAATTGTATTGATTTTTTTGTTTTTCTTTGTTTTCTTTTTCTTTTTCTTTTTCTTTTTCTGTTTTTTTTTTTTTTTTTTTTTTTTTTTTTTTTTTGGAGAGGGGTAATTTGTCTGTTAATATATAATTATTTTCTGATTGTTTCAATAAATTTTTTTTTCATATAAATTTTTAAAAATGAAAAAAGAAGAAAAATGAGTATTTTAATGAGAAATTGAAGTATATGTTTTTGTAATTACACAACATGGCAAATAATTTAAGCTACAAACTTGTTCTAAAAGTCTTAGCTTCCTTCTGTGGGTGTGTTCTTCTAATCTATCGACATATTCGCGTAATTCTTCAATTTCCTCTTTCACTTGTTGTACGGTGTCCAATTCATGCTTTATGGCCACCATGTCGCGTTTTACCTTTAATTACGTAATAATAAGAATATTATTAATTATTTTAGATAAGACGATGCAATTATTCTTTAACGACTTACTTCTGATACCTCACTTTGGCAGCTTTCAACGGATTTTGTTAATTCTTGTAATTGTGATCGTATTTCGCACAAGGCGACTGTCGTCTCCAAGTGTCGATCGCCTCTTTGAAGCTCATCTAATTTTGCTGATAAATTCATACTCATCACGCTAACTTGCTTTTGCAAACTGTTCGATAAGAAAGTATACGTTTTTGCAGAAATATTTAAAACAAAAAATTAAAACAAAAATTCTCTTTGCTTTAATGTTTTTTTTTTCAAAAAAAAAAAAAAAGAAGGAAAACGTTGATTTTTAACTATTTTAATTTTTTTCTATTTTGTGTTATAAAAGTTTCTCTTAAATAAAAGATTAGATCAAAGAAATGCAACTAAACATATGTATGTGTGTTATAAAATGTTATCGACATGCATTGTTAATGTTATGTAATACGAAACGGAAATGTATAGGAGCGATTATAAATTGTAAAATAAATAAATAAATAAATAAATAAATAAGTAAATAAAGTTAACGTGTTTAAGGTCCTGCAAGGCTAAATAATGTGTTTTACAGGTTACATTCCTTAATGTGTTTACTATCGTTGTGTTGTTATATTTATTGAAAGAGTAGAATTATGTAAGCCAGGGAGTATAAGATTGTTAGGTGGTGTATACGATATTCGTTAACAAGATAAAGCGAACATCCATTTAATTGTTATAAATTATACTCATCATCGCTTCCTGCATGTCGCGTATTATATGCATTCATTATATATATATATATATATATATATATGTATGATGAACACATGTGTGAATTTTTTAAAACAATGATTAGGAAAAAATGTCGTATGTTGCTTAAAAATGGTTTTTGATGGAGCAAAATACCGCGGTGATCAAACTGTGGCTTATATAAGTCACTCTTGAGACTCTGTACCGGGATTATTAACTGCAATTGACATCGATGATGGTGAACGCTCTGGTTGTCTGAACTCGCCAATTCCTCCAAAAAGCATAATAGAAGCTCACAAAAACACTGTAAAAGCGCAAAAACTGAAGTAGCGTAAGATAGCTGGCACCTTAATTGTTATCAGAAGGCACTGTATTTACTATTTTGCATGAAAACTTGCCCATGCGAAAGCTCTGTCGAAGAGTCAGAGCGCTGTTTGGAACTATTCAAGCGAAAACGAAAAACGATTTCTTGTAACATTGGATGAAACGTGGACTCCTCGCTAAGCGGAAAGGCGATTAAAAGCTCAACTATCAATTGGCAAGATTGTGACATCCATGATCTGTGACGTGCATTGCATTTTCTTCATCGACTATCTTGAAAATTGATCAACAAATAGAAACTAAGAAAAAGCCCTGTCTCACTAAGGCAACGCCCCGTGTCACAACACACCAAAAACTATACATAGTTAAATTGAATGGATTACGCTTCGAACGATCGAATCCATTGTAATCTCTATGTCTAGCCCTCAGCGATTAATTGTTTTCTGCTAAAAAAAAGAACAACATTTTCGTACTCTATTTATGCCAGAAACACGGAAAGCATACTCTTCTCAGTTTTTATTGCAGAGGAGAGTAAGCGTTTTAGGCGTGTCCTTTGAAAAATTTGATTCATTTTCAAAACGTTTACATATGAAAGACATATTAGGAACGGACAGATAGACGAACAGGTGGGCGGACATGCTTAAATTGACTCAGAATTTAATGTTGATCAAGAATGCATATACTTTCTGCGGTCTCCGAAATTTCCTTCTGGGCGTTGCAAACGTTTTGACAAAATGAATATACGCCTTATCCTTCGGTGATGAATGAAAAATTAGAACAGCGTTAGAATTAATGTATCATTCGTGAAGCAAAGTGTGTTAATAAAAAAAAGATCTTAGTTATATCGTTTTACAGTTAGTTATATAAAAAAGATCTTAGTTATAACAGGTATCCGACATTATATATAGTGTATAGTGTTAATTTTCAAACTTGTTACATATATTATGTTAAATTAAAGAAACATTTGAAAGCTATCTTAAGGCGCGAAATTAAGATTTCTACAAATTTTCAAGGTCATATTGAAAAGATAATTGAAAATGATCAATACTTTGATAAACGATCGGTTTCGCGGATATTCAAGCTTAACTTGAAAAGAGGAAAATTTTGAGATTTTTTTCTTTCTATATCCGCATTCGTGGTTCGAATCAAGGATAAACGAAACAAACCTATTAATCTTAATCGATACTTGAGATCGATAGTTCGATCAATTGCAAAAATTTATTCCGGCAAATCGGATGCGATTCGCGGCAACAACAACTAATTTATTTCTTATTATACGTATGCATTATTGAGATAATATTGAGTGTATAAGTAATTTCGGGTAAAAATTTCGACAAATATTATTCTCAATTATTCCCCTTCATGTGTAGGATAACAAATTGATTGGAAGTTTAAGAGCCAAAGGTATTAAAAAATGTTATCTTTAACGATTTTGATGATGATGGTGAAGACTTTGAATTTTGCATTTTCAAGCAAACACATATTTGCTTTGGTAAAAAATAATTTTATTGATAAAATCTTTAGGTTCTTGGACGCCTTCAAATGACTTTTTATGCATGGCTTTCTTTTCACTAAAATCCTAAAACTTCTGTTATAAGAGAGAGAGAGAGGCAAAAAGAAAAAAAGAAAGTAGAAAAAATATAGAAGTAGAGAAGAGTGATTGTAAGTCATTGAACGTGATGAAATGCATATATATTGGTGATCAAAATTTTATTTTTATTTTGTTTTTATTTTTATTTTTTTTTTTGCTACAGATTTATATGTAAATGCAATGCACTTCATAGCAATTCAAGATTAAAGACTAAAGGCCGAATTTTGACCATGATATAGTTTTTATTTATTTAATGTTTTTTATTCATTATTTTGAAACTATTTCATTACAATGATTGCTTCCGTTTATTACTATTATGGAGAATTGTGTGCAAATGGATTTGTTAAAAATCCATTATTAGAATTATTTTCTAAAACCCCAAGAAGAAGATAAAGGGAACGATGAAGAAGAATGCAAACGATGAAATGCAGAAAATGACCATAAGTTAGAAACTTGATGTTTGATTATTAACTTTTCAACTTCGAAAGTGTTGATTATGGGCCAACCAAAAAAAATATTCATTATTATAATGCTTCAGTCAGCAAGAAACCTAAAATAAAGTATACACATACAAACACACACATAAATATAAAGATATATTTAAATATATACAAAGTAGATATACATATATATATACAAAAAAAAAAAAAAAAAATACACATGGGAATGTGTGTGTGTTCATCTGTTCAAGCAATCATACATGTCTTCTTTCATTGTTTGCTGCAAAACGGGGTTAGAAAATATTCATGCTATCGCAGTAAGCGCTTATGAAAAGTTATATCAGTTATAGATCGTAGAGTTTTAATGAAAATAATGAATGGGAGATTTTGATTGAGCGCCAAAGCTTTAAACGACTGCTTTTATGGCATGTGCAAAAGTTGACTTAAGCACCTTCGACGATTATATTACAGGATTTTGGCGTAAATTACCCTAAGTGTAGTGCTTTCGAAATTTTCTTAAGTTTATCTACGCATGGTTTCCGCAATATTTTTCCTAGAATTTCCGTTGGCCGCAATCCAATCATTGACCCATTTTCGGACTTCTTCAGCATTTCGTAAACGTGTGCCAGCCAAGCCACGCTGCATCAGAAGACGCTATGTCTTGTGAGTAACCTGGATACGGTAGAACTTTTCATTGAAGCTGCAACAATGCATCCTTGACAACTTTTGCATGACTTTGAGTCTGTTATTCGCTATTGCTGATCTGTGTTTGCAACAACGCATCGTTTAATTTCTTCACTTGACTTCGGCAGCTCATAATATACTATTCCTTGTTGATCTCCCTATACGCACAGTACAAATTTATGCGCTGAATAATCCGCTTCGGTGTAGATCCATTTTTCATCGCCACGCGCAATACGTCACAGAAAATTCTACCTTTTCTTGTCTGGCAAGTTAAAACGGTTCGAACTGGTATTTTCAGTCAATTCATACGATAACCATTTTGCCCCTTATCGCATGCAAACGTCTACAAACAGTTAGTTCTTAAATTGCTAAGCGGTTCGAAAGTTGTTCGAGATGTTTGGTTGGGTTTCCGCCCAACAAATCTTATCATTGTCTTCGAACTTTTCTGACCCTCCAAGACGTTCTTTTTCATTCACATCCAACTCATCACTTTTAAAGCGACAAGATAGGGCACAATAAGCTTGTAAAAGTGTTTGTCGGACTTCGGCAGCAGATTTCTTCAAATCAAATGAATGTCGAAAATGCAATTGTGAGCGTTCCATGACTACGGTCTGTATACATCAAATAACTCAATAATGCTAAATGGAAAACTGTCGTTTTACGTAAGTAACGATTCGCATCATCGAAGTTACCTCTACAAAGAGATTAGGTTGAAATTGCCTGATATAAAACGTAATGTCGTAAGTCTGGCTGCCTGATGACAACATAGCCTTGAAGTCTGCTTCGGTATCATATAATTTTTTTCATGCGAAAAAGTTAAGTTTTTCGCTAAGCGTTTATGGATGATAACGAGTGAATGCGTGACGATATCCAAAGACCAAACAACCATTACGAAAGGTAGGAGAGCAATTAACAGCGACGATCGCCCCATTTGGTTAGGCCAACAGCAGTAGACGGTGTATTGTGGTTTATTCCAATTAAGAAGTGATACCAACAATAATTGATGGAATTGCGACAAAAAATGGGCATGATAAGCCAATAGTCATGATATATAGCAAAACTCGTTCAAGAAACGTTTGCGATTGTAATCTCGAATATCTCATGCTCCCCGTTGGCGTTAGCAGGCATTGCCTTCCGCCTTCAGAGTATCATTTGTTCCAAATAAATAAATAATCGCACATAATATATTTGGAGTTTTGAAGTTTGAGGCAGAAGTACACGCAAACAATATGATGAAGTTAATATATTTCGGTAGAACCGCAAAGGAAGACAACAGAAACATTGACTTTTAAACATTAAATTCTCTCGCAGATGGCCTCTACGGGCGCAGTAATTGCGAATAGTCTTGGAAAATATATAGATAAACGTATCTTTACTGCAAGGAGATATGGACACACGAATACTTGGAATTAGGAAAATAATTTCCGAATTCTCCTCTTGATACTTTTAACATTGTCAATGGTTCACGCTATACTGTGTTATAAATAATAGAAAATGATTAAAATATCTCTTCTATATATCGGTATAAATCTTCTATTTATCGATTCATATCTCGACTTTTTAATTTTTTTAGGAATTTCCTGCAGAGTAAATGAGCAATTGATCCTTAATAAAATAAGTAGATATATGAGGGCTTATCAATCCTCATCGTTTGTAAAATAAGACTTCTATGGGAAGGCGAATCAAAATGAAAGCTTCTTTCAACTTGAATAAAATACGTTAGATTCTTTATAGCAGCACGCCATACACATGCAACAGAAGTCACGAAGCAGCTCATAGTAATGTCGTATTATAGAGATTTAACAATAGTATACTTTTGGGATATATTATGAGAAATAAAAACAACAGCAGGAAAGTAGATTATGCTATGTGTATAGAGATATATATTAAGAGGACTTGTACAACTTTGTGCTGCATGCTTATCATCCAGTAAATAATCATAAATATTATTCTTCTTGTCTGTTTTGTCTTTGCCGTCTCGTTTACTTTCTTTCCTTTAAAGCACGCATGCAACGTAACATTCTTTCGGTAGGTTTGTGTACATAATACTAACATCTGAATATATATATATATATATATATACATAGATACGATGCTTGGTTTATCTTTAACATATGTATATTACGAAAATTTCTATTGTTTTTCTTATGCAACAACAACAATTGACATGGGATAGAGAATAAGGTGTCTGTCTTAATAATTTTTACATATTTTTTCTACATATGTATATATACAAATATGTATTATATATATATATATATATATATATATATATATATATGTATTTGTATATATACGTACGTATATACATGCATACTTATATGCATACACATACAATTGCACCTTGCAAGATGTGCGATGAGCTAGCTGTATACAATATTTTGTATTTGAAACAAACAAAGGATTTTCGTGTTTCTTAGTGTGTGACCGACCGTCTACGTTTATGTTTCCTCCTTGTACGTGTGGGTATAGGTTTTGAGTTGAACATGGTTATTCTTCTTACCGCTACTGTGTACAATTTCTACATATATATATATATATATATATATATATATCCATATATATATATATAAATTATATTCGTGTACACATACACACGTAGAAATATAAAGAAAAAGATTTGACTTTATTAATACACACAATCATAATGAAGTTGTATTAAGTATATTCAGCAGCTTACATGTGTATACGTTAACATATTTTTACAGAATTTTATTATACGGTTTTGTATTTATATGAAAATTTTAAACAAATAAATATATATTTGCATACATACCTATGTACATAAATATATGTAAATGATATATAAATTTTAAACATTCGTGTAAATACAAACCGTAAAATACCTTAGCAATGGTTATTTTATTTCGCTTTCGCTGCTCTACGCATTAAAAGTATAAGGTCATTTCATACTCAAATGAGTAAGTATTACTTAGATGAATACGAACGAAGCTGCTCATGACATCTAACTTCTTGCTTAACTATATTCAGATTTTAGAATTGGCGCTTTTGCACGTCATAAATTCTTAATAAAGTTAGAATGGGGAATGGGGAATGGGGAATGGCGTGTTCACGGCAGATGAGATTTGAATATATGTTCGTACGATTTGTAAAAAGAATGTAACCATTCGAGCGAATATTGTGCGAAAGGTGAAAGAACACTGCAAGGATCGAGCGGAAATTGCTCGAAAATCAAGATACGGCTGACAGTTTTCCGGCCAAACTATTAACAGGATACAATATATTAGAGGGCTATGAGAGCGATAATTGATCACAACTTGAAACTGTTGATTGATTGATCAATGATATGCTTACATTCTCTGTAATCATCGAATATTGTTCATAATTAATTTGAAGTTCAATCAGAGCGAGAAACATCGTAAGTATAATAAATGTGGGGAAAAAATTTCGCAAAATACCTTTTATCGTAATATTTGCTTATGGTAAATACTTTTCATACGATGCACATATATGTGTATTTGTAATTACTTTCATCAATTTTTCGAACATCAGAACCGAAAGGCATTAGCTCGATTTGTACTTTAAGAATTTCGACACGGACTCGTACGTTGATGAGATATGCTTTTGTTTCACATGATATTCTGAGTTAACTTAATATGTATTTAGTTACTCAAGTTTTTATTATTATTATTATTATTCTTATAGAAAGCCCAAACTTGTTATTTGAGCTTGTAAGCACACTAGTGCTAGTCGCAAAAGATTATAGGTAAGGAAGGACGTGAGCAGAAGGTAGCATTTCGATATGTTTGACTTGACACTGCTGCTGGTAGGTAAGCAGTGACCGTGCTCGCGGTACCGTGCCATCAAGCATGCACACGACATGCATACGGTCGTCTCGAGCGTCTGCTAATGTTAAGAAAGCTCAGCACTACTGTTAAAGGGATTGATTGATAAACACACGATATGCTTAATTTCTGTGGAACATTTTGTCTCTTTTTTTTTTCTAATATGATCAATAGCGGAGAGGGGCGATGCGGCAGCACGATGAGTGTCAGAATGAAGAGAGAAAAGAGAAAGAAATAGGAATGCGGCTCGCACTACACTTACGACCAAAGAAAATTTTACCGTACTTGAGATTTGAATCCGCGAACACTCGCTCGATAGTCGTGATTCTTACTTACTCGGCCACTCAAGCCCGATTACATAGGCGGAAGATAGTAAATCCAATCCAATTGGGTGATCGTATTTTGTTTTCGTTATGTGCAAGGCAAAGCTCAGCTTCAGCGTTCATTTTATAAAATTTCTTTCCTAAAATAGTTCACTTAACGTTCACATATGTGTCGCGTCTTACGATGGACGAAGTAACAAAGGATATGTTGTCATTTTCCTTTGATTTAATTCGTTCGTTTCATTCCAAGTGATTCCACTCCTTGAATTAGGCGATAAGTGGAAGCAAGACAATCCGTAGGCAAGGAGTTTGAAAGCGATTTCATGTTTTTCAGACATTTGTTGGGTTTTTATTAAAGTTTAGTCTTTTTTTTCTTTCTTGCAATTAATTTTTACGACAAAAGTTTCGATATTGGGTGATTTTACGGTATATTAATTTTTCCTATACGTATATACATATATGCATGTAGGATGCAGGCATTAAAGAGAAAAAATATTCTTTATAAAATTTTTAGTTTACTGGCAAATTGTAGTTAAATATTAAAGAAAGGAAGTTAAATGGAACAAGAAGGTGAACGAAAATTTAAAATGAAATTTTATTTTTATCTGTCGAGAAGGAATCAGTCAATTTTAGAAAAGTAATTTAAAATTTTATATTTATATTTATTATTATTAAAACGATGCGCTCGATTGGATTATTTAGTCATTTTTCGTTTACATTTCTCTTTTTCTTCTTCTTCTCTCTCTCTCGTTTAATCTTAATCGTATGGGTTATTATGAATGCGTAGAAGAGATGTAAAGCAAAACTTTTTACATACGAATGATAAAAACTATTCCAGAAGGAGAGACTTGAGATAGACTCAGGTTTTATTTCAATTCGGAATTATTTTGTTGAAGTTTGGCACAAGGACGAGCACTATTGACCACTTTTTCGACTACTTTCCATATAGTATCGCAAAAGCACAATAGTGGTTTAACTTGCCCTTCAAATTGAAAATGTGTGAATGCTAGATGATTGACTAAAAGAAAACTTTCCTAAAGTGAAGCCATTGCCCTGCATTGCAACAGTAAATCATTTAAGTGTAGCGAATATTAGTAGAAAAATAGTTGAAAAATAATTGAACCACGCATACACATGCAATAAGTTGCAGGCATATCGGAACGCAACGACAGTTTCGACTTTTCCTTGATTGAAAGACTGACGACCCGCTCAGATAATGCACTCATATGTCAACTTTTTGATGTCTCAGGGTTACATCCGTTAAGAAGAGATGTCACGAGATGTCCATCTGCAATGTTATGTTAGTTGCTGGAAGAAATCGTAATTATACTCCCTAAACGGGGGTTATGTTAGATTAGTCTGAAGATTTGCAATTGGTTGAAGTGCTTGAAATATTGCAATCATTATGAACTGCATACTGTGAGCGACCGTTTGGCCAAGGGAATACAACTCGCAACTCAGTGCGGTGCACCATGCTTTGTTGCAAATGCTTTCTTGCAGATAGCCGTGCACACTAACTAGTTGTGCTTATGTTCGCTAATTAATGCTTTAAAATTATAAATATATTGTTGTATACGTTTTATTCTTTAACTTTGCCCTTTGCCTCTCATTGATATTCTTCGCTGTAAGGTCATCGCTTAAAGCTTAGACTTAAGTCCGCTTCTATATATAACACTTTTTACTTTAAACCGAATTTTGCTTTGCTTTTAAGCGATGATCATCTCCATGGGGTCGTAAATGAAGCCTTGTACCTTAATGGTGTTGCTTAAATCGGTTGAATCTCTTGTGTGTATTGTGTGCTTTGCGTGAATCGATCGATAAAATCGATTAGTCCGTCTGTCTGTCGTCAATCATAACTATGAACTTGAAATCTTCTCTAAATCAAATATATTTGATGTTAATCTTAATCGCGTTAGACAAGAATTTTACTTATCTGACAAAATGCTTGTAGGCTTGAGAAGCTTTGGTTTTTCGTTCCTCATAAAATCATCGTACCAAGGACGTAAATCAGTTAAACTGCAGCAAGAGTTGTCTTATGCTAAATAAGAACCCAATATATACGCAAATAAAGTGGATAACGAGATGCAGCCAAATCGATGAAGAATATGATTTAAAATACATACGTAAGATACTGTCGAAGATCGATATGTCGTGAGTGAAAGGATGTTCGCTCTATTTTGTCAAAAAAAAAAAAAAAAAATCTTGTACACAAGTTAGTGATGGGCATTAAATGATTCGATCGATTGAGTTTTCTTATGCTTGGTTAGTTAGGCCAAGTAAACTAGCAAATGCCTATAATAGCTTAGCTTTAAGCTCTAGTATCTCTTCTTGTTTTTTTGATATATATATATATATATATATATATACGTGTATATATATTTTTTTTTTGAATAAGTATGTATAACTATATGACAGGGAAACAAATAAGTTAGGAGCAAAATTCGAAAAAAAAATTTTTTTGTTATGTAACTGAATTTTTTAATCCTATCTTTTTCCCCCGCTTAGGATTAATATCTAAACAGGTTTTTATCGATATTTAAATTTGTATAGAAATTTAATGATTTGAATGCATTAGTTGTGAACTACGCCGTTGTTTATCTTATTTTTATTCTTGTTCTTCTTTTTTTTGCTTTCTTACAAAATATGCAACACATTTTGTTTATATTAATTAATTTTGATTGAGAAAAAATCAAAATAATCGGACAACTTTTTCAATGTTTCTCTCTCTTCTCAGTTTAGATTTATTAATAATTATTATATAGTTACTGTTGTTGGTTTTTTTTTTGTTTTTTTTTTTGTTTTTTCTATTTGTTTCCTTTTTTGTTTTTTTGTCATCTAAGCTCAGGGGTTATACCTGAACGCAATTTATGGAAAATTTGTGCAATTTTTTTTTTTTTTTTTTTTACTTTGTTTTTTTAACAAAACCAATTGGCATTATATGACAATCACCAATATTAGCAAAACACATGAGGATTATTTTGCTTACATTACATACAAAATATGTAATTAAACGCATTAATTATATTATAATTTAGTTGAAAAAATTTTTACAGTTTTTAATAATTAAAATTTCGAGAAAATGAAAAAAAAAGCAAACATATGTTGCTTTGACGTTTTTATTCATATTAAGCTAATTTAGTTATGTTTGTGAATTCGGTTTTTTTTTTTTTTTTTGTTTTTTTTTGTTTTTCTTCTTTTTTCCGCTATTTAGATTTTGTAAACAATTAAATTTAAATTATATATCAGTTCAATGGTCGAAACGAAAAAAAAGGGGGGGAAAAAAAATGTTATAATGATTTTGCAAATAAATAAAACATATGAAGTAATGAACTTAATGAATAGGGTTTTAAATGAACATTACGGACAGTTTGTTTAAATAATTAAAATGAAAAGGCTTCAATCGACTTGTATCAAACCCATTAAAGTCCAGCCACACTTTATATCGTTTCATGGATATTCAAGTTGACTCCTCTGAAGGTATTTATTTTATATATATCTTCAAGGTCAGTTAAGTGCAGGCGGAAGTACTGAAGAAGAAGTTGTATATAGTAATAGTAGTTTCTCGTCAAAGAGAGAATGACTGCTTCATATAGAAGAAAATTTATTAAATAAAGTAAGAAATTCTTATGACGTGAGAAGAAAGCATCATTTCTGAAACGCTTACAGTTGGCCTCATAGGGAATTCATACTTCAGCTATACGAACTGTAATAATTAAAGATGCAAGTGAACACATCTACATCGAAACCGAAACTCAATCATATCCCAAAAATTGTACGTATATGTGTATAATGTCTTCACTTCATCTTGATCGGTTATAATTATTCGATCTATGTTGTGACGTAATACAAAGACTCTCATGGCGAATATTACTCTTTGTTATAATTCTGACGCATTATGACTTATTTATTTTGAAGGGAATCTTTCGATTTAATCTGATTCAATAGCATATAGGACAAGTATATGGAGGCAGGATGATTGACAGGCCGAAGAAATGAGCTTAACTACAACTAAATCTGTTATACGCTTAAGCGTATGATTTTTGTTCTAAACTTTTCTGAGAACGGGCTAATTGCTCGGAAGGCTTATTCGTTCTCTGACTGTATATATTGCATAATAAAAATGAAAATTGATAAAAAAAAAAAAAATGAAACGAAATTAAATGAATTGCAATGAAATTTTATGTTTGTTTAATTTTAACATCATTTTTTTGTTGCTGTTTTTATTGTTAGTTTACTTTGTTTTAATATCAATGAGATTACAATGATTTGGATGTTTTGTTAAATATAAACTCTTTGGTGAAAGGTCATCTTTATGCCAATTAGTTTGTTCTTTTTTAATTTTTGGAAAGGAGAAATTATTGACTTTTTGGGTTCTTGTTTTTAATATCTTAATATGACTTAAAAGTTAAAAAAAAAAAAAAAAAAAAAAACGAGTTTAAGAAGAAAAATGTTAAGAATGTATGCTTTGGAAGAGAATAGAAAATCATATATGTTATGTTGGAGATATGATGAAACAGATATGAATGTCATTGATGGCTATTAAAATGTTGTTTTCAGTTTTAGTATATATATACATATATATATATATACATTTGTGCGTAATGCATAATGCGTAAGTGCTTCAGCATTTACAGCATTCAACGAAAATGATTGCAAATTTTCTCCGAAGCATTATTTCTTTCTTTTTTTTTTGTTTTTCTTTGAAAAAACTATTGCATACTTTAATGCGTATAGTTTTTATAAATAAATTTTGTGTTGGCGACGAAAGTTTAACGATCCTGGTCTGCAGATTATAGCATTATAAAGAGGAAGAAGAAAACAAATTCGCAGTTCGGTTGATGTGTATGCAGCCGAAATCGCTTAGATGTTAGGATTTGCCTGATTGAGCACTCACTATAGCTACGATTAAATATGGTCTACCGTGCCGAGATCTGAATCCGCGAACACCGACTTGGCAGTCGCGGTCATCGTCTAATCCAGCTGTGCGACAATGATAAAGTGATTCGGTCTCTGATCAAAAATCTCGAATTGAAGTTGAAGGCTTCGCTATATACCAATGTTTACAAGACTACCAGTATTAGAATCAAGTAGAACTAATTATCTATATTTTGTATTCTCATCCATCTCTGAAGGGCTTAATTCTTTATTAATCTGTCATTGTGGTGGTATTTATAGGTCTTGAATTTTATTTTATTGACTTTCTATTTGACATCTACCGTGCAAATAACGATTGAATTTAACTTTTTTTTTTTTTTTTTTTTTTCATTTGATCTATACTTCTCTAGATTAGTGAGGCTTTAAAATGTATTTAGCCTTTAAAGTACAATAGGTGTACAATACTTTTTATATTGAATTGATTCGAATTTATATTTTTTTTTTGTCTGTAGCTGTAATAACTGCTCAGTCGATCTCTCGCCTATCTATTCCCTTCTCTGTCCCCTCTTCTTGCATTGCCTCACTGATTGGTCGTATTTAAAAAAAAAAAAAAAAAAAAAAATATGATAGACAAACATTGAGAAATATAATTAACGTGCATTAAAGTCTTGTGCCGGCTGCTTTTAGCAGAAAATTTGTTTGTTTATATTACTATACCACAACCTAACAAAAAAGTATATATGTACAACATCATATCATACCGGACGTTATGAAAAGAAAAAATATGCAGTCTCATTACGTTTTGTCTGCGGCATTGTGTGTTCGAATGTCAGACGATGCAAATATTTTTCAATTGATTTAGGTTAACATGTTTATTCCCGTTTGGAAAAAATTTTGATTTTCTAATTCAATTTAACTCTGTCATGTGTTTATTAAGATCTTATTCATCTTCATTAGTAGATTGCTTTTATTGGGATTAGTTTGTCTTCCCTTCAATTTTCTAAAGCGCAGCATTCAGCGTAGAAGCAGTTTCATTTTTCGTCTTCTTTCTCGTCGTCGCTACAAATCGCTAAATGAAAGCTTATGCAATGCAATCGCGTGTAAACGAATAAAAAAGTGTAAAAAGTATGTTTAAATCAACTATTTATTGTATAAAGTTTGCGAATATTTTTCCATTGCTCTATTGACTGTTTACTATT
>NW_023998415.1:33057306-33064806 GCF_014805625.2 Glossina fuscipes
TGAACGACCAAAGCAATTAATAGTAAAATAACCGATTCGAACCGATTATTAAATACACTAGAGCGCGGTATTGTTTTATTTATTTCGTATTTTGCTATAATTAAAACTTAACAATTGGTGACAGACGGACGGTCACTTCGATGTTAGCTTGGCTCTTTCTACTTCCTTAGCCCTAGACACGTTAGCATCTCGCATGTTTATGTTTGTTATGCAGGTTTGATTTGGACACCTTCTTCTGAGCCTTGTACATAATTAATTTGTCAATTTTGTTTTCTTCCTTTTGACGATCTTCAATAGTACCTACAGGGCGCTATAGGGCGCTATGGGGCTCTGTGTACTTTTTCTCTTTTGTTATTTAGACCACTAAGTGATTTGTGGTGGGTATTTAGCTTCTAGATTTTCTCGGCTACACTCCTAGGAAGTTCCAGACTTTATGGGCACTCACTCGGAGCATAGTCTTTTGGCAGCCATTTCCGCCTCCTTAAACGAAAATTCAGGTAGAATTTTGGGCCCATGCGCGTAACATAGATTGGCTTCTCCTACTACCCCTTCATTTGCAGGATTTCTATCTCATGGCTGAATTTTATTATTTAGGTCGTACGGGACCTAATCAAGTTTGACCAGAAACTATTTTTCTTTCCGGCCTTACGCGCCTGTGGAGTCTTCGAAGCAATCTTTTGTTTCGACATGACAACGGGATCGAACGGGAGTTTTGTGGTGCCTGTTGTTGGCCAAAATTACGGAGATAAAGCCCACTGGTTGTGAACTAGCTTTGCGACCGGATGTGTGCCAAAGAGAAAGGCACCGGTTTTAGATAGATCTCACTCTCACCAGACGGACCATCTGGCGCTCGGGGGCTAATTATTAATGGGATCATCAATGGCGCGTTCCTACTTCGTGTATATTTGGGTTAAGCCTTCACGGCAGGTACTCACGTAACAAATAGAATGTAGACACGTTTGATCTACATCGTTAACATAAACTCTTAATTAAGCAAAGTCCTTTACGTTAGATAAGATGATTTTCTACATTGCTTTTAATAACATTTGTAGGCTTTTAATGGTGTTTTTAATCCCAACTGTTAAAGGAGGGATAATGTTATTATTTTCCGAAAAATGATATATAGTACCTATTGACTTAAAAGAACTCGCGCAAACGTTCAAGCGCCCAGTTTAATTCATTATAAAGACCATTTTAATATTCAATTAATTGAAATGGATTAGACGAAGCGGATGCAAGAATAGATAAGAGCCCTGAATTCTACTAAAATTATTCGGATTCATATTGGTTTATATCGATCGTTTTCCCTAATTACATGGATCTAGTCTTAGCTCTTTCTCTCCTTATTGTTATGCCATAAATTAGAAGAAATTTAGCTGACTCTATGCGAGTCGTTATTTTGTCAGCTATTATTGCCTACTGTACGACAAATCAACTGGGTTGTTAACTCCTTTTTTGAATATTGTGCTCTACCGTCGTATGTCACAATAGATAGCTAGTCACAGTTATGTTATTATAGATAAGTAAGAAAAAGCAGCTGACGAACAGTATTTACGTTATTGACTGTCTCTGTTGGGCTGTGGCAATGCAATAGAGATAACTAAATGACGAAAAGATCTAAGATTTTGTTCAAAATTCAAACTAGAAGATTATTACGAACTTTTTGCGTTTCTGTTATCAACAACAGTAGTAACGCTGTTAGTTAGTAGCCATTTTACTGTTTGCTCTTTCATTCTCATTATTTGTGTGTTAATAGTTTTTTGATACGACGTTGTATTCTCTCAAACGTTTGCTAGGCAGACGTATATACAAATTCTGTGTTTGCTAGTGAATATGCGCTATAGTAATATATAAGTGTGTATATGCGAGAAAAACAAGATGTAGTAGGTTTTACTTTTCGAACAAAATGTCAAATCATCGTGCCATTTCGTTGTATCTGATACAAGTAAATCCTTCTTATACCCCACTCCACTTGTGTAGATTAAGTTTGTGTGGACCTACGCAACACTAAGGAAGACTTAAAATATGCCCATTTTCTATAGTATCACGCGATTCAGAATCATTTACGGAATCGATCTAAGCTTGTCTGTCCGTCTAAAATAATATATCCATGTATTTATGCGTTCAATCAACAGTGAGCAATTTTTAAGATATTTTGGCGAAATTTGGTATAGTGACATGTTATGACCCGAGGACAAAAAATTGAAATTTTCAAAATTTTTCGAAAAAAAGCGCTTAGTAATAATACTTTGACATTCGAATTTAATATGAAAATTTTGTTTCGGATGGGGAAATTTTTTTTTAACTCTCTCTTATATAATCGATTTTATGAAAATTGAATCTTTATAAGATAAAAAGCTTTAAAGACTGATTGTTAATATTTTATGATGAAAACTTGTTCATTACATTCATTTATGTGATATAAAAATTAAATGAACTACGCTTGAACTATATGGGTCTATTTCTGAGATCCCACCCCGTATAAGATTTTTCATGAATAGTAAACTTTTCAGAAAAAGTTTCAGCTTTTCATATTTTATGATAAAAATTGGTCCTTAGTAGCAGTTTAACAAAACAAATTAACTAAAGGGCATTTCGGTCATATAGGTTCGGTTAGAGGCACTTTCTAAAGACTTCCTGGCATAGTCGTATGCTTGAGTTCATTTATTAATGTCTGTTTGTCTTTTCGTCCTTTTCCTTATATATTGCCTTACCCCGCCTTAAAAATGCTTGCAACAATTAAAAGAAAGGAATATAAATGAATATGCAAACGTATTCTTGCCAATCCGATTATTCCAATTGACGGCAGGTGGAGTTTGAAATTCCTACAATCATTTTCAAGGTTATTTGAAGTTGCTTATAAAATATAAGTTTTTCCCTTGTCTCACTTGACGGCGACGGTGAGCATCGATGACACGTCGCACACCGATTATGAATTCATTTTTTCTTAACTTTTTCATCCGCTTCACGGGAACAAATTCACTGCTTTTTTGCTACAACATATACGTGATTCAAAAAGAAAATATTTATAATATTTGCGTATAAGTGTGTAAGACGGTAGAAATAAGAAAGCAACAAAAATTCTCTAGAGCTCTGATTGAGCTGTTTAGAAGAAAGCCGAAAAAACAAAAACAGAGTTATGGAGAGTGCTTCTAAATTGTTGTTCTGGCAGAGATGTATGACAGCAAATGAATACGAATATGATATTTAATCAAATGCTTTTGAAAATGGAATAGAAAAAAAAAAAAAAAAAAAAAAAAAAAAAAAAAAAAATTTTAAAAAAGTATTTAAAGAAAATTTAAAATTATTGTTTTTTTTTTTTTTTTTTCTTATATTTTTTTCCATGATAAATGTTTTTGATATATACCTGGGAGGCATTGTTTCCATCATCATGATGCTTTGCTATAATTAATTAGTTTTGTTTATGGTATGCTGTACGAGTAGATGAATTGATTAACTATGATGATGTTATTGTAATAAAATTGTTTCGTTTAATTTTCTAATTTTTTTTTTTTTTTCGTTTTTATTTCTTTTTTAAATTTTCGCCTTTAAATTTATTTTATTTAGTTATGAGTTTGGGCGTTTTCGGTTTTTTCTTTTAGGGTTTTTTTCTTTTGAATTTTGCAATATTGGTGAATGTCGTTTAGTGCCAGTTGTAGCGACAATTCAATATTTAATTTTTTCTTTTATGTTTGTTTATGTGATTTTTATTTTTTTCTTTTTAATTAATTAGTTGACTGTTACTTTTTTGCTTGCATTTGTCGTTCATAGTTGAATTATTTATATCCATGCTTTTCTATCAGGGCACTGTTAGACGTTTATTTTCTTCAGATTAACATAATCAGCATAATTAATGCAAATCTATGTTGTTATCAGTGTTCTTTGAAATTTTTTTTATATTTGTTTTTTTTTTTTTTTTTTTTTTGTTTTTTTTTGTAAACATCAATATTAAGAGGTTGGGGTGGACGCGCGGTTAGGGAAAAAGAATTAGAAGATAACATATTTAAATTATTTATGATAATTGGTTTTTTAATTGTGTGTTAAATTAAAAAATAATTTTATATATTAAAAACAGAAGAAAGAAAAAGTGCTGCTCTATCCTATAGCTACAGCTATATGGAATACGTTTAGATAGTTAAGGCAGGTATTAGAGTGTTAAAGTATTAAAACTGTTTGATAAGGGAATGTAATGATATGTGTAATATATTAATATTTATTATTGGCTTAAATCTTATATATTGTAGATTTTGTTAAAATTTCCAATCTCACTTAAGTGATATTTCAACAGTTATTAAGGGAGGAAATCACTGTACATTTTTCAGGAAAACACATTTTTTTTTTTTTTTTTTTTTTTCATTTACTGATTTAATAGAAGGCTTCGAAGCTTCTGGAAAGGGTGGAAAAATATTGCACCAACCAAAAAGAAAATTCGGGCTTTTTCTCCAAACACTTCAAAAAGATCACCTATGACAGACAAATGAGTCCTTACAGCAGAAGATACAGCAGCAGACTTTAATTTCTAATTTCTCCAATACATTAACAAATGACTTGAGAACGTCTTTAGTGTTATTTAAGGAACCTTACAGTCCATGTGTGTAGCATCATTGAGACGACCATTGAATGGATATGACAACGAAGGCAACAAACTGGAAGTTTAAGATAAGGATTTCAATATCGATTTTGAATTCGACTAATGAACCACAAATTTGCTTGCCATCTCCTAAAGGAAAGGGAATAAAAAATAATTCTTAAACTTGCAAAGACACCTTCCAGTTTCCAGACAGTTGTCCGGGCGGGCACTTGCAGTTTAATTGCAAAACATAATAAAACATTGCTTGCAATACAACCGACATCTACAACACATATCAACATTTTCAAGACGACTTCTTTCGAATTACGATTTTTCAAAACGATTTACTGTATAAGGTCAACAAATTTGAGTTTTTTTTTTTTTTTGTTCAGTATCTTTCAAGTAATATTATATTGTAACAAAATATTTAAGCAAGTTACGATATTAATCTAAACAATATTTAGTAAGAAAGTACCAAAGGCGTTCCTTTCCGATCAATAAAATTGAAAATTTTCACTCAAAACTCGTGTAAAAATCAATATTTTTCAAAATCTTCTGCTATATGTATGTAGATTGAAATATATTGTACAAATATGCACTAATTACGAGATCAGCAGCAAATGCGAATGGCTTCGATTTTACCATTTCTTCGTCAGGTCCTCGAAACCCCTTTGAATATTATTATTTTCTTAAGTGTCCTTCACTTCTAAACAAAACTTATTTTCTTCCTTTCTGGGATTGTTGCAGTGCTTTCCACCCTTAAATGATGCTTCCGGTCCCACTTATTATATATATTAAGATGGGAAACACTTTTGGGAGTCATCTGCCAATAAAATGTAATTGGGTTGGCATAGTAAAGGTCATGGACTATCAAGCTACGAAGTAAACGCGACATATTGCGACATATCTTGCTCATAGTTATTTCTTACACGTTGATAGTACACGAACAGTAAGATTCGAGGCGAAATTTTCAAAAAAATGCAATCACCGAGATGCGTAGCGTGTGAGAAAGTTAAGCCGCATTTTGCAAATGAAAGAAAATGAAGCTTTTTAGTTGCATTGGCGGTTTTTCTGGCATATAAACGCAGAACTGATTGATGCCAAATTTCATGGGCGAATACGTTACATCGCGCGAATACAATACATATGCAGATCAAATCAAAGTACAATTGATATTTGATGCATCATAGGGATTAGTCAAATGTTTTAAGACAATTTGCTTTCGAGATTTAGTGGATTTTCGTTATAGTTTTACTCATAAATGAAATATGTGGCAAATACGTAAAAGCTCGCTACTATGGCTTCAGCCGTGTAGATCGACGGGTGAGGGAATGCAAATTTTTTCCACGCAGAACTATGCATATCTGATATATTCTTGACAAACTTTTTATTTCTTTATAAGCGATAAAGGCTAAGATAAGAAATCGGCAAAGGTACAGATTTACGTTGACAAATTGCTTAGCGTACGTAAGACGAATATTGAACGCGCATATATACGGCAATAATGAGAGAGAGTGTTTATTATACGGAGTGACGATAAGATTTATATATAATCGACAAAAGATTTCTTTTGTGGAAATAAAAAAAAGTTTATTACGTAAGCGTTACAGCTAACTTAATAATGAAGAATGAAATTAATCATTTATTCGCGTAGAGGCTAATTTGAATTAACATTTAAGGAAATAACAATCATAATAATAAATGATTTTCTCCGAAAAATCAAAAAAAAAAAAAAAAAAAACACTTTTGTATGAAACCGACTTAAGCCAATAAGTTAATGTGAAATATTGAGAATGAAAAACAAAAAAAAAAAAAACACAACAAATAAATAGATAATATTATGACTAATTTAATAATTTGCGAAAATTTCATAATGCAGTGCATTACTATAGGTTTGGGGATGTGATTGTGTGTGGGGGTTTAACGATGCCAATAAAAATACATCAAAATTATTATCGTATTATATGAATATACATTTTCTGACATTTATATATTTTTATCAATTAAGGTTTTTTATTTTTGGTCTTTTTGTTTTTTGTTGTTCTCTTGGACATGTCTGATTTGAATGTTTTTTTTTTTTTTTTTTTTGTTTTTTTTTCGTATATGTGTATTTTGTAAAGTGTGTGTTTATACTCAAGAAAGATACATACTCAAGAAGCATTTGTCGTAGGGTTGCTTCATCCTCGCCATGACATCTTAGTCTAGATTCATAGTTAGCGTTACGTTCACGTTCGTTATCTGAAGACGAATGTCGAGAACGTCTTGGTACATAACTGAATGAATGACGATTTAAACGAACACCACCACCACCGCTTGTACTGATAGTGCTGTTGTGCTGTAAACCGCCAATACCACTGCAGGTATTACAAATGTCTACAAATTAAAAGAGAAGATGATTTTTTTTTTTTTGTTTTTTTTTTTTTTTCTATAAATATTTTAATTTTACAACAAATAAAGCATATGCAAGATGGTTAAACGGAAAGGCTTACTATTTTTTTTTTTTTTTTTTTTTTGGGCCATGCTTTTTAATAGATGAATATCATTACGATTTATACGCGATTTCATTATGTAAAAGTGTTTGTTTGTTTTTTTGTTTTGTTTTTTTTTAAATCAATTATGAATTACTAGTGTGGATCTTCGTTGGCACAAGACTAGTCCTGAACGCACTAAGAGGATAACTGAAGTATAGCTAAAGTAATTGAGAATATAATTTTAATCTCGGCATTGTTCAGCTGCTCTTGCGAACTTGCACTTAACACTTAAAAGGACATGTATTTACACCCGTCTACGATTTTATTACATCTATACATAATACACATAGATATATATATATATATTATATATATGTATTTAGGGGGTATGACCAACCATCATTGGAATGTTCCCTATATACGAGAAACTAAAGAGAGTATCGCGGCTTTACGTTATCA
>NW_023998415.1:33069806-33076330 GCF_014805625.2 Glossina fuscipes
CGGTACAAATGGTATAGAGATTATTGCTGCTCAACGCTTTAGAATAGCAGCAGAAAAAGAGTGAAGCCAAACTTAGAGAGAAGCCAAATATAGACATTAGGTATGTCGCTGAAAAGTGTCCGTCCCATGAAATAAAAACGATTACTCCTCCGATTGGACTCTTGTTAAGGTAACAGAGTAGAGACTGGTAAAATAATCCCTCGTCTTCTCTTTCTCACTCTTTATGTGCGCTTGTCATTGGCAGTAAAAAACTTTTCAATGCTTGCACCATTATGTAGATATTCCGTCGAACCGATATATGCGAACATACGCCAGTGAATTTGAAAGAATTTGTTTACCTTTCTGAAATCTCTCATATGCTTAACTTTTTTTTTTTTTTTTATCCGCCTGAGCGACCGAGTAGACTAAAGTCTCAACCAGCAACTGAATGGTAGTGGGTTCAAATCTCAAATGCGCTACAGTTTTTAATAAAGCCGAAAGCCTCAGATGCTAGTGCTTTAATACTTTAGTCTTAGAATTTATTCTGTGGCTAAATTTATAATGATAATTATAATAATAACTTTTCTTATTCCATTTATTCCATAATCTAAGTACAGGTGTCCCTCATATAACATGCCTCGTATCGCGCTATATCAAAACTTTTTTCCTTTATTTATTTAAATTTAGATATAATACAAGTCAAGGCAGTATCCACCTATAGCTATAACGAAACCAAGTCTTTACGTGTCAAAGTTGATGATAGCTGAATGCAACAAGGAGCATATTCAAAAATTAATTTTGATCAAAAATTACAGCCAATCTGTATTGCCTGCAGTTTTTGTTGACGCTCCTCTTCAGTAGTGATTTCTCCAACACGAAGGCAATTGAAAAACACCCAGCGGCACATATGATTTCGATTTTTTGAAATTGCCTTATATCAAACACTTGTTGCCATAATCGATAATTTTGTACAGTCTCGTATCGGAAATGGCTTTTTCAAAGACCATGCCATACGATGGATGCCTGCATATTATATGTACTATAGTCTGTTCATGGAAAGTAAATGATAAAAGGAGCAAAATAAAACAAAAAAAAAATAAAAAAATAAAACTAAATAAATAAATAAAGATTGATTTGTTTGAATATTCGTTCGTTACAAAGTAAGGTTCACGCAACGTAGCCAATTTCAGAATGACATGAATGAGAAAGGAAAAATCGATTTCATTTTAATTTAAATTCATTAATAAAGATAATGTGTGATTGATTCATTTATAATAATTTGAAGTCTACACAAACAAAATGCCGATTGTCGATTTTGACATTTGTACTTTAAATGGCATAGACATGTACCATGATGCCACCCAGCGGAAGCGGACAAAAGTAAAACGACATTGCTTGAAATAAATGAAAAAAAAAAAAATTTGCAATATTGCTCCCAATGGCTTAGCTTAGATTACAATTTATTACCGCAAACCTAATTGAACTAATCAACGCTATTTTAAAAGGGCAGGAAATAGTTACTATGAATATTAGGCTTCGCAGTGTCCGGGGCAACTGCTGTCGTCCACTAATCATTTATATACTTGTAAGATAATTCCAAGGTATTACGTAGCTTTCTTGGCCTACCTACTGCCCCTGCAGGGATTATATATGTTCACACCTTATCGCCATATGTTGGATGCGTCTTTAGATGCTTCGCATATCTTGCATAGATGAAATGTTAAGAGCTATTACGAAACTTAGACTTCAATATTTCCTCCAGTAAAAGCATTCAAGTTGGTCATAGCTGTTCATTAGAAACCAGTGTTGGATTAATTTCCTTAATAAAATAACAAAAATCATATCTTATTTCCATGCAGAAGCTTAATTCTCATGGGATCACCTATCTGATATGGGATTCAATAAGTCAAACTGCGCCCTTCAAATTTGCTCCACCTAAATTTTACGTCCAACAACTCTTAAAGACCGATTTTCATTAGAAAATTAAAAAAGAAGAAGGAATCGTTTTGCGCTATAAAAGTTTTATTTTTTTAATAAGCGCGCTTGTATAGGTTTCCCTTCAAAGGTTAGTCCTCCTAGGTTTGGTACAATTCATTTTCAAGTGCTAAAAATCAGAGATTTCTGCTAAATTTTTTAATGAAAACCGTTTCGAAAGGAGGGATCTACATGAAACGAATTGAGAGCGGGCAAGTTCCGTGGCAAATATTGCCTGTAAAATGTAAAAATTTATATAGTTTTGCCAAGCAAAAAATTTTTGGTAAGGATTCTTACATGGGAATGTATTTAAAGAACTACCTTTCTAGTATTACTTGGCAATTTTTTTTCTCGACAAATATCGTATAATAAGGCATTATATAGAGAATGTCAGATGCGATTGGTCTTCAAAACGATTCCAATATGGGGCAATGTCCGTCAATCTATCCGATCTCGTTAAAATATTTAACAAATAATTATTTTCCGACTGAACCCAACAATATAGGCAGACAGACAGGGAATCTTAACTTGAATCAAAAAAAAAAAAAAAAACGATTCTGAATCTATCGGTATTCAATTACTGTTATCAAAATTTATTTAGTTTAATGCAATAAATTCTTAGACTAAAAGCAAACAAAAAATTGACCACTACCTACGTCTTTGTATATGTTTTCTATTTTCTTACATCTCTCTGGTTGGTACATATATGCGTAGACACATACATAGGTCCGCACCAATTCGGTACACACTCTGAGATGTAGGGTGTAAAGATGTTAGCCTGAAGTCAAAACCACCTTTTCATTTAATACATTCTATTAAGAGAAGTTGTTTAGTAGTAGAAGAAGAAGAAGAAGTACAGTAAAAACGGATTTGATTGAATACTCCTTTGTTGGAAGACAAGCTTTGATAGTGAAATGTGTTTTTCTTACCAAACAAATTATCTGAAATGATTATATTTTATTCTTCTTCTTTTTTATACATGAGTTCACAAAACAAGTAATCTACAAGTAATTATTCGTATGAAAACTTTCCGCTTAAAAGATTGGAATATCCATTCAATAGCTTTGTCATTTCTTATTAATGCTATTATTGCAAAGAGAATAAATAATATAAGTGTACACACTTTTCTCTGATAATAACAATGCAAACGATCTTTTCACATAAATTATCTCTCTCTCTCTCTCTCTCTCTCTCTCTCTCTCTCTCACACACACACACACACACACACACACACACACACACACAATTCTAAAGCTTGTACTTTACGATGATTAATTACGCTGTACTAAGATTAAGAGATAAATGTTTTTTTTTTTCCCCCTCTAAGAATGCAATTGAAATTGTTTGCATTTTTTTAAGGTTAGTTTACACCTTAGTCACGTGTTAAGGTGAGGAATTCTTGAAAAAAGATGATGAAAAAATGTTAATAAAATCTCTTCTGAGCGGTTTAACTAAATTTATTTGTCTAATTCTATGTGTATTTGGGTGTGTGTGTGTGTGTGTGTGTTTATGTGAAAAATAAAATATTAAATGTAGTTAAAAAAGAAAGATAGCGAAGTAAATCAATCAAAATTAATTGATCAGAATAACGAGGCAAAAAGCAAACAGTTATGTTAAAGACTTCATCAAATGCTTGTAAAACTATGGAAGCCAAGAATTTTGTATATTAAAGGTTAAAACTATATGTGTAAATAGATTAAAACAAATAAAAATTTTATAATGGGTTACGGCTTAAAGCCGTTATCACAGCTATTCATATAATGACTTTTTAAAATAAGGCGTTATATGGAAAGTTATCAAACAGGTCATCCGATCCAAACCATTGTCAATGTAACGTTAATGAAAATATTTCCAAAAAACACGATAGCCAGACGAATAGACAAACTTGAATTCATTCATAGGCGATTCTAATATTAATATACCCTTGTGTCACGTGTGCTCACGAGGGTACAAAAAGTATCAAAGACAACAAAGTGAAAAAGGTAAAGACTACACCAAAAAATAACGTAGCAAAGTGATACAAGTTCGAGAACAATGTTCATAGTCGTACATTTGCAAGATGTATAAAAAATAAAATTTTAGTACTCTAACGATTATTGAAATATGGAGCAATATTAACCGTGACGCCCGTCTACCAATATTCCAAAGCATTCTCTACTTTAAAAATGGGGCCTTTTTCGTTCTCAGACGAAAGTAGTTTGCTCACGTGATATGTAATAAATGAATGCCGACAGCCATCTTGGGTAGCATTTTTGAATCATGAGGCAATTATTAAATAATGTGTTATACATATGTTATTAAAAAGACCTGGCCAAACACTTCAAATTTATCAAGCAATCTTCATTTTAAAGTTAAGGGAATTTTACATACATGTATACATATACGTAAACAGATATTTATTTAATGTAATTTAAATATTTTCGACAATACTCAAGGATATTTTATTTAGTCATTATGTGTTGCTCAAGCAACTCATTATTGTAAATATCACAGGCCGTATATTATAATTTAAATGAGGTTTATCAGAACGTAGCGAAATAAGTATGATTATGCTCATATGTGTATCCTCTGATGATGTGTCGAAATCGTGCTCAAGATATTCTACACATTAGAATGCTTACTTTTAGGTGTTCCGCGCGTTCGACAAACTTACTTTGTTCAATCTTAATATAATTTTTTTTTTTTGCTTTTTTAAAAGTCCTTACTCAAGGGTAATTGTAGAGGACCTGTTTCCTTTTGCTTCTAACGTTTAGATAAGCTGTGTGATTGTGTAACTATCTCTCCGTATGTCTTCTTTATGGAAACTGGCTTCATTTAGTCGTACTGTCGATTGAAGCCATGTTTTTGAAAGGCTCTCGGTTGATATAAGAGATCGGAGATTCAGACAGGATCTGAAACTACCTGTAAATGGGACGATGATCACAAAGAAGGCTTATATAGCTTAGAAATTTTAATTGTCGAGTCGTAGCAAATATTAATATAAATTTATAATCAATTTTCTATTGTAATATTAACGACATTTCAAAATTCAATGCAATAAAAGGGGAAGAAGCTGCTTATTAACTCGACCACGGTCCACAACAGAGCAAGAAGTCGTACCTTACGATCTATAGAAAAGCATTTTAAAAGCGTATTTTTATTAATTTTGTTTTTTATTTTTTAGAAAAATTATTTTAAACAAGTTAAAAAACTATATTGGGCTATGGCCCATCACATACACTTTGCTCTACAGAAGTTATGCATATACAAACTTTTTAAATTAAGGCGTTACATGGGAAGTGGCCGGAAAAATGGTCCGATCGAAAGATGGAATCGACATGTCGGTTACTAAATTTCATGGAAATATAACAAAAATTTCGACCTGTAGTTGGAATATAAATAAAGACGACGGACAGACGGACAAACCATTTTAAATTGATTTAGAAAATGGTTCGTAAGCGATCGGTTAAATAAAAATTGAATCTATCTCAACCCTTTCTCGGTGTTGCATATACATCCGCACACATTTAACGTATTCTTGTACCACAAATGCTGTAAGTTATAAAAAACAAAAATATTTTTCGAATATGTGCCTATTCAACTCGAGTAAAGAAATTCTTGTAACAAATAATAGAAATATATATTTATCAAATGTATGAACTCAATAGAAAATGAAGAGAAATTATTTGAAAAGAGTGATGAAAAAGATGTAAAAGGGAAGGGCGAAAAGAAAATCAAAAGCATTTGTGTAAAACATAAAAACCAAGTGTAAGCCGTTCTAGAGCACTTAAATATATAAGAGGATTTTAATCAATTGAAAGACTAAATAAATGCATTCAGTAAGATATGCTTATAAATTATTAAATTAAATCTAATAAATAAACTCAATCTCACTGACTTATATTCACATGATATATATATACATATATACATATGTATACATGTATATATATATATATATATTCTAAAATAAATAATTGCTGATATGTACAAGTTTATAATTGTCAGAGAGTTTATGCAATTATGAAATATATTGCATTTCGAAATTATTTATGTCGATTTTATTATTAACGCCAAGCTTTCCCTTCATATAAAAAATATATATATATTTTTTTTAAAACTCGTACAGGCAAGTCGGATGAAGTGTTTAAGTTGTCCTAGGCTTTGACTTAAACTCAAACATAATTTTAACAAATATTTGTGTTGGACGGCGTCAGCAGCCATGGCATCATCATTAACCTCATCAACATTGGCATATATGTATGTACCATTGTGTTTGCATATAATATGAAAATTTTCTTTGAAAATAGGAAAAGAAATATAAAAAACAGAAAATAAATAAATAAATAAAAGAAAAAGAAAAATGGTGAGCGGGAAAGGAAGGGCGAGAAAAAAGAAGAAAAACGATATACCACTAAACACAGATCAAGTTCTTCCTACAATTGAAGCACTTGCCTTGCATTGATACCCACATAAACATAAAGTCACACACACCCATAGCCAGACATAAGCATATGGTAAACATGCAATGCGGAAGCAATGCTATACCAAAAAAAAAAAAAAAAAAAAAAAAAAAAAAAAAAAAAAAAAAA
>NW_023998415.1:33076430-33078321 GCF_014805625.2 Glossina fuscipes
TATATATATATGTATATATGTATACACTCATATTGTTACATTACTATACATTTACAAAAACAAATTGTACTCTTTGCTATTACATAGAGCGACAAACTTGGAATATTTCGTTGACGCAACGTAAAGGTTAAAGACCGTGACGCTTGATTTGGTTGTTTAAATATATAAAGTTCATATAAAGCTTATTTATACGTACGTGCAAGAATCTCTTATAGAGGCAAACGCGTATAAGTAAATATATGTATATACATAAATATACATAAAAGTATATGTGTGTTTGTAATATAGTAATTACACAAAGTTTCATTCATACATACAACTTGTTTCTGTGAATGACGCTGATAAATAACAAAAATGGTATATAATCATAAGATTACTTATAATGTGTTAAAGACCTCATAGTTAGTCAGTTTAGACAGCCATTTTCCTAAGATGGCAGGCAATTCATTTACTTGTTAACACTAACAAACCCTTTTACCAAATACACATACACACACACATACACACACATACACATATATGCACATATATATATATATATATATATATACACTACCATGGTCTATGAATATTTATTTCATTTTATTCAAACATGATATTATAACATACACACAGATGTATTCATGGTGTTGTAGATTTTTTTTTTTTTCATTTACAGACATAGCGGCAAGTGTAGGATATATTGAATTTGTCATTTCGTGTGCATAACAACGATATTTAATTCAGACTATATTCTTTGTGGTTATATGACATTCAAAAAAAAAAAAAAAAGAAGAAGAAGTAAATAATTGTCTGTCTGTCTATTTACATATATGTTGAAGGCACGCGAAAGTATAAGTAATAAAGATATATTTATTAACAACAAAATACTTATAATCAATCATTTCGATTATCAGGAAAAATTCGCAAAATCCGATCCGTCGTACAATATACGCCATGAAAATTAAAAAAGAAAACAAATATATATTAAAGAAAACGTATAAAAATTGCGTTAGTTGTCGTTAATGAGCTGCTTGAGGTCGGAGGGATGTATCTCTTTTCAAATGCCTAAGTTAAAATTACTCCGCCTAACGTTCAGGTAGTTATGGATCAGCTCTCTGATTAACAGTAAAAAGTTGTGGCAAAGTTGTTGGTCTATTTGAGACGTTCATCATAAAAAGGGAAAATTTTAACAAAACCATTAAGAAGAAGAGAATGATTTTTACATCGTAGACTCGATTGTCTAATCGAAACTTATTATAGGTATTACTCAGATCATTTGCTCAGGTATATAATTTCCCATTTATCAATTTTCAAATGTATGTCAAAACGTCAAAATATGACATAATTTAGTTCTAAGAAGATTACGCCTATTTTTAAACTTGATGTGCTTGTACGTTCATCGCTTGATATGCTGATATTTCTGACAAACACACACACACACATATATATATATATATATATATATGCACTTTAAGAGTTATGAAGAAAAATTGATTGGGATGATGGACGAGTGTTGTCGAATTCTTGTGCGTAATGAGACCTTGAATGCGAAATGATTTATAAATGTTATACATAAGTAATGTGTGTAAGGATATTTTTTTTTAGTATTGTCCTGTGTATCCTAAACTATCGTAGATATTTCTCTAAACAAGACTAACACATTAAACATAATTTGAGCCGTCGTTTTAAATGCAATAATTTTAATGTTTACGTAATTGGTTACAGTTATCTTATGTCTAAATTTATTGCGATTCTAATTCAGAACAAAAAATTCGTATATCAACCAAGTCAATAACATATATAAAAATAATATCTCTTCGAGGTGCGTCGAGAAATTCGCTCTAAGCTAAAGTTAATACTTCACTTTGTTTTTTTTTTAAAGCATTTCACAAAAAAAAAAAAAAAAAAA
>NW_023998415.1:33078721-33088514 GCF_014805625.2 Glossina fuscipes
ATAAAATTAAGTAGGCGCAGCCAATTCTTCCCACTTTTGTACATGTACTACAGCATCGCCCATAGAATATACTTTTAAATTTTTATAGATTTATCTGATATAGTTTATGAGTAATGAGCAAAAAACCAATTTTATAGTACTTTTGAAAAACACAAGATCTCTCAGTTTACGTAGTGCTGTGGGCGTGTCATTTCACCACTTTGGCCCATTTTCAATGCCAACCTGAGAAGCCTGAGTAAGAACTTTCAATGGTTCTGCTAAATTTGAAGTCGATAACTTAATTTTTACGGTCAAGAGAATGTTTTCAATAACCGAACAGACGGACATACTTAAATCACTTAAGAATGCGAAACTGATCAAGAAAATATATATATACTTTGTGGGGTCTTTGAAGCATCTTTCTGCCGGTTGCAAACATTTTGACAAAAAGAATATACCCCTTATTCTCAGGTGATGGATATAAAAAAAAGGAAGAAGAATGTTATTCATACGCTTGGTGGGCCTATAGAAATTTATAAATTGCAAATTCTTTATAGTTTATTCGTACATAAATGCATATGTGAGAGAATACACGCCATTCATTTAAACTAACTATATAAAATATATATATATATATATATATGTATATATATATATATATATATATATATATATATATATATATATGTATGTATGTATATATGTATATAAGAAAGGAATTGTAAAAAATGAACGATTTCTGTATATGTATATATATATATACATATATTACATATATATATTGCGGGGCTATGATGATTTATAGCTTTTAACTTTTTAACTATAGTGATTTCCTTCATGTTTATATGAGATTTCCTACTGCCGCCACCATCAGGGTGGCTTTGCTTTGTTCTTATATCGTAAAAGCCATACAAAATAAAACATGTACGTGCTGATATGTACATGTGTAGACTTGTAAAGTGAACAAAATAAATGGTCAAGGATTTTTTTTTTTTTTTTTTTTTCGTCTAAAATTTACAGTTTGGCCCTTTTTATACCGTTTTTCTTTTTCCTCGTTTTGTTTTTTTTTTTTTCTCTTTTTTTTCGTTTAATTTAAAAAACGATTCTTTTCATGCGTTTCATCACAACATTCAACGCAATTTTGCTAACTGTGCAAAAGGCCATTAGCGTTAGTCGTTTAGTTATTGGTATGTATATATATATATAGATATATATAGATACAAGTGCGTCTGTTATTTGGACGGCGGAGCCACGCTACCAGGCATAAACCGTTTTAATATTTTATAGGCTTTTCTTCTTTTTTTTTTTTCTTGTCTTCACTTTCTGCCTTTTCTTTTCAAAATGTTTTTCATTGAACGTAGGCGTAGACTGTAAGCAATTAAATGAAGAACATTTTCGGGGCGTTTAACGTGCTACCAAAGAAATGAAAATCAAAATACATATATATATATATATATATGTATATATATATGTATATATATATTTCATATAGATTGAGAATGTGTGCAAGAAATTTAGAATATTATTAAATGCATTTTAGGATATAGCCAGCAAAACTATACCATATAATCAGTTTGAGGTTAACGCTTCTTTCCTTTGTTTAATAATTATTTTTTACTTTATTACCGTTACAATGCTGTTGCATTATTATTAATGTGCATAGCTGGTTAACTTGAGATCGGTAAAAAGCATAAATGAATTGATATTTCTCTCGAAACTTCTTCCTTGTCAAATTGTCATAATATTTTACACGAGTTTCGAAATCTTTCAAGCCTTACTGAGTCCATACATACATATTTTGGAAAAATAATTGAAACTATTTGATCGAACAGCCTTGAAAAATATAACTAAGTAATATATGATATTGTTCTCTTATTACGTCATACATTAAGTCGTAACTAAAATATACACCAAAGATATACGAAAGTATTAATCGGCATTATATGTTGAATAATTTTTAATTATTTTTTGTTTAATTATAATTGTTTAATTACAGCTTGGGCAAGTATGTGTGCAAGTAAAGAAATTGCATATAACTGAAAATTGTTAAAACGTGCCGCATTAATAATAATAATAAAAAATAAAAAAAAAAAAACACAATATTAATAAGCTTTCTGTACAGGCGGAAAGTCGCCGGCGAAAGTGTCTGCCAAATTTGATTTACGAAAGTTGGTTGCAAAACTTCTGATCTAAACTTTCAAAGTTAGCCAGTACTTGCGACGACAAACTCAGAGTTTTAGTAATCTCCGATCACCTTTTGAGAAGAGACATGAAGACATGACATAACCTCAATATTTATCCACGAGTCTTTTCATCCCATGGCAACCATCGAACGATAAGTATTGACATTTTATGACATTCCGTTACATTGCATGAGTTTATGTGACTCTACGTTCTTCATCGCTTTGAATCGTTTTTGTCGGTTGATGCCGACTTGATGCTGGAATGCAGTGGTGAAAACATATCTATTATCTATTTGCACCTTATCCTTGTTATTTAATCTAAACAGCGCTAAACAGCGTTATGTGTCACCAACACTTTGTGGCCAAAGGGAAGCAAAGGGGGAGTGTCAGGTATCTCACATAATTTTACTTTGCGATCCCGAGCGTTCAGCTTGATCGGTGTTCATTCGACTTGGTTCAAAATTGGCAAACCCTGTATAAATTTACTTTTTTTTGAGAGGCAAGAGTCGTCATAACATTTTCCAAACCAATACTGATTGTTAACGATATTTTCCCTTATCGAAAAGCAACGTTTTTTAAACAAAAAAACAAATTTCAGAGTTTGCGGTTGTTTTGAAAATAACCCAAGTAAAGTCACTGAGCCAAGTGCAACTTGTAAACTTATTGCGAGAAGATCATAAAATTTGACGATTGGTACTATTCCGGTATCTTATGGGTCGCCTGTCAACAAGGTTGCTATCTATGTGTCCGAGGGTAGACTTATTGAACGATGTTCTACTTTCGCTAAAAGTGTTTCCACTGCTCATATACTTGGCGTTTTAACACACATAGGTGTACTTCTCTTCAATTCAATTCTTTAGTAAATCTCTGAAACGATGATCCGTTTTTGTTCATAGTTTCATTAAATGGTGCGTGCAATTTTGATTATTGCCGCTGCCTCGTGGTTAAATGAACTGCCTTGCAGTGCGCTGCGGTACATGCTCTAAATTTAGATTGAGTTAAGAATGACCTTGTGCAATAGAAGTTTATTTTCCGAAAAACAAAAAACACTTTATGCAAAGCAAGTCAGTTTACGTTCATGTTAAGCTTTCTCCGAAGAGGGAGAGTCATTTATTTATAAAGTTTGCATTCTATTGAAATTGATAAGGAAGATGCGCTCTTTTCTTAAATGTAATGGCCTTCGAATCGATACCGGTTGCTTTAGCTTACCTAATATAAGACATCCATTCTCTGCGAGTTTTTCTTTTACATTTTTGATTTATAATTTTGTTAATTGGTAGAGGAGGGGGATCGGACGCATCATGCATCATGCTTTATAATCTATTTATGATTTATAAAAGCCGAATAAATAACGAAAAATCTCATTTTTTAATATTAGAGTGTAATCTATATCTATGCGTAGATATATATATATATATATATATATATACATATATATATATATACTAGTACTAGTCATATGAAAGTTCCAAGTACGACGAAGCAAATATCTATCTATTTGTAAATCCTTTTTGGCTATCGATGACATGAATAGAAAAACTTTGCTTGCTAGCACAACTTTAAAAGTGTTTACTCTCTATGTTCGTCGGTTTAACATTCAAATAAACTCTTCGTATTGTGAAAAGATTCACTTTGGTATCTAAGTTGTAGATATAATGTATATGTGCGCTTAGATAAGTATGTTAGTTGATAAGTATGTGTGTGTGTGTGTGTGTGTGTGTGTGTATGTATTATTCATTTTTATGTTTTTCAGTTTCCTTCGTTTAATATTTGCTTGTATTGTTTACATGTTTACATTTTACTTTGACGAGGCCACATACAATTCTACTTATGGCAAATGTTATAAATTTGTTTTGCTTTTCTTTTCCTTTCCTTTCGTTTCTCTTCTCTTCTCTTCTTTTCATTTCATTTCATTTCATTTCATTTTTTACTTGCATTTTATGATATATATTAGAAAATTTATATTTACATGTTTGTTTGCTTTTGTTTTGATTGTCTATTTGTATACTTGTTATGATTTATTTATATTTTCCTTCTTGTCTTCATATTTATTTAAATGTGTTAGTTAAACATAATATACGTTATTCAAGGGAATTAATTCGTATGATTTTTTTTTTTTTCCTCTTCCTTTTCCTTTTCTTTGTCCATTTCTTTTTCATTTTTGATTTCTTAAATAACTCTCTGTTCGCAAGTTATAATGAGTATTAATGAAAATCAATCATAAAATGTTTAAAGCTTAAAATGTTCTTTTTCTTCTTTTCTGCTTTTCTCAAGCATAGTTTTTTTTAACACAATAATTCTCTTACACTTTTCTTCTTAATTTTTAATACACATACACATACACATGAAAGGATGAGTAACTAACCATGGCCTTTAATCTGTTAACGAAACATGAGGGTAATCATCGTATTGGAAGCAAAAATGAGGTCTGTCCCTTTCTCCAATAGTTTCTAAAAGAATAAGGAATGAAAAAAACTTTGACTTTTCCATTGCAAGGCACCATCTTGTAGTTATACGAGATTGTGGAAATTAAACCGCTAATCCGTGGACAATGTAATTTCTTCAAGTTTTAAATCGGTACAGTTCTGTACCAAAATCTATGCGAAAGTTTTACTTTTCCTGCTTATCTCGAGGGATAGTGTTGCTAAATCGTTATGTGTGATGCACAGCGGATACGTAACGATACTCAAGGGCTCAAAACACTGTGATATATGGCACAAATATGATATTGTATTTCGGCCATAAAGCTGAACAGGGCGTGGTATATGACGGCTTGTTTCAAACGAATGAAAGATTGATGCATCAACAAAACCATCAAAAAAAAAATAAAAAAAGTGGGCGTGATGTGCCAAAAGTCGCGGGTTCATATGTTTTAGTTATGAAAGAAATCGCGCTCGATGAAGTAAACCTCCCTACCCCTTAAAGTGCAAAGCTTCATCCCATCACTCCCCACTGTTATTAGCCCACATTACTCCTCCCGATTAACATAAGTTTTAACAGATGGTTTATTGTTTCTTCCTATATATAGGTTCTTTTGCGTATAGTCTCCATAGACATTTTTTTCGAGATGCAATTCGATAATTGTAACAGTTGTAGCCAGCGATGGATCATACCATTGATTAATCTGTTATTCAAAATAAAATGCATTTTACTCCCAGTAATTTCGTCATATTGTTTATGGTAAGAGTTCGAAACCCAATTACCTATAGTCAGCTAATTACTTTTTCATTTTCTTCTCTTGTTATTGAAAGAAGTTTGCTTGGCATTTCATCATGTCCACCTATCTATCTATCAATCTATAGTTCGTCGGGTGAACTCTTATAATAGAAAAATTGGAATTTTACAAAAGTGCTTTCATGTCAAATTCACTGACCGATACAGATATGGGGAAATGATGTAATGCGACCTATGAGAGCAAAAAAAACTATAAATTTGAAAATTTCCTTTGGAGAATTACAAGGCAATTTTTTAAAGGATTAAAGGCTTAAATAGTTCATAGAAAGAATTAAAAAATGTTGTGATCCATTGACACACTCTCACGGCTTCCTAGAAAACATTAGTTAGGCGAATATGAAATTCTTATGAGCTATAATTATCAAAGCAGCATTTGTTGATTATAAAGAAATCAAATGCAAGCTCGTTGTTAACTAAAGTGTAAATGATATGGTGACAGCAACAAGAGATATTTGTAAAAAATAAGAATAATTCGTCTATACGAATATCTCCTTTTACTAAATTTTCATGCTAAACTTTTTGACGGCCTTCAGAATTCTAATTTCTAAAAATCTGTATACAAAACAAACGAAAAAAAAAAAAAAAATAGAAAAAACCCGCAAAATTATTAGTTGAACATTTGAACATTTTTTAGTTATATATTAATATTAAAGTTGCTCAAATAGATGTTACATATGTAAGCATGTAAGTACGTATTCTTAAATATATATATATATATATATATATATAATTCACAAGATCTGAATAAACTTAATACTTATGGTATATGCACTATACACACTTGGCATATTCATAATTTTTCATACATAAATATTGTAATTATGATAAATACATAAGTAAATAAATGTATTTGTTCAGGATAATTAGTATGCGATAGAGAAACTCACCCTTGTATCACAATAACCGGCCATTTCGTTGACACTCAAAAACAAAAGAAATTTAACTTGCTTGCCGCACCGCTCAACTCCGAAACGAAATCTCTAAAATTTAAAAATTTTAAAATAAAAATTATACCAACAGACAGAAAAAAAAAAGAAGATTTTTAAGCGAGCGTAAGATACTCATGCACTAATGATTTGATTCATGGGATCACATTAATTGATTCTGTATGTTTACGCATAAAGAAAGTCGATTAATGATAGCGCCCAATAAAGGGAGCTTGAAGAATTTTGCCGGGGGCTCATAAGTATTGTAATAAATAACTTTGGACTTCAAGTTATCAGTTATTAGTCGTCCATAAAATTGCATTCTTCTCTCATCTAAAATATTCCTTAAAGGTTTAGTCCACTGTAATAGTCTAACGATAGGGGAGAAAGGAAGGAAAGATTGCAAAACAATCGTATTTGAGGAAATTATTACTAAGCGTTTCCTTATTTGCTACAAAATAATATTATTATGGAAAAGTGTTCAAAACCGGCAAAACCATAATCATTCTCTGCAGTCACCTTGAGCTCAAGGAGCTTTTCGGTAAGCCACATATCTGATCCAAATATGATTTTAAAAAAAAAACAAAAAAAAATTATTCAATCTACATTCGTATATCTATAGAAATATGGGCGGGATTTTTCCGAAATATTGATTCTTGTGTATTAATACCGTGTTTGAGGGTAGAAAGTCAACTTTCGATCCAGAAAAAGTCTCTCTTTTATTAATAAAATATGCTTAAATTAATCTATCGAAAAGGTCCTGCGCACTTTTGTGGAGAATGTTATTTCAAAGGCACTGTAAATAACTCGAAGGAGATAAAATTCGAATTTTTTCTCGAATTATCCCGCTTGCCGTTTCCGAAAGTCAATTTTCGAGAAAAATGACATTTTTGTTATGGAGATGTTTTCTTATCACAATACATTTGCTTTTCCATTTTTTCGACGACTTTATGTCCGATAGTGTCCCTTTCGGCCAGAATCAAGCGTTTTGCACTTTAAATGTTGCGAAATAATAGAAAAGCAGACAACCGGACAATCATTATCAACTGCAAAGACTTCATACCGATCTTCTAGTTTCTTGGCAAAAGGATTGAAAGCTTTCTAATCACTCTTGGCCTCATATCTACTCGAAAATCCTCTTGATAAAGTTATATATATAAATATATACATATATATACATATATATATTTTTGCAAAGATTTTTGAATGAACATGAAAACTTTACAAAGACTTTTGCTAATATGTTGAAGTTCGTGTAGTTATGTAAAGTTGTAGTGTTTCAGAAATCAATTGGTACAGTTTTAGGTTTAACTTCCCAGTAGGTGTTAAAGAACGTAAGAAATTTTAAGAAATTGTTTTTAAGAAATTTTGAAAGAAAATATGTTTTGCGAATAATGAAAATATTTCCACGTACACAGAAGGTTAAGGCTCAAAGCAAAGATAGTTACAGTTGTATTATCGTTTCTCAATTTGAAATTTCTTAAATTCGATGCTAATCTATCTATCTACCTTCCTTAAATCTATCCCGCTTTTCACGCTTCAGCTTCGAAAGTACATTTATAGCTAGGGGTCAATTATGTATTTTTGGTTTAATTTATTATCAAAAATATGCATAATGGATATCTTATAGAGGGAACGAGTTTTAAACGAGCTGTGTCCGTTCAATTACATAAATTATTTTACAAGTGCAAATAAGCAGAAGTTATTCAAACGTTTCCCGCTACTGTGGGTTCAAATCTGAGTAATATTAGGTTGGCAGTTTGAAGTTACCTTTAAAATGGCAACAAATCATACAACAAAACGGTGCATATTTGACCTAAATCGGACAATCCGAAGCATGTTAAATAAAGTCCTGAAGTTCATATAAAAATAATGGATTTCTTTTTCCCCAAACTAATATTAAACGATTTTATCTGAATAATTAATTTGCAAGAAAATTGCGTCACTTTGTGTGCGAGTATGTGTAACATCAAGAAGGACTTGAGATAGTTGCATCTTTTATCCTCAGAAGCTTGTCTGTCCGTTTGTCCTTCTTGTTTCCTTTTATTCAACGCAATTTCTCGAATGTTTTTGACCCAGGGACAAACACTATTAAAAATAATTTGAATTGGACCAATGTTCATATAACGGCCTTTTGTCAGGAATCGTTATATGAGGAATTGTAAGATTGTATAGGGTATTTAATGGTCGGCCGTGGCAGCCTATCGTGTTTTTATCTGCTTTTTTGTTAATCGCTTAACAATCGGCTATTCAATCTACAAATTTTATATTATTGAAAAAATTTCCCGATAGTCGATAGGCTGTTGTTAACTTTTGAACGCAATTAAAGGACCAGCGTTACGCTAAGCTAGGAAAACTGAGTTTTGAGATAAAGGCCGTTTAGGTCTTCCAGTCTTCATTACTTACATTGCTTCCGCAACTTTTGCAGCGCTCTTAACATGTCTGCAATAAGGTTTCGCAAGTCTGCTCGGAATATCGACATGCTGGACCATTCAAAATTTCGGCCAACTCATAATCATAAATATTATCATACTGTACACCATTTGCTTAATATGTTCTTTTTATTTTTTGAGAATAATTTCCTGAATTGATTTAAAGTTCGGCTATCTGTCTGTTTGTCTGCGTGAAGTCTGTCCATGCCACCCGTAATGTTTTCGTTCACGTATCAACACTTATCAACGTCTCATTTTTAAGGACTTGTCGCATGAAAAGCATTTGCAATTTTGAAAATTTCTCGGTAAAAGTCACTAAGCCATAATACATTGCATGTGAAAATGTTGGGACCATGTGAAATGTTGGGTCGTACAACTAACCCAGACATGTAACTTTTAAACCTTTTGTGATGAGAATCTATAAACGTAATTTAATACAAAAATTCACTATACCAACTTTGCACAACATAATGGTATTTACTAGACACCATCGCTGAAAACGTTTCTCAGGCTGGCGTTTACATCGAAACAAAATCGAAAAAATTGTTGTTAAATACATTAGTAAACTCAATAAGGCCTTGCATTAGGCGTGGTGGTGTGCTAGATTTCATGAATGCCTTCGTCCTTGTTTTTAAATAAATTCAAAAGTCTTTCAGTTCGGGCAAATAGAATATCGAAGAAATATCACAGGATGATATTACTCCTTAAGCCATTGGTGCAGTCGATGTTTGTAAAGAGAAGAGGAGGCATTTTATCATTTAAATTTTAGCTATCTGTCTTATACTATTGCACACCATACGGATAAACGAATATAACTTCGGAACATATGTGTTGGGCGTAGATGCCAGTATTTAGGAACAAAAATAATACTTATCCTCTATTGATATGAAAAAATTATTTCTTTGTTTATATTGAGCATTTAATGCTGTTTGCTTTGAAAAGAGAACAAGAAGAAGAAAATTATGTTCGACTATGGCCGAATGTTCTTTATAGCGTGTCCTTTAAGAAAAGAAAAACAATTTTAGCGGAGCGTAGATGA
>NW_023998415.1:33088614-33121588 GCF_014805625.2 Glossina fuscipes
TTTTATTATTTACCAGTAATGAGAAAAAGAAAAACATTTTTTTTTTTTTTTTTTTGCGGAGATATTCTCATTTCTCTCTATTTATAGTATACTATGCACGTACCCTTTGATTGATTTGGTTTCTTTAATACCAACCTGCGTACGATACCCTCCAATGCTTTTGGGCAATTTAAGGCCGATGTCTACTGGATCGGCATATAAATAGTCAGGCAAACAGGGAGACAGACGTACATGCGGACTGACGGCGCTTATAATTAAGAATACTTTGAGATGAAATATCTGCTTATTGTTTGGTTATTACGATTGCTTTACGCAGAAAAGATAAGCCTGAGGGGGGTAATTCAATGCTTACCTCTATATATTATGCAAAGTTTAAATAATTGTCATCTTTTATTGAAAGAAATTAAAAGAAAAAAATCTACTCTGTTTTGTTTATGTTTTTAACTTTTCCCAAAATTTATTAGGAGCAAAAAGTGAAACCTGGTATAAAATGACTCGTTCGAGTTGAGTGAGTGAAGTGAAATTTCGCTTTGAACAAAAGTTAAATATGAATAAAAATTTTCAACTTACCTTAGTTATCTTTCTTTCAATTGTTGTTTTGGTAGTGTAAGGAAAAGTCAATTAAAGATGGATGTCGAAGAAATTCTTCTTAAATAATATTTGTTTTTTTTTTCTAAAAATTGTTGCTTTTGTTATTGTTGTTGTTGTTGTTGTTTTTTTTTTTTTTTTTTTTTCTTAATGCTTTCGCTAGAAAATATGCATTTTTGATTTTGCTTAATTTTTTTTTTCTCAACTATTCACCTCAGCGATAAGTTTGATAGAGATTTTCAGAACTTATTGAACTGCAAAGAAAAGATAAAAAAAAAATTAAAAGAACAAATTAGAAATTTTCTAAAATAATCGTGCATGCGTAAGTATTTATTTTATTTTGAATATTTTGAATGAAACAAAATTCCCAAATATCATCCTATTGTGAATTTGGGGATCGGCCTAATGTTTGTACCGCATCGACATATATGAATTGTAATCGTTTTCTCGATTCATGAATATCGGATTGGATTTAGATCTACTTATCTGCTCGTCTATTCCATTTCTTGGAATCGTGATTACAATCTTGACAGTCTGTCTAGAGACTTGTCTTTGATTTGCATTATTTGGCCAATGCAAAGTTTGTCAAATCGCATGAAAACAGATATGCTATGCAAAGATATGTGTACGACGTTTGACCGATATATCAATTTAGCGCCGAGTCAACTATTATCATACATAAATTAACGGCAAGTTTTGAAAAGTTCAGTTTAAGCGGAATATATATATATATATATACCTTATCTTCTTTGATTATGAAGCATTACAAACACTGCTTCAGCTTATAGAACCTAGAGGTGTGCGTTTTGAAAAGATCTTTCATTCTGCCTGATTCTGTTGAGGGTTACGTCGTTTGCTTTAACATTTCTTTTCATCATGATTTCAATCTTGATTCTTTAATCAAAATTTTATATTTACTCACGATTGCACGCATACTAGCGTCAATTTTTGTTTCATTCTAATTATTCTGATAAGCAATGGAATGAAAAAATGTTGTACTCTTACGCATATGAGCGAAGAATGAATTTGCGAATTACATCGATACTAAAGCAAATATAACAAGTCTAACTAAGAATTGAGAATATATAGACTATACATAAACTTAAGCGCCAGAAGTATTACATAATCTATTCCCGTACTCTGTTAGAAGATATGAACAATATTGATTGAATGCGAAAAATAGATTAGCAATGAAATTTTTTTTGCCGAAAAGTTTCTTTTCCTATTTTTTCTTTTTATATCCATCACCGAAGGATGAGGGATATATATATATACATTAAGTCAGAACGTTTGCAACGAGAAGAAGCAACCCGACAGAATAAAATTTTAAATCGATTTAAACATGTCTATCTATGTGACTGCCCGTCTGTATGTCTGTCCGTCTGTGCAATGTCTGTTGTAAATATTCTCCTGGCTGTAAAGCGATCGTGTTCAAATTTGCCAGAAACATTGGCAGTTCTTGCACGCAGGTCGATATTGAAAATGAATCTAGTCGGTAGAAGGACACGCCCGCAACAAAACTGAGAACACCTTTGTTTTTCAAAAGGAATAGAAATGTCTTTATTTGTTCTTTACTCATAACCCATTGCAGATAAATGTACAAAAATTTGAACGCATATTCTTAGCACTTGTAAAAAAAAAAAGGAAAAAAATTGACCACGCCTACTCAATATTATATCATATCGAATTCTCTTATTTTTTTCAACACCTTTACAACGCTTCGGAGCTCCATGAAGTGTATAAATTCTTGGTCATATTCAAATTTCCAATGCACCTAAACATATCCGCCAATTTGTCTGTCCATCTGTCTGACTGCGCAACTGTGTGGTATCTGTGTTAAGCATTCTCCCGTTAGCGAAAATGACGCTATCGCCTAAAAATTTACAAAAGAATTTTGGAAGTTACTGCAACTTTTCAAAGGACACGCCCACAACGAGAAAACCAGTCGCGCCCGCATTATATTACAGCATATGAGAATTTTGTTCGTTTACTTCTTTTTGTCTTGTTTTTAGGGTAAACGGTGATGAGTATAAAAGATTCGGTCACGACCGAATGTAAATTTCTTACTTGTTTTACTTCTTTTGCTTATTTAAATATCTTTTGTTTTAATATGCTTATACGCGTTTAGAAGAAGTTTAGTAAATAGCGCATCTACGGCTTTGTGCTTTGTCTTTATACCTGGAGAATGACGTTGAAATTTTAAATAAATATAAATGTAAAATAAAATCAATGTTTTTTTAATGGCGCTCTAAACAGCGAAAATGCAAATCTTCTATTGGTTACACACTGGTTACTTACTCACATAACTGCAATATTCACAAATATATGTGTGCGCATCGTGTTAGTACGTGCTTGTATCGCGTAAGCACATGAAAAATAGTATACGTTATCACACATAAATATGCTTTCCATTGTTGTATTAGCTGGTGGTAAAAGGCTTAAGAAACATGCATGAAAGTATCGCTTAAGGTAAGCAGGCAGCCTTACGAGTAAAGCAAACGCATTCGACCGACGCACGGTAAGGCTATGGAATATATTTTCGGTTTCCTATAAAATCTTTTTGCAAAATATGACTCGAAAAAATTTTTTGATTTCTCGCTGAAATTCTTCTTCTTATTTGCTGTAAATACGTTTAAAATGAAACCTTCTGTTCTTTCGCACCTTTCTACTTTCCTTCCTTCTTTGTCTGTGTTGCATTTTCTACTCTTAATTTTTTTGATTCTATGTATCTCTGCGCCTATCGTCTCCAACTTTGCCTTGTTTTTTTTTTTTTTTTTTTTTTTTTTTTTTTTTTTTTTAACTTAAAAGCATTGTTAATGCATTATCGTATGGCATTTGTTTTCGAATAGTAACTTATGGTGTAAGCTGGAGTACGGTTAAGGATTTTAAGAATACTTAGAGCAACGACTGAAATTTTACAGATGCCTTCGAATTGTGTTCATGGTCTTCAACAGCGGGCGTATGATTTGCGTACACTGCGATAAGCTCGGGACAGATGTGTTTGTGACTGTAATATTAGGTAAGATACGTTCGTTAGGCTTTCAGTTATAGCACGACCTAAAGTAGGATATTTTGAGAAATTTACAATTACCGAAACAACAGCTCATGCACTGTTGGTTGGTTGGTTGGTTGGCTGGCAATGTTTCTTACATGCACATGCACAGTCTCTTAAAGTACACCATATAAGTCAGTTCATATAATTGGTTACTGAATTTGTGTTAAACTGTCCTCTATGTATGAATGTTTATTTGCTAACGTTCTACTGCTATGGAAGTTGGCCAAAGTGGACGGCCAATGAGTCGCATTGATAAATCTCACCCGATTTCACAAACCACAAAAACATCCATCCAATCTAACTATCCATCTATTCTTCTAATAGAGGACAGAAGGAAGCAAAACAAGAAAAAACAAAAACAAAAACAAAAAATGGAAAAAGAAACTTTTCAATCAAGCATCACCATCATCGGAATTTGAAAAGAGTAACAGCAATGTTTGTCTAAGTTGTTTACAAGTTGCTATTGTTGTTGCAGCTACAGGCATACATACATACATACATACATACATACATATGTTGCCTGCATTACAAAGTTTGCACTGCAGAATGTATATGGAATGCTACGGAAATATTTGATTTGGTTTTGACTTTTTACATATTCCTACTGATTTATTCATTGAGATTCGGTTCTCTAAATTACATTTGATCTTGTTTACTATATGTGCTACGGCATGCCAATATAACAGTCACTCGTCAGTCATCGACTTGACAGCTAGTGAAGAGCCATCCAGTTAAGTTTTGTTGTTTATTCATTGTTATGCTTCGCTCATACACGTATACACACCCACACACCCATCTGCGCATACATTCTGCTACTTTTTAATATCAATCGTAATCAAATGAGTACTGTTAGTGTTACTCTTTTAATTCATTAACAATATTTATCAGAGAGCTAAGTATGGCTGATACAAGTACGATAGTCAATTTGGCCTTTGTTGTCGGGAACTCTGCTCTGCTCTGCTCTGAGTAAATATCACGAAATTATTGATTCGTTCGATTTCTGTAGTTCGCGACAATGCCGGTTTGAAGCGTTGAAAGCGTTGATTTGTCCAAACATTAGCGGGGCTGAGCGGCCTTTAGAAAAATCAAAATTTCTACAATAAATTTGCAATAAATGCTTAAGATAAACATTTGCGATTACGTTCATATATATATATAGACGGCACCAACTTGACTACAAATGTTCGCTTTTTTCATTTACTGCACATTGCTTGCGTTTCGCACCTGCACAGACACATTATATAATATAAACAACAATTACGCAATTTTCCCACAGAATTGTTGTCAGACGCGATATAAATAAATTGTTACATATTGTTGTTGCAAGTGTTTACGCATGTTTTTTGTTCACAAGTAGATCCTTTGTTTGCGATTAACACAGTTAAAGTGCTCGCGAATTAAAACATTTTGTTCTCCGTATTGTTGAAATTAAAATTGTTTCATTCTTGGAAATAAACTTTCCGAGGATGTCAATCGCTTTTTAATGTCGAAACTGTGTTCTTTTTACAAATTTTAATATTGAGAAGAAACGGCTCAGATATTAAGCGATTATTCGTTGATTTTTTCCTCTTACAATATATGCGCGAAATATAATTGTGTTGACTTTGTAATGTGCATAGGCTCAGTTATTTCAATTTCTTTCGATTGTGTCTCCGTTAACAGGATCAACGGTCACAATCTCTACAATACGTTGTGGACAATGTGCAATTGTGCAGCATTTTCTTAAAACTGAACCGATAATAAGTCGCAGAGTCTACCAATACGCTTCGCTCCCGAACTGAAAGATCGTCTTTGACCCGTCAGATGTGGAATGAAGTACATTCACTAGGCCTTATACGTAAGTAAAGATTTTTCACTTAGAAAATCACAACAGTCAGGCATTAAAAATGTTGATATTTGAATGGGTAGGTTTCGTGATTATTCCCTCAAGTTTTCCTCAAATTTTTGCATACGAGTGTAACGCGTCCACATATACATAAAAATGTTCTTATGTATATGTGAAACAACGATTCGAATACTTTCATCTCGTAGTCATGCTTTCAAATCCGTTTTGACGGTACGATACTACCACAAAAGTATAAATTAACTTAAGCAATTAAAACAAGCAAAAAAAATTAAATCCGGTCGGGACCGAATCTTTTATACCCATCACCTTTTATACCCTAAAAATGAAGACAAAAGAAGTAAATGAACAAAAGTTGCATTCTCTATAATATGGAGTGGGCGTAGTTGATTTCTTATATTTTCAAAATAAAACTTTTTGTTGTAGAGATGTGTGGGCGTTGTAGGGGTGTCCGTCGGAAAATTTAGCTAAATTCCAAATTCTTTTGCAAATTTTTAGGCGATATTTTCATTTTCGTCAACGGTAGTATGTACACCACAAAGATTAAAAAAGCTGCGCAAACAGATAGATGGACAGACGAAGAGGCGGACATGTTTAGGTGCATTCAAGATTTCAAATTGGCCAAGAATTGGTACACTTTGTAAGATTTTTGAAGCCTGTTTCCGCACGTTATGAAGCTATGGAAAAAATATTTATAATTTTGCCCCACTATAAAATTGGGTACACGTGGTCAATTTTTTGCATTCTTATGCGCAAATGCTGCAACATCGCCCATATGCGAGTATGCGTTCAAATTTTTGTACATTTATTTGCTATTGTTTATGAGTAGTAATGAGTAAAAAAGCAATTTTTCAAACAAAACGGACGTCTTATCAGTTTACTCAGTGGTGTGGGCGTGTTCTTCGAGCGATTTGGCCCATTTTCAACAGCTACTTGCGTGAAAGAACTTCCATTCTTTCCGCCAAATTCGAAATTCATAGCTTAAACTTTGCGGCCCGGAGAATGTTTACAGCAGACATTACTCAGACGGACAGACGGACATGCGGACATACTTGGATTGATTTAGAATTTGATGCTGACCAAGAAGATGTATACCTTGTTGGGCCTCTAATGCTTCCTTCTCGACGCTGCAAACAATTCGACAAAATGAACATACCCCCCATTCCTTTGGTGATCGTATCGAAACAACGTGACTTTGGTTTGGCAGCGACCCATTTCCGCACTTCTTCAGTACTTCGAGTACGTTGGATGTGACAGAATTCCCCATTCGAGCTGTAACAGTGCACCCTTATGAACTCCTGCATCGTCTGGACGAGCCAGACGTCATGTTTGTTTCCAAGATAAATTTGAGTCTGTTGACTTGGTCTTGCTTGCAGTAAGACATCGTTCAATATATTCTTTGTCATGGACATCAAAATCAGCACTTTTAAGCATCACCATAAGCTGGGAAAAGTATTCGATGGGGTTCGGCACTAGATATCGTTAAATCCAGCAACAAAAGTAATGAATGTCGAAACTGCGATTTCGAGCGTTACGCCGAATAAGTCAATAATGTTAAACGGGAAACTATTATTTCACGTGGAGAAAAATCGAAATCATCGAATGCGACCATTGTGTCCGTAGGTACTTCGTATTACTTTATCATTTGCACTGATAGACACATCGCTGATCAAAATAAGTGCAATTAAGTAATATTTTAAAAGTGTAGTAAATTCGTTTGAGTAGGACTTGCAGAGAAATTTTTATATCAGATAGGGACATGGAAAGCGAGAACTTAAAGCGAAAGCTATTATTTATTTATCTAATTATTTTTTTTTAATTCCAATTAAGTCTTTTTGTGCTTATGAAACTTTCGTTGGCTTATAGGTTAATTCTAAAGAAGAAGAAGAAGAAATGGAAAAGAAAAAAAATGAAATGCATACGTTTGTTTACCTTTAAGCGGACATTATATTCAAATCATTTTTATTTAGGTCGATTTGGATCATTTCTATATCGCGCTATGCTACAGTGTTTTTTTTTTTTTTTTTTGTTTCTAACAAATCTATAAGATTTAAATGCGATATCTGAATATATGTGTGGTCTGACACATACATGGCAACACTGTTGACAGGCCTATATGATTCCTGGATAGTACCAACCTTCAAACGATACGTTTCAAAATTTTGCGATATTCTGACAAATAGATAACAGGCTACAGCTGTTTCAGTGACGTCACTTTTGCAATATTCAAAACAACGGAATGAAAGTGTAAATCATGTTTGTCGATGAGGAAAAATACGGTTAACAATTAGTGTTGGCGTGAAAGATGTTACGACGACTTTTGGCTGTCGAAAATTTAGATTTGATAAACACAGCCGCGGTCGATGCAAGACGTAGTTCCAAAGAACATAAAGTGAGTGCACAAAAAGGTCCAGAACGATCAAAAAGGCTTATTGTTGACTGGAAAGGTTATCAAGTCCGTACTTTGGGACGTGTATTCATCAACTATATTGAAAGGGGACAAATAATTAATAGGGTATGATATGTGGCGCTAGAAGTGGGTTTTGGACGATAAAATTCCAAACAGACGACCAATTAGACATTCAGAACGTTTTAGTTCATTTTGAGTAACGTCCTCTATAAAATCGAAGTTTGAAAATTTATGGATCGTTTACAGTTTTGTATCCAAATTTTTAGAGGATTGAGATTTTCAAGAATAACGGACGGACAAATAAATAAGGCAGTATGCTAGGTATATATGTAATACGTTATTGACAGTTGTTGACAATTTTTAGTTTACATTTCGTGTTTTACATATGACGCAAGAAGCCAAGCTAAATAACTATATCAATATTTTGCTTCGTGCTTCGTGATGGCCATAAAAGTTTAAAAAACAAGAAATTAATTTTGCATCAGTGTTTTATATCTTAAACAACAACAAAAATGAAAATAATAAAAAAAGCTACCATTAACCATTAAGTCGAAAAGCCATAAAGTTGTGTTCGACAGCAACACTCAACTTTGTGGGAGAACGTAATATAAAGAATCTACGTATGTATGGGTATATATGTAATATAGAAGCACAGATCGACGATGGTCGTTGCATAAATATATTATATATGCAAACGTGCGTAAGTTTATGTCTATGTTAATGTATTTTGTACTAAACTTTTCAGTGAGTAGACATTAATAGAGTAGATTTTCCTATAAGCGTTTAAATATTATTATTATTATTATTATTATTATCATAATTTTTATAGAAAATTGTTTTGTCTTGCATATAAGAAAAAACCAAAGTTGACTTCATTTTCCCTAAGGCGATTGCATTCGCAAAATGAGATTCAAAAAATACATGGAGGTTAAAGTCTTTAAACTTTAGCCAAACCATTTCGGTGATGTGAATTTGCATGAAGCTCGACCGAATATTCAATTGTTTGTCGTTTTAGGCAAACAAGTTCGTCTGTCCTTGTTGCCGTCTCCAGCTAAATATCCGTCTACCTGTCGTTCTATTTACGCGTACAATTACCTTAGGGGACGTATATCTATTTGCTTGTCCGTCCATCCCACCGCTTGATTGTTTTTGTATTCCGTTATCATTCCTAAATTTTTTTAGTTACTCCATTTATCCGTCTATGCTTTTATTAGTCCATTTCATTTCGCACATCTTTTCATCCGACTCTGGGTACTGTAATCGTTTGTCTACGCCGTAATCTGTTCTATATAATCTGCTCCTTTAATCATCCATTGATCGGTACTTTAATTCGTCGTTGTCGTCGTCTCCCTTGTATTAGTTCGTTTGATATTGGATTCGGCCGATTCGGTTTGTTTGCGTGTGTCTTTTTTTTTGTCCTTTCCGCTTGCGACGCCTGTCCATTATCTCATTCTTAAGATTAAGATTACAGAGAAAAGATTTGAGTTAAGATCGCATAAATATTATATAAGATAATAGCGATAATAGCTGGTAAGTGATAATTTCATCAAAATGGAAAATTTTTATAATTAAATTTTCTCTTACTTATCATACATTTCTTGCGTTATTGCTTCCTACACTACTTCCTAATTACTACTTAAGGTAAAGTATATATGACAATTCGTTTAAAGCCAAATGTAATTTGCACTTTTATTTATAATCTTATTTCAAGCAAACTAATTTTTCAGTTAAAATATTCAACTATGCAATGTTATGAATGTAAGCTAAAGTACATTTATACGTATACGTATGCAAGAGAATTTTTGAAGGATTTTTAGTAGCAAGCAAACCTAAGAACCTAGTAAACTATATATATATATAAATATATATATATATATATATATATGTATAAACGTACACACATACATGTATGCTGAGGCATTTTGTGTAAATGAGTTTGGATGTGCAGTACATTTTTTCTTCTTATAATTATGTGCACATTGTTTAATTTTCATTGGCAAGAGCGAACAATTGCTGAAACAATTGAAGGGAAAGAGAAAGCGTATGGATGAATTTGGATATGAAGAGATAGAACGAAGGAAGGAGATTAGAGGCAAAAGTGTATGTGTGCGTTAGTGCATTTATCTGTAATATTAAATTAATTTTTCAATGCTTAAAAGTTTTTCACACATATGTATGTATGTATGTATGTGTTTGTATATATTATGTGTCTTTTTCTCATCATGCGACTGCACGCACGGCCCTTCCCTGCAGTATGTTGTGAGAAAACTAAATACAGCTTGTTATCCCTCCCACTAAGCCTTCCAAGAATAACTAAAATCTGATTGTTTTGTTGAAATTCAAAAACTTTTACTAGATACGCTACTCAGGTATGATAGTTTCACCGTTCCATTTATAGGGAACCACTTGAAAATGGACAATCTAAGCGATTGAGTCGCTTGCAGCTGAATATTAAAATAATTAAAGCAGAAGGCTTACATCAGGGACATGTATCTCTCAGTATATGGCCACCGATCGCATTTCGTGTATTTGTTCATGTTCGTTTTTCGGAATCTTACGTTAACAGAAATTAGAATAGGAAACTGAAACTAATCACACGCAGCACAGTACACAGCAAACACTTCGGGGAGACCATAATGATCATAAAATCTTAAAACACACAAAAAGCTATACAAGTTATTAAAATATATATTATTTTCATTTTATTACAGTCGATAGATAATACCCATAGCTCATATGTATTTTACATTGTTAGGCAGACGTATTTATTAAACCCCGTCGAACAATTAAGACAGAGAAGCTTTGCAGCCGTTATTACAACCAGCGAAAAGCTGAAAGCGAATGCTTGAAAACATTCTCTCTAACTCACAAACACACTCTTCACTTATTCGTAATTTAAGTTCAGATGCTTACTCATTAAAAGAAAGAAACGTTTCCTCTGACTTTTACATCAAATTTATTCATAAAAAAATTCAATTTTTTTCTACTTTTTATTAACTTTCACTAATTGGAATATGTTATTACTCTCTTTAGCAAATAAATATTAATTACCATCACAAAAAGTGTATTGCATTTTTTACTATGTTTGTATATTAGTTTGCCGTAAAATTGGATTAATCTGTTTCCAGATCAACAACTTGAAAGGGAAAGTGCTTTTAAAAACCAGATAAACTCGTTTCCGCTTATTGGACTCAGTGCGAGGATACCCGGCACTGGCTTAAATATAAGTTCGCCTCTTAACCTTCTCTTTCAATTAACGAAAATGTGACCCTAAAACACACCTATCAACGACAATGAATCAATGTAAAGCATTGGGCTATTTTCTCTGCTTTCTGCCTCTTTCTTGAAATGAAAATCGTAATCACAAAAACTTCGCCTAGAAGAATAAAGAAAAGTCGAATTCAATTATGATGCCTTTCCTCTTCGAAACTCAACTATTTAAGTTTTAAGTTCTTAATGATGACAATGATGAAAGCTCATCTGTTATATGGACTCGTCCAGTTGACCTTTTCGAAAATGAAGCAATGAAATAAAGCATATTTCTGATTAAAATTTGGATCAAATTTTCTTCCAATAGGCCTTACTATTATTTGTGCAATAGATGCATGCAATACATACATAGTTTTATTCCGTACAGAAATTATTCAAACTTGTTGCGAAAACAATGAACCCACGGTTACTTTTCATGCATATGCCATGAAACCCTCTTTGGTGTAGCAAAAAAAAAAAAAAAAAAACCCTTTCAAAGTTCTTCGAAGAGTTTTATGCCTACAAAGATGCTGACTTTTGGGAGTGACTTGTGGGCGGAAAATGGAATTTCTGTGCATGAAAATAGCATTACTGTTACCATCATGGGGAAATTATGATAAATGATTTTTTTTTTTGGCAAAAATTAGACGACTTTGATTTGGACAATAAGTGACTTCAACAAAATGTTATAACATATCATAATACATTTAATAACAATATCCGTTTATTGAAAGAAATGTTCCATGATCGTGTAATCTCCAAAAATGTCAAATGCAAGATGTGTCATAAAGATCACGTTTAACTTCGGGGTTACGTTGGAGCATTGGCTTACTGCAATGAACCACAGCTCTCACTGAGCTTATTCATTGAGATTATTTGTTTTATTGGTAAAAAAGAGCAGACTTATGTCGGAAAGTGATTAAAAATTGGTGTTCCACGATTAAATTTTTACAAAAGTCCAGAGGCATTCATTTACATCAAATCATCTTTAAATAAAAATCGCATGAAGCGATATCTAAAATAAATAAAAAATTCCCCTTCGTATCTTTTAGTTTAAAAATTACATGAAGAAGAAAACATTTATTTAATGCCTCTATATTAGGCATAGAAATAACTCATAAATCACTCATTTATCAAATACACAAACTTTGGCGATTAATGCGAAACTACAAGGCGATCTAATCACGCAAAAGTTATTGTGATTTTTAAAATTTTATAAACTGAGATAACCTAATGGTTTGAAGATAAATTCGAATTTATTTAGCGAAGGCACGCACCGTTTTCCTTAAAAGAGCTCTATAAACACTCTAACAAGACTCTGTTACATATTCAGCAATAAGATATAGTCGGCCATGCATAGGCGGTGCATAGACAGTGCTTAGACTGTGTGTAGCCCATACATAGATCCTGCACAGGCCGTGCATAGGCCAAACGTAGGCGATGCATAGCCCATGTATAGACAGTGCCTTTATTGCCATGCCTTTCAAAAAAATTGTTAAAAATAATTCCCGAGAGAAAAATTTGAATTTTTTTTTTCTCCTTCGACAGGTATTTCATATAGAATTACGGGATATAGGTAAATATAGATGAAATTTTCGAGTTTGTTCGTACAAGAGTCTCAAATTTGAATGCTTTTCTATACCCATTTTTTTGTTTACATACAAAGTTTCATCAAATTGTTAAAAAAACGCTTCCTATAAGCAGAATTTGAATTTGTTTACCTTACTTGAAAGGTATTTTCATAGAGATTCATGACGTGTCTAGACAAAAGTACTTTACTAATATTTCTGAATATTTAACACAATCCTGATGAATAGTTCACAGAGATCTGTTAAGGGAAATGGTAGTTGTCTTTGCTAATTAAATTTTTCTTCTGCTTCTTCTTTTTATCTTCACACCTTTCATAAACGGAGCTTATAATTGGATTGGATGATTTACAGCGAAACATTACGCGATCATAAGACAAGCGTTGCTGAGAAAAAAGTAAATAAGAAAAAAATTTCAATACTTTTTCGCAAATAACTCGAGAACATTGATAGATGTGAAGTTTATGCGCAACGTTAAGTTTTGCAGCTTAGACATGAGGTTTTCAACATTTACAATAAAAAAAAAATAAAAAAAAACATGTTAGACATTAGTAGTCAAAGAATTTCGATCAACAATTCAATGGAAGTTGCGGTGGAGTAAGTAAGACCGATAGCCTTAGATGCTAGTGCTTTAAATTCCTAAACAACAGCAGATAAATTTACAAAAGTTTGAACGTAGACTATATACGAGCGATATTGCAGTATCTATAAAAAATGAACAAAATTGACCACGCCTACCCAATATTATAGAGTATGAAAATTTTATTTTTTTTCCCAATACTTTTTTGACGCGCAGAAGCAACTTTCTTGGCAGGTATCAAATTTGAAATGTACGTGCGCATGTCCGTCTGTCCAATAGTGTGGTATCTGTGGTGAAAACTATGAAGGCATCGTCTTCAAATTTGCAAAAGCATATAAGAGTGATCCGAATCGATCAAATGACACGCCTACACAATAAAAACTGTGAAGACCTTTGTCCTCCGTGGTTTTTGTTTGTTACTCATAAAATACAACACATATACCATATAAATTTTCATTTTTACAAAAAACTGGGTGCGGCCCATCCAGGATTGTAGAATATGAAAAGATCGTTCTTGTCTCTTTTTTTTTCAATCGGTGATGGGTACAAAGCTCATTCAGAAAGCTCATGACTGAGTATAATTTTCTTACTTGCTTTATGATATAATAAATGAATTTAAGTCTGTCTATCCATCTGATATCATCACGTGTATTTTTGCTTATCTATAGGTTGGGAGTTGCAAGACTTTTCGACAAAATTCCATGCGCAAGGGTGAATAGCATTGAGAACGGATTGAATGGGACCATGTTTATGATCAACCCTGATAAAACACCATATATAAAAAAATTCATTAGCTCTCCAAAGCAATTCTCCATCTTTATTACTTAGGATAAAAAACGCCATGGAAATTAGTGTTTTTTCCATATTAGATGAAGATGCGAGCATTCTTTTCCGATCTCCTTCCACATGCAAATATATTTTGAAAGAAATCAGTCTTTCTAGGGCGGCAAAGTCTAATTTTGATAAAATTACTTTATGATGAAAATTGATAAGAAAAAATAGCACACAAATGTTAGGTGGTAAGTATGATGGACTACATGGGTTTGCTTAATCAAACTTGCTCCCTCCAAAATAGTTTTCGTGGATAGTAAGTTTTGTGTATGACAATAAGAATTTTACGATTTTTAGTATTTTATGAGAAAAATATTGAAAGTAGAGTAGCGTATGAAATGGTCGTCCTTGCCTTATTTAAATGTTTTAACTTGGTTTTGAGTTTTTTTTTTTTCCTCTTGAAATATTTCAATATTTCCTCATTATTTTGTAATTTTGCAAATATTAATAATGGTTTTGTAAACTAACATGTTTGATTGCTTTCCGTTTTGTTAGGCGTCAGACAGTTAAACCGAACAAATTTTAGTAACGAAACAAAAGAAAAAAAAAAAAAAAAAAAAAGACTAAGGTAATTATTTAATCAACAAATTTATCGGTAAAATTATAAAATTTTATAGTTTGTTATAAAAATATGCTAAGTTTATCAAGCCTGTCGCAATCGTTTATCTAATCAATAGTAATTTTTAGTCATTTGTTTTTATATATACATGATATGGTTACGGTAAATATTTAACAACCACTTTAGATGAAATGATTTTATTATGACTTTATCATATAATTAAGCAGGAATTCGCCTTTGATTTTTTAAACATTCATTTGCTATAAAATGCTTACCGTATATGATAAAGAGAATGGAAAATTTAATGAACGATAGAATATTTAGTATAGAAATTTTTTCTTGCCTCTGCTTCGGAAAAACCAAAATAACATCATCAATAGTTTTAATAAAAAAAAAATTGTCGTTTCAATCAATCAGTTATCCTTTTGCTGATGATGGCCGATCTCGTGCAAGTCAGAGCTCCAATGGGTATGTGACGGCTACAGAGATCATATTCGCTTTTTGTTGCGAAATATTTAGGGATCGTTAAGATAATAAACGAAACCATTTTTGAGTTTAGCAAACTTATACGTTTTTCGTTACGAAAGAGCAGATGTCTTTGATGGTTCACTCCATTGTCAGTTTAAACCCACGGTGTCCGATGACAAACGGGTTAATTTTGCGTAACCGGCGCCCTGCAGCGAGTTAGATAATCCGTATTAGCTACTTGCCTCAACTACGCTGGAGAATCCAGATATGTTTATTGTGTACGGGTCAATAAATCCACTCTGGCGAGTGTTGAGGCCTATCATTACCTCTGACTATTCGCTTTAGGAATGATAGAAACCACAATCACCACGATAGGCCCGAAGGGGCGTACCCAGCAATCAGGACTCACACATTGGTTAACTGTTGCGTTCAAACTGGGGACTGGGCATACCAGCGTCCACCGCGGTTTCCACATGGTATGTGCAATGCAAACTTCCCCCCAAAGGATCTTAGCAAGCACCAATGTGCAGTACACCAATTCTGTCATCTCTACCCGCACGTACTTGTGACATAGTGAGTGAACTCCTGACCTCGAAAGAATAAGCAACACCTTTCACTTGCACTTGCGCACAATCTATGTCATAAACGAGCTTAGACAGATGGCTACATTGGCAGCCGGATATGGATAAATATGGATTTATGTATACTTTAAAGAATTTCCGATTTTTATTCTAATGTTCATGTACTCTCTTTGGAGAGTGTAAAAATTGCATTCGACTTTTGAGTGCTTAATCATTACGACCATACTGCAGGTTGATCCATAAATTAAGAACGTACGAGTCAAATTTTAATTTCTTTTCCTTTTTTATATAGACAACAGCAGACAGATTGTCGCACTTAATCAGGATATTTGATAGGTGTAGGAACAGGAAAACTCTCGCATTCCCTAGTGGAGGATATGAAAACTACAATCTCTGTATATTAAATTGTTGTTGTTATTAATTCAAACAATCCTTGTGAAATCTTATTAAATATGTACGGCTTGGTATGTATGAAAATGCAAAACAAAACAAAAACCAGTTGCTTGACATTCTACTTAACATGCTATGATGACGGATTCATTTCATTTTTATTTACAATGAACTTCCAATGACTTGTGAAGTGAAATTGCTTCTAATTATTTTCAATTAATTTTTTTTGTTTTTTTTTTTGTTTTTCAATAATTAATGGTAAGCTTAAGGTTAAGGTTATAAAATGAAGGCGATAGAGAAGAGGCCACGAATTCGAATAAAAAAAAAAAAAAATCAAGAAATTATTGTAAGCAGTTGCTTAATGCAATAGCATTTCCTTCTTTGTGCGTATCGAGTAAGCAGCAGTGTGTGCGTATTTTTAAAAGTCTTTTGCATGACCACCGATAAAATGTTAGATAAAACACTATATCGTAAATCCGATTGTATTGACTTGACAGATTACTAATAAAAGTTTATTTGTGCAAAAAGAAGAATCAATTCATTTGCGATGATGCGTATTGAATATTCTCGTTCAGGTGTATACGACTTTCTTATTTGTTTGGTTTCATGTTTGCACACTTACTTACTACACCAGGGAGTTAAAAATCGCTTAGCTTGAGATTTTTAGTGGATTCAACAACACCCACCCCCCACCGTTAGTACATTCCATATTTCTAATTATTGCACACACATACATAGATACATGCATGCATGAGATACATGTTTTTACCATTTGTACAAGTACTTTCTATATACAAATGCAATTTTATCTCAATGCTTTACTATCGTTTATAATAAATTTTTGATATATATATATATATATATATATATTGGTTTCTTTCCTCTGATCTACAAAAATGCAATTGATAGATGACTGGTTCTTTGATTCTTTGATTCCATAAAATAACGGAATAGATGATGAATGTTAGCCAGTCGACTTAAACTAAGTAAACACCAATGAAATTTGATTGGCTTTTTTCCTTTTTTTTTTTTTTTTTTGATCAAATATATGATATTTACATTGTATTAAATAATACGTCTGCAGATGACATAGCGAAAAAAAATAATAAATCAAATGCAGTGTTATTGTTTAATGAAATTTGTTGGAAACTTTTTACTAATTCATTTTATTTATTACATTACAAAAGCGCTTACCATATAAAAATTAAATATAAATAAAAAAAAAGAAAAAAAAAAATAACAAACAAAAAAATATATCAATCATTTACACTAAACATTCGAAGAACACTCAGATCATTTTTAATTGCAGCACTTTCACATTTCATACGATTAAGAGAGAACGAATGCAAGATAATATTCTTCTTTTCGTTTTTGTTTTTTTTTTTTTGTTTTATTTATAACAATAAAACTAAAAGCGAGCTTAAGTTTATTGAACTGTGATTTCTTTACAATACAATTTCGTACAATTAAGTTTCACTTTAAGCATGTAGATTATTTTTATAAAAAAAAAAATAAAAAATAAAAATAAAAAATAGAATAATAAAAAACTCAAAATAAAATATCAATAAGCGGTACGATCGATAACCATATTATAAGAAGACGCGGGCACAACTGAACAGCTAATGAGTAGATAATTCTAAGTAAGATAATTAAGTGATTGTTGCCACAGCTGAATAAATTCGTTTCATTGTTCATGTTAGTCTGGCATTGGCGAGCAAAACTTGTTTATTTAGGAGCAGGCAAATAAAATGAAAACAAACACCTGTTTGCTGTTCGCTGCTCATGCACGCGTAACGAAAATCTCTTCTTCTTTAAAAAAAAAGAAAAAGTATTTTCTGATTTGACTGCGCAATCTTGTTTCGTGCTATGTTTCAGTTCAAGCGTGCAAAATTCACGTTAACTCAGTCGGACGAGAGATCAAGTTGGACGAGAGGACGGGCATATGCTTTCTGGTGAGAGCCAGAGTAATAAACAACACAGCAGACCGAAGCTTTTACGTATAATAATTCAAAAAAAAAAAAAAAATTTCTATTTTTATTTTCAAGAGAATTTCAATTCTCGAAAAAGCTTTTTTGCAAACTCCACGCTTGTCAATGACTAAGTCGATCAGTTTACTACGCTACAAACGAAATACTGTACGACACTGTAATGATGATAAGTAAAAAAAAATTTGTACAAGGGTATTTTAAAGTGCATGGGCAAACATCCCTTAGATTCCGTAAAGGGTGAACTTGCTTGATTCGCGTGAACACCAGAAACGATTCAGTTATGATTCTGTCAAGTCTGTTCGGAGACAGCGCTGTAAACATTGTCTACGTGAATAAAATTGAGTTGAAATTTTTGCCGTCACCTTGATTGAGGTCAGCGATATTTGAGTCTATTGAAAATATCGGCATTTCGTCCTTTTCTTAGATCTCAACGATGATGATCTCAAAAGTTTTACTTGAATTTGCCTTAACAGTAGCCTTAGAATGTTTTCAGCGGTCGAATAAACCGATCCAACTATTCCGTTTAATAAAATTGATGAAACGATAAAAATACCCCAGAGTATAGGTTATATATTATAATTAACGAAAAAATCCTTTAAAAGTGTTATCATCTATGTCTCAGAAGTGATCATTTAGGCAGTAAATGACTTCATATTTTATCCGTTTAGATCGCTAACTGTTCGTATATGGTAAACACTTGCTTGTTTGTTAAACAATTGTGGATTGTGGCTTTTTAAATTATATAAGGATCTAATATATATATATATATATATATAGTTCGGCAAAAATGATTTTTAAATAGCGTACATCACTGGTTATGTAATAAAGTTTTTCGACAAAAAAGTTTACTTTGTCGTCATATAGACGGTCGCTTTTCATGAGAAATTTTATATGGAGCGCAGCCGGATCACGTGAACTGACGTACACTACACTTATTATCATATATTCATGCGCCTATTTCATTATCTTTTTATACTCATCACCGAAGGATGGGAGGTATGTTCGCTTGGTCAAAACGTTTGCAACGCCCTGGAAGAAGCATCAGAGACACCCCATACGGTATATGTATTCTTGATCAGCATCAAATTTTAAATCGATTTAACCATGTCCGTCTGTCTGTCCGTCCGCCTGCGTAGCGTCTATTGTAAGCGTTCTCGTGGCAGCAAATATGAATCGTTTGACTTCAAATTTGGCGAAAGGTTGGTTTTCAAAATGGGCCAAATCGATCAACGGACTTTCCCACGGCGCCACGTAAACTGTGAAGTTTTCCGTTTTTCAAATGCAATGAAAAATTTTTTTTTGTTTATTACTTATAAACTACAGCACATATATGTGAAAAAATGTGAACGCATATTCTATGAGTGATGCTCTAGCAGCCTTATGAAAATGGAAAAAACCAATCACGCCTACCCAATGTTATAGTGTACCAAAACTTCATTTTTTTTTTTCAATACCTTTGAAAGGGGCAGAAACATGCTTCAAAAACCCTACTAAAGCAAAGCAAAGTATACCCGTCTGTTCGTCTGTCTGTCTGCACCGCAATGTAATATTTGTGTTAAAGGTTCTCCTGTTAGCGGAAATGAATATATCTTCTACAAATTTGCAAAAGAATTTGGGAGGGACTTGAACTTTTCACAGGACACGCCCACAAGGCCCACACGTCTATGCGACAAAAACTTTTATTTTCACAATAGAAAACATCAGCCGCGCCCAGTCCATATTATAGAGCATGAAAATGTAGTTTGTTTACCTCCTTTCTCGTTTTTGGATTAACGGTGATGGGTATAAAAGATTCGGTCACGACCGGGTTTTGCATAGTTTCGGAAAGCAATGTAACCAGTAATCGAATTATCAGGTTTGTCAACAATGTTACTATGAATGTGTTAGACCGAAAACTTATTGAGTGATGTATTTATTCTCAGTTACATTGTTCATCACATGTAATATATATTATAGCTGTTGTTTTATATTTCACTGAAAAGTTTTAAAAGACAAATAAAATTCTATGATATGACATTTAACACTTCTATAGGATTCATTAAATTTTTAAACGAAAGATAATGAATGTTAAAAGATTTTATCATTTTTTTTTTTTTTTTCTTTTTCTATCAAAAAATATTAATATTAATAATAATTTTGAAACGCATATAGTGAAATACCCTCAGCTAATAGTTTTTATATTATTCAGTTTTATTTTAGGACACAAACACTAGTTAACTTCGGGTAGATCGATGTAATAACTATATGGACTAAGGGGGATTTGTTTTTTTTTTTTATTTTTATTAATTTTTTTTTTTTTTTTTGGCTTATTTTAGTCAAAAATGAAAAACTTTTATATACCTTCCTAGTTCATTTAAGAAAACTGAAACTAAAAAACAAAAAAAAAAAAAAAATAATAATAGTAGTAATAATAAAACTCCTTCCTTGCACTAAGGAGTATTCACTTTCGAAATATCTTTAGTTCGGTTTATGAACGCAAGACTTGTGGCAAACTTTCACCCCTGACCTGATTTATGAATGACGTTATGCAAGTTATGAGTTTTGTTTAAAACTTTTCGGTATATAAATAAAACGTTCTATTTAGAGAACTTCTCCGCCACTTAGATAAGGTTCGAAAGATTTGTTGATAAGAAGTAAAATAAGGAGATATATGCTCCATTAAGCTCCCTACAGCATTGCACTTATTAGTGAAGAGACTAAAAGCCTCAGATATATATAGATGCGATCCCTTGCATTGTTCAGGTCCAAAGTTGGCGATAAACCAAGACGAAAGTGTATGCTATACTTTAAAAAAGTATTTATTGTTATTCGCGACTTATAAAAATTCGCTCTTTCCCCGCATATTTCGCTTTCACTAACTCACAAAAAGTTACATGTTTTATGCGGAGGGAATAAGTAAAGTAATTAAGTAAAGTGCTTGCTTTTTTTATATTTTTTTCACATTAAGCTTAAGTGTGAGAGTCAGAACTGTGGTACTCCTTTCCAAGATAAGGTGGTTGTTTAGACGTCATCTAGAACTGTACGGCATTGCTGTTGAAGTGTGCAAATATGTACAAATATGTTAAAAGTGATCCGTGCATTATTTTTTTGCGACCCTTCCGATCTCTTCTCATTGCTCCGGCAGCCACTGCTACAGCGAATCGACCATCACATCGACGCGGACTCATAGATTTTCTAATAAATTCTACGGTAACCTAGAGGTGCTTGGTATTAGCGATTTGGTATTTGGTGTAATGAAGCTTGGTATTGGTGGTAATGAGGGTATATTAATTTTGTCAAAACGTATGCAACACCTACAAGGAAGCCTCCGAAAGTGCGTAAAACGAAACTCTACGCCGATTTTAGTATATCCGTCTGTCCGTCTACTTAGTGATTTAAACGTTCTCGTGATCGCAAAAATAAAGCTATCAGCTTTGAATTTGACGGAAAGATTGAAAGTACTTGCACGAAGGCTGATATTGAATTGTCAAAGGACGCGAGCACAATACAGTAGAAACAGAGACCACCAGCTCCATTTTCAAAAACAAAAGAAAATTGATGCCAAGCCATAATAGAAACAGCGTGCCAAAATATAAAAACATGGGCCACGCCTACTCAATGTTATAGAATATTAAAATTTCACTCGTTTGGTTCTTTTCCACTCGTTGGCAGTGCCCGGAAAAAAACGTCACAGAGACACCTTATAAAATCTACATATTATTGTTTAGTATCAGATCTAATCCCTTTTAAAAATGTTTTCCATTTCGTCTGTCGACCTGTCTGCTAATGGTTTTAGGGTACATTGTTTATATGCATTGTGCCTTTGTTTACATATGTTAAGTTGTTTTGGTTACATGTTGTTAAATTCAATTGATTTATGAGTTTTAACGTTGATTGGACGAAAAAGATGTTGCTCGGAAGTCAGAGATAGAGAACACATAAGTTTATAAATTGTAATTATCGGTACTACTAAAGCTGTGATAAGCGTACTAATGACCGCAAAAACGGAGCCTACGCCACCTGTGATAAAGCGAATATTTTGTTTGCGCGAACATATGTAACGCTCTTTCTTATACCTATCAATTCAGGAAATGCTAAGCCTATCTGTGTATCCATCTAATGTCTGTCTACGTATATTTGCGCTCAATTTGTAGGTCGCAATTTCTCAGGTATATTAATGAAATTTGATGAACTGACGTGCTTGGATCGAAGTATAAATGCTATTGAAAATGCTTTGGAACGTTCCGCTTTTATGACTATTCTCCTTATAATGCCCGACATTAAAAAGTCGTTATATGGAGAAAAACATTAATTTTCAAAAATTTTTCGACGAAACTTGCTCTGGACCAGAATTTGGACATTCTAAAGTCATATGAAAAATTTGGTTTGGCTGGGGCAATTGTATGAACCCCCTCCCTCTCTCGTATAACGTTTTTTATGAAATCTGAAACTTTATAGAGTAAAAAGGTATAACTTTGATATTTCTTAGTGAAAATTAATTCATGATAACAAATTGACAAAGCAATCAATTTTACTAAATTTCGACCAGTTTGGAGGACTAGTTTTGAAGGTTTTGGGTATCTTCTCATACGCTGCCTATCATAAAAAGTATCTTTTGAATGAAAATCATTTGTAACTTTCAGGGCATTACTATCAAAACGAGTGAATAACTGTATTAGGAGAAGTGATGTAGAGTATAAAGCGATCGGCCTTGCCCGACTGTCATGTTCTTGCTTGTTTAGAAAGCAAATAGGCAGAATAAGTAAGTTTTGCCTGAATTTATTTATTTTACAAGCGCCCAATTAATCATCAAATATGTGGAAATTTGAATTTCCTTACTAAGCGTTTTTTTTTTTTTTTTAATTTTAGTGTAATTTAATGCTTGTAAATTTTGAATCGAAGTGAGAAAACTATTTCGTGTATATTATATGTTGTCCGTATATGGTTCCTTTTTTGTTATTTATTTTCATTGTACATGTAGTCCGTACACGTGGAGGAGATCGTGATACGTATCAAAATAAATATGTTTCGACACGCATTCATACAAACAAATACTGTACGCACATAAATATATGTGTATGAATATTGTAGAATAAATGTATATATAAATACGCTAATAACGCTTATAGGAAAAGTTCATTGTACATTGTCGTTGTCCATGACCAAAAATAATCCTAGAGGCAAAACACTCAGTGCACAACTAATGGGCTTTAGGGTGTTTGCAAAAAAGAATCTAAGAAAATTGCACGTTGGGGAAACTAATAAAAAAGAGAAAAATTTAAACGAAATACCATTTGCCTACACCTGTATGGCCTGTGAACCTAATAAATATATATCTATAGCAGAATTTCTGATCCAAGCACATGAGCGGTGCATCCAATTTGTCAAAACGTTTGCAGCGCCCAGAAAGACGTATCAGAAACGCAAGAAAAATATAAATTATTTATCAAACTCAAATTCTGAATCGATTTAAACATGCACGCAAACATTCTTCTGGCCGCAAAAATTAAGCTCTCGACTCCAAATTTGGCATTTGGAAACATTTGAAATTCTTTTGCACGCAGGTTGGATATTGAAAGTGGGCCGGCCAAATCGGTCGGCGGGGAGTCATACAGCACCACATAAACTGAGAACACATCTGTTTTTCAAAAGGGAATAAACAATTGGTTTTTTTCCGCATTACTCATACACTACAATAGATAAATGTACAAAAATCTGAATCTATATTCTGTAGGTAATGCGATTGTACCTGGACGAAAATGGGAAAAGGTGACCACGCTTGCCCCCATTATAACAGTATGTTAAATTTGAATTTCGTTTTCAATGCCTTTATAACGCCTAGAAGCAAGCTTGAAAGAATCCGCTAAAATATATAATCAGAATACAGTTAAGCATGTACGTCTGTCACTCTATCCATCTATCCGTCTACCTAACTGTAAAGCATCTGTGTTAAGCATTCTCTCATTTGCAACAATGAAAATATCGCGCATAAATTTGTTAAAGAGTTTGAACATCATTCAAACACGTCAAAGAACACATCTACAACGTCTACACATCGATGCAATCAAAACTCATCTTTATTTTCCGTGTCTTTAGGCTTGTTGCTTTTCAGCTACAGCTAAGATGCATGATATAAATTTCCACAAAATTATTGCGCAATAATAGAGAAATTCAGCCATGTCCGCCCAATATTATAGAGTAAATAAATTTATCTTACATTTCCTTTTTAAATCTTTTGTACGATAACGGGACGAGGATGGGAAAGATTCGATCGCAATCGAAAGTAGTTCTCTTGCTTATTTCATTTTATATAGGGCTTTCGTTTATGTTTTATACATTTGTTTATATAATTTTAAATTATAATATATATATATATATATATATATATATATATATTGTATGCTTTCTGTTGTATACTTTTAAATATATTTTAGCCATATATTATATAATAATATTTTATAAGAGACAAAACAGAGGAATAATTTAGTCTGATTCGAATCAGAAATGCGCGATTGTTTAGTGTTCTTAAAGTGTTCGTCGTATACCTTCCGAAGTCTTCATAAATTGCTGTAATAATTCTGTTCTGCCCCTGACCGATATATTCAATTTGTCGCTAGCATCTGGTATTTTCCCGGGCCCATGGAAAATTGCTTTCATTGTCCCTATTATAAATAGTGACTGTGATCTCTTTGATCCCAAACTGCGCTTCAATCTACACACACACACACGTGCATTTGTAAATAAATAAATCCAGATACCCTGGGACATTAAAAGGTGGTTCGTCAATTTGATGATCCTTCGATAAGAAATACTTTTTATTTACGGAGTATGGTTAGGCCAATAATCAAATATCCGTCAATTGCGTCATCTCGAAGTTAGGTGTGTAGTGTTGATATAAAAAAAAAGAGTGTTTTTGAAAACAATTATATATTGCCTGCAGGTGGCAACCGCTTCAAATTGATTTCTCTTTGAATCCGTTATAAGCGGAGACTTGCAGTCTGGTGCTGTCTGCGTTGTTCAATTGTCGAACGATGCAACCTCATCACCACATTTACTTGGCGATATTCATTTTAATAAAACACCAAGTAAAAAAACCAATATTTATCATTGTTTTTACTCCTTTTCTGATTCGGATAGCCGAATCAATATGTTGGCAAACGACTCATTATAACGTCAATCGCAAAACCCTGCACGAAGTGATCATATAAATAGTTAGTGGATATATATGAATGAATGTACAACGTAAACCACTATAAATTTGTTGCTTTCATTATTGTTCATTAAATCGATATTAATAATTTCAATTTAAACCACAAAATAAGTAATTTTTCCCTCCTCTCTCTCCTTCGTTTACTTTAGCGGCAGCAACATATTAACCGAAAATAACATAAATAACATAAATAAACGGATAAATTGCTCATAAACGGTCAATAGTAAAAATTTGTAAATATTTTTGTTTTTTTTGTTTTCTGTTTTTTGATAAATATGATGTGAAAATGTGTCGAAGACTCGGTTAGAGTGGAATATAATTTGCTTATTTGTTCATACGCAACACTACTTGTGGTACCGTATATGTTAAGTTAGTGCGGACGTATGTAACACGCGGAAGGGCTTAAGAAAAAACCCACTTTCTATTATGTCGATCGATTCAGCTTCATAATCTGAATTGATCTAAGCCTTTTCGTCCGTCTATCCATCTGTCCGTCTGATATCTGTCCATTTGTATATATATGTGCTTAAGCTACAAGTTGAGATATTTTAATGAAATGTGATACAGTGACGTGCCTTGACGCAAGGACGAATGCTATTGAAAGTGGTTGCGGATCGGTCTACTTTTTCGATCACACTCTACATAACGCCCTATTCTGAATAGCTGTCATATCGAAAAAAATTACAATTTGCAAAATTTCTCGCAAAAGTGACTAAGTAGTAGGATTTTGATATTATAAACTTTGAACCGGCTGTGGCAATTTTTGAACCTCTTCTCATATAACGAAAACTGAAATTCATACGAAAAAAAAGGCATAATTTTCAATACTTCATGATGAAAACTATATCATAACAGTAATTTAACATAAAAAAAATTAATTGCACCAAAGTTTGGCTATCTTGACCTGTTTTTTGAATCCGATCCTAATAAGGATCCCAACTTAAGGGTTTTCAAAGGAAAAGTCTACGTTTTAATATGTATTGCATATACAAATGAGCCTTCCAAAATTTGCACCATCTGCGCCTATTTTTGGATCCTGTCCTATGTAATCATTAAGCTTGTATTACATTAGGTTACGTTTTGGGGCCCCTTCCCGATAAGTACGCACATGAAAAATATGTCTTTATTTAATTTTTGTGTTCTATAATAAAAAAAAAAAAAAAAAATGGCGTTGTCTTAGACAATATGATGTACGGTATTTGATGGCGGCCTCACCCGAGTATAATGTCTCTACTTGTTTTAAATACTTATTGTCAGGCTAATGTTGTATTAGTTTCATTTCGGAATTGTTTCAATCATCTCCTTGACATATTCACATTTTTAGCAAAAAAAAAAAAGGATATCCAGAGGAATGCAAAAGGATTTCCAAGGTTAACATATATATAACTTTTATACGTTAGTTCATGTGTTCATTTAAGCATCTATATAAGTAAATAAATTTGAATAGTGGAGAAGGAATCAGTTTGCTTGCGTGATATTATCTTTGTCTCTATTCTTCATGAACTTCCGTTCATTTTGCATGCCGAGCCACATTTTATACTAAAAATATCGTAACCATAGTTTTTATAGCTTCACATGTGCCAGTACGTAATAATAATCTTACGCAATGCATGCGTTAGGGAGTTTCTGAAATCAAATATGCTATGACCATGAAAATTGTCTATATATTTGTTCGAAGTTGAGTTTATTGGCATGCCTGTAAATATAAGCAATAATTTATGGTTTAGTCACATTTCTTGGATGGTATTTCATAGGAAAAACGAAATAATTTGAAAAACAAAAAAAAAAAAAAAAAAAAAAAATTATATCTAATATCGGTATTGAGAAGGTGAAAAGAAAAAAATAGCACGAACAATAACATTATTTGGATTTGGAAACCTTAATGCGTTCTATTGTTGAATGTACGTGTACTTTGTTATGTGTATGTGTGTGTGTGTGTGTGTTTGTGTGAAAGATAGAGAAAGAAAAAAAATGAAACGTGAAAAAGCTTTAAGAAACAATAAAATTTTCAATTTTTAAATTTCAAGAAAAGTGAACATTTTTCTCTTGACAATGACACATCGTAGCTTCTTTAGCTAGCTGAGAAGAATCTGTGCATAGTTAATAGAGATTTTTGAGTTTTCAAGATGTCTGATGCGGATTTCAATCAATTGTTTCAGTTATTTGGTTGATATATGTATATATATATAGATGCAAGAAAATATAAGAGATCCCTTTACACCCAACCATCAAAAGAGCGGGGGGGGGGGGGGGGGGGGATACTAATTTTGTTACATACATACATATATATGTTAGGTATACACACGAAAGCAAGTTTCTTCTGATTACCGTGAAATTTTGAAACAATTAATCCATGTCTGTCTGTCCATCTACGTGTTTATGCGGTTCGTGTTTTTCACACTCTCCTCGTCGCAAGAATGAATCTTACATCGATTTAAACAAGTCCGTCAGTGTATCTGTCCGTCTATGTAATAAAAAATTGAGCTATCGACTTCAAATTTGGTAGATACATTGGAAGTTTCCGCACGCACCATGATATTGAAAATGAGCCTAAGCTTTTCAAAACACACGTGTACAACGCCCACACACCTTTACAAAAAAAAACTTTTACTTTGAAAATATAAGAAATCAGCCGCGCCCATTGCATATTACAGAGCATAAGAATTGTTTTCTTTTACTTCTTTCGTCTTTTTTTAGGGTAAACGGTGGCGGGTGTAAAAGATTCGGTCCCGACCGAATTTAATTGTTATACTTGCTGTGTTAATAAAACGATTCCATTTTATTTTTTTATTTTTATTTTATTTTTTTTTTTTTCATGAATTAATAAAATTTATTTCCATTGCATATGCTTGATATATTTCTACGCAAAAAATAAAAATATTTTTTTTAATTTCTTTGGCTGCACTAAATATATGAATTTATAATTTTTTATTTAAATTATCTATGAAATTTTCTTTATACATTTATAAAAACAAAAAAGAAAAAGATATATGTCAAATCTTTTCAAGATGGAAGATCTGATCACATTACCGTAAATGCCGTATCAACCAAAATCCAGGAAAGCTGCACACCAAAAAATCTTTCGTTTTTCTTATTGCAGAGAACATTAATGAAGATGCGAAGCAAGAAAAAAAAAAAAAAACAGACCTTAATTTGGCTATAGATTTGTAGATGATAGTTGAATATGCAGAAGATGATGGAACAGGTAGCGTTTAATGTCTTTCGTTCATACATCGATTGATGTTTTAAGGATTTTCTATCATCGGCAATATATGTAAATAAATGCAACACGAATATTCCGTTTTGCGTTATGCGTTTTTAGAAAAAAAAAAAAAAAATCCCATTATTACGCAATCAAACCATTTTCACTTATGTCAATTGGCGACCCAGAAGGCGGCTATATTCTACTCTATGCCCACAAGCATAAACATGCATCTACCCACACTTACAGCATATGCAGTATGTAACAAATATAAACATGCAACATATATAAACGTAAGTGTATTTTCCTAGTCAAACGCTGGCAGAGATTATTGTATTTTAATATTTGTTTTAGTAGTAGTGCAGGTAAATAAAAACCGTCCTTTTTGGCGGAAAATGCCTGAAAATAATGACTCAATTTTTTTTTTTTGCTCTTCTACAATTTACAAGGAGTTTTTTTTTTTTTTTTTTTGGCAATTTCGAGATATACATAAATTTCTATTGTTTCTATTCTTTTTTTCCTATTTGATCATGTTAACAAACTAACAATAATTACCGCATCTCATTTTTGAAACAACTTTAAAAGAAACAAAAAAAAAAATTAGAAAACTATACTCATCATCGTCATCCTAAAATGAAAGTAAAAGTTTTCTATAATATCCTATAATATTTCTATTTTCAGAATTGAAGCGGAAATTTGTATGGTGTATGCGTTGTACTTGTATGAGTAACAAGCAAAATACTCGGAAGCAAAAAATGTTCATCGTATTGCTTGTAAGTGATATTTATATGATAGCGACGGGGAGAATATTTATCTCAGATAGCATACATCCGTTACGCAAACGGATAGATCGACAGAGTGAATGGATCGATATGCCTAGGGTGCATTCAGAATTGAAAACTGGCCAAGAATTTATATACTTAAGGAGTTTTTTTTCAGCTTGCTTCTGTGTCTTATAAACATTTTGAAAAAAAAAAAATGAATTTCTTGTACACTATAAAATTAAATAAGCGTGGTCAATTTACGCCATTTTCGTACAGGCATCACCTCAGTGATACCCACTGAATATTTGTTCAGATTTTTATAAGTTTATTTGCTGTAGTTTATTTAGATTTTTTCCGGTTTATCTGCTACGTGAATGATGAGAAAAAATGCAAATTTTCTGTCTGTTTTGAAAAGGAGAGGTGTCCTCACTTTACGTAATACGGTAAGCGTGTCGTTTAATCGATTTGGTCCATTTTCAGTGCCAGTCTGCCTGCAAGACCAAATTTTATGTCGATAGTTTGATTTATTGCGGCCAGGAGAATGTTTACAACAGACATTACACTGACGGACAAGCAGCCAGACGGACAGACGAACATGCTCAAATTGGATTCAATTTATGGCGCTGATCAAGAATATGTATATTTAATGGGGGCCTCCGATGCTTGCTTCCTTGTACGCGTTGCAAAAGTAGTTTTGCCAAACTGAACGGCGATGGATATAAAAAAAGGTCTTCATAAATTATGGCTATGATAAGCAGGCCCTGCTTTAATTCGTCTTTCAATACCAAGTTCGAACTTCTAATCTTTTAATGCTTGACGTAAAGCTTTCTTATAATTATTATTTTTAGTGTTTTTCTTTTGATCACAAAAGTACAGCCCGATCAATTTATAGACATTCCCTTCACCTCGTAAGCTACATCCACGACTCCACGACTTCATTTTTCTCTCGTTTACTATCGTTTCGATCGCAAGATTACCAATCATGCAGACCTGCAAAGTGTCACTCATAGTCGTGGTATTTAATAAACTGCGATATACGATTGCATTTGCAGTAACCGTGAGAAAACAAAACTCAAAGGTTACATACCCTCTGACATTAAAATCATTCATTTAGTATGCATTGTGCGTCTGTATGTATGAATAACACACATATATTTGTATACCTTTTGACGAGATGAAAAGAGTAAATAAATAAACAAAGTTCTAATTAATAAAAGGCGAAAAAGATCTATTTTTCCCTTTACACAGTTAACAAAATATTCATAATTGAAGCTTAGCAGATTTGTTCAAAACTCTGTGGTAATGATATGTTTTGGCAAAAAGTTCGCTTAGATGTGTTGGATTTAATAAACAGTATAACATTTTTTATGTATAGAAGATTATGACGCGTAGGTTTACCGAATACAAATTTAGACGACTTTTCACGTCCATAAGCCTATCCAGCCTTTTTGGCTGTATTTGCCACTTTCTCTTTGTCAAACTCCCTGCCTGTCATTTTTATTCACTTCTCTTTCATAAAAACGCTCAGGCACATGTTGCAGGAATTCCCAAATATACACACTTGCTGTTCGAATGGAAAGTTCTGCTACGCCTAATAGAAATAATGCCGTCTGGCATTATCGAACCAAATTGGTTCGATAATTCGATCTTTGCCAAACTAATTAAGTTCTTTTGATACGATATTGCCATGTTGCTAGCAGTATGGTGGAATGTTGATGGAAAATGATGGAAAATATTTTAATCAATGTATATTGCATCAATTTTTCCCAATAAATGCCACAATGTTCAAGTGAAAAAACTATCAAAATTAACGCAAACACAAAATGCTTAGAAAATACAATCTCTTCATAACGAAAACAGATCTATGACTATCCGCTATTGTGAATGCTTTTACGTACATCTTAATATAATGGGGAGGATAAAATTCTCCCAATCTGACTTATACGCGATAGCAAGTACTAAGGTCGAAAAAAGTGATCATATAAAGGTCAAGTTTCACATCCGAGGATTTTGTTTACTATATATTTGGTGGATGTCAATAGTGAAAGTTCTCAGTGAATTTTGTAAAACGTGAAAGAAGTCGGTCATCGTTACGTGATACAGCAGTTTCATAATAATAGTCTCAGTTCAATTAATATTAAAACTAGGCCAGATTGTACTCTAGAAGCATGTGATCCTTTATATATAACAATGAAATATTAAATACGAGGATTTACAGTCAGCGAGACCAAAATGGTAATGGTCGCTAAATTGAATTAAATTAAATGATATTGATTAACCGTTAATTAACAATAAGCGGATTAGCCGCTGAGGTAGTATTTTCCAAAAATTGTTGCAAATCTTATCTAAACTGAAAGTTTATACATGAGATTGCTGTGCACTCGAAATGAGTTGCGCGTCTATTCGCACTTAAACAAAATGACTGTAATGCGGATGATACGTTCGTGTCTTTGACGATGTTCGTCCATTCTATGAATCTAAGAACACTTATTGTCATTCTATTCGTAAAGACAAGCCTTACAATAATACACTTTGTAATGCTGAACTTGGCATAATTGGCATAATCAGATAGATGTTAAATGTTATCTATCACGTAGAACTTTTAAGATCCGCAAGGTAGCAAACACATAATTACACGTATTACTACAGTGTACTACAAAAGTGGAACGTTTCATTAATCAATGTCGAAACGAGCATTTTTTTTATAAGATCATACGATTTCGTGGCCACATCAAAGTAGTGATAATTCTCATTGTATATCTATTTTAAAAAGCATAACTAGTGCCGCACTGCTATAAAGTAATGAGTAAATAATGCTCAGTACACCTGCTAAGGGCATTCGCACGAATAAAAGTGAGCGTTTGCGTCCACTGATCACTTTGGACAAAACTTGTGTTTAGCAGTTCGCATCTGAGACGAAATAACGATTAGAAAGACGAGTGAAAATAGAGAATCGGCGTCAAAGCAGACGTCGATAGTTTCCTTAGCGTTTGAAACAATTTGCGTTAATTAAAAATGGTTTCAAGGAAGAAAAAGAGCGACGAGAGACGAGCAAGCGAAAGGAATAACACACGCCCGCAATTGTCGGCCAACAATGTGTTGTTTCGTTAAAGCTATAGTAATTTTCTCCAAATTTCCTCATCTGGTGAAATATTTGCGGAATAGAAAGTAAATTAACAATGCAATAAGTAATTCATTCTATAACTGCGAATATTGAAAGTCTCGTCAATTCAAACGGTTATGCAATCCTGAATTTATGCAAACTCATTACACTCAGCCTTTTGCTTTTCGTTAATATTTTTTTTTTATTTTTTTATTATTAGCAATAAGGGATTTGTGAAAATTTCGTTTAAATCTCGTAGTTATTTTTTAACGGTATTAAAGTGTCTGCCTTTAAAATTCTTCATTTGAATATTTCTATAGAAAAGATATATACGTGCATGAAATTGTAAATACATTTGCGTGTGTATGGTGCGTAGTGAATCGAAGGAGATATATATGCTAGGTCGTATATCCTGAAACTAAACGGAAATTTGCTGTTTTTAAGCAGCAAGTGATCGAGAAATAACACGAAAGATAAGCACTTCTCACTCTGCACTTTAATGGACAGCGGTAATAATAGAAAAAGCAACAACAACAACAATAACAACAACATCAACAACAGCGACAACAATTACCAAGAGTTATTTAA